>NC_083332.1:37772011-38406372 GCF_963455315.2 Globicephala melas | reverse complement strand
ACAAACCTGGAGTCATGTTGGTTGGTAAACACTCCCCTTTTATAAATCCAGCTGTCATTTTATACATAGGATCATGGGGCATGTTTGGCTTGATATGCTTCCACATTTATGGTAGGTGGATAAGGTAATGGGATGGCAATTCATGAATTTATTTTCAAAGGTTGAAAATACTCATCAACTAATTTTTGAAGTTAAATAATTCCTGGAAGCAAAACTGTGGTCTAAATGCTGTAATCTCTTTGGGGTCTGAAACATCTATTCCTTCTGCTTCCTTAAATTGATCTTGCCCTGAGCTGAAGCTGCAAATGATTCATAGCATTTAAGAGACATTTAATAAACTGAAGATGTATTCTAGTGTTTCCCTTGTAGTACCAACTCCTAAATATTTTTTAACACCTTTATTGGAGTATAATTGCTTTACAATGTTGTGTTAGTTTCTGTAAATATTCTAAGTTGAGTACTCAAAATTAAGAGAACCATTGTCTCCTTTGCTGAGACTAGAGGATAAAAATAAAACATGAGCAAAGCCAAGGATTGGATCCTATATCCACCCTCTCACAATCCAGAGACTAGGCTAAATAAATATTGTCTTAAATTTGTAACAGTCCCTTAGCTATCTTGGATAGTTTAATAGCTTATCTCAATATTGCATGGAACACTTCCCATCAGAAGTGTTTAGTCAGACAAAACATGGGTGCTTATAGTTGGCTCTTATCACTGGGTTATTTTTTTTTCTTTATGTAACATTCTAATTACTTTCAGAATCAAATCCAGAAGTTCCCCCATAAATTTGTGAACACTGACCCAATCTTTAACAGATATACTATTTACAAAATGTTCAAAGACTCCCTTGGAGCTGCTGAAATCAATTAGATCAATAATATGAATTTTAAACAACCTCTTAATATGTATTTATATATGAATCACAAGTTACCAAGATACTTTAGTATATTTTAGGTCAATAATATCCCCTTTAGAAGCCTAAAATATTTTCAAGCAATTCATATATTTAAGCATCCACAGCTATTTCTCTCCAAAATCAATCATAATACCATCACAGATTCTGTTTTCTGTCGACTTTGAGGCACTTTCTATTTTCTTTCTGAAACACTTATTTCTAATATAATTTTCTCAGCATCTATTGATAATGGATGTTTCCTGAGGTTGGCAAAAACCTAACTGGATTCCCATTAGCTTGAGTGATCAAGGTTTATTCCAGAAAGACGTGTATTCTATTTGTTACAGTAAGCTAGATGGGAGTGCCAAGAATTTATTCACCAGCCACTCGATTATAGAGGACTTTGGTATGTAAGGCGGACTGTTAAAACGTTAATGCATTCAATTATACAGTCTTTCAAAAGACTTAAACAGAAACTTTGGAAATGAATTCTTTGGATTTCTAGTGTTCAAATACCATTGGTTTGCTATTGAAAATGAATGAAAGCTAATTCCATAGTGATGCCACACCCCAAACCAAGGGACTTGAGTGAATTAAGTTATGACTTACTAAAAAGAGTATCTCTGTTTAAACATCAGACATTCCATCTTGGTACCAAATTGAATTGATCGAACACCTATAATGAGAACTGAATAGTGCTAGTTATAGCAAGGGTGAATATGGAGATTACTAAAATCATTCTTTTTTCACAGGCATCTCAGAATCTTTTGTTATGGTCTTCAAAAGCAGGTGCATGCACGTTAGGGGGTATGTACAACAATCTGTACAGAAAGATAATAGAATAAATCAAAATAATGTTGCCGATCTTGTGGGTCACACACAATTTAGTAGACAATTCTCATACACACTGATTACTTCTGACCTTAAGCACTTGCATCCCTCTACCTGAGAGTTTTCTCTGACCACAGGCTACAAGGGTTAGAGATTCAGGGCTTCCATGATAAACTTCAACCAATGAAGGGGTATAAATAACCCAGTTTTCTTGAAACTATTCTGAGGTTGTTTTACACAGGTTCTTTTACATCAGGATTAAATCCAGTTATTCATCATGTTATCCTACTCATTAATTTAATGCTCTTTTATTGACTTTCTTCTTTTCCCTGTCTCATTTTCTCACTTCATCACCATGCTCTGAGATAACCAAACAAATAAATTACTTGCACCCAAATCCTTGCAAGATATTTTATAAATATTGCACACATGAATTATACCTATACTTAATATACTTATGCAAAATTTACTAAACTAATATACGTACACACAAGTATATAATATATACATATATATATACATATGTGCATACATATTTTCATATATTTACTTATTGTACATATACATATATCAGATACTATATATATAGTACCTGATAAAAATGTCTTACTGAGTGACTGCATCATAACTTCTCCTATTCTATTCTTAGGTCAGGCTCTGCTATATATCAAGGCAGAAATAAAGAATAAATGATATTCAGTGGGCTACTTTCCTGAAGGCTTGGGCTTTAGGTGGGTGAAATGAAGAGGGAAATTCTATTCCAGTGGTTACTTTCCATTCTTCCTCTTTTTGGCCCATATTGACAAAATGCTGCAGGACTGCCTTCCTTAGGAAGGAAATGAGGCTGGGTGGTAGTTGTAATTTAAAAGTTATATCTTGGAATTAGATTCAGGCATAAGAATCTGTAAATGTCAGTGAGTGGAAATGAGTGGTCTACAAAGAAGCAAATTGGAGATAAACTAATTCAAATGTAAAACATACCTTCAAGATGAGCTAAGTAGACAATGTTCAGAACTAACAAGAGGGATAATTTCTGGATATAAAATGGGTTGAAATGACACTTGCAGAACTGAGATTAAAGCTGGGAAACAGAGTCTTCCAACCTCCTACAGGAAGTGGGGCTACCCTGAGCCCACCATGCTGTGAGAAGTCTAAGCCATAATAAGATGCTCTCAAGGATCTTATGACACACAGAGAGAGAAAAACCACAAGGAGATGGTCCTAGGTACTAGAAATCCAGCCCTAGCCCAGAGAAGCCCCCAGCTGAATCCAGCTCAGTTCCCAGTTAGGCAAAAGAACTACATAGTCCATCTGCTCCTAAATTCCCAACCCACCAAATAATGAGGCAAAATAAAACGGTTGCTTCAAGCCACTACAGTTCAGGGTAGTTTGTTATCCAGCAACAGATAACAGAACTACCTTTCTTCCTGAAATTGTGCTGTTGGGAGCCTGAAGTCACAAAACAAGTTCTCAAAACAACTAATTATATCATTACTTAAGCCGTAACAATCTTAGGCAAGAAACAAAAATGAATAATCAATATGGCATGCCTTTACCTGCAAAGTAGCTAAGAACAAGGTCTTTGGATTCAGACAAGCCCAGGTTTCAGGCCCAGCTTTGCCTCTCAACCTCATAACTTTGATTACTTTTACCTCTCTGTCAGTTTCCCTAGCTACTGAATAGCATTGATACTTGTATTAGTCTCCCGTAGCTGCCCTAACAATTGACACAAAATTGGTGACTTAAATAGAAATTTGTTTTCTCGTAGTTCTGGAGGCCAGAGTCCAAAACCAAGATGTCAACAGAGCCTCATCCCTTCCAAAGCTTCTAGAGGAGAATCCTTGCTTGCCTCTTGCACCTAGTGGCTCTAGGTGTTTCTTGGCTTGTGGCTGCATATCTCCAATCTTGTCCTTTCAATGAATTAGAGAATAAGTGTTCAATCTTGACTCATATATCATGTAAATGTTTCAAAGTCAAAAAATCATATCTCCGTGAAAATGCATTGTGCATGCGTGCGGTATGTGTTTGCCTGAGTGTATGTGTGTTGTGCGTATGTGTGTCTATTACATTCTAGGCCTATGGATTTAACTTCCTTAGATTTAGCATTTAGATGTTGCTAAAAAACACTGGTGTTTGTAACTCCTTCACAACAAATATGCAGGTGTATGGTTTATTAATAATCAAGAAGTTTCTATATGTATGACACAAACATTTTTCAATATATTTTCAATTCATTGCCACCTGCATCTTTCCTAGAGAAAATAGAACACCTTCCCAATCTCACAACATGCTAATGAAAATAAACAAGTCTCATGCTGACCTTAAGCTATTTTGGCATGTTCTATAAAAATATATTTCTATTTTTACCAAAATAAGCTTATAGGTTCCAGAGGCTTCTGAACTCCAAACATTTTCATAGAAGGTGGTAGATTAGTAATTCTTTTAGTTTAAAGAGAAAAAAGGTAGATTTGTGTTTGATTTATGTCAGAAGTTTAAAATCTAATGGAAACAAAGTTTTAGATTAAAATATTCAGTGTGGTGATCAGACCACTAATATAATTAAGAGAACAAAAACTATAAAGGCAGTTGCACCAAAACATGTGACTGCTATAAAATGACATCCTTTGTAAACTAAAAAAATGTTTTACTTTAGGGATTAAAATTTGTTTGACATTGCCTAATGAATTATTTAAAATTTGGTAAATAATTGAGAGATCCATTATTGTTTCATTTCATTTCGAGGACATATTACTCTCCACTCTGAAACAAATACATTGATCATAGGACTACATCAATTTTTATTTGATAGTAAGTATCACACACAAGTTAGCCAATAACTTTGATCAATGTATTTTCAATAGGTCAATTTATTTCAAAATGCTTGTCAGTCTTAAAATAGTATAGTGAATTTATGCATCATTTAAATTATTGTTTCACAAAATGCAAGATTTGTTAGACTGGGTTGTTGATTTTGTAAGCCAGACAATGTTTGAATATTACTCTTCGAAGGTTTTAGTATTTTGGGGGTCTCGTTCTAAACTACACTGGTTTTGGTTTTAAAGACTTCACTAAGACTCTAAAATTCTAACAATATAAAAACTGACATTGAATTTTAAAAATACGTGTAGAAAAATTACGAGATGTAGGTATAAGAAAGAAGAAAAATAGCAACCCTCTTTTTTTTTTCCGTGATAAATCCTAATTAGTATTGATTAGGAAAAGGAGAAATTAGTGGTGTGCACAAGAGTAGGAAAAAGAGGATTTTTTTTTTTCATTTGGCTTTGAAAGTGATAGAGGAAATTATGGCAAGGCCACACCTAGGACTTGGAATTATATTCATTAGGAGGGCTGATGGAAATAGAAGAGAGTTATAATTGGGATCTATGCTGTGCTAAGTAAATTAAGTAGTTCCCTGAATCTCTTCTTTCAAGCACTCAGGTTGCTACAGTAGGATCTGGAAATAGGGCTTTTGTGTCCTTAATGTTCAAACCTTTATATTTCAAACCTGCCACATTCTACCAGTATAATAATATGGGCAAGGGGTATAACATGTGGGTTGGTCAGTCATTTTTCTCTATAAAGCATCCTGCCATCCCAAGATTTCATTTGTTTATCCTCCATCGCATTGAAATCTTGGCAGAGAGCATAATGCTGAATTTAAAGTCTTCAAAGAGAAACTAGATAGGGGTCCCAGCAGCTGTTGGTGAACCTGCTGGTTCTTCTAAAGCAAAGAAGACTGCATTTGAATAACTTCAAATTGTGCTGATAATGGTGTAAGAAGTGCTATTTCACATCCAGGATATTAAAAAATATATATCGCAGCTTTTTCTCTCCCTTCTTTCTCCCATTGATTTATTCACTTTTTTTCTGTATTAAAGTATTATTGAATTTATTATTTGGTTCTTCTGAGTCTGCACTTTATCTCCTTTGTCCAAAATTGGTATAAAGGGTAAACTGAACACTAAATGGTATATATTATTTGATGTAGCCAAGAACCATATTAAAATCATAGAACCCACTAAGCATACAGGTGCTTTTATTTGATTAGTACAATAACCTGAATGTGGAAGGGAAAAGGAGTGGTGAATTATTGGAGCTAACAGTAATAAGCTTATAGTATTTAATTGCCTGCATTTGGAAAGCTTTTCTCTTTTTAACTCTCCTATGATATAGTTATTGATTGATCAACTAAAAATCACGAGATTTAACATCTCCTATGTGAAATGCTGTTGTTTGATGTCTTGCTAGCATTGCAAATGGCTTCTATTTTGAGTCTTCTCTCTTACCAACCAAGGCAGGGTAAAGAAAGGGGGTAGAGGAGGGCTTGGGTAAGAGATTTCTCTCTTTCTACCTTACATATAACAGTGAAGTTTCTAAGCAAGAGATATTTCAAGAGGCAAAAAGAATTCAGTATTAAGAAGAAAGCATAGATAAGTAGAAGAAAATGGAACAGGCTGTTGAGAAAAAATACTGACATGTGGATACAGTTTTAAATTTAGAAATAAAGAAGCAATCACAAAGCAACATATCAACAAAAAGCTATAAAAAGCCTACTTCAAAAAATGCTGCCAAAAGTATTTCCAGCAAATGTGACAAACTGACAAAGACTTTATTAATATAGAGAAGTTACACAAGTCAATAAGAAAAATACCAAGAATTCAAGAAGTAAAATGGAAAAAGACCTGAACAGGCCATATGCAAAGAGGAAATACTAAGTACTTATCAAGTATATGAAAAACGATTTCTGCCTCAATAGTAATCAAATGAATGAAGATATTTTAAACTAAGATACAATTTTATCTCTATTTGACTGGCAAATATTTTGTTTATACATATATAAATCTAGTATATATAATATTATATATGTAATATACAATAATATATTGTAATAATATAATTTATGTAATATTATAATTTGTTACATGTAATATTTGTTATTTATATATGTATAAAGACTGTTATTGCCAGTGACGTCATTTTGGAGAATTAAATCTAAAGGCAAAGTTCTATGCATTGATATATTTTTTGCAGTATTATTAATAATGGTGAAAAATGGTAAACAATTTATTTATCCAACTATAGAGGAATGATCAAAGCCAACTAATACCTACTGTGTTGCTATCAAAATCTTATTTTGAATGCAAAACAGCAAGAAGAAAAATTATTTATGAATTAATTCTATGAAAATTGAGAGTAAAACTATTATTAACATTTTTTTTATCTCTAGTGTATTTTAAAGTAACCGCTGTATGTGAGTGTCTGTGTGTATGTGTATCTATGTATGTGCATGTGTCTGTGTGTTTCAGGCAGAAAATCTTGGAAACTTCCTTGACTGCTTGTTGTTTTCCACAAACCTCATCCCATTCATCAGAAAATCCTTTTCATTTTACCTTCAAACTATATCCAGAATCTGATAACATGTCCCAGTTCCACTGCTTCTACCAAGTCATTCTATCCACTTACTTCCATAATGCTTCCTTTATAGTAGATTCTCACTCCCGTAGGTCCATCCACTTGCTGCCTTTGTGCTTACACCATTTGCTACCACCCATCGGCTGGCCATAAGGTTCTTCCCTATGGTATAGGTACAAACTGAGGGAGAGGAATCCAAGTAGCAGTTTATAATGTGGGGTTCTAGGCCACTTGCTCATGCAGTTTTCATTTACTCTCAAACCTACTCTGCCCATATCTCTTGGATGTACCATTTCTAAATTAGAAAGGACTGTTGCTGATGCCTCCAATTTTATGACTTATTGAAACTGACAGAATCTAGTCCATGATAGTTGGTTCTGATTGTATGGCCATTTGATGACTCACAATTAGATACTTTGTCTCTACAAGGACCTAATAGACTATCAAAATCTGTTTCATATAGATTTCTGCTACAGATAGCATGGCCTGGCTTCAGAACACTAGGGTTCCACATTGCAATTCCTCTAAACGGGCTTGCCATAAATTCCACATGGTATCTTTTTCCATTACATATAATAAATACATAATACCACATGGTCTGCTGAATCTCACGGCCCAAGTGACAGAGCTGTTTGTACCACAGCTGGAACCAACCAGCTAACTGTGGGCTAACCGCAGTTTAGCCCTTTCCAATTCTAAACTCCACTTACGGTAGTCTTCTGTGTCATTAAGTTGAAGCAATGTGTGAATTATACTGCATCCAGAATAGAAAATGAACAAACAGACATGGTGATTGCTTCTTTTTTGTAAGAGATGCAAGATGCAATTATTTGTATTTTACTTTAGAGAGGATATCCTGGTTCGCCCCACACAACCAGACCCTTAAAATATATACTCAAGTGCTGAGCTCTTAAATCTTTATTGGTTTCACCTCCCAATTTCTGGAGTGCATATATTTTGCCAAGTCTTCCAGTATATTAGGCATATCTTGCTTAACTATCTGATTAAATACATATCAAGGATATTGTAGACAAATGTGAAGTTGTGTGGGACATCCAAATAATACAGGACCCCTTGGACTGCACTGTGATAGAGTAAGAGATAGTTAACATAATCCCAAGAGAGCTTCCAATTGGCATTCCCCACTGACAGCTCTTCCCACAGGCCAAGGAATTGATGTGTGTATGGGGGGGCAGGGGAGGGGTGCTTCCAGCAAGCAAGTGTATCTCCAGCAAAATGACCACTGAGTGGTTCCATAAATCCAGTGCACACACTGTGAGCCAGACATGGTCCAAGACTTCTTTTCTTGCCTGGTCACCATAAATTATATTCTCAAGGGAAGGAAGAAGAGAATAATAAGTCTTCAGGTCCTGGGTTAGTCATGTAAAAATAGACTCTGCTTCATAAAATCTTCAAAATGTTTGGATAGTATCTATTCTAAGTATTTAGGTACCTCAGTAAATGGTTCTGGGACCCTTGGGAAAGGACTAAGAAAATCATTACTGTATGTCATGTCCTTTGTACTGGATTTAGGATTCTGGTCTCTTCTTTAATCAATGGATTGTAGGTCTGAAAAGATTATCATTTTTTATTAGTGAGGGTTTTATGATTATCCACCTATTTATTTTTATTATACAGATTAACTAATACCCTTGTTGGCTACTCATTTATCTTGTCTCTTGGAGATGCTGCATTCGATTTACCATTTCAACTGTAATCTGCATTAGGGTCCCTTGGTTGTCACTCCAACTTTACTTCTTGTTATAATAATAGCCCCACCCCCAAGCCCTTGACAGTGAAGCACCACTATCTGGTCTCTATTATTTCAGGGACGTTATGGTCTCTATTGCTGCAATGGAACCAATTTCTGTAACAATATATTCTACCTTTAGCCCTGGTGATCAAAAGACGTTCATCAATAGTTTCTCAGTAATGATAGTGACCCACTCACCAGTAAATTCCTTATTACTTAGTGAATAGAATGTCTTTTATCTTCTCGTGAGGTGTAGTTAGTAAATGAATTTTTTCGGGCTACACAGTATCTCTACTCTTGCATGCCCATTTATGTAAGCCTTTTGGTTTCTTCTACTTTCTGCCATGGCAATATTGGCATTTCTAGTTTCCTTACTATGAATCATCATTTTCTCCAATATTACAAAAGCTATCCTAGCGAAAGATTAGCACCATCTTCCAGGGCCCTTTACATAGCGGCAAATCCTGTCCTGGGGAAGAGTCCTTCATGTTGACAAATGTTCCATTGTCAAACTTTATGTTTGCTGTCCCAAAACCATCCCCCCCCCAAAAAAAACCCAGTGCCCTGAGCTGAGTCTCATATATTCTTTTTTTTTAGTTTTTTCTTTTAATTAATTTTTTTGATACATGCTATACTATTAAATACTATGTCCTTCCATGTAGTCTCTTTCTTTCCTTAGCAGATCCAAGATTTTCCCATTTGGTACATGCTGTGACTTGACCCTCGTTATTGTTCTGATGACCAGAAGAGTAGGTGTGAGTATATCCTGAGGAAGGCATGTATCTGCCTCTGAGACAAGGCTATGCATCATCTTCAAGCAAGGATATGGGGAAGGTCCCAATCTTTATCCAGATGGAAGATACTTCTGCAGGCACAGATAGTTCAGAGGAATATGGGGGTTTAATATCGTTGTGTGAATCAACATGTATGTTCCCATTACAGATCTCATGGTCCCAGTTATTTTCAACCAGCATTCTGACCTGGGAATAGCAGACTATGGTTTTAAGAATTCAACACTCTCTGGAAGCTCTGTTGTCACTGAAATTAAGTTTACAACGTGATCCTCAGCTTTGTCTGAGCTCAAGCTCTAGGAGATAATAGTCTCTTTTATCTGGATTTTGGTTGAATTTAACTTTTAATTGGTGACTTGGTTGTTAATTTCTCACATACTTTTTTTTTTTTTTTGGCGGTATGTGGGCCTCTCCCTGTTGTGCCCTCTCGCATCGTGGAGCACAGGCTCCGGACGCGCAGGCTCAACAGCCATGGCTCACGGGCCCAGCCGCTCCGCGGCATGCGGGATCGTCCCGGACCGGGGCACGAACCCACATCCCCTGCATCGGCAGGCGGACTCTCAACCACTGCACCACCAGGGAAGCCCTCTCACATACTTTTATTGTATTTCTCCAATACACTGATAGCTCCTAGCAAGAGGCATTTGATACCATGATACTTGTCATTAGAAGATTCCTAGAACCTCTCAAATGCTTAAGATATCATACCTGCCAGAGTATTTCCTTCCACAATACCCCATCTCAATTCACTGTACACGAAAGTAATCATATCTGCATCTCTATAGCATGCCAGATGATATCAGGACACTGTCAGTGATGCAGTCTACATTGCCAGCTGGACAGCATGTACTCTAGCTCCAAAATCCCATTCTAAATATGTAAGCAACTCTTATAACTCAACAACTAAAAGATAAATATTCCAATTTAAAATGGGTAAAGGACTACACATGAGCACATGAAAAGATGCTCAACATCATTAGTTATTAGGAATATGCAAACCAAAACCACAATGAGATACTACTTCATACCTACTAGGTGTATTCAAAAATACAGAAAACAAGTGTCAGTGAGGATGTGAAGAAACTGGAAACTGGTGGTAAAATGATACAGTTACAGTGAACAGTTTGGCTTTACCTCAACCAGTTAAAAATAGAATTACCATATGACTGAGAAATTCTATGCCAAGGTATACACCCAAAAGAATTGAAAATGGGATCTAAAACAAAAACTTGCATGTGAATGTTCATAGCAGCATTACTTGTAATATCTAAAAGGTAGAAACAATCCAAATATCCATCAATGGACTAACGAATAAACAAAATGTGGTATATATCCATATAATATAACATTATTTAGCCCTAAAAAGGCATGAACTATTGATACATTCTACAACACAAATGACATCTTGAAAACATTTGCTAAATAAAAGAAATCAGACATAAAAGGCTGAATCTATGTTTCAATTTTATATTAAAACCCAGAATAGGTAAATGCGTAGAGACAGAAAACAGACTAGTGGTTGCTTAAGGCTGATGGGAGCAGGGAATGAGGAGTTTCTACTTAATGAGTGCAGCGCTGCCACTCAGGGTGATAAAAATTTTCTAGATCTAGAGAGTGGTGATGTTGCACTACATTGCGGAGGTACTTAATCCCACTGAATTATGCACTTTAAAATGTTAAAGTGGTAAGTTTTATTTCATGTATTTACCACAGTAAAATATAAAATTCTATTCTAGATTTTGCTTTCTGGGATCATATTCTTACGTCATATTCCTCACAAAACAGACTTTGAGCCACAAATATAACTTCAGCAAGCTTCTTGAAGAGAGCTGTGCAGAACTGTGAGGGAGTAAGAGAAGCAGGATTGGAAGAGGGAGAAGTTGAACTGTGATACAGTTAGAAAGGAAGCCTCAGGCAATCCTACCAGTAGCTCTGCTAATGGGATATTCCTTCAATATTTCAAGATTAAGGTGTGAGATAAGATCTTCATACTTGAATTCCTATCACACTGTCCCTAGAGAGGGAACCTAGCCTTGGGTGAAGCTGCACACTTTGGCCAAAGACAGTGTCTTAATGAAGGACTCAGCTGTGAGGCATTAGTGTCCAACATTATCAGCAGCTGTGGAAATGCATGCCTCAGCCTTCAAGAGGACAGTCTGGTTGGTGCATCTCAATATTCACTGCAGCACAGAAATGCTTAGCGTGCCTATATCTTAACTCACTGGCATGAAGCACATCTGAGCATTGAATTCCATACTGACAATTATCCCAATGATCTTTCCATTAGAGTCCAGCAACTCCCTAGAATCTGTTGGTAATGAAAATAACCACCTCTCCCATCTTTTTTGTCATTTCAGTAAATTTTGCTTTAAAATTGTGATGCTATCCTAGATGCTTAAACTTAGATGGTCTGCACATCAGGATAGCCCTGACTGCAAATCAGCTTTCCCAAGGTCCCCATAACTTCTCATCAAATCTTTGTTTATGTACCCATTATTCAATTACATTGTTGACTGAATGTAAATAAATAATTTATCTACTCCAACAAGATCCCCTGAATACTTGTATTTATTTTCTTAGCCTTTTTATGCTCTTCTCAGCTTCATGCCACTTTTTCATACAAAAGTTGGCACTTACGGTCCTCCTTGGCTACTGAAGCCAGCATGTAAAGAGCTGGAATGGTTTGGAATGTAAGTCTCCTTGGGATCCTCTGAGTGTGGGTGTTGGAATTATGAAGGTGTCAGCACACTTGGCTTTTGTTTCAAGACAAACTGAGGCACAAATTACTCTTCGGACCTCCCCTGTGGGATCAGACTGAAGCCACCCTCTGTGAGGTTCTTAGTAGGGGAGGGAAGCAGATCAGGAAATGGGAATCAGGCAAGTGATATACAGGAAACAGTCTTCAATCTAATCATAAGCTCACCACAATTTGGTTAAAAGCAGTTTAATGATTACTTAACTACATAACAATGGATGGTTTTCCTGATTTCTTTACAAACACAAAAAGCTTTTGATATGGCTTAACGGCTACACAAAAAAAACTACTAAAGAAAAAAGGTTTTTCTGGGTTGAGGGGTTCCTATTTTTCACTTCTATAAGTGACCTTTCACTTCTATAAGCAACATGGTTTTCTTCAACTGCTCTAGTCAGGATGTTGATGATCTGTCTCCCCTATTGTCCTCAACAGCACCTTCACACCAGTGTTCTGAAAGCAAAGTCCCCAGAGACACTGGCCAGAGGTGAAGTATGCTGAGTGTAAGAGCCTTCCTAATACACAGCTGTGGCCTTGATCAGCTTCTGGAAATAAAGAGTGGAGGAGATTGGGTGGAGCATCACTGTTTATTTTGCTGAAGCTCAAACGGTAGAAATTCAACTTCTGCCTGTGTAAGGAAAACAAATAGAGACAATGGCATTTTCACTCTCCTAAGCAGTTTATCCAGATCAATATGGGAAAGATCGCTGCTTTGCTGTGGCTGAGCTGAGCCTTAATTAAGGTTTTTCCTCTCTAGGGCTGACACGCCAACCACCTTCATGAGTATCAGAAGTATTGAGTTTCTCTTTCAAAAATTTAGAGTTAAGACAATATCAGCATGGCAAACACAACTCAGGAAGATTTTTTTTTAAAAATCCATAAGCTAGTTTTTGACGTTTTTTCTAAGGTAGATTTAAGATCTGAGTAAAAATATCCCCATGGTTTTCTTTTGCTTTAATGAATAAAGTCACCGTATCATAATATAGTAAAGTAAGCCCCCTTTAATCTTGGTCTTCCTTTATTTTCCCCTTTACCCATGCTTAAAAAATATATTTGCTAGGATCCAGCTATGTCAAGCAGCTAGTTTTTCCACAACTCAGCATCTTTTTCTCACTTTGAGTCTTGGACATGCTGGTCTTTCTGCCTATGATGCTTTTCCCTGCTTCTTTAACTCAGCCTTCAAACCCAGCTCAAGTATCACCTCCTTCAGGAAGCCTTCCTTCACTTTGGTCTCTTTCCAAGATTACTATGGTCACTGTCTTCTTTTATTTGTTCCATAGAAGAACAACAGGAGTGTAGCATGAAATGCTTCATCTCCTGAACTGTACTAAGCTGGTTGAGGAAAGAGAATGCTTTCCTTCTTTGAATCCCCGACTCTCAGCAAAATCTTTAAACAAAGCAAGTGCTAAATAAATGTTTGTATAATTATTGAATTACTGAATGCATTTGATTATTAAAAAATTTTTACTATTTTGAACTGATACATACTTTAAAATTAAATTTTCAGTCCGAAGTCAAATAATATGTATGATATATCTTAGTGTCTCTTGCAAAGGCATAATTATGAAATGTGGTTCTTCAGTGGGTGAATTAAATGACCTGTTTGAGAAAGGTATTTCTGGAAATACATCCCTTGGTACTAGTCTTTTGAAAATGTACATATAAAATTATTTCTTTTTGATAGAACAGCATCCCCAGGAATAAGGGAAACCAATATTTCTAGAATCCTCTTGTAGGGTTTTCAAAATTATCAGTACTTGAAATTTTATCTCAGCCTTTACAAAGATTGCATTAGCATAAAATGTTGTGTTCTTTTGATTTAATACATTCTTTGAAGGGGAAAATATTCACCAGAAATAAGAGTTGGGATAGGAAATTATTACCTGCCAGGTGACAAACAGTACTTTACACTGATGAGAAATTATTTTTCAAATGCAAATTATGGAATTTGAGTTGACACTCAACACTTTTGGAAAAAATTACAAAATTTAAATTGAATATCCATTATTAAAGTAATAGGGCTATTTGAATTGCAGCAAATTGCAAATCCAAAATTAATGTGTTCTTTTCTTGAATGTTACCTGCAATATTACATTTGTCAAATCATGTCTGTACCATGATTCAGCACAATTAGAGTTCCTTAAACTATAAAAAGATGAGTATACTAACTACTTACGATAATTCCTTTGGAAAACTAGGCTGAGGATCTAGGTAAAGAAAATGGTTTTCCTGATAATAGTGAGGCATTTTGTAAGCTATAATTCAGCAGATCTTTGTCTTGAAAGATTCTTCTCCTCTTAGACTCATAATACTCCACAGAAATGATTCTGTTCTTTATTGATTTGTCCTCACAGTATTACAGTATTCCAAATACAAACCAAACGAAAGATGTTTATTCTTGAGGATATTAAATTTTCTAAAAATAGACAATAATAAATTTATGTATGAGGAAGTCCTCTCCAAAAGTGTGCATAACTTTTTCTTCTCATGGTTCTCCACTGAATGACTACATTCAAAATAAGTGGAGATATCGGTATTAATCAAGAGATGACACTAAGTCATGGACCCTTGACTAGTTGTGAGACATACTCAATCCTTGAAAAAACTGTCACTGTTGTAAAGAAGGAGTGCTTTTGAGCCTACCATTAATTGAATTTGTTGAGAGTCTTACTCCTCTGCTCAAAACTCTTCAGTGATTACCTTTGAACATCCTAACTTCTCACCATGGTCTATGAAATCCTGCAAAATCTAGCCCTTGTCACTCATCCTACCTTCCTGATGCATAATCCTCATCACTCACTCTGCTCCAACCATCTTTCCTTTCTTTAAATACAGTCAGCACTTCCTCAACTCAGGTAGACTTTTTGATGATGGCCATTCTGACTGGTGTGAGGTGATACCTCATTGTAGTTTTAATTTACAATTCTCTAATAATGAGCGATGTTGAGCATCTTTTCATGTGCCTGTTGGCCATCTGTATGTCTTCTTTGAAGAAATTTCTATGTATATCTTCTGCCCATTTTTTGATTGTTTGTTTTTTGATATAGAGCTGTATGAGCTGTTGGTATATTTTGAAGATTAATCCCTTGTCCGTTGAATTGTTTGCAAATACTTTCTCCACTCTGTAGGCCATCTTTTTGTTTTATTTATGATTTCTTTTGTTGTGCAAAAGATTTTAAGTTTAATTAGGTCCCATTTGTTTATTTTTATTTTTATTTCCATTACTCTAGGACATGGATCCAAAAAAATACCGCTGCAATTTATATCAAAGAGTTTTCTGCCTATGTTTTCCTCTAGGACTTTAATAGTATCTGGTTTTACATATACAAAACAGAAATAGACCCACAGACATAGAAAAGAAATTTATGGTTCCCAAAGTGGAAAGGGGGGGGATAAACTAGAGTTTGGGATTAACATATATACACTACTGTACATAAAATAGACAACCAACAAGAAACTACTGTATAGCACAGAGAACTTATTCCATATTTTATAATAACCTATAAGGAAAAAGAATCTGAATTGTTTATACATAACATATATATTATATATATTTCCATTTATATATATATAGAGAGAGAGAGAGAACTGAACCACTTTGCTGTACACCTGAAACTAACACAATATTGTAAATCAACAATAAATAAATAAATAAATAAATGTCATATCCTCAGAGAGGCTGCCATGACCATTTTTTCTAAAAAGTCTCCCTCCAATTAATCCTTGATTTTAAAAAAATTTCAGCCCCTTATTATTCACTTCATAGGAATGTCTTCATTTATAATTACTGTCTTACTAATTTGTTAACATCCAAAATGCTTTTCAAACATTGACAAAGGATCCACATTCATTGGAACATAAATTCTCTAAATCTGGACTACATCAATCTTTTCTCCATTAAAACCTCGAAGTACCTGGCCCTCAATATATATTTGATGTTTGAATACATGAGTATGATTTTTTCCTGAATTAACTTTTTCTACTGTTTTATCTATAGCTATGTAATCAACCATAAACACAATGACTTAAAACAACAATAATGAGTGATTATTTATCATGGTTTCTGCAGGTCTGGAATTTGGGAGCTTGGCTGGGTGGTTTTGTTTGGGATCTCTCATGAGGTTACAATCAGATGTTGACTAGGACTTCAGTCACCTGAAGGCTTTCCTGGGACTGGAGAGGCTAATTCCAAGGTGGTTCACTCACATACTGGCAAGGTTTTGCTGGCTTGTTGGCCAGAGCCTCAGTTCCTCTCCACGGGGAACTTCTTAACTCTCCTCACTGCACGATGGCTGAATTCCTCCAGAGGGAGAAATTCAAGAGACCTGGGCAAGAGCTGCAATGCTTTTCACGACCTAGCCTCAGAAATTACACCATCACTCCTGCCATATTTTATTGGTCACCAGGCCAGCCTTGATTCTGTGTGCGAGGATACTACAAAGAGCATAGCTACCAGAAAACAAGAATTATTGGAGATTTTTTTGTAGGCTGGCTACCACAGAGGCCTCAATTATTTCTGCTTGTCAAAGCTCTGATTCTCCTCCTTTTTGGAGGCAGGCCAATGCTTCCCTTCTTCCCTGATTTCCCATGTGTTCTTTACTTCTTATAAATGACAATTTTGATTCATTTTCCATGTCCTGCTAAACATTCTTCATTTTGTCAGAGTATCATCAGACCAAAAGTTATCATAGATTCCCAACATTAGGCATGACCACAGAAGCCTCATCTTCCTACACTTTCCTCTCTTTCCCTCTTCTCACTCTCTCTCTCTCTCACACACGTGCGTGCGTGCGTGCACACACACACACACACACACACACACACCCCGATACTGTCTAGATTAGATACTACCTGACTTGTCACAGGTAGGCAGTTTCAGAGGCAGATTTTAAATTTAACTCTGAGTAAGTCAGAAAAATTGTGGGTCCGAATTACTGAATTCCTCAACAACACAAAAGAAATTATTCATGTGTGTGTGGCCTACTTACTAGTATATAAGAATTTATTTTAACACACTGATTCCTTTCCATCTACCTTTCCTTGATCTCGAGCTAGTATTAAACACTCCTAAGTTCTTTAATGGAAAAAATTCTTATTCTCTATCACTTTTTTCAAGGAGTGAGACAGCTTATTTTAGCCAGGTTTAAAATTCATTTAAGATTCATGTATGCTGAGTTCTAGACAAAACACTAACCTTTTGGTGTTTGGCCTTAACTTTGTCAAACATAACTCCCTGCCTTAAAAAAAAAGTTTTAAATGTTAATCAAAAACACTCCAAGTGTCTTAGTCAAAAAATAGTCCTGATCTTAGACCTGTTCTCGCCTACAAAATGATGAGTTCCAGTAAGAAGCATATGGATTAAATGTCTCTGCAATTTAATGTGAATTTAAAAATCAGTCAGTATTTGAGAAACAAATCTATGTTTTGATGAATTAACAAGTGAAGATATTTGAGCATATCTAATATAAATTGCAGTTAGTTTTAACTCCTCAGGTCAAAATTGGGAGCATGTGCCCAGATTATATTCACAATTTTCCTGATATTTCACCAGAAGTTCAAAAGTTTAATGGGAGCCAAAGTAAACTATTGGTCAGATGAGACAGTTGGTATTAGTGACAATGACCTCAATGATACTTTCTGCCCGAATCACCTCAGTAAGTGAACACAGTATGAACAGAAATCCCAGATTATTAGTCCTTGGGATAATAGAGATGATTGAAAATGTAGAACATTTGGTCTTCTATGGGAACATGAATCCATAAATCACTACAAATTTCATTAATTTATAATTTATATTCTACATTCCTCCAAAAGGGATTTGAATTGGCTCACAGTAAAAGATATATGCAATTAAATTCATTAAGCCAATAGAATTAGCGCAGGAACACCTGTTTTCCTGATATTTGAATAGAATTTTTTCAAACATTCATTAAACAAACATTGATTGTTATCTTACTATATGCATCCCACGGTATGGGGGGTGAGATACATAAGTAACAAAACTCCTGCCTTTTTAATTCAGTGGGAGAAACAGATAGTAAAGATATAGATTATGTTTATAATACATGTAACTACTTTATATAATGAGATTGGTTTTATCTAAATATTAGAGGTAATAGAGTTTTAAATAACAATATTCACCCTGGTTGAGAAACAAGAGAAAATAAAACAGTTGCATTGTCCCAGAGCTTAGTATAATTTGATGCCACACTCATTTTTCATCTGAAACGAATTCTTAGAGTGAATGGTACCTCCTCTGTGAATAAATATCATTTTTCCAAAGGATGCTCAAGAGTGATCAGAGATCAGTATGGATCCATTTCTGTCTTATAATTGGAAATACTGGCCCTACACAGCTATCAGATGCCAAGACATAATCGAGGGATCAGGGACCTTCTCTTCTTACCTACCACCCTTGCTCATTTATGTACATGTAAATTTCAAATCTTCTTTGGTCCTCTGACAGGTGCACTAAAGAATCTTGAATTATTTACACTGTTCTTAATGTAAAATGGTATGCATTTAGCAACTGAGCCAAAATCTTTTTGCAAGGAAACCTAGTTTTCAAATACCAGAGCAGTACAGGATTAGTGAATCTCAGCAGAGGTGTAAGAATGAATCTCACTCAAGGTATCATTACCAGCGTATTCAGCAGAGGGATAAGAAATAAATTCACAATAGCTAATTCTTCCATGACTGTCTTAAATTTCTTCTTCTCATACCTGTCTCATATGCATTTTCCTCTTCCTTTTAACTCCTTGAATTGTTCTTTGTTCTTTAAATGGCTGCAATTTGTGTAGTGCAGGGTAGCTCCTATAAAGCCAACGGCTTGACTCCACAGTATAGATGAGCACTACATTCACGAGTCCTCCCATCAGAGACTTCACTCTCATAGCCTTACTTAACCTCTGCCCTCAACCCACCTCTTCTCTCAACTCTTCCTATCTCCATTTTATTACTTATTTTCCAATTTTCAGCTTGGTCTTTAAATTGATTCAGAAGATACTTTTCATGATTTTAGGAACACAAACTTGACTCCTTTTGGAAGAAAATAAAATGCTACTTCTCCTACACATGGTTTATTGTCCTGGTTTGATCCAGTCTTAAAGCTCTAATGGTACTGCCATATTACAACAGTCAAAATCATGGAATATTGGAGAAAAAAGTCACAGTTCATGGGGATACACATGGAAAGGAACTAGGGAAAATATCAGCTCATTTATACTTTTCTGCTGAAAAAAACTACTCTGCATTGTAATTTAAGTTATGAATAAGGATAAAACTAGTGTCTCATTCTGATTGGGGCTGCATTTGTCACTTTCATAAACTATTCCTTATCTATTAAAAAACTAGTCTGACTCCCATCTCAATCTCAGCCAAGGTGATCTACTCAAGATTTGCCCATCTCTTCTCTACTATTTTAATTTTGCTCAAGACATTTTATATTTCTAGGCAAGCAAAGGATAATTTTGGAGGGAAAAATATTATGAATTTTTATTTGTTAAAAAGAAACAAAGCCTCACGCACAAAAATAGCATAGAACCTGACCTTAAAATGACTATGTTTGTAGCATGCTAAAGACTTTTATGTTAGGTTTTTGGATTTTGTGTTGTTCTCACTATTTTAGATTTGTTTATTTTACCCTTTCTTCCTACTTGACCGGACATTGTTATAACAAACACCTAAAAACTAACATTATAATAGCAAATTGTAATTACCATTTTTAAACATGGCAATGTGTTACTTTTATTTAAATTTCTAACATACATTCCTCAAACCATTCTAAATCTTCAATAATAAACAACCATTTATTAATGAACACCAGTACTAAAACCCCCAAGAAGAATAAAAAACCAAAGATCTTAGTAGTTTATATGTAATGCAAGCATTTTGTTTATATCTCCAGAGAAGTTGTCAAAAGACACCTATTTACCCATGTATACACACTGTGAGGAAACAGATTGTTTAAAGACAGGGACTAAATCGTCCAGTTTTCACGAGTCTACTTAATAGTGACAGAAACTTATCATTGTCCATTATCATTGTCCATTGCCTTCATTTGCGTAGTCAACAAATCTTCATTACTTACTATAGATGACAAACTTTACCTGCTATCAATTAAAGTTTGTAGTGACTAAGGAGCTGCCTTGATTTCCCTGTAGTCACATTTTAAGATGCCAGGACATAGCTTCCTGTCACATCACCGTCTAAAAATAGGTGATAGAAAACCACAGGACCAACAGAATTACTAAAAACCAATTCCAGGATTTTCTTTACTTGATTCCCAGTTTATTCACATTTCATACTCATTTCCACCAAGTATTCAGTACCTGCCTCCACAGCCTATGTGCAGCCATACATTTGGACATAGATTTGCTTTTTGTACTTTACCTTCTTGGTCCTAACCTCACCTTTTTTTAAGGACTTTGAACTCTTATTAAATCTCTGATATTCCTGTCCACACAAACTTGGTGGAATATCCCATTCTATTTTTTCTCCTTTGACCTCCACTGTTATCTCTAGCTTACAAATGCATTTTAATCACTGATGAAGGCAGATATATCTGTAGGTAAACAGTTAGTATGTTCTATAATACATTCAAGACAGTTCACAAAAAGCCTGGTAGATCCCTGTGTATTTTTATAAAATTGTATATATTTTATTCAACCCAAATTTTGTCAGATTGATTGATCTAATTTAGATCTCCCTAATGACGCTATTAAAGGTGAAGCTGTTAGCTGTTGAAGGTGAAGCTGTTAGCTATGTCATCCCCCTAATCTTAATGTTGGGGAAAGTTCTATGAGCCTCCCTTACTCTTCTCCCCAAACCATTATTTCCTCACTATAGTAAAAACAATGCCCCAGATCTCTATTTCTATCATCTCTATCTCTGTCTCCGCCTCTGTCTCTATCTCTATTATCTATACCTTTATCTATATCCATATCTATATCATATATTTATCTATCCGTTTTTGTCCAGGAACATGTTATTGCAATAGTAAGGTTTTACAGTAAAAATGTGACCCTTAAAGGAAAATTCCAATAGTGGAAGACAGCACAACCCTATAGAATCAGGCTAGGTTTTGATTTTAATGGGCCTGGTTCAAATTTATCTTTATCATTGAATAACAACAGGGACTTTATCAAAGGATCCTCTGAGCCTTGGTTTACTTGCAAACCAAGGAAACTAGTACCTCATTTACAAGGTTTCTGTATATGATGAATGATAAAATGATATAAACCACAACATAATAGTCTGTCACATGGTAAGTTCATAAAATACGTTAGTTTTTATAACCATAAACCATGGTGATAAGAGCAGCTAAAACTGAGAAAACTCTGTGGGTCACACACTCTTCTAAATGTTTTAATTCAGCCAACAACCCCAAATGGTAGGTAGCATTATTATATTTTTTCTTTATTTATGTTTTATTTAGTTTTGGCTGCGTTGGGTCTTTGTTGCTGCTCATGGGCTTTCTCTAGTTGCGGCGAGCAGGGGCTACACTTCATTGTGGTGTGCGGGTTTCTCATTGCAGTGGCCTCTCATTGCGGAGCACGGGCTCCAGGCACGTGGGCTTCAGTGGTTGTGGCACGCGGGCTCAGTAGTTGTGGCTCGAGGGCTCTAGAGCGCAGGCTCAGTAGTTGTGGCGCACGGGCTTAGTTGCTCCACAGCATGTGGGATCTTCCCGGACCAGGGCTCGAACCTGTGTCCCCTGCATTGGCAGGCAGATTCTCAACCACTGTGCTATCAGAAAAGTCCCAGTAGCATTATTATTGCAGGAGAAACCTGGGGCACCAAAGTGTTAGGGAGTTTGCCCAACCATACTGACGTTGTAAAGAATTGGCAGAGGCAGGATCCAAAACAAGGCAGTTTGGTTCCAGAGCTCCTTTCTCTTCACTGGGACTCATCACTGCTCCTCATGTTTGAAAAGTTAGTAAACATGGGCAATGGATAACTCCAAAGACAAGTGTTTGTAACAGGTTCTGAAACTTGGCAGAATTACAAAGAAACACTGAGTCTTGATGAATTAGAATTATGTTGAACAGGTTTAGCAACTGAAAGCCAGCAGTGATGCTTAGCATAGAAGTATTGACTTTTATGGAGACTGTGCATTGTACTGCATCACACTGACTTAAATGAGATAGATTCATTCCTATCTCAGCACAGTTACGGGCAAAAGCCGCCACCACCTCCCCACCCAGATACTGGTATATAATATTGATTTTAGGCATATAGACTAAATAAACTGGAAACTGATTGAAATTTATGGAAGGGAATTAGCAATACAGTGATTTAATCAAAAATTTATTGAAAGTACCTAAAATTAATGGCTGCTATTGATAGATACAATTAAATTAATAGAAACACACTGCATTTAATTGGGATTTAATTGGAGACCACTAAAACCAAATAAAGTCCAGTGGAAAACTGATAGGTTAGTGTCTGAATTTAGATTTATATTAAAAATATTCAGTGCTCAAAATAAACCATTATGCTATAGGGATATCCCCAGGGACTTTCTGGATTCACATAATCAATGTTTCCTGAAAATTTATTTACAAGAGGAAAAGGGTAACTTTAAATTGATAAAACGTTTACGTCAGATTCAATAGATAGAAAATATTTTAAGAGGCAAATTTCTATATGACTTGGGGAATAAGAAGAAAGTATTCTGAATGATTCACAGTCATAAACATTTCTCTTGTAAGTTTTCCAATCCCTTATAAGGCAAAACTCTAAAAGTAGACCAGGCTTACAATTACATCTTCACCTACTTTTCATCTTTTTTTTATTCTATCATTTTTTTTTACCACCAGAGACAAAATTTAATTTCCAGAATTCTAGAATTTTCCTCATCCCATAAAATCTGAATCTCTCTCTATAGGTTTTTTTAAATTAACAGACATTTGATCAAAGCAAGGAAGCCCAAGATAATAATTAAATCTCATAGAGTCTGTAGCCTTATGGACTTAAAAGACTGTTGGCTAAGATGTCAGATATCATGTTTTGTATCCTAGTCTGTTACAAACTAGCTGCGTAATATTGAACAGTTTACATCTTGTATGTCCTTCTTTATAATCTGAAGTGTAAGGTATGCCTTCTCCCGAGGTTAATGATGGGGGATATTCAGCAAAATATTACATAAGACTTAATCTGATGCCTTGCATATAAGGGGATACTTCTTTAATATTACCTCCTATTTTCTCTTCTGGAGATCTGAACTAGACCAAATTTGTATATATGTCTTTCTTCCTTAGTGCCACTTACCCTGTATCTATTCAAATGATAAAGGTATCATGCTTTATGATCATGTAAACCCTGTGACAAAAGTGGGGATTTTTTTCTACCTTGAGTTATGGGTAGGAAAATAAGTTAAGCACAGTACAACTCCTCATGGAATAATGACGTATATAATGACATGAGTATTGGTAGCAAGCTGGTGGCATTATGTGTATTTTTAACTTTCAGATTATTTTCTTCTTATTCACTGTTGTCTTAGTACAGATTCCATTGAAAGCAAAGCCTAAAATAGGAACTTAGGTTCAGATAATTCGTTTTTATTTTAGAGGTGATCACAGGAACTCAGAGTGAGGTTGCAGAGTCAGAAAAGGACAGAGGAAAAGCTAATAAAGTGTATTAACCACTCTGAACAACTGGACTCATTTTTGTTAGCTGCCCTCTGAAGAACTGCACATTCCCTTCAAATTCATCCATCAAAGCCTGGTGGAAACCAAAGCCTGGACCCCAATGGTTGATGGAGGCCACTGAGGAATTAAACTTTCTATATTTTCAGGCGTCACCTGCTCAAGAACTGAACAAGTTCCCATGGCTTCAGAAAAAGATCTAAGGCAGCGAAGGTGAGACATGGCAGGTGCCTAGGTGAGATATCATCAATGTGTACACAGGACTTTCCACTTCAGCTGAGGCTAAAATAAGAGCTTTATATGGTTTTGACATTTGAAATCAGGATATTTTATCATGAAAAAAAACACTTTTTCTTGAAAAAGCAAAAGGCATGATAGCAATGTTCTTTCAGTAATGTCACAATAGAAATGAAGATAGTGATAATAATTACAGCTAATCTTTATTACTCATCTATATATGCCAGCTGCTGTTTAAAGCAGTTAGCCTGTGTTTTCCACCTAATACTCACAAATGAATTCTTGATTTACCAAGCTCAGAATTTGCTTCTCCTCTTGCCTTTCCTAACTCAGTAAATAGCTACTCCAGCATGCAGGTGACTTGACCAGAAATCTTTGCTTCATCTTCAACTCCTCCTATATCCCATGGGAGTAAATACTGTTGCCTTTACCTTTATATACATCCTGAACTTAACCACTTCTCAACTCCTTCTCCATTACCACTTTGGTTCAAGCAACCATCAGCTGCAGTCTGGTCTCTCTGTTTTCTCCATGCCCCTCCCAGCCCCATCAGAGTCTATTCTCCGCAAAGCAGCCACAACCATAGTGACTCACTGAAATCTCAAGCCACATCACGTGACTCTTCAGCTCAATACTGTCCCCTACCATCCCATCGTTTCCAAAGTACAGAACAAAATCATTTTAATCATTTGAAAGGGGCTGCACGATTTTAATTTCATCCACAACTCAATTTTTCTCCCACTGTTCTAGAGGCTCTGGATTCCATGCTGTTTTCAAACACCCTAAGCCCATGTCAGTGTCAGAGGTGTTGTAGTGGATGCCTTTACCTGCAATGCTCTTCCTGTCTGATCTACTCACAGCTTGATCCCTTACTTTATTCACTTTTCTCCTCAAATGCTTCCTTCACAGAGCTAAAAGTCTATATAAAATACAGCTTGTAGAAAAATGCAAACACCTATCCCTTTCTACAATAAAAAGCCTGCTAAAATAGTAAATCCCTATCCATCTACTTGCCCACATAGCTTTTTATCAATAATTGACATCTTAATTGTTACCATCATTTTAAAAAGTATTAGTTGTTTCACTCCCACTTGAATGTAAGTTGCAGAGAGCTGGGGCTTTGCCTTTTTGATCACTGCTGTTTGTGCAGCCCTTACCATAGTGTCTGTCAGAGTAGATGGCTTATACAGATATTGAATGAGTGAACCATAACCCTAAGAGGTAGGCGCTAATATTGTTACAATTTACAAATGTGGATACTGAGACGCAAGCTAGATAAGTATCTTGCTTTGCACAACCAAGGCCATATACCTAGTAAACGGAGAGAAGTGTTACCAAATCATTAGAGATCATAGGCTAATTGCTACCACCTTCGGATGGGACATGAACTGTCCAGTTTTCCACAGCTCACCCATCTGGCCCACTGCACTCTTTTACGATACCTGCTTGACACTTGTTGCATTTAAGTTTGTAAACCCAAGCAGAGACATTAGAGAACACGAGGAGACTGTGACAAATGATATATACACTGCATCTGGAGAGTTGAGAAAGAAAGAGACAGAGAGAGATTGGAAAAGATACTGTGTCTCCCAATCCATATGCCCGCAGATGTATACATGGAACCATTTCTTTCCCAGAGAAGCCAAATTCATTGCAGAACACACCCACTGGATTCTTACTGGATATGGAGTTTTGTGTTTCTCAACTAGATCACAAATCCTTGCTAAGCTGATGCAAACCTTTGTAAGCACTGCTCAAACTGGCTTTAATTTTTATTAATCATTTGAACCCATCTCACAACACATTGTAGCCCTCACTGCCCTCTGCTTATGACACTTCTGTTGTCTCACATCTGATACCTAGCTTGAAAAGTGGTCTGAACCTTTAGTGGGTTTTATAATGGAAATAGCCTACTTGACACTCATTGTCATATAAAATCATTTTCAACAATACCATTAAATTGAAATCACAAATAGGTTGCTTTTTTAAAATTTTATTTATTTTTTTATACAACAGGTTCTTATTAGTCATACAATTTATACACATCACTGTATACACGTCAATCCCAATTGCCCAGTTCATCACACCACCACCCCCAATCCCTGTCGTATTTCCCCCTTGGTGTCCATACATTTGTTCTCTACATCTGTGTCTCAATTTCTGCCCTGCAAACCGGTTCATCTGTACCATTTCTCTAGGATCCACATATCTGTGTTAATATACGATATTTGTTTTTCTCTTACTGACTTACTTCACTCTGTATGACAGTCTCTAGATCTATCCATATCTCTACAAATGACCCAATTTTGTTCCTTTTTATGGCCGAGTAATATTCCATTGTATATACGCACCATATCTTCTTTATCCATTCATCTGTCGATGGGCATTTAGGTTGCTTCCATTACCTGGCTATTGTAAAGAGTGCTGCAATGAACACTGAGGTGCACGCGTCTTTTTGACTTACGGTTTTCTCTGGGTATATGGCCAGTAGTGGAATTGCTGGGTCATATGGTAATTCTATTTTTAGTTTTTAAGGAACCTCGATACTCTTCTCCATAGTGGCTGTATCAACTTACATTCCCACCAACAGTGCAAGAGGGTTCCCTTTTCTCCACACCGCCTCCAAGCATTGGTTGTTTGTAGATTTTCTGATGATGCCCATTCTAACTGGTATGAGGTGATACTTCATTGTAGTTTTGATTTGCATTTCTCTAATAAATAGTGATGCTGAGCAGCTTTTCATGTGCTTCTTGGCCATCTGTATGTCTTCTTTGGAGAAATGTCTATTTAGGTCTTCTGCCCATTTTTGGTTTGGGTTGTTTGTTTTGTTAATATTGAGCTGCATGAGCTATTTATATATTTTGGAGATTGATCCTTTGTCCATTGATTTGTTTGCAAATATTTTCTCCCATTCTGAGGGTTGTCTTTTTGTCCTGTTTATGGTTTCCTTTGCTGTGCAAAAGCTTTGAATTTTCATTAGGTCCCATTTGTTTATTTTTGTTTTTATTTCCATTACTCTAGCAGGTGCATCAGAAAAGATCTTGCTGTGATTTATGCCAAAGACTGCTCGTCCTATGTTTTCCTCTAAGAGTTTTATAGTGTCCGGTCTTACATTTAGGTCTCTAATCCATTTTGAGTTTATTTTTGTGCATGGTGTTAGGGACTGTTCTAATTTCATTCTTTTACATGTAGCTCCAGTTTTCCCAGCACCATTTATTGAAGAGACTGTCTTTTCTCCATTGTATATCCTTGCCTCCTTTGTCATAGGATAGTTGACCATACGTGCGTGGGTTTATCTCTGGGCTTCCTATCTTGTTCCATTGATCTATATTTCTGTTTTAGTGCCAGTACCATATTGTCTTGATTACTGTAGCTTTGTAGTATAGACTGGAGACAGGGAGTCTGATTCCTCCAGGTCCGTTTTTTTCCCTCAAGACTGCTTTGGCTATTCTGGGACTTTAGTGTCTCCATTCAAATTTTAAGATTTTTTATTCTAGTTCTATAAAAAATTCCATTGGTAATTTGATACGGTTTGCATTGAATCTGTAGATTGCTTTGGGTAGTAGAGTCATTTTCACAATATTGATTATTCCAATCCAAGAAAATGGTATATCTCTCCATTTGTTGGTATCATATTTAATTTCTTTCATCAGTGTCTTATAGTTTTCTGCATACAGGTCTTTTGTCTCCCTAGGTAGGTTTATTCCTAGGTATTTTATTCTCTTTGTTGCAATGGTAAATGGGAGTGTTTCCTTAATTTCTCTTTCAGATTTTTCATCATTAGTGTATAGGAATGCAAGAGATTTCTGTGCATTAATTTTGTATCCTGCCACTTTACCAAATTCACTGATTAACTCTAGTAGTTTTCTGGTGGCATCTTTAGGATTCTCTATGTGTAGTATCATATCATCTGCAAATAGTGACAGTTTTACTTCTTCTTTTCCAATTTGTATTCCCTTTATTTCTTTTTCTTCTCTGATTGCCGTGGCTAGGACTTCCAAAACTATGTTGAATGAGTGGTGAGACTGGACATCCTTGTCTTGTTCCTAATCTTAGAGGAAATGCTTTCAGTTTTTCACCATTGAGAATGACGTTTGCTGTGGGTTTGCCATATACGGCCTTTATTATGTTGAGGTAGGTTCCCTCTATGCCCACTTTCTGAAGAGTTTTTACCATAAATGGGTGTTGAATTTTGTCAAAAACTTTCTCTGCATCCATTGAGATGATCATATGATTTTTATTCTTCAATTTGTTAATATAGTGTATTACATCGATTGATTTGCACATATTGAAGAATCCTTTCATCCCTGGGATAAATCCCACTTGATCATGGTGTATGATCCTTTTAATGTGTTGTTGGATTCTGTTTGCTAGTATTTTGTTGAGGATTTTTGCATCTATATTCATCAGTGATGTTGGTCTGTAATATATTTTTTTTTTTGGAGTATCTTTGTCTGATTTTGGTATCAGGATGATGGTGGCCTCATAGAAAGAGTTTGGGAGTTTTCCTTCCTCTACAATTTTTTGGAAGAGTTTGAGAAGGATGGGTGTTACCTCTTCTCTAAATGTTTGATAGAATTCACCTGTGAAGCCATCTGGTCCTGGACTTCTGTTTGTTGGAAGATTTTTAATCACAGTTTCAATTTCATTATTTGTGATTGGTCTGTTCATATTTTTGGTTTTTTCCTGGTTCAGTCATGGATGGTTATACCTTTCTAAGAATTTGTCCATTTCTTCCCGGTTGTCCATTTTATTGGCATAGAGTTGCTTGTAGTAGTCTCTTAGGATGCTCTGTATTTCTGCAGTGTCTGTTTTAACTTTCCCTTTTTCATTTCTAATTTTATTGATTTGAGTCCTCTCCCTCTTTTTCTTGATGAGTCTGACTAATGGTTTATCAATTTTGTTTATCTTCTCAAAGAACCAGCTTTTAGTTTTATTGATCTTTGCTACTGTTTTCTTTGTTTCTATTTCATTTATATCTGCTCTGGTCTTCATGATTTCTTTCCTTCTGCTAACTTTTGGTTTTGTTTGTTCTCCTTTCTCTAGAGCATTTAGGTGTAAGGTTAGATTGTTTATTTGAGATTTTTCTTGTTTCTCGAGGTAGGCTTGTATAGCTATAAACTTCCCTCTTAGAACTGCTTTTGCTGCATCCCATAGGTTTTGGATCATCGTGTTCTTGTTGTCATTTGTCTCTAGGTATTTTTTGATTTCCTCTTTGATTTCTTCAGTGATCTCTTGGTTATTTAGCAACGTATTGTTTAGCCTCCATGTGTTTGTGTTTTTTACGTTTTTTTCCCTGTGATTGATTTCTAATCTCATAGTGCTGCAGTCAGAAAGTATGCTTGATATGATGTCAATTTTCTTAATTTCCTGATGCGTGATTTGTGACCCAAGATGTGATCTACCCTGGAGAATGTTCCATGTGCACTTGAGAAGAAACTGTAATCTGTTGTTTTTGGATGGAATTCCATATAAATATTGATTAAATCTATCTGGTACATTGTGTCATTCAAAGCTTGTGTGTCCTTATTAATTTTCTGTTTGGATAATCTGTCCATTGGTGTAAGTGAGGTGTTAAAGTCCCCCAATATTATTGTGTTACTGTCAATTTCGTCTTTTATAGCTGTTAGCAGTTGCCTTATGTATTGAGGTGTTCCTATGTTGGGTGCATATATACTTATAATTGTTATATCTTCTTGGATTGATTCCTTGATCATTATGTAGTGTCCTTCCTTGTCTCTTGTAACATTCTTTATTTTAAAGTCTATTCATCTGATATGAGTATTGCTACTGCAGCTTTCTTTTGATTTCCATTTGCATGGAATATCTTTTTCCATCCGCTCACTTTCAGTCTGTATGTGTCTCTAGGTCTGAAGTGGTTCTCTTGTAGACAACATATTGATGGGTCTTGTTTTTGTATCCATTCAGCAAGCCTGTGTCTTTTCATTGCAGCATTTAGTCCATTCATGGTTAAGGTAATTATTGATAGGTATGTTCCTATTACCATTTTCTTAATTGCTTTGGGTTTGTTTTTATAGGTCCTTTTCTTCTCTTGTGTTTCCCACTTAGAGAAGTTCCTTTAGCATTTTTTGTAGACATGGTTTGGTGGTGCTGAATTCTCTTAGCTTTTGCTTGTCTGTAAAGCTTTTGATTTCTCCGATGAATCCGAATGAGATCCTTGCTGGGTAGAGTAATCTTGGTTGTATGTTCTTCCCTTTCATCACTTTAAGTATATCATGCCACTCCCTTCTGGCTTGTAGAGTTTCTGCTGAGAAATCAGCTGTTAACCTTATGGGAGTTCCCTAGTGCTTTATTTGTCGTTTTTCCCTTGGTCCTTTCAATAATTTTTCTTTGTCTTTAATTTTTGCCAATTTGATTACTATGTGTCTCAGCATGTTTCTCCTTGGCTTTATCCTGTATGGGACTCTCTGTGCTTCCTGGACTTGGGTGGCTATTTCCTTTCCCATGTTAGGGAAATTTTCGACTATAATCTCTTCAAATATTTTCTCGGGTCCTTTCTGTCTCTCTTCTCCTCTTCTCCTCTTGGGGTCCTCTGGGACCCCAATAATGTGAATGTTACTGCATTTAATGTTGTCCCAGAGGTCTCTTAGGCTGTCTTCATTTCTTTTCATGGTTTTTTTTAATTCTGTTCCGCCACAGTGAATTCCAGCATTCTGTCTTCCAGGTCACTTATCCATTCTTCTGCCTCAGTTATTCTGCTATTGATTCCTTCTAGTGTATTTTTCATTTCAGTTATTGTAATGTTCATCTTTGTCTGTTGTTCTTTAATCTTTCAGATCTTTGTTAAACATTTCTTGCCTCTTCTCGATCTTTGCCTCCATTCTTTTTCCAAGGTCCTGGATCATCTTCACTATCATTATTCTGCATTTTTTTCTGGAAGGTTGCCTATCTCCACTTCATTTAGTTGTTTTTCTTCGGTTTTGCCTTGTTCCTTCATCTGGTACATAGCTCTTTGCCTTTTCGTCTTGTCTATTTTTCTCTGAATGTGGTTCCACAGGCTGCAGGATTGTAGTTCTTCTTGCTTCTGCTGTGTGCCCTATGGTGGATGAGGCTATATAAGAGGCTTGTGCAAGTTTCATGGTGGGAGGAACTGGTGGTAGCTAGAACTGGCTGTTGCTCTGGTGGGCAGAGCTCAGTAGAACTTTAATCCGCTTGTCTGCTGATGGGTGGGGCTGGGTTCCCTCCCTGTTGGTTGTTTGGCCTGAGGCAACCCAACACTGGAGCCTACAGGGCTCTTTGGTGGGGCTAATGGTAGACTCCAGGAGGGCTCATGCCAAGGAGTACTCCCCAGTACTTCTGCTGCCAGTGTCCTTGTCCTCACGGTGAGACAGAGACACCCCCCGCCTCTGCAGGAGACCCTCCTACCCTAGCAGGTAGGTCTGGTTCAAACTCTTATGGGGTCACTGCTCCTTCCCATGGATCCCAGTGTGCACACTACTTTGTGTGTGCCCTCCAAGAGTGGACTCTCTGTTTCCCCCAGTCCTGTTGAAGTCCTGCAACCAAATCCCGCTAGCCTTCATAGTCTGATTCTCTAGGAATTCCTCCTCCCGTTGCCGGACCCCCAGGTTCAGAAGCCTGACATGGGGCTCAGAACCTTCTCTCCAGTGGATGGACTTCTGTGGTATAAGTGTTCTCCAGTTTGTGAGTCACCCACCCAGCAGTTATGGTATTTGATATTATTGTGATTAAGACCCTCCTACCCTCTCACTGTGGCTTCTCTTTTGTCTTTGGATGTGGTGTATCTTTTTTGGTGAGTTCCAATGTCTTCCTGTCGATGATTGTTCAGCAGTTAGTTGTGATTCTGGTGTTCTCGCAAGAGAGTGAGAGCATGTCCTTCTACTCCGCCATCTTGAACCTGTCCCTCACAAATAGGCTGGTTTTTAAACAACATACAGCTTCTAAGGGAAAGTTTTGTATTGCAATGTTTATGTGTATATGATGTATATACACATATACACACATAAAATATATATATACATACACACATATATATATTTCTGAACTTATTCTGTAAAATTTAAAAGGCATTGGTTTTTTGTCAACAAAATGCAATGCAGAGTTCGTTATTTCTCCAATCACCTTGAGTATGATATTCTGAATTCTATAAGAGCCTGTGCTGTATTGTGTGGTCCCCTGAAGCCTTGCATATGTCATCAAAATACAATATTTTCCCCTCTTTCATCTTGAGAGTTTAGACAATTGTAGAGTATCTTTGAGGATAAATGTGTGAGAAAGATTTTTTTTTCAAGTGTTCTACGTTCTCTGCTACCTGCAACTAGAATAAAAGGAAACGCTTGTATCTAGGAATGTCCTTTGCAAAATCATATACATTTAAAATTGAAAAAGCAATGCCCTATTCATTTATTCTGCAATATTTTGTGCAACATACAGTATGTTGTTCTCTACTTTAACTTCATCTTTCATACTGCTTGCAGTTAGATGTTTACTTTTGAGTCATGAGTTCAGTTCTGTTTGTATGTCCTTTAATAAAAGCTTAGGTTGGTGCTGCACAGAAAACATTCACTGTTTTTCAAACTTGAATATTTCCTATAATTTACTGCCATTGGAATCAACTTCATAAATTGATGGACTGAAATTCTACAAGAGGAGAAACTTGGTTCTTGATTTGCATCTGTCTTGTTCATTAGTATGCTACAGTACCTAACATAGTGTTTTGAACATAATGCTCAATATATACAAATACATTATACAGGAGCTCAATAAATGTATAAAAATAATGAGTAGAGCTATGAATGCCAATGAGTACCTTGACAGATCCTAATTCTCCATGGCAGTAGGATACCACTACCCAGGGTTATCAGTATTTAGAAGAACCAGAATTGTAAGGCTCATTTTACTTAGTACATGGAGTAAAACTTGGAAGTTGAATTCTTAAAGAAATGAGATCTACTAATATTAGTAGTAAGACAAATTTAGAACTCTTCATGATATTAAAATAAGTTCAGCTTGTAAAATTATGTTTCTATCTTAAAGCTATTGGTGATCTATCCAAATCTTCCACAACCCACTCCCAGTATTCCTTTCCCCATAAAATCTTCATGAATTCCCAGATTAAATGCTAACCTTCTTCTCTACATTTCTACAACTTGAAGAAACAAAACACGTCTACTAGTCCAGAAGCTCACTGAAACCACAGAATTTTTCTTATTTATAATCTGTGCTAGGTTTTAAGCACATTCCATATGCTAATTCATCACATTTCAGATATTAAAAGGAAACAAAAATCTATAATGGTAACACAACCGTTATCGTTCAGCTAAAAACCTACTATAGTATTTATCAAAAACAGAGACTGTTTCTTGCACTGTTAAGTTCCACTTTATTTGTTCTACTGCCTTTCTATCTAAGAGCTTTATAATCTAACAACTATGAATAGCAAAGCAACATATATTATTTTGGAGAAATTCTGATAATGTAAAAAATGATCAGACTCCTATTATATCATATACGTAAAATCTCTTTGTCTCTCTGTCACACACACACACACACACACACACAACCACCACCACTATCATCACCTTGAATATTCATTATGATCATGGGTATGCCTTTTCATTTTTTTATATGTAACTTACTAATTGTATAACCTTTGTTGTCTTAGCTACAGAAGTCACTATATAACACAGATGGTAAGAGTATTTGTTCCATAGATTATTTTATGGGAATTAAATAAGTTAACACACATAACACACTTAAAATATTATTATCATTCTTGATTATTATATAGACTTTTTATATGGAGGTTGGATATTTCTTACCCATCAAGTTTCCTACCTACAACACACTGTGAAGATTTTTTCATGTCTTTAAATATCTTTCCCAAATGTCATTTTAATGGTTGCTTAGTATTACATCATATGGACATATAATTTTAACCAAACATTTCTTGGTAAGGTTTTTTTGTGCAGCTTCCAATTTGGGACTGTCATATTTACTGCTGTGATGAATAATCTTAGAAATAAATGTCTGTAACTGTTTTGTAGTTTTTTCTTTTAGGATACTTTTTCAACTGATATGTAGTGCTAAATTACAAAAATAAAGAGTCAATAACCTCCCCCCCAAAACGATAAACATACTTCTCCCCCCACATGTTATAATACGGTATTTTTATTTTTTAAAAAAGTTTGATAGTTAAGGATTAGTATCTTATTTATATATTTCGTCATTTAAAAAAATTCTAATTAGTTTTCAAAAATATTTTGGGGTCATTTGTTTCTGGTTGTGTGTGTGTGAGAGAGAAGAGAAACGAGAGGGAATGGGAGAATAAGATTTTACTGAATGTTCGCTTTTTTTGTGATTGCAGTCATTTCAGTAACTATGATAATAATGATAGTAGTGGGAAGAGTGGTGGTGTTTAGTGCTGGTGGTAAAAATAATAGTAGTAGGTAATGAGAGCTAACATTTACTCAGAGCTCACCATGTGCTAAAATCTTCACATGTAGAAGCGTATTTAGTGCCCACACAATCCTATGCGGTAGGTACGACTGAAGCCAATTAACAACAACAACAACAAAAACCTAAACTGATTCTGAAAGAGACTTATTTCAGTAATTACCTTAAGGCCCCATGCCAATTAAATGGTGAAGGCAAGATTCTAACCCAGGAAGTTTGACTAAGCCCTACATTCTAATGAAGGAGTTTTATAGATTGTGGTGCTATCAACCTTGTCCTTTATATGGAAAATGTATGTTGCCTAATTGTTTTGCTTATTATTTGGGTGATTTATATGTAGAGAAGATTTTTTCAATATGAAAGTTCAGTGTCATTTTGCATTAAACAGAATTATTCCCCCTGCTGATCAGTTCATTGAGAAAATTTTTGTTTGGCTTTATATATATATATTTTTAACATCTTTATTGGAGTATAATTGCTTTACAATGGTGTGCTAGTTTCTGCTTTATAACAAAGTGAATCAGTTATACATATACATATGTTCCCATATCTCTTCCCTCTTGCATCTCCCTCTCTCCCACCCTCCCTATTCCACCCCTCTAAGTGGTCACAAACCACCGAACTGATCTCCCTGTGCTATGTGGCTGCTTCCCACAAGCTATCTATTTTACGTTTGGTAGTGTATATATGTCCATGCCACTCTCTCACTTTGTCACAGCTTACCCTTCCCCCTCCCCATATCCTCAAGTCCATTCTCTAGTAGGTCTGTGTCTTTATTCCTGTCTTACCCCTAGGTTCTTCAAGACATTTTTTTTTTCTTAAATTCCATATATATGCGTTAGCATACGGTATTTGTCTTTCTCTTTCTGACTTACTTCACTCTGTATGACAGACTCTAGGTCCATCCACCTCATTACAAATAGTTCAATTTCGTTTCTTTTTTTTTTTTTTTTTCCGGTACGCGGGCCTCTCACTGTTGTGGCCTCTCCTGTTGCAGAGCACAGGCTCCGGACGCACGGGCCCAGCGGCCATGCCTCATGGGCCCAGCCACTCCGTGGCATGTGGGATCCTCCCGGACCAGGGCACAAACCCGTGTCCCCTGCATCAGCAGGCAGACTCTCAACCACTGCACCACCAGGGAAGCCCAATATCGTTGCTTTTTATGGCTGAGTAATATTCCATTGTATATATGTGCCACATCTTCTTTATCCATTCATCCGATGATGGACACTTAGGTTGTTTCCATCTCTGGCTATTGTAAATAGAGCTGCAATGAACATTTTGGTACATGACTCTTTTTGAATTATGGTTTTCTCAGGGTATATGCTCAGTAGTGGGATTGCTGGGTCATATGGTAGTTCTATTTGTAGCTTTTTTTAAGGAACCTCCATACTGTTCTCCATAGTGGCTGAACCAATTCACATTCCCACCAGCAGTGCAAGAGTGTTCCCTTTTCTCCACACCCTCTCCAGAATTTATAGTTTCTAGATTTTTTGATGATGGCCATTCTGACCGGTGTGAGATATCACATTGTAGTTTTGATTTGCATTTCTCTAATGATTAATGATGTTGAGCATTCTTTCATGTGTTTGTTGGCAGTCTGTATATCTTCTTTGGAGGAATGTCTATTTAGGTCTTCTGCCCATTTTTGGATTAGGCTGTTTGTTTTTTTGTTATAGAGCTGCATGAGCTGCTTGTAAATTTTGGTGATTAATCCTTTGTCAGTTGCTTCATTTGCAAACATTTTCTCCCATTCTGAGGGTTGTCTTTTCATCTTGTTTATGGTTTCCTTTGCTGTGCAAAAGCTCTGAAGTTTCATTAGGTCCCATTTGTTTATTTTTGTTTTTATTTCCATTTCTCTAGGAGTTGGGTCAAAAAGGATCTTGCTGTGATTTATGTCATAGAGTGTTCTGCCTATGTTTTCCTCTAAGAGTTTGATAGTTTCTGGCCTTACATTTAGGTCTTTAATCCATTTTGAGCTTATTTTTGTGTATGGTGTTAGGGAGTGATCTAATCTCATACTTTTACATGTACCTGTCCAGTTTTCCCAGCACCACTTATTGAAGAGGCTGTCCTTTCTCCACTATACATTCCTGCCTCCTTTATCAAAGATAAGGTGACCATATGTGCGTGGGTTTATCTCTGGGCTTTCTATCCTGTTCCATTGATCTATATTTCTGTTTTAGTGCCAGTACCATACTGTCTTGATTACTGTAGCTTTGTAGTATAGTCTGAAGTCAGGGAGCCTGATTCCTCCAGCTCCATTTTTCATTCTCAAGATTGCTTTGGCTATTCGGGGTCTTTTGTGTTTCCATACAAATTGTGCAATTTTTTGTTCTAATTCTGTGAAAAATGCCAGTGGTAGTTTGATAGGGACTACACTGAATCTGTAGATTGCTTTGGGTAGTAGAGTCATTTCCACAATGTTGATTCTTCCAATCCAAGAACATGGTATATCTCTCCATCAATGTGTATCATCTTTAATTTCTTTCATCAGTTTCTTATAATTTTCTGCATACAGGTCTTTTGTCTCCTTAAGTAGGTTTATTCCTAGATATTTTATTCTTTTTGTTGCAATGGTAAATAGGAGTGTTTTCTTGATTTCACTTTCAGATTTTCCATCATTAGTGTATAGGAATGCCAGAGATTTCTGTGCTTTAATTTTGTATCCTGCTACTTTCCCAAATTCATTGATTAGCTCTAGTATGCCTTTATATTTTTAACCCTTCTGATTTTTTTGTTGCTGCGGGGAAGGCAGAGTAGTTATTTCACGTAGGAAATCAGGGCATTTCCATTTTTTACTTTATTTAGAGATGGCCTACCTAATTCTATGATTTTCCCTGCTATCCATTCTAGAGACTGTCTTTAGATTAATCTTGATGATATATTACTCAAGAATTTATAATGCTTCCTTTTTATTTCCACTTGATTTGGGGATCTATCATAATTTGATTTGCATGTTCTGATCCTTGTTTATAGTTCTTCTTGAAGTATGTACTCTTGGTATGTCCCACATTTCCCCACTGTTCACCAGTACAGTAGTATGTATGCTCACTCATTGGCTTCCAACTGCAAGCACAGGTCACTTTTTTAAAAGGGACTTCCTCTGTCAGTGGCTGCTCAGCCCACATGCTTGGCAGGTTGGGAAGTGCCAGCAAGCAACCTCCAATCAATCACAGATGAAAGTCAGTTGATAAACAACCCAGTTCCTCATGTCGTAGATAACAGCCAGTTTATCTAAAGAGCTCTACTTGCTAACACAAACATCAGGCAGATAATGCACCCTTATGGATTTTATCCTTCTGTCTCATTTCTCAATTCTCTCACAGGTGCTTCCTGAAACCCGCTTTCAACAAACTGTTTGCATTCAAATATTTGTCTCACAGTTTGCTTTTGGGAGAACCTAACCCCAGACAACACCTCTTCCAGGCATGGTCTTTATCTTCTCTACGTGGTCTCTATCTTCATAGGATGTGTATTAGACATTTCCTATATTCCTCCTCTGATCTGCTTCATGCCATGATCACCAGGCCCACAGAAGATTGTTCCTCTACTTGAGGCTGATTCAGTCTGACACAGGGGTACCCACTGCTTTAGCTGCTTCTTTGCAATGAAGCTGGATAGCCACATATCCTAGGATTCTGGCCTCTCCCACCACTTCTGTTGTTGAATGAGATGCTACAACATGAAGCTTGGGATATGGCATCCCAAGCCACTGCTGAACGACACAGTGGGCGCATCCTAAATTTCAGGGAGTGAACCCCCTTTGAGATAAACTTGGACAAATGAGAAATAGGAGACAGTGAAGACTGAAACAGATAAATGTATTCGAGTCACTTATAAAATCATCAAAATGATCTCACAAAGTCATGGGGTTGCTAGTTCTAAGAGACTAACATCCCGTTCCTTGAGTTACTTAAGAACCAACCAAAAGGAAATGATTCTTGGCCTCTATTATGTCTGCCACAACTTGAGGCATTGAAATGGGTTATAAAAGAATCATGGGTCGAAGGGATGGGAATGTACTGTAACTGACATTGGCCTAACCTAAGAAACACATTACTGAAGTGTGTAAGCTCTTCAGAGAGTGCTTCCTCCTGCCATTATTTTTAAAGGAATTAAAATTCTTATTGTAAAGAAAACTAAATATGGAAATGAGTAAGGAACAATATAAACTGGCATAGATAATTGCTGCTAATGCTTGGGTATATGTTATATACTTCCAGTAATTTTCCATTATAGGTGCATATAATGACGCACTTTATAATCCCATGTCTGCCTTTTTATCCTACTTATTCTTTCCTACTGTAATTAAATAATCTTTGAAAACAATGGCTTTTAATGTATCCCCAGTATTCTTTCTATTCCTCTATTTTACTCCTTCTATTGAATATGTATTAATTTGTTAAACTAATCAGATATTTTTGGATGTTGAAGATTTTTCCCAATTTTTCATTAGTACAAAAAACACTGTGATATATACCATTGTAAAATACACAGATTTACAAGCTATGATTCATTTTTCCGAAGAGTTGTTTTTACTTTTGAGGGTTGATGGTGATGTAATTTTTAATTTTTAATTATAACAGCAATATACCATAATAATGATATCCAGAAAACAGCAATCTTCTAACAGAGCTATTATTAATTTTGCATATTCTCTTCAGACTTTCTGTTTTTGCACATGGCTATGCTTAAGAGAAAAACTATTTTTTTTAACATCTTTATTGGAGTATAATTGCTTTACAATGGTGTGTTAGTTTCTGCTTTATAACAAAGTGAATCAGCTATACATATACATATATCCCCATATTTCCTCCCTCTTGTGTCTCCCTCCCACCCTCCCTATCCCACCCCTCTAGGTGGTTACAAAGCACCAAGCTTATCTTCCTGTGCTAGGAAAACTATTTTTAACATGATTTTTTTCACTTAATATTTTCTCTTATGTAATCCCAATGTTACTAGAGGTACTTGATTTTATTATTCTTAATGAATGCATCATATTCAGTCAAACGTATGGGCCGTGGCTGATAACTATTCCTCCACTGTAAGATATTTAGGTTTTTTTCTAATATTTTATTATAAACAACCACAAAATAGATAAGTATCAATATCTATATCTATAGATAGATATAAATATGAATCAATATCTGTCTACCTCTGAAACTTTACTGAATGCTTCTTTTTCAGTGTTAATCATTGGTTTTCTGTTAAAAGGTCAATCATCATTTTAAAAAAATCCAAGTTACACAAGGGTTAGAAGTGAGAATAGTCTTATAACTGCTCATCCTTTAGCTGTTAAATTCAGTTCTTGATGGCATCATACTCAAATTCCTTCTAAAGACAGGTGACAGCGGCACTATATTCCATCAACATGACCTGAGGAGGCTGATTTAACTTTATATTGGATATTGGACTAACATTGTCCAAGAAAATCATTCGTCCTTCTCAGCAGGGAGGGACATAGACTAGTGAATGCATTTATTTTTATCCTTTACCACACAATGGCATATCCCTGCTTAGTTGTTGACTCAGAAATATTTGCTATGTGTGCTGGGATAGCCAATAAAACAACCAAACTCCGTCATCATTTATCTTGATTTAAAAGGGAGATGCTATTTCTAGGCTAGACCTGAAATGTCACTTTTGCTAGAGTCTTTGTATTCTAAAGTCAAACCTTTTCCAAACTGCTTATTAAGTGGCAAAAAAGTTGACTAAAGTTTACTGACCACTTGAATTCCTTGATATTGTTAGGTAATTTACATAATATAACTTAATTATAACAGCAGCTTTGGGAGGTGTATCTCATAAACACATTTTAACCTGGAAGGAAGTTGTGTCTCTAAGATTTTAACTCTCACCCACACAGCTAGTTAGTGCAGGATTAGGATTCAAATCTATTTTAATTCCTTCAATAAATACCTAGTAGGTAAAAAGTTCTGGACAAAGAGAAACATCACTGGGGGAGAGGGGATGAAATAAACAGCTGTTTTTGTCCTTCTTTGTGATTTTATAGTCTGGGCATCTCTGCCATATTGCTGCTTAAAGTGCATGATAGAGGTGTTTCTCTGACACTTTTTTTTTCCTCTAAATTTGACCCAGTATAATGCCTAGAGAGAACTGACACTGCCTGAAATTAAGAACAATGGTATTTTCTGATCATGAATATGGGGCAGGCACCATGTTACTGCTGTATGAAGAAATCTACATGTCGTACCTGATTACTCAGGTAACTGAGAGGCAATTAAGGCCTTTTTTTTTGCCTTCAGGAATTCAGTCTAAATATATGGGAGTAGATATTCAAAGAAAAAAACTCAAATGAAATGTGAGACTTTCTGAACAAGTAGCTCAAGAAGAACCCCCTTTCATTCTACCCCTCCTTACCATAACACCTGCCAGGAAGAGAAGTTTAATCCTTCAGCCTAAGTTTGCATTGTATTTTAGCATAGATTTCTTTTGTGATTGGAGACTACATTCTCAAACTAGGAATTCTTTAACTTTCACCTATTTTGTATTTAGTTCTTATTTACTCATGATGGCAGAACAGGTATCTGTCTGAACCCAACATTTGTGTCTTGATGTAGATCATGGGAGGCTGAGGGATGACTTGCAAATGCAGGCTGGATGGCAGAAAAAAGTTGCCCCATGATTACAAGATGCAAACTGAAAGACAAAAATATCCCCACATACACATGTGCATTTGGCTTCTCTGTTTACGTTAGATCAAAGAGGGCAACCCACTGAAGATTGCTTTGGGGTTTGTCTAAATGAACAAAAAAAGGGAAATAAAAAATGTAGTGAAAGAAGTAAACACTTCACTGCATAAGGAGGAACATAAATCACATTGGAATAATTTAGCGTACCTTCTTTAAAGGGGCTGTAAAGGCACTTGGAAACCCTAGAAGCACACTCCTATAGAAAGAAGGCCAATATTACACTGCCTGAGTAAAGGAGCATGATCTAATCTTTTAAATTCTGAGATATTAAAAGAAAATGTGTACAGTCTATTGGGAAAGAAAAGGGGCAGTTGCTCTGGATCTACGGGATAGAAAAGGCTTCAATTGGTCCTGGGCCAGCCCTGCTGGTGTCAGCGGGATCCTTGGAAATCAGCTCTGCTTGGGAACAATAATTGAACTCTGATATGGCTGAAAGTGAGATATGAGCTTTGAAATGAGGGTATGTGATTCCTCTCCTTAGAAAAACAGAGCAGATTGGTCAAAACTCTACACCAGCAAAAAAATATGACCAAATGCATTGCACCTCTGTCAAACTGTAGGGTCCAAAGAAAAAAGAGTTATCAGGGAAAGGGCAGTGCTTCCAGAAGTAATAAAAAAAATACCTGAGGTGCAGCATATGTAATGTGTCAATTATTTTTAATATAGGAGATCTGAAGAGAGACAGTGTGATTATAGCTGCTATCATCAGTTTGAGAGGCTACACTTGTTTTCAAATGGCTCTTAACTTTGCTCCAAATATTTCCAGAACTTCCCTCTGAGACGAGTTTCATTACTTTTTCCTTCAAATTTGTAGGACCCAGATTGATCATCCATTAGTTCTACAGACATGGCACCCCATGGCTAGTCTTCATTTCCAAAAGTCATGTCTTCCTCAGGGAACTAAAGTTGTTTCTCCCAAAACACTCAAAATAATAGACTGCAGTCTCTGAAGTGAATTGGTCTTCATTTTGTCCTTCATGCATAAAGCAATCAGATGCTAAAATACAATCTTGTGTAGATGATAAATGTTACCTTTTATTATTATTAGAATGAAGTTTTCAAACCTTGGATCTTTAAAAGCAAAGCTCTTGAAAACAGGAGGAAATAATATATTTTGAATGTCTATTACGTGATATGTATTATGCTATAACATTCACTTAGGTCAGTTTTTTAAAAAAATTTTTCCTATCCCTGCCTTGCAGAGTTGTGTGACATAAGTGTTATCTTCAGATTAAATAGGCAAGACAATTCAAATAAGTTCACATAGCAGTGTGTAACATGAGAAAGTCCTTCTGTTTTACTTTAAATACCATTTTCTCTTCACCACGTCAGTGTCCTATGGAACATTATCATTTACATCTGGCATTAGTATTTATTAGACACATACTCTTCCCTTAGCCCCATGCTAATAGTATGAGAATGAGATGTTTGAAATCTCCACACTTAGTCTTAACTTTACTAAAACAGCCTTTTAGACTATAAGTACGTTAAACTTATTTCAAAGACTACAAAAAAAGGATTTATAGTTCTCAAACAAGTAACTTATTCTTAGTTTTCCCAGGATATTTGAATCTATGCAAAATCTAGTACAGCAGATAGATGCTGATCTGAAAATTTTCTCACAATTCTAAGATATAGAGAATTAAAAATATTTGAATTAGAATTCATTCCACAGAAGCTACTTTGCTGGAATACTTCCATGGTTTATTACTGAGCAGGCAATTCATTTGTGAACTTCGCAGAATGTATGAATCCCTTGATATCGATCACTAACGTGTGTGTGTGCGTGTATGCACACACGCACATGCATGTATGCAACAAAGATGAAATAAAACAAATGAATAATAAGGAATAACTGTCTTCCCTCTTCACAAAATTCTAAGGAGGTAGAATTCTGCAGCTTCTCTGTCAGTTACCAGACCTTAGTTGCACTGGCTGGGGTGTAGGGTAGAGAGAAGAATAGCATAATCTGAGAAGAAGCAAATTTCTCTTCTTGAGAATGAAATAGAGAAAGACTAGAGAACCAAGAAAATAAAGGAAGAGCAGCAAGGAGGGGGTAAATTATCAGAACCAAGAGGATTATTATAAAGTCTTTCTGTATTCAGTGCATCCCCATATATTTTAATTTCAAGAGAATTTACCATAAAAATCTGTATTGGTCTCTAAATGTAGTCAAATTCACATTTAATTTTGTTGATATCCTGAGTTGATAGATTTCAAGCAGGAATAAACTACCCGTTATAATGCAGGTTACAGGATACCTCTTTGGAAATTCTAATAAGGGCCGATTGACCACCTCATCAAATATACAATTAATTTAGTTTCACCATTCATATTTATCACACAAAGATGCCAAAATTCAAAGAGTTGTCTATGAACACATAATGTTTTCATGTTCTGTGACCCAGATCTACATTTGGCACTAACTCCTGATCCAGTTCCACTAACAACACAATTTTTCTTCAATGCTCCATTGCAGATAATCAGTATAGTAGGCTGGGTTTGCCAATGACACAGATGAAATTCAGTAAAGAGTCGTAAGAGAATAATAGTGTTTTAGTCAGATTGGTGATGGCCTTTTTTTAAGTGAAGCTAGTCAACTGTCACTCTCACAGAGATTAAACCAGCCCTTTATCCTAACAGTATCCTAATGAACCAAACCCCATTGCCCTGTATATAAATACATCAATGCTCTGTATTAGTGTATCTCTGAGATGTCAAAAAGTAAACAGATGGACACTTTAAAAGAGCACTCAAATAAGAACATCAGATGCATGAATTGTAAGTCAGTCTCTGCTTCTATGATTGTTCTTATGCTTGTTAATATTCAGAGAAGTTCCAGAGATCAAAGAATTTCAAAGATGTGGAGCAATGCTCCTACAGCATTCCAGGAAACTGGCCATAACCCGCTGAAGAAAAATATTATAGAAAAACAATTTTCAGACATGTATGCTAACAGAGATCAAACTTACAGAAGTGACTCTCTGCATCCTTATTGATATTTTTACATTTTATTTAAGAAGTACGGTGAATAAATCTTGGAAAAAATCAAACTAGAGTAAAACACACATCTCTGCAATATATTCTGCAATACAAAGAGCAATTACAGACTGACAGATTACACAAGAAGTTATATAATCTTAAATGGCCGCATGTGTTACTTATCCATTCAGTGTAAATTGCTTACTATGTATAATGTACCATGTTAGACCCATAGGATACAGAATATGAGGCAGTGCTATAGTCCTTAAGAGTTTAAAGGAGACACACACATTAATAAATATTGTAATAACCTTCAAATGCTGCAAATGCATGTACCTGTTCCCATGATGGTGCCAAGTGAATGGGGAGGAGGAGGGGAGATTCACCTACTTTGGTGGGTCACTAGGAGCTTTAAAAGTAGAGGTGGCACTTGAGTTGGGTCTTAAAAATCATGTAAATTAAACAATAAATGCTGGAGAGGGTGTGGAGAAAAGGGAACCCTCTTGCACTGTTGGTGGGAATGTAAATTGATACAGCCACTATGGAGAACAGTATGGAGGCTCCTTAGGAGAACAGTATGGAGGTTCCTTAGAAAACTAAAAATAGAACTACCATACGACCCAGCAATCCCACTACTGGGCATATACCCTGAGAAAACCATAATTCAAAAAGAGTCACATACCACAATGTTCACTGCAGCACTATTTACAATAGCCAGGACATGGAAGCAACCTAAGTGTCCATCCACAGATGAATGGATAAAGAAGATGTGGCACATATATGCAATGGAATATTACTCAGCCATAAAAAGAAATGAAATTGAATTATCTGTAGTGAGGTGGATTGGACCTAGAGTCTGTCATACAGAGTGAAGTAAGTCAGAAAGAGAAAAACAAATACCGTATGCTAACACATATATATGGAACCTAAAAAAAAAATTGGTTCAGAAGAACCTAGGGGCAGGACAGGAATAAAGACGCAGACATAGAGAATGGACTTGAGGACACGGGGAGGGGGAAGGGTAAGCTGGGATGAAGTGAGACAGTGGTATGGACTTATATACACAACCAAATGTAAAATAGATAGCTAGTGGGAAGCAGCCACATAGCACAGGGAGATCAGCTCAGTGCTTTGTGTACACCTAGAGGGGAGGGATAGGAAGGGTGGGAGGGAGAAACAAGAGGGAGGAGATATGGAGATATAGGTATATGTATAGCTGATTCACTCTGTTATAAAGCAGAAACTAACACATCATTGTAAAGCAATTATACTCCAATAAAGATGTTAAAAAATCATGTAAATTTTTTCCATAAAACCCTTTAGAGAAGGTCTTTCTGGGAAAAGAGAACAGCTTTTGCAAACAATAGGATACGTTCTGGGCTTATATGTTCTGGGAAATAGTTTGATATTCCTAGAATAAGACATATGTCTAGGAGAAGGCAGTAGGGACTGAAGATTTAGAAGAGATGTGTAAGAGACAGTTGTTGAAGGCCTGTGATGCAATTTTGTGAGTTTGACTATTACCCTGCTGAAGAGTTTCTAAGCAGGGGAGTTCAGACTCAGATTTATCTTGTGTGCATTCCTAGAAACTCCCACCATACCTCAGCTGTACCTGATCTCTTCACCATCAAAAAAACAATATCACTCTATTTATAAAGGTGTTTGACATAAAGAGTCCTCTATTTGGTGTTAGAAAAGTATATAACACTTGCGCTAAAAGCTGGATAGCCTCTCCTCACTTTGCCAACTTACAGTGGGCAACTCCCTGCACTCAGCCCAAGTTCCCACCTGAAGGAGTCTCTGCCTCTTTGAGGAGTTTCTGCGTCTTGGTTTTCTCTGAAACCAAGCCTCCACCAGATGTAATACTCAACTAACAGGGACAGGAATCCGAAGGTATGTCCTGCATCTCCCTATACTTTGGAAGGACAATTTCAACATGTATTCTATAAATTTCTTGAGAGTGGCCCCAGTGGGACTGAGCTCCTAAAACCCAAAGAATAATTAGTTCAATAATTAACCCTTTACTAACTGTTTTCTGCCCCTGTATCACAAACCTACCCCCTCTCAGGTTATGTTCTTGGAGTATCTCTGAATAAATTACCCACGTCCAAGTTCACACTTCAGTCTCTGTTTTCAGGGAAACACAAACAAACAAACAAATACAAGCTCTCTGAAGAAAGAGGCCTTATCATGCTGCCCAGTATGTTGAGCCGTAGCTCCAAAAGAAATGCAGTAGGAATAAATACTTGTTTGGTGATTAGAGTGGACACTGATGATAGGCTGCAGGTTAAGAATCAGAATAAATCTTATTCGTGTTCTAATAAAGAAGAAAATGCTGTTATGTCCCAATAGAAATTACTTGTGTATGAGTGTCCACAAAGTTGATATTTCAATGATCATTTATACAGTTTACAAATGATCTGATCAGCGTATAATGAAGTGTCTAGGGCTATGTTATACTGGTAGACACTGTGCATGACGCACTAGAGGAAAATATATGTTATAGCAATTTCAAAATCCAATATAATCTTACATAGATTTAAAATTCATCAAGGAAGATGGTGGAAATATTAACATTGGAAACACTGTTTCCCTGACCAGCAGTTTTTCAATTCTTCCATCTTTAATTAAAACTAACAGTTGTAACTACAAAGAAGAAACAATAAATATTTTTAAGTTCCCTTAATGATGCAATAATAACCATCGGATTTGTATTGACAAATAAGGGGTAAAGCACCATCATTTATTTACAGGAATATGCCATTTGTCCCTTTGCTTATTCTGAAAAAAAAATCCTAATGATTTATTCTCTTTGTATATTATGAGAAAGAAGATGATACCAAGGAAGAAGGGTTTCTTAAAACAGAAGTGTATCTTAGTGGTAAATGAAGATAAAGAGGACTGTACACATAATTCAGCACATGATACGATTTTATTTCTCAAGATAAAATGTACAATTAGAGGATGACTGAAGTATCCACATCCTGAGAAGTTAAGATTTGTGATAGAAAGGCCCTTTATTAATTTATGTTGTCATAGCAACCCAGTGTTCAGCCATATATAGTGAAAATAAATGTGGCATCAACATACTGTGCTTCACAATGGCTTGTGGTAATTATAAATGTACATAAACATATATGTATTTGAATATTTAGGGGATTATACATCTATATCTGTGTAATTATAATGTTTATTTGCTCTGAAACATTTCCCAACCTCTAGGTAGAATTAATCAGGATTGCCCTGGTGCTCCCAAGAATCCTTTGTTTTTAGCAGACTACCACACCTCATGTTGTATTATGGTTGGTTGTTTATACATTTATCATTCATCTCTAGGTTGTGAGCTCTTTAAGAGTGGGGACTATGTCTATGTAAGTATAGAATAACCCAAGCCATCTGTTTTTCTTGCAACACATTATTATTGCTAAAAATGATTAAAGAAGACCACTTAGGTGATATAAACATAATTTAATACTTCATGAAGTGGGCAGTCTCCATTCCCAAGGATCCAGAGAACTGCAGAATGGGGCAGAAGGCAGAGAGCGTTTACAGGAACAAAGAAGAGACACATAGAAAATGAATAAGGACCAAGCATGTAAGTATAGAGCCCAGAGTTGGCTTGGCATTTGGGGATTGACTGAGCAGATATACTTTGTTTCTGTTCAAGCAGAGTCTTTCCAGGGACACCAAAGTTACCTAAGTTTTGTTTGTTAATATAGCACCCAGGTGGAAGCAGCTCCATTTGGGTCCAGAAATTTATTTCAACATGATGATGATGGTGATGATGATGATGGTGATGATTATTATAATACCACCACCACTACCATCACCACCATTACTACATTTTCTACCACTGCTACTACTCGATTAAATAGCTTGAATTTGGGGCTGTTTTATAAAATGTTAATTGTTTAAACTAATTTTGTATTTTTAAATACTAGATAGATTCTCATAAGCAAAGTGAGCTGCTCATACTATGAGGGGCACATGGGGATGAGATCTGACTGTGGAAACTGTGGATTAAACATCCCATTTCTTCTTCACTCTAGGGCACAAATTCTCTGAGAGCAAACAATGGGTTAAATTGTACTGTTAACGTTTTTTGTCTTTTTTTGGGGGGGAGTTTATTATTGTTGTTCCAACACATTATACATGATTTATCTATGTTAATTGTGTAAGTAGGGAACTCTATAATAATACTGATAAAAATAATAAACAACCTCAATGTAGCATGTTAAACAGGGCTACTTACTGAATTTTTTTTGGTGTAGGATAACCTGATTTTAAATTTTATGTTAATTTCTTTATCATTAAAGAGCCAAGTGATGTTAACAATTTGTATCCTTACTTCCAAAGAAGAGTTATAGGGTCTTATTTCATTCATTCATTCAAACAGTTATGGAGGACCTTCTATGCCCCAATCACTAGGAACAAAAAATGAGTAAAATAAGGCAGAGTCTGCACTTTTAGAAGCTATGATCTGGTTGGAGAGAATAACTATTATAAATGTATGATGATAAGTGTTATAAAAGAATAAGAGACAGCTTATTATTATTATAGCAGTGTTATTTTGCTTTATTTTTTAAAGCTCAGTGTTTACAAACAGATCCCTGAGGGTAGACTGTTAAGTCAAATAAGCTAAAAGAGCAAGAAAGAATGTTAAAAAAATACAAAAAGGGGAAATCAAGATGATAGTCACTGAACTACAGCCTCAGTGTCAAGAAGACAGTGATGGGGCTTCAGCAAATGAAAGGGGGAAGCAAAGCCACTGCTCAGCTTCAGTCAGTGGCTGCATTGCCAGAATACCAAGCCTAGTGATGCCATAGTCCATGTTTTTTTCAAGAAGAAATGTGAAATTGTGAAATTTTCTGCCCTTTAATGATTGGGAACACATTATTATTTTTAATCACAGTATGAGCCAACATTTTGTGACTCTCAGAAAACCAGTCTTCATGCTGTGTCTGGCCCACAGGTCTTCTAGTCTGTGGCCTCAGCAATAGACCCAAAGAAAGATTACAGTGGGAAGAAAGGAAGGATGGAGGCTGTGTTCTTTAACACTGAAGAGAGAGAAGTGTTCCCTGATAATGTGGTTTTGTATGCCCATGGTTGCAGGGCCACAGATTCATGGTAGGGGTGTGTGTGTGTGTGTGTGAGTGTGTGTGGGGTGGAGGAGGGCTGACACTGCACAAATGCCTGTACAAGTGGACACTGACAATGCTGACTTTTAGAGCACTGGAGTCGCTGTGACCTTGCTGGTAGAGAGGGAATACCATCGATTGGAAGGCTACCCATCTTATGGTAGAGAATCTAAACAAGGGCCAAGAGTGATGACTTTCTCAGTTTCCAGATACAACTTAAGGAAGGTAGAAGGGGCCACACAATTACTACTATTAAGTTTCTTGTCAGTTTTGGCAAATGGAAACTTATACTTAAATTTAATTTACTTCAGAAGAATAAGGAGATGCTGCATCATGGGTCCTGCAACAATTCCTGTCATTTGCATAGATTTTAGACCATTTGATACTTATAACATGCATATGATATAGGTACCCAATTTTACAAATGTGTAAGCTTAGAGTGTTTAATTACTGTCCAGTGTCACATGCCTGTAAGTGTCAGTCAGATTTGAATTTGAGTCCCAGATCTGATGGGAATCAAGGCAACAGCATAGTTTTGGGCTGAAATCTGGGTGTTCGACTGTGTGGACAGTGGAACCACATTCACTTTGAAGTGAGAAATTTTGTGTTAAGATGCAAACCCACCATTTACTAGCTATTCATCGTTAGGTAAACAGGCTATGTTCTCTAGTCCTCAATATTTTCAAGCCTAAGATTAGTATAATATCAGAGTTCTTCTGGGCTTAAAGAACATCTGAAAGCTGTTTTCAGATGTTTGTTTTAACTACAAAGCGTTAGAGAAATACCGGATATCATTATCACTAGTGGTGTTAATAATAGTTGTTAATATAAACGTTTTAAGTAAACAGTAAATTTATCGGCAGTAAATAAAGGATCTGAAAGCTATATCATAAATGCATTTCACTGCCCCTGGTACGGCTAACAGGATCCGTTTGCAACAATTCAGGAAGCTAGGTACCATTAGTATTGACAATGAATAAAGGAGAAAATAGTCTCATATTATATCAATAGTTCCCTACACTGACTCTAATGATTTACAGCTAATAAGAATATGACCTGAAGTTTAAAAGGAAGTCCATCTGATTCCAAAGCTCACTCTTCCCTTCTAAGCCCAGTTGTCTCTTATCCTTAATTTACATTGTGATGGTAGCTCTAAATGTAGACTCCTCAGCTCTGATGTGGTGTTTTTCTAGGCTGGGGGACGGCAACAGATATGTCAGATGAATGCTGTTACGTTTCTTTTACACTAACTTCACTGTACACTTCAAGGTGCTAATTCTATAACTGCCATCAAAGGCATGCTAAGCCCAATATGCATAAAGTACAAGGTAACCTAAACATTAATGACATTGAAAAGCTTGGGGATGGGAAAAAACACTCTCTGTTAATTTCCATCACGTGTCTAGCAATGTCAGCAGGCCTGAACAAAACTGTTCTAAGAATCAGCATTCTCTCTATTGAGTCAGCATTTGAGACCGTGATATAAACTATTACTTCAATAGCTTTATAGCTGAGTGATGAGAGAATTCTCTAATATCATAGCCCTAACATATTATTAGAATTTGCTTATATTAATAGGAAACAATAGATGTACTTTGATGGAAAGAGGGGAACAGCTTTTACCCGTATTGCAAATTGGGTGTGGGGGACATATATTAAAAATCTTATAACTGAACAGAAAAAGTATATGCTAATACATGAGTTAGTCACACCTGCATGAAAACTGTTTTCATTGTTACTGTGTGTGTGTGTGTGTGTGTGTGTGTGTGTGTGTGTGTTTTGGCAAATTTGTCACCTCACTCCAAAGTCTGGGTCTGCATTCCTTAATTTGCATTTGTATGATCAAGATTAAATTCAGCAGACGGTTTTGTTAATACTAAAACAAAATATAAAAACACCTATTTTTTTGATGCCAACTTCTTTTGCATTTGAGTGGAATAAAAAAGTATGATAGAATTTTACACAGGTCATCTTGGGGTGAATCTTTGCTTTGATAGTCAGTACTGCCTTTCAATTTGATCCCATTCACAACTCTCTTTCAGCCATTTTTATCTGCTTTTAACAACCCTACGTTATTTAGTTATTCACTGTTACTCAGCGTTACAAGAATGCCTTAGTAGGAAACCAAAGTTACCCATGCATTAGTTCATCATATAAGTATAAAGTGATAAAATGAACTATCTCATCTATAATATAAATGCAAATTGGAAGGAATCACTAAAAGTATAAAGGTCATCTCAAAACCACCTCCCAGGGCCTTCCCTGGTGGTACAGTGGTTGAGAGTCCGCCTGCCAATGCAGGGGATGTGGGTTCGTGCCCCGGTCCGGGAAGATCCCACATGCCGCTGAGTGGCTGGGCCTGTGAGCCATGGCTGCTGGGCCTGCACGTCCGGAGCCTGTGCTCCACAGCAGGAGAGGCCACAACAGTGAGAGGCCACAACAGTGAGAAACCCGTGTATCGCAAAACAAACAAAAAAAACCCACCTCCCATTTATATGGCAATGATTATTTAATAATTTCTTATTGATTAAAGGAAACTTCCAAAAATTGTTTCCATATTCATTCACTTATTTGTAGCTTAAACATTATTGAATGTTTCATATTTGTCATTGCACATATTGCCAAAAATTGTGTATTCTCAGTGTCTGTATCTATTCAATAAGAGAGAAGGATTAGAAGGACACTCTGAATCTCTATATGTGCGCACGTATTACAAAAGGATCAAAGAATGTTCATATTCACCATGGAGCTAACTAAACAGGAAAACTATGTATTTAATTTCAAAACACTTATTTTAATAGCCTAAAGATATATACCATATTCAACATATTTCTAGCAACAAAACATGAAGGAAAACACATATTTTATTTATATAATGTGACCCTCTTCAACTAGTTTCTTCTAAAATTTCACATATAAAATTTATAGACTTCCTGTCACAGATGAGTTATCAAAATAAGTCTTATTTTTATATCTTGTACCTAAAAGTTATAATACTATAAGTAACTTCAAACACTTCTGAATAGTAACTTAACAGCATAATAAATGCTAACATATGAAATGGTTATAATTTTGGAAACAAGAAGAAATCTTCTTCAAGAATTATTACTTTTTTACATCTGATGGGGTAAAAAGAGCCAAAGACTTAGGGCCAGAAAGAACTAAAAAGAATCCTATCACTTTTCCTGCTGCTTAGTAGTACTGTGACTTTAGAAAAATCTCTCAACTTTGGTTTCTTCATCTCTTTTGTTTCCTTCATTACTTTATGAGAAATAATTTATTTATAATAAACTACATCCATTTAAAGTGCATTGCTTTCATTGCCTCCACCAAAATCAAGATACAGAACATTTCCAGCACCAACAATGTCTTCTCATGTCCCTCTGCCACCCCTCCTCTGCCTTCTGCTACAGGCAACCACTGGTTGACATTTTGACATCATGGATTAGTTCATATTTCACTTAAATGGGAAGTTCTGTGCCTGGCTTCTTTCACTCAGCATAAAGATTCTTAAAACCTATTCATATTTTGTCTGTGTCACTAGTTCTGGTTTTCTATTTGTGCTTTTTATTGTTGAGTAGTATAACACTGTAAGGATATACTTTACTTTATTTATCCATTTACCTATAGATAGATGTTTATATTCTCTCTACCTACCCCAGGTTCTAGCTGTTGTGAATGAAGCTGCTACAGATACTTACCTACAAGTCTTTGTGTAAAAATGTTTTCATTTCTCTCGGGTAAATACCTAAGACAGGAATATCTGATGATCTGTACTTAATACCTTTAGTTATTTTACAGAATTTTAATGATTACTAGAAATAATAAATGGAAATGCCTTCACATGGTGCCTGGCATTCTGCAGAAACTGAACAGTAGGTGAAATTATTATCATGAATATTTTTAAAACACAGTGCTCAAAATTTCTGGACCAAATACGGCTTCATAGAGCAAGTCACTCTATTGCCTGGATACCAGGGATGAATCAGCTTTTTCCTTACAAAAACTTTGTAATTTGAGCTACATTGCTTGCTGCTTCTAAGTTTTCTGGGTAAAGCCTTTATTTTAATCATAGGCCAAACCACTTCATAGTGAATAATTATGTTCTGATTCTCCTGTAACATTGTGCCATTCCCATTATGAGATAAAATGACTCTGGCTGGAGCAGCTGAGACCAATTCTGAATTTTCTACACTGAACTCAAGCCTGTTGTTTTTCAAAACCAAGGTTTCGGGCTAGTAAAATATAGTGTTATTCATACCTATGTGAAAAGGTGGTTTATTAGGTAAAGATGCTGCCAAGGGCAGTGATGTCAACTTCTAATTTTCCTCTGTAAGATGATCAGAATGAAATTCATCAGATGGTTTTGTTCAGATCAAAAGAAAATAAAATCGCTTACATTTTTCTTTTATCTTATTTCATCTTATTTGAAAGGAAAAATGGGAATCCGGAAGAATTGCATATCAAGGCAATTGTGTCACCTCTCAGATAAATTTTTGGTTTGATGGTTGGTGCCAACTTTTAATTTTTCTAAGCCAAATAAATATATTAAAACTCTCTTTTAACCATACATGACCACTTTTAGCTCATAATTAGTCACATTAAATCTAAATTTGTAGCTACTGTTCTAAGAAACCTAGGTTTTAGGAATCTTAGATACGGCAAAATGGGAAATGGGCATGCATGTGGGTGAATATGGGAATATTACTACAGAGCACCTGCAAATAATATTCAATCTGATTACCCTGTACACAGATACAAATAAGCCAAAATTGTAGGGTCATCTCCTTTACCCAATTTTTGCTCCCCTCTATTTCCACGAGTCTGGATTTGATATTCATTTTCCTCATTTATATCAGTCTTGGAAATGACAACTATTTCTTTATCATTTCATAAAATATACCATTTTAAATAAATATACAAAATATAGAAAACTATCTAAATACATGTAAATGATATATTATAAAAAGTACCACAAAGAATTTAGAGGCTCTTGGAAGACCCACAGGAAAAGAAGTCAAATTGAAGCTTGAGGACAATTTTAATATTAAAAAAAGAAGATTTAGAAGGTAGAGGATGAAGTTGGGGGTGCAGGGAGAAGATTACAGTAAGAAAAAAACTAAAACTATATCAGGTCATATTTCTGTGTTTTTAAAAACAGAGAGCTCTACACTCATTTTCTGGATTATGGAGAAACTACAGTTGGCTCTCAATTTGAAGCCACGGAAGATGTATTCCAAGAGATTTCAGAAGATAGAAAGTGGAGCTGTCCCATGACAACCTCCCAGGGACCACAACCACCCAGGGAGCTCATAATAGCTGAGCTCAGTAGAAACACCAAATTTACTGAGGTTCCAAAATGCCTTTGTTTAAGAACATCCTTCACCAACACTCCCTCTGGGACATGTGACTATCTTACAAATGCTCACATCTTACAAATACAGCCAAATGCTTAGCACCTTGAACAAAGCAAGAAGAAGAGTTTTGCTATCTTCTGATGCTATGTACCGAGTTAATGTCAAAGTCTGAATTTGTTTAAAGTTATCAACAGATTTCTTTAACAATATAAATTGAAGAAATAAGCACCACTTGCAGGTTTTTTAAAAATATATATCACCCATTAAGACTCAGAGTAAAAAAAAAAAAGACTCATACTAAATGAAAAGAATTATTCACAAATAATTCTTGGTATAGATTTACACACAGACAGTGTTTTTGTTTTTTCCTACATCATTATTATTTAGAGACACTGTCAGTATTCTCTCTAGCTGTGCTCAGATATCTTTAGTGTTTTTGCGAAACACTCCTCTAGCTTATGGGTGCTTTTGTTTCTGATGGCTGCATCTGTGACTACTGCAAGAGTTGCCCTGTAAATACTGGAGTCACTTTTTCCTCCTGAACTACAGAGGGAGAAGTGTCTAGGATTTTATGTATCACACAACATTCCAGTGAAATATGCACCTTACCCAATGACTAGTGTAGGAGTATTGAAGCTCAGCTCCCTTTCTTCAAGTTGGGATAACCCAGAAGCAATTTATCCTTCTAAACTTCCCAGGAGGATCAGGCTGAGTCTGGGACTTTGCCTGAATTATACCCCTTCTTAACTTCTTTTCCTTCCGTCTTCCTTCAACCCTTTTTTTACTTGTCTTTTTAGGGAGCATTTTCTTAACAAATCCCTTTTGCACTAATTCTTTTCTCAGTGTCTTCTTCTGAGGAACCTTATTAAGACCCACCAAAAGCATATACAATAAATAGAAGAACACAACTCCTTCCACACTGCAATTCTGATGTAATAAAATAAAGTGTTTTATTAATCTTCTCTTTTCCTTCACCATCTCCATTTTTCAATATTTGATTTGAAGTGTTTCTTCCAAATGAGTCAGAGGGAATGGAAATGTTAATTTTTGGGAGTAGACATCTTCTGATACCATTCCAAAGAAAAAGACGAGTAAACCATGGAAGTGCATGTAATTAAAAACTGAATATATATAATAGTATGTTATTTGAAAAACAAAAATAGTTGAAATTAGGAGTAACAGCATGATGCACATTTGACTCAGCAAGTATGTAAAGAGCAAAACTAAGACTAATCAGAGCATAGATCTTCTGTATGACTAAGAACAAATAAGTTATTTCTCTAGACCTCAGAAAATTTATCAGCATGTATCTTTTCAGCCTTATATCAAACAAGACTCCCAATTTCAAATAATAAGAATCTAGTTCAAACAAAGTAGACCTGATTGATATCCATAAACAGTTTCAAACATAGTTGAATCCGGGTTCTTAGTTTCCAAAGATCAGATTCTCTCTCTCCATTTTTTTCCTTCTGTGCTGGATTCTAACATGGACTGATGTTATGTTTGCTATTCACTATGCCTTTCCCTTTCTGGGAAGAGCACCTTCTTTACCTTTAGGAAATTACCACTTCCCTGATCTTTATCCACATGGTGTGAGTGAGCTCGATCTAAAGCCCCAGAATCAGAACTGCACACATAATGTAAATGTGGCTAATCTGTAAATTTTTCCAGACCTCTAGCCACCGTGATTGGTTCTGGAATAAAAATATTTCCCAAGACAGGACTATGATATTAAATTATGAGAACCACCTAGAAACTGTAAAAAGGATACATGCTCTTTCTTTTAGGGATGCTGAGAAACAGCATAGAAGTGCAGAGCTGATAACAGATTTTTGTCTCCAAGGAAGGAGTGGGGGGATGGGGAGTTGCTGGACAATATATCCAATACAAAGAACGGCAGAGGTAAGAGATGAAGAGTACAAAACTGGGTTCTCATATCATGTTCCCATCACTTGCAAGCATCATCTCCCTCTGTTTCAAGGAGTACGAGCTGTGTAACTTGCAGCTGATACAAATTCATTTTGCACATATTGTGTCCCATAGAGAGCTTCTGACTTAATCTAGTTCTTAGAGCTTGCAATTTTGGAAAGAAAGCCCTGTCTGTTAGCTTTTATGTAACAAATGTTATGGAACATTGTGAGTGGTCCAATTAGGATTATGTGCCCATCTCTGACACAATCATTACTGCCAGGGGATGAAGTATTTTTACTATTCAACTGAGTAAATGACCACAAGAATGAGTGAGGTGGGTCAGAAACTGATACAAGATAGTTTAACAAGGACCATTTGGAAGGAGATAATGTAAGAGGGAAGGGAGAGAGGAAGGGAAAGATGTAGGGCTGACTTCCCAAAGCAAAACTGAGGATCTTCTTACCAGTCCAAAGAGTCAGGGATGCCAGTTAGAAATAATGATACATATGTCCTATTTATATCGTCGCAAACGCAGGATTTATGTACAATATTGATAACAGTGCTTACTCTGCCTGTCCTCTATAATATTTTAAAAGTAAAATGAAAGCAAAACTTAACAGACTGCAGCTGACAAAAACTTCTGATGAGACTATTGATTGAAAACTTAGTCTTAGATTGATTCTGTATATCTATTTCCATAGTTATGGTATATTTTTTGTATAAACATCTCACATTTTTATTAAACAGTTGATCAAGCCATAGTATAGAGCAATATCTCTTCTGGAGTATCTGCGAAAAAAATACATGCTTCCCTTTAGATACCCCTCTATTAATAAATATAAATTATATTTGTGTCATTATTTGCTTTAAGCAATAATTACTTATGAAGGTATATGGCTATTCTTTTTTCTTTTCTTTTTTTTTTTGGCTGTGTTGGGTCTTTGTTGCTGCACACGGGCTTTCTCTAGTTGCAGTGAGTGGGGGCTACTCTTTGTTGTAGTGCATGGGCTTCTCGTTGCAGTGGCTTCTCTTGTTGCGGAGCATGGGCTCTAGGCATGTGGGCTTCAGTAGTTCTGGCTTGTGGGCTCAGTAGTTGTGGCTCACGGGCTTAGTTTCTCCGCGGCAGGCGGGATCTTTCCGGGCCAGGGCTTGAACCCATGTCCCCTGCATTGACAGGCAGATTCTTAACCACTGCACCACCAGGGAAGCCCATATGGCTATTCTTCTATCTGAGCTTTTTTTCAAATTATAGCCAAAGTCAGAATTCGGGTTTTTTTGCCTATAGTTGAAGATTTGGTAACAAATACCATTTGGGGTTATAAAGTACACACGGATCCCTCTGAAATATTATGCTTTGTTTTCCCAGTTCCTAGCCAACTGTAGGCATTCAATAAATATCTGTGGAATGTCAAATGAATGAAGCCTAGAATTACTATGCCTGTGGCTTTCAGTAAAAGATATGGTCTATTTGCATAGGCCATTTTCTCCAGAAAGTTAGGTGACGGTCTCCACTGAACTCTATATTTCTAAGTGCAAAATATCTCTAAAAGAGATTCAGTCCCCATTTAGAAATGCATAACCACCTCCTTTGAACTCTGTCACTTGAAATTGCTTCACTCCTCTCAACACTCACAGTCCTTCTCGAATCTCATTTTAAATTCAGTGGCAGAGAAATAAAATAGGGTTTAACATTCTTGCAGAGCTAAGCTTTTGTGCCCCACTGTAGGGCTCAGGTTTCTTTCTTCATTTCTTTTTCTTTTTAAAATTTTATTTGGTTTGTTTTGTTTTTGGCAGGACTAGGATTTTATCCACTGCATGCATGCACAGGCTCTTACTGCCTTTCAATCAAGCATATAAATTAGCCACAAGCTTCTGGATGAAGATACAAAGAAATAATGGCATCACAGTATAATCTCAGCACAAAAGATGCAAAGGCTGATTGCGCTTTCATGTGTCCAATCCCCACCTCCTGCACAAGCCCTTAAGCAGTATTAAGGAAAGAACTGTGACTTCCATTCTCTAGACTCCCAATGTGCCCTACCCAGTTCTCTGCCATGACATTTATTGTGTTCAATATGATTGACATATTTGCATACCTGTTTCTCCACTATCCTATAAGGTCCTCCAGAAATCTCAGTCACCCTATTATCTGTGAACAATAGGTACTCAATAAATGGTGTCTTAAGGTAAAGGACCATATGGTATTAAGTATAATAAAAGTCTTAGGTGAAGCAGTTGCATGCTACATCACATTAATCATGAAAAGAGTTCATTTGAACGTGCTCCCAAGATTTTATTCTGATTAAAAATGAGACCTATCTCTCAGGATTCTTTCTCCTTCAAACTCCAATTTTTAGGAGCCATTGAAGGAAAAGAATGCAAATAAGTGCTAGGGATAAAAGAGGGTAATTTTTTTCCAACATAATATTGTAATAAGAAAACTACTTTAGTTAACTTTGGTCCAGTGTAATACCAGAGAGGAAGTCTGGATAATGGACAATTACTTCAGCAGACATATATTCTCTGCCAGAACCAAAAACAAATTCTTTTCTTCTCCTTCTTCTTCCGCCTTCTCTTTCTTTTCCTCTTATTCTTCTTCTTTCTTAATTCTTAATTGACTGGTTTTGCTTTTGGTATTAGGTAAACATTAACTAATCGGCTTCATAACTGAAAATATATCCTCATGAAAAGTGCCCAAACATATTAGGACATGAAGACAACTGCTGAGGAGTTTTTGACATTTTAGGGAAAGTTAGGCAGGATGAGAGAGAGATAGAGAAAGACCTTAAACTTAAATGTTGAAATCCTGGGTTACAGATAACTGGAAGTCGCTTGGAAAATACCAAGATGAAGGAAGAAACTACGTGGAGGAAGGAGGTTCCTTCACAGAGTGTGAGAAACTGGAGAATCCTGTCAAGGCACCTGACTCTTCCCTGCCCACTGGAATTATGATTTGTTTCTAAACCTCCTTTTCCATGCCTCCACTGTAACACACTTCAACTCTATGGACAGGTGGATGTGACTTGGGATCACACCTGTAACTTTAACAATTGTACCCCCACCTTTAAATTGTGTCATCTCACAATTAAAACAGAAAAAAGAAAAATGAAAAAAAAAGAAAAAAACTCTTGCTTGGAATATAAAGAAAGTTGCAGGCATTAAAAAACAAAAGAATGATTATTATTTATTTTTAGAAACTGAAGTTGTTTTTCTAAATGCATTACCTAATTTATGCATGCTCATTGTAGAAAAACTGAAAAAGAATTTAAAAAGGAGAGAAAAATCGTCAACTAGAGTGACACTAAGCATTTTGGTATAAATGATTTCATGCTTTTCTTTTTTGCATTAAGACATCAATGGAAAATATTCTGAGTTAACCAACGGATGGGGCAAATATAGAAATTTAGACCTCGATGCCCATTGACAGACGAATGGATAAAGAAGATGTGGTACATATATACACTGGAATACCACTCAGCCATAAAAAAGGATGAAATAATGCCATTTGCAGCAACATGGATGCAACTAGAGATTATCATACTAAGTGAAGTCAGAAAGAGAAAGACAAATACCCGATGATATCACTTATATGTGGAATCTAAAATATGGCACAAATGAACCTACCTACTAAACAGAAACAAACTCACAGACATAGAGAACAGACTGGTGGTTACCAAGGTGGCGGGGTGGGGGGATGGACTGGGAATTTGGGATTAGTAGATGCAAACTATTTCATATAGAATGGGTAAACAACAAGGTCCTCCTGTAGAGCACAGGGAACTATACTCAATATCCTTGAATAAACCATAATGGAAAAGAATATAAAAAAGAATGTCTATATGTATATTAATGAGTCACTTTGCTGTACAGCAGAAATTACCACATTGTAAATCAACTATACATCCATAAAAAATAAATTAATAAAAATATAAATATATAATCTGAGGCCCTACTGTGGGACAACTCAGTATACTGGCTTCTACAATCTAACTTCTTCCTTCTTTCTCCAACATCAACTCTCCTCACCCTTCTTCTCAATCTTTGTGTTCTCACAATAAATGTACTGATACTTTTGAAAAAAAAATTTAAGGATTAAAATTTTGCAGATGGAAGAATGTAGGTCAGGAAACGAGACTCTGTGAGAGACAAGTTTGAGAAAATGGTTGAGGAAAAAAATCAAAACATGCATACATGGCCTGTAGCAGGGCAGTAATCATGAAGACTTTTCAAACAAAAGCATCTTTTCAGAAGAGGAAAACTAACATTGTAAAGTGAGGAGACTAGTGATAAGGGTCAGGAAGTGGTACGATTGCCACATACAGGTTTGCAGACTGTATTATCTCAGAGCCACTGGCAATGGGGCAAGTAGGGTCTAGAGCAAGTCTAGGCTCACCTAGAGGAAGGAGAGTCTGATATTTCATTTGCACAAATATACTGTATCTTTGCCAAGCCATGTATTCATTGTGCTGTATCTAGGCAGGGTAAGGAAGAACAACTTTTCATTATTCTGGTGAGTTTCTGGTGGCCACTGGAAAATGTCAAGCAGGTGTCAAAATGAACATACTAATCACAGACTGTGGCAAAAAAATGGTGGATCTTGACAATGGGAGGGGTGGGAAAGATAAGAATACGAACAGAAACAGCGGGGTTTGGATAGAAGCCAGCAATATTCGTTCTCTTTTTCATACAAAGCCCTAGCATAGCATGCCTGTCCTAGGTGTAGACCAAAAGGAAGGTTCAAGGCTGGTCACCTACTTCCCATTAGTCTTTGATTTTGTCCATAAGCTTATTCAAAGCCTAGGCATTACTGTAAAAATATATATCATGATTTTTTTTAAGTATGCTATAATTTTTTAAAAAAAATTGCATTATCCAAATTTCATTTTTTCTGTGAAATCATATTTTATGTAATAATCACTTGATGAAATAACAGCAACTTAGGTGGTGTTATTTAAACAAAATACTATTTTGTAACTTCTGTAACCAGAGAACAAGATTATACTATTGCTTAAAAGCAAACACACAAACTTTTTTTTTTTATCACAATCTTAATTAATGAAATGCTTTATGTAAACTGTACTTTCAGAGGATGAAAAGCCCAGACCACAGAGTATTTATAACACCATTTCCTACATTCACTTTGAAAGCCTGTCAGGTTAAAAATGGGTAGTAACGCACTACTCTCTTCTTGAGTTGTACTGGTTGCCATTTTGAACAATGTAATAAATCACAATTTCAAAGTTGGGTTTTCAGACAATCAGTTACCACCACTCTACCACTGGTTCCCAAGTCAAACACACTCATTCACTGATTATGGCCAGTTTAAAAATGATGCACAATATAGTATGATAAACCATAATGGAAAATAATTTTTTTTAATTTATATATATATATGTATTACTGAATCACTTCACTGTACAGCAGTAATTAACGTAACATTGTAAATCAACTATACTCTAAAATTTTTTTAATTAAAAAGATAGAAGACAAAAAAAAACATGCACAGGCCTTCTTGAAAGTAATATTGACTTATTTTTATTACCTGACCCATGCATTTTCTGGAATCTCATTTGCATTGATCATAATATCTTCATGCTGAACCCTATTTATTCAGAAGATATTTAGTAGAATTTTAGCGTGTTCAAGTAAACATGTGGGACAGAAAAATGAATAATTCACAGTCAGCAACTTGAGAAAATAGATGTTCAAGTGCCCAACTTCACATTCTGCCCAAAATTATAGTTAAGAACTATAAAAGAAGTATTAATAATGTGTTCTGTGAGGAAGATGTCATTGTTTACAACTGAAAAAGCCTTCACTGGGGAGCTGTTATTTTACCTGGATCTCAAAATACTTATAGAATTCTGATGAAAACAACAGGAATGGATACTGAGGTAAAAATAGTATGAACAAAGGCATGAAGATGGAAGTTTATAGATACAGACAAAAGGATTCAAAAGATAAATTGTGGAAGACCGTGCAGTTTAGTGTCCATTGTTTAACTGCCTTTTTTTTTTTTTACCTAATCACATGTGATAACCACAATGTTAAATTGCTACTACCTAGAATACTGATTACTTCAAAATTATAGAATAGATTCACAGAGAATTGGTGCTCTCTTTTCTGAGAGTTAGCTAAAAACAGTGTTTATTTTTGTTGTTTTAATAACTAGAGAAGGTATATGACCACTGTTTGGGTGGGAGTGGCTGGCAAACAGAAAGTCCAGACTCTCACTACAAACATTGTGGTGGCATCATGATTCACTCCTTCGAATTACTGTCATCACTCTCCCAATTAATGGCCAACAACCCAGTTTTAATGACTGACTCAGCCTCAAAAAGTATCTCACTGGACTAAGGGTATAATCTTCCTCCTTGGCAATGGTATGTTCAGGAAGAGGATGTGAACAAATCATTGCAAAGGAAATGGGACATGGCATGCTGAAGTGTTCTGGAAGAGTTCATGTTCACTGCCAGGGAAATTCCCAGGAAGCCACTTTTTCTCAACTGTTGGACCTTAGCAGGGAATGTTGTAGGCTGAGCTACTACCAAAAGCCATGTTTTGCTCAGACTGTAACCAACAATATTTTAGACATGAGTCAACATTTTAGACTTAAATGAAGAGAGAACAAACTGGCCTTCATCACAAACATGAGCTGCTAAATGAACCAACTTACATTTGCCATACTTAGGACTTCAAGCTATGTGAGCAAAGCCTTTTCAGGGCAGAGTCCCCTTATTGATATAGCCAATTAAGGGTGAGCTTTCTGCTTCTAGTAGTTGAAATCATTCTTACTGGAACAGCCACAAAACCAACAATGTCAATGTTGTTTAAAATTTTAAACAAACAAGCAAACAAAAACCCTAAATATAAAGAGAATGAAAGGATACATGAATGTTAAGGTACTGATTAACTCCATGGAGGTTGAAATTAAAAGGCAATTTGTGTCTGGCAGAAGCAGGTGATTGAAGGCTTCATTTTTATCTGTAATGTGTTAATATTTTGCCACCTTGTTATCCACATATTTTTCTTTAAAGAACCAAAATATTTTAAATCTGGGTGATGGACACACGACTGTGAATTATTTTATCATTCTGTGTTGTCTAATATGATAGTCCTGAACACATGTGGCTGTTTTTTTTAATAGATCTTTATTGCAGTATAATTGCTTCACAATACTGTGTTCATTTCTGGTGTACAACAAAGTGAATCAGCTGTATGCATACATATATCCCCATATCCCCTCCTTGTTGAGACTCCCTCCCACCCTCCCTATCCCACCTCTCTAGGTCATCACAAAGCACCGAGCTGATCTCCCTGTACTATGCTGCAGCTTCCCACTAGCTGTTCTGAGTACATAAAATGACACTAGTCCAAAATGAATAAAAGGTACATTGGATTTCAAAGACAGTACCAAAAATCCTCACACATGTAAGATATCTCTAAAATTCTACATTGATTACATGTATAATCATGTATAAAAGGTACACTGGATTTCAAAGACAGTACCAAAAATCCTCACACGTGTAAGATATCTCAAAAATTCTACATTGATTACATGTTAAAATGATATTTTTAGTACACTGGATTCAATAAACTATTGCATTAAAATAATTTCGCATGATTCTTTTTTCTTTTTTAATATGCGACTCTGAGAAATTGTGAAATCACATATATGATGTGCATAATATTTCTATTGGTCATCTCAGTTATAGATTTTTTTCTTTATTTAAAATGTCTCATAATTAAAACATTTAAAATGAAATTAAAAGTCTGTTTTATACTTAAAATTCTCTTCTGTACAGAAAAGATTTTATTGTAAAGGTTAATAATGAAAAACTCTAGCCATTTGTGCACAATTATAATATATTATCCATCTTCTCTTGCCCAAGGGGTGGGGAAGCTATATTCCACAGATCTGAGGTGATAAGGAACGCATTTTCTAACATTTTTCTGCTTCAAAGAGACAGAATGAAGAAAATATAGTGACAATATCATCTTTTTTCCCCCATGTTCTTGTAATAGATATCTGTTCATTAACTGGGTTTTTAATTACTTTCATTAAACGATCTCCTTGGCTTCCTCTGACTGTCCTGATACTCATTACTAACTGTTTTGGAGCCTGAAGACTAAGAGTTTTAACACTGGGGCCAAATCCTCCACAAGATAGGCTTATAACTTCAGGAAATTACAATGGTTATGATAAGATGGATAAAGATATCCTTCTATAATGAATCTTAAAATTGTGTTAATATTAATTTTTATGACTATCAGAAACAAAGAACAATAAATTTTCCTTATCAAGCCCTCACACTCTCAAATCTTAATTGAAAACCTTTAAATTTAATTAATGAAATATTATTTATCAACTATAAATAGAATATTTACTAAATATTCCACATAGAAGATATAAAATATAATAAAAAGAAAAACTGTCTATAAGCCCATCACTCAAAGACATAATAATTAACAATTTGTAATATTGTCAATTAATGTATGCATATATCTATATTGTTTTAAGTATAATACTATATACTCAGGAATTTCTACAAACTTCATTAGCCTAAGTACAAAATGTGCTTAGTATATTAATGTATGGGTAGGCCATAATTTACTTAAACACTCCCTTATTTAGAGTCTTTCATTTTAAAAGATAAAAAAATGAGATAAAGTTTAAATTATTTACACATGGTCACACAAATGCATTCCTAAAACTGAGATTTTCTTATCTCGATAATTTTCAGAGAAGCCCAGTGTTAATTTTCTATTATGAGAGGCTATAATTAAATTTGACCCTATTTTTGCCTATCTAGGAATTATTTAGTCCCGTTTAGTTCAGTAAATCCACAATAAACATAGGAAACAGCTAGATATATATCTATATTGATGAACCTGAGCAGGGCTATTAATGGAACTACTGAATACTCAAATACCTGTCCTTTGACATTAGAAAAACCCAATAGCTCATCAAAATTTGCTAACTACTTATTTAACTGGATTATAGCCATATAATGTATTAAAATGGGATACAATGAACAAATAATTTGTTACCTTTTTCAACTGCACATTGATTGTTTCAAAGGGATATTTTTGATGTACAGTTACTGCCTCTGAATATTTCAGCACAAGTTTTGTATACAGTGGTCTCCCCTTATCTGTGGGGAATACATTCTAAGATCCTCACTGGATGCCTGAAACCATGGATAATACCAAACCCTGTATGTATTATGCTTTTTCCTATACATACATACCTATGATAAAGTTTAATTTATAAATTAGGCACAGAAAGAGATTAACAATAACTAAAAATAGAACAATTGTAAAAATATACTATAATAAAAGTTGTGTGAATGTGGTGCCTCTGTTTCTCTCTCTCAAAATATATTAATTTGCAAATTTACTGCCTTTTCCATATTAACTAAGCATGCACCATAGCCATAACTTTTGCAGTTTGAGGTGCAAGAACGAAATTAGCATGAATTTTTTTTTCCTTCTTCACAATTTCACGGATAGAAGACTTGTTCTTACCATATTTCTTTCCTTCGTAAGTCAAGAACTTTGACCTTTTCACTTAAAGCACTTTACAGATTCTCTCTGGCATATCCAGATTGCCAGCATCACTACTCTTGCACTTTGGGGCCATTATTAGTTAAAATAAGGGTTGATTAAACACAAGCACTGACATAGCTAGACAGTGGCTCTGATAACAGAGATGGCTACTAAGTGACTGATGCACAGGATACGCTGGACAATGGATGTTTCCTGTCCTTGGCAGGATTATAATATATAATTATATAATATAAATACAATATATACATACATATATATATGTATGTATATATATACACAGTACAAGATATATATGTGTAATATACATACACAAACATCTTGTAATGTGGTCAGTTAAGTAGAAGGTAGTATGGAGCAATAGGGGAAAAAAAGAAATTTATTAGGTCCATATCCAGGTTCTACCCCAGATTTGGGGATTTAATTAAACTAAGACTCAGACTGGAAAAGGAGATAAAATTCCTAACTGCCAGATGGTTGTGAAAATTAGAGACAAAAATATAAAATGTCTACATTATCTGGTACAGATGACATGTTTGACCAATGTTAGGATTAGATTTCTGGTGCTGAAGCACTATTGTTGAAATACTGGGAAAAGTTCCCAAGCATATTTCTTCACCAGTGAGAGAGTGCAGTATTATCTGTAGGGCATTCACAGTAAAAGAAGTAACAAGTGTACGCATCTGCAAGAAAGTATGGTACTCTGGGAAAACTGAAAGGTGTTTAATAAAATGGGATCATAGAATTTGAGGGGAAAGATGTTAAGCAACAAATGCAGAGAGATAGAAAAAGCCTAGCTTAGAGAAGAATTGTAGACATTGTAAGACATACGTTAAGAGACTTTCCTCAAGCCAGTGGTATATAATGTGAACGATTCAGAAAGGAATGTGGAATGATAAGTATCTAGTATACTGAATTTACATCCTGAATATGATATGGACAATGCTCTGAAAAGAAGTGATAGAAGACAGATATAATTAAAAAGACTGGCTGTAATTTCAGTGTAATTCCAGGTGAAAATGCTGGTGAATTAAGCAAGTAGCAGAGGGATAGGAAAGAAGTAGAGAAATTTTTTAAACTATAAAGGCAACAGAATAGCCCAGAACCCCTGCCTGATTAGATGTTGCCTGCTTCCTTAAGTCAAGTTTGACACTCAAATTTTTGAGTTAAATAGTTTGGCCAATTAACTAGGTGGATGATGGTGCTATCACTATATTAGCAGGTGAATCACAGGTGCAGATGGAGGTGGGGATGGTAAATCCAAAAAGCCTGGATCCAAACAGCTGGTTAGTGGCAGGCATAACACTGCTTTTATCCACCAGTCACTGAAGAGAATGTAGAGGTATATAAGTGAGTCCCTATCCTAGAAAACCTTCTCAGTAAGCATTTACAATGTTTCAAAATGTGTCTCATAGCTGTAAATGAATACAGATTGTTAGAAAATGCATAATGCATTCGAGTTAGGAATACTTTGGCTTTATTACCTTGTATGATCTATTTTTACAACTATCAAAACATTGTACCAGAGGACAACAAAGCACAGTATGTAATGATCACCTAGAAAATCAGAAACACACACAAACACATACACACACACACAGAGGATTTTGGTTCTGATGCCTGCTACATACTACTGGATAGCAGGTGTTCGATCAAAATTGTTAATATACTTTCAGTGGGTCTCATATCCTTTAAAAGCAGGTAATTAGAATTATTCACATATACTTTGAAATCATGAATAATTCATTCCCTTCACATCAATAAAATAATTATTGAATATTTTTGTTCTTTGCTTTCTATTTCAATAAAATTGCTCATGTTGTGGCACTGTCATAGGACTAAAATTTTAAATACATTAAATTAAAATGATCCCTGGAGAATGGAAAATGTTCAGCAGACTGAGAACTTTGCAGAAGCTCCATTTGTTTTTCATAAAAGTGTTTCAGGTTAAATATTTTTAAAATATTCTGTATTAATACACAAACCAAATGCAATGCATTTTTGGTCCTAATTAGATATGTTCAGTCCTAACTAAATATTTCTTATACAATCTATTCTGAAAGATAATACATATATTAATACATGTGGATGTTTTAAAATAGGTACATATATCATTATAATACTGTAAAAAATATTGTTTTTATATATTTGAGAAAATTTGAAATTAGATATTATCTTAATATGTTAAAAGCAGTCTATCAATGATTATAAAATATAGACTTCATTGATTTTAAAGCTGTTACTTAAGAATTTTATTCACTGGATAATAATAAGGTGTTTCGGTGTTACTGAATAAAACATTCCAGATGGCTGATCTCTGTATTTTCAACATAAAATACTTTTTATTGAATAATCTGAGATAATATATTGACAATGAATCTCAAACCAATTATATGAAAATTAACTCAAAAAATTTTTGCAACAATATTATAACCAAACTTGAAACTTCTCATATATCTATGGTAATAATATATCATTCTCACTTATAAGAGGTTTGGCATTACATTTTATTAAAAGGGATGCTTTATCCACGTAAGGCAATAAATAATATATTACATTTTGGGAATAAAAATCTTAATTTGTTGGCAATATATATGCCTATATTGTGAATGATTTCTATGAACTATAAAACAAAAGAAAACCAGAAAAAAACCCTCTTACTTTTTACCTGGTACTCCACTCTTCTCTTCACCTTCTCTGTCTGTCTGTCTCTCTCTCGCATACATACACACACAAATACATGTGTGTACTATTTATTTGTATGTATACGTGTACAGAGAGTGTGTATTTATGCATACACACACAAAAGCACATATTGTGTATTTCATGGTGGAGTTTTAAGGCCACAGTCTTTTGGAAAAAACAATTATTAAATGCCTAAATATACAAATATACAATTCAAAATTTTGGTAAACACTGAAGAAATACAGAGAACTCTTACAAAAATGCAGAATAAGTATACCTAGGAAAAGCAATCCTAAGTGGTCTCGGGCAAGTAAGGTAACTCTAAACTAAGAAGGACAGACAGCCTTTATTGTGCAAACCGGGCACCACTGCTCATTTCCAATTCATGTATGTGCACTAATTCAAGAAGTGTGCAGATTCAGCATTTGGAAATTCTTAAATTGACTTTAATAGGAACATTAATAATATGGAACATCACTGCTGAAGTATATGGCTCTTCATGTGTTTTCAGTATCAGTAGGAAGCAAAGGAACAAGGATTTGTGAGGCAAAAGGAATATCCATACAGCTCGTCTCCATTTAGAAAGTGCTACATTTCTTCTGATTTATATAAGCAGTTTACTATTAATTCTCTATATGAAATAAGTCCTGGTTGGGTTATAAGAAACTGGATATTTCCATTCTAACCATTTTACTGGCATTGATTCACGACCTGGATTATTTATGTTCACAGTTTCACTCCTATTTTATTTCACACAGTCATTAATACTATATTATAAATCAAGATTTGCTTCTTCTTGACAATAAACTAATTTGCTCACAGAAAGATTCTCTAGGTGAAGGTCGGCTAAATTCTCTTTATCATTCTCCAATCTGACGTGTCTATTGTACTTCTCTGGTCAGAGACATTTGTTTTCCATACACTGGCTGTATTTTTCCAATTAAAAACTTCTTGAAAAAACTCTATTTTCCCATTTCTTTTGGAAATTATTGGTAGTGCCTCTTTTTTTGTTTGTTTGTTTGTTTTGCCTAACTGTGTCCTTAGATTAAAAACTCTAGGGCTCGAAGGAAATGGAGCAGTAGATATTAAAAGTGAATGAGGACTTAGAGGAGCCATAATTAGTAAGGTGTGGGAGTGGATTAAACATAATGGCCCAAGCTTAGTGACCAGTCGTTTAAAGAGAGTTAAGCAATTGGAGACATTTTGGCCAATAGCCACCAGAAACTCAGAATTATAGCACCTGGTAATCCCAAGTGGTCCTAGTAAGTGATCCTAGGAGAGGGTAGCAGATTTTATTTTTCAAAAATGAGTGCAAGACTATTAATAATCCAACATGCTTCTCCAGAACCTTCCTGTGACCATCAAGAAATTAAATCTATGTTCCCTCCTCTAGAAGTTGGGTGTACATTTGATACTGTGTCAACTGGTAGGGTATCATAGAAATAAATGACACTGCAACAGCTGTGGCTAGGTTATGAAAGGTGCCACCACTTCTGTCTGTCTTTCTGATAAACTCATCTTTGTAATTCAGTCACTATTATGAGAAATCCCAGACTACGTACGTGAAGAAGCAACATGTAGTTGTTCTGAATGACAAACTCAGTTAAGTTCACAGCTAGCAATCAGTATAACCTGTTAGACATGTAAGCAAACAAGTCTTCAGGTGATTCCGACCCATTGATATAGAGTTACCCCCACCCAGCCTTTGAATCGTCCAACTGAGACCACAGGTGTAGGAGAGCAGAATCAATTCATCTCTTCTGTGTCCTACTGAAATTCCAGATCTACAGAATTCAGGAGCACAATAAACGGTTGATGTATGTCACTAAGTTTGGGGGCAGTTTGTTATGCAGCAATAGAAAATCAAAGAAAAGGAAAAGAAGGGACTAAAAACTCCTCTGTCCATTATGGGGAAATGAATTATACATATTTTATGAAGTGAGGTCAGCATGTCTTGATATGTTCTCATGTGCTATGGAGTGAAGTTATATTGAACAGAGTTGAGGTGCTATGATACTGTGGACCTGGGAGTTATTTGGAATGTTAGTCTTGAGTACACATAAGAATGCCCCTGTTAGCTCTTCTGAGCTACACAGCTTAGTAAAAAAATAACAAGTTTTCCACAATGAAAACAAATGAGAATCCATGAGTCCATACCAATATAAAAATGACTGAATAAATAAATACATAAGGAAAAAGAGACAGATCTCCCACGCAGAAGAATTTCAAATTATTTATATATTCAGTCCTCAAGTAGGTGAAGCTTAACTCCCTACCCCTTAAGTAGGGACGGCACACAGTGATTCCTTCTAAAACGCATTGTACAGAAAGGGGAGAGAAAGAGTAACTGTACAGGAAAACCTCAGTTTCATCAACATCAACAGTGGTAAGTCATGTTGACAGCATGTATCCTTGATATGATACAAGATTGCACTTCATCTCTATGGTCTTCCTCCCCAAAACCCATAACTGCAGTATAATTGTAAGAAACCCATCATATGAACCCAGATTGAAAGACATTATATAAAATACCTAACCACTACTCCTTGAAACTACCAATGTTATCAAAAACAAATACTGAGAAATCTTCACAGCTACTGGATACTTAGAAGATGTGATGACTAACTGTAATGTGGTATCTTGAAGGGGTCCTGGAACAGAAAAAGGACATTAGATAAAAACTAAAGAAATATTAACAAAGTGCAGACTTCAACTAACAATAACATGTCAATATTGTTTTATTAGCTATAACAAATAGGCCGTACCATTGTAAGATTTTAATAATAGAAGAAACTGAGTGCAGTTTATGGGAACTTTATACTGTCTTTGCACTTTGGCATAAATCTAAAACTATTCTAAACATTGTTTTAAGTTTATTTAAAAAAAAACATAATCAGGAATGTCCATAGTGAAAGAATTCAAGCTATTGTTTATCTGTGGAGTCATTCTGCTATGTGGAAACAGAATAGTCCTTTATTCTTGGTCCTCTACTGTCCCCATGCTCTCAGCCTGGTAGGACTGGCAGAAGCCTGACAGCATATTGGGGCTTCAAGTAACAGTGGAGTTTTGAGTGAGGAACTCTAGAGGTTCTAGAGAGCAATGAGGTGCTAGAAGCACAAAATAAACATAGTCGCTACACTCCAGCTTTACATCATTATGTGGTAGACACTTTAATAAAATAAGCACAGAAATGAAAGTAATTCTGTAATATTGTTAGATGCATATGTTGCTCTGAGGATGTATTACAGAGGAAATGTAACTGGTTAGTGAAGACCCTCTGAGAAACCGATGAGCGAGTGTAATCTGAAGAAAGAGTAGAGATTAACACAGTGAAGTGGAGTGGGGTTTAGGATTGGACTCATTCCAGGCAGAGCCTCAAGCTTGTGCAAAGACACTGTGGAAAGAAACAGCAAAAAAGGGAATGTAAGCCATTGTGGCTGGGAAACAAAATGAGGGGGGAGTCTGGAGCAAGATGTGCCTAGGGGGAGGAACAAAGTCAATCTGGGCAGGATCAGTAAGATGTGAAGAGCAGGCAGTTTAGGAGGTAAGCCATCTCTCCCAAATCCACCGCCAAGTGACTGATTCGGTGCCGAAGTCAGCTTTTTCTAACTGCCACGTTACTTCTCTACTGATATCATCTGAATAAGGCTGCCATTGTTCTATATATAAACCATCTGAGTTAGTAAGTGTCAGTGAAAATTTTTTTAAAAAAAACTTTTGAAGGTAAGAGTGAATTACTAAAATTTCCTTTTACTGAAACGGGAAAAGGCCAGGGCCACTTCTCTCACGATTTGCCTGTGGCCCATCTGTTGAATGAGAGAGCCCCTCTCTGGGTTTTACAGGCTGAGAAGCGACATTTGCATGAATTCAGACTTTTTCAGGCAGAGCCTGACAGATGCAAACTGGGTTTGTGTGATCGCCGGGGAGCTCCGTGAGGAGGGTGACTGATGGGATTGAGCTGCAGAGAATAATCAGAGCAGAAGGAGTGTTAGGAAAGGGCTGAACAAGCCCAACAAAGCTCAAGTCATTGCCTCTGAGAGTTGAAACCTCTAAAGAAAGGAGTTTCGCATATCAATGTCCTCATTCGTCTGCCTAGTGGCCTGGATTGCTAATTATGGGTTGGTGTCCTAGTCTCAGGCGAGACGTGAGCTGAAGATTCAAATAGCAAATGTCCCCTTACCCCATCCACAACATACACACACACACACACACACACACACGCACACACGCACACTCCCATATTCACAAAGTGTTCGTTCTTAAAATAGATTTTATTACCTCCATCTGCTCTATTAGACTTTTATTTCTATATATTAATTTCTAAGGTTTTATAAGAGTATTTTTGAATCTTTTGCAATTAAAATTTTACAAGAGTCCCTGTTTGCAGAGTAACCATTGCTCTAAATTTGGCGTTTATCATTCTCAAGCATGTACACACATACTCTTGGTATTGTGCATGCTTTTAACTTTATAAAATACTGTGTGTAGTATTTTGCTACCTTTTTAAATGCACGGCATTATATGGGATCATTATCCATGTTGATATATCTTATTCATTTTAACTCCTTAACAGTATTTCTAGTTTATAAATATACAACTTAAAAATTTACCATTAGAGAACATAGGAGTTTCACCTCTTTCATCTCTATTTAATGCTTTTTTCTAAAATTCAATCATTATGATATTAATATTGTCATAGTAGTTGCATTTGTTTAGTGTTTGCATAGATAGTTTTTTCCCAACCTTTTATTTTAGTCTTCTTGTGTAATTTGCAATATTGTGTCTCTTACGAACACAGAATAGTTGGATACTTTTAAAATCCAGTCAGATAATTTCTGGTTCTTATTAGTGATACTATGCTAGTTATATTTATAATTGCTTGCATATTTGGACTTAAAATTTCTGTTATTATTCTTTGCTGTCATTTTTTCTCCTACATCTTTGCTCATTTAAAATTTTCAGTATTCTTCTGTATTTCCATCTAAAAGTAAAGTTTAAATTTCTATTCTTTAACAACTAACTTACATTAAAAGTATACATATAATTATTTATAAATCTTTCTAACAAATCTAGCCATTTAGTATTTCTAAGCTTGATTAAAACATGACACACATTTTAGCATATTTCCGTCACTGGGAAATTTCCAGCTTGTTACCGTTATCTAAAATTTTAGTTTAACCTTTTTTTAAACATAAAAACAAAATAATGTATTTAGCTCTGCTTAGCTCTATCCAAACTTCTCTGATTTTCTTCTAGATTCCCTTTTATTCCTGTTCAAGTGCACGATTTTACATTCTTTATGTAAGGATTTCTGGATGGATGTCTTTTACATAACTCTGAAAATGCCTTTATCTTTCAAAATTAAGGGTAAACTAGCTAATCTGTATCTTATTTTTCCCCAGCTCTAAAGATATAACCCTGTTATCTTCTGGCATCTTTTATTGTTGATGAGAATTTTCCTGTCAGTCTACTTAACTTTACTCTATAGTAATCTACCCCAAATGTCCTGTGGATTTTAAGATTGTCACTAATCTGTGGTTTCACCAGGATGTTCCTAGGCTACAATTTATTCTTATTTATGCTGCATTGTATTCAGTCAGTTTCTGTGAGCTAAGACCAATGCCTTCCTTCAATTGTGGAAACACAAATTTATATCTCTTCTTAAATGTTGCTTTTATACACTTCCTTCTGTTTCCTCTTTTTGAAACACTTAACAGATAGATTTGGAATCTACAATCTGTCCTCCACTGCTCTAAACTTCTCATTCAGATTTTTAAAATATTTCTTTGCCATTTTAAGTTGAGTTCTGGACGAATTCTTCACTACTCTCTTTATATCCCCTCTTTTTTGGATTTCCTCCCCATTTAAGTCACCAAAGAGCATTCAGCAGAGTTTTCTGAGCTATACAGTAGGTTCTCATTAGTTATCTATTTTATACATAGTAGTGTATGTATGTCAATCCCAATCTCCCAATTCATCCCAACTCCCCCTCCCCTTTGGTATCCAGATGTTTGTTCTCTACATCTGTGTCTCTATTTCTGCTTTGCAAATAAGTTCACCTTTTACTACGCTCTTTAAAATCACTAATTTTCTCATTAACTATTCAGAGTTACTCGTTACATACAATTATATAATCAATTACATTTATGTTATATACAATATATAGTATATATAAAATAATTTCTAAGATTTATAATTGTTAATTCCCCCCCAACTCTTACCTCTTCCCATTTCATTTCTGCTTTTTATTTTATTTACAACATCTAATTATTTTATGTGTAGGTCTCTCCATTCACCTATTTAAACACATTGTACTCATCTTCCTTTTCTGAGTCTCTAGTAGAGCACCAAGCTATAATAAGGTTTACAAAATACTGTTCCCCAAATTTTGACAATTGTCTCTACTCATAGAGTATTTATAATAAAGACAGAGGGTTTTCCACCAACAGGCTCATTCATTTAATACAGTATTCTTATTTTCATTTTTATTTTTATAGCCATTCATAACCTGTTGGATAGATGGGCTATCCATACTAGTTAAGACATAGATGACAGGAATGCATCTTTAATCTACTTATTCTTTCCACTCAAATCCTCTCCTTCATAGTTATATTACTGTGACTAATCTACATAATGTCTCTCAATCTCAGTTTCCTTATTAATATGTTGGGACTAGAAATATTTTTCACATATTCTTGTGAGAAATAAAAATTTTTAAATCTGCCTGATATAGGACAAACACAGATAATGCCGGTTCCTTTACTTTCACTTTCTTAACATACTCGTTTTACTTAGGGTCTACATTTAGGGCCAAGGAGAAAGATATAGAGACGCCAGATCACTGACCTAAATCATTGACATTTTAATATATTTAACAGAATACTTGAGATGGCTGCCAAATTCTATTATTTTTATGATTATCATCTAAGAAGAAGGAGACAGACTCTTTGAATATACTTGGTGTAAGCATCTGTATGAGTAGAATGAAAACGGGGTATGGATGCAGTGGGGCTTTCAATGAAGCCATTTCTTAGAGCAACACTTAGGGGTAAAAATCTAATTTTTATATACTGTTTAAATGCCATGCTGAAACTTGCAAACATGTGAGATGTTATTCATTCAATAATTCACTGAGCAAATATTTCTTGAGCAACTTCCAGGCACCAAGCACTTCTCTAGATGTTGGAAATATAGATGTAAACAAAACCATTTGTTATCATAAATATAAAAGCTACTTTTTCACCTCCTAATTGCCATCAAGTAATCCCCTGCAGAGGGAAATCCCCAGGGATTTTGTGGAAACAAGTATGATGTTAAATAGTAGTTTGTTCTTGCTAAATCAGATAATACGCATTTAGGCAACATCAGTAAGAGCATATGGTCTGTCTAAAGGCAAACTTCATATCCTCACAATCTTTCCTGGCCATATCACATGCAAAACAGCAGGTTACGTTTTTGGCACTCTATTTAGTCATATTTTAAAATAAACTAGGGCATTCTCAGGATAGTAAGTGTTCTGATAGCTGTGGGCTCTAAGAATATTTCACAGAACAAGCTAATTTTATCCTGGATGAAAGTGGACTTAGCTGTCACATAAAAACAGTTTTGAAATCTTGAAGATATGGTAAAAGAGGGATTAGAAATAATCCATATGCTTCTGGAGAGCATGATTAAAATTAACATCTGTCAGTATCAATATCTTCAGGATAAAATGCAAATATTGCTTTAGCACTGTGGTTCTCAAAGTCTTGTCCCTGGGTCAGGAGCACCAGTATCAATCAGGGACTTGTTAAAAATGCAAATTCTCAATTTACTGAATTAGAATCTCTGGGAGTAGAACTCAGCAATCTGTGTTCTAACAAACCCTCCAGGACTTGTTTCTTTTTAAATTGTTTTTCTGGCTTTATTGAGATATAACTGTCATACAACACTGTGTAACTTTAAGGTGCCCAACATGATGACTGGATACAGGTAAATATATTGCAAAATGATTACTACAAAATATGGTTAGTAAACACATCCATCACCTCAATAGTTACTATTTTTTGTTGTGCTGGTTGGCAGTGGTGAGAACATTTAAGATGCACTCTCAGCAACTTTCAAGTATTCAATACAGTATTGTCAATGATTGTCACCAAGCTGTACATTAGATCACTGGAATTTATTCGTCTTATAACGGGAAATTTGTACCCTTTGATGAACATCTTTTCATTTCCCTGCACCCCCTGCCCCCAACCAGCCCCTGGCAACAACAAATCCACTGCTTCTGAGTTCAACTTCTTCCGATTCCATGTATAAGTGAGATACTACAGTATTGGTTTTTCTCTGACTTATTTCCTTAGCACAATGCTCTCAAAGTTCATCCATGTTGTCCCAAATGGTCGGATCTCCTTCCTTTTTATAGCTGAATAATATTCAAGTGAGTGAGTGTGTGTGTGTGTGTGTGTGTGTGCGCGCGCGTGTGTGACATTTTCTTTATCTACTCATCTGAAGATGGACACTTAGGTTGTTTCCATGTCTTGGCTATTGTGAATAACACTGCAATGAACATCCCTCCAAGTGGTGTTTCTTATGTGTGCTAATGTTTGAGATCCACTCCCTTAGTATGAACTTAGGACAAATTTATCCATCTCTCCAGCCTGATCTCTTTCTACGTTTTAACACATGTGCTTGTGTTCTAGTCCCACTGTATTCTACACAAACTTTCAAAAACCCCGGCCTTTTGTATATGCTATCAACTCTTTTGGTGTCTTACTTCTTAAGCTTCCCTTCTTGACAAATTTCTATCTAATCATTAACACTTATTTTCCCTGTTCCTTCAGTACCTCCTAGTCAGAGGTTCTTATCCCTTGTGAACCCCCAAAGTTTTTTAATGTAACAACATTAGACACTTACCTGTTCCCCTGTTTAGACAAGCAATAAGGTAAATGATAATACCTGGATTCCTGGTCATTACATATTCCTGATTCTGCATGCTTTAACTGCACCTCTAGAGGCACCCATTAAGTGAATGTTCCAAGTAAACCTTATCTGTCTGAATCGTTTGGGGAAATTTTCATGTCCACTAAGTACAGTGGAGGATCATGCAGAAAGGAAAAATATAATCTACTTAGTTAAATGACCAGCAACCCTTCAGAACAGTTCAGAGCCTTTTTTAGTGGGATCTCAGGCTAAGACAAGAACAACAACAACAAAAATTTAAGAAAAAATTCCCTGGAATAAATATGAAGGCTGCATATCTAATTGGTTTATTTCTGAGCCATATCACAAAGTACAGCAGAGAATGAGGACAATAAAAAATCAGCTCCTTCTCCGAGCCATAAATTTGTTAGTTAATTTACCCCATGAAATGGGGTACTTAACCATAAATTCCTATCAAGTCATTAGGTGAGGACTGCTCCTCAGAGCCAATCATTTTCCTGGGAACAGAAAAAGACAATAGAGTTTCCTGCACACTGGTGTGTTCAGGAACAGCAAGGGCCAAGTGTAGATAAATGAAACTGAACAGCTTCTGCTATAGACATAAACTATGATAAGCATGTGTATATACTTTACAAACATTATCTAATATATCCTTAGCAAGAACTCTATGAGTTAAGCATTACTATATACTCTCATCTCTATGTTACAGATGAGGAAACTGAAACAAAGAGAGGTTTAATAATTGCCCAAGGCAATATGGATAGGGAATAGTGGAACTTGAGTCAACATTTTGATCTCACATTTCATGTTTTCAAATTCCAGCTGGGAATTGCTATCAATGCAACTGTCTGGCAATCTAAGGTCAATGAAGTTTATCACATATTGACTCTTCCTTTCCCTGGAAGAGCATCTCTTTCCTGTAACTTGCCATTCTTCTCTCAGAGTCCATGCCTATTACAACTGTCAATCTTTCATGCTCACCAAATGCATATTCCTTTGGGAATCAGCCATAGCATCTTCAAATATTCACTTTTGCAAATACTTTTCTATCTACTAGACTTGACTCCTAGTATTTTCTCTTTTTAAAATAATGACATTAGCTCCATTGGCTTTCATGTTTCAAACATTCAATTATTATCTTAAACCTCACCTTCTTTTTCTCCTGGATACCACCCATGGTGGACCCATATTCTCTTAGGTAACAATGACAGTCAGTTATTATTGTCTTTGTTATTTCTCAGTTGACCTAGACTTTTAATGGTAAAGTAGCAAAGCAACCTATTTAAGACCATCAAGGGCAAAGACGAAGGGGAAATTAAGCATGAAAGGCTTGAAAAAACTTTACTTTTTCCTACATTTTGCTGCTTTTTAAAGCCAATGATGAATATTTTCCAGTATTTTCTCCATCCCAATTTTTTCTAGCCTCTATTTGTCCAGGAAATACGCTGCTACAGAAATACATGCTCTAATTTGTTTAATAGTTTACTAAACTGACTGGTCTCTACTATCAAACAATGGGTTGATTCAGTCAAGCCACTAGCTAGTGACCAATCAAACCAATGAAATAGGGAAGTTTGTAAGCACAATCATAGATGGTGCAGTGATTCATCTTGTTTGCCTGAAAGGCTTCATCAAAATATTCTGAGAATCCAAGAAACAGGGAACATTTGTATTTTATGTTCTATCCATGACTTTGGTTTTCAATCTCTCTTTTACAATCTTAGTAGGACTCTTACTCCATATTAACTGGACAATATCTCATATTTATCAGAGAATGATAGATTCTTGACTCCAAAGGGCTGCATTCCTTAATGAAACCTGTTGCCAATAAACTAGCCTTGAATTTTTACTCCAAAACCTCCTTTGTTTTATATCTCATTACCTAGAAAAACCTAAGCTCTGGTTCCCCTGAAATTTAAGAAAAAATCTATAAAATGTATTGACTATTCCTTTTTTGTTTTAATCTGAATTTACCACCCATACTTCTACCAGGACCCTCACTAACTTTCTGAACCAATATTTTGTAAAATTCCTCTATCTTTAAAATAAAACAAAAATCTTTAGTTGATATCACTTTCAACTAGATGCTATTTAAATTCTACTTTGAGAAGAAACAAGGGTTAGAATACTTGTAACACTTGATTCAAATATACTACTGGCCAACCACAGAAAAGTGTTCATTATTTAATTCATTCTTTTACTTAGGTATGTATTTACTGAAGAAATATTTGTTCATTCTTTATCATCTTCTAAATATTTTGCTAGCCATTGGGGAAAAGATCATGAATATTAGCAAACAATGTCTTGCTTCATGAAGTTTATAGTCATTGCAGTGGACAAACGTTAATTAAGTAACCAGAAAAATAAATTTAAAATTTCTCAAATTTTAATATTAAAAATAGAATTATAAGGGTCTATAAGAATGTAAGATTATACATAATAGGAATTTTAGAAAGTCAGGAAAATCTAGGTTTGTTCATTTGGGAAAATGATATTTTAGTTGAGATCTGAAGGCACTAGTTAGACAAAGATACAGAAAGAAAATTCCAGTGGAGGGAAATAGGTGAAAGTATACCATGGGGCAGGAGGATGTCTGACAAGTCTCAAGGATTGAAGGAAACCAGGATGGTTGTAATGCAGAAAGCAAGGGAGGACATTGAAAAAGGTTAGGACTGAGGAGCTATGAAGAAGCCAGACCAAACCTAACTCTGGAGGCTACTTCTGGGGGTTTTGCCCTGATTCTGAGAATAATGGAAAGCAATACAAGCTTTTTAAGCAAAGATAAGGAATGACATGATTAGAACTTTGTGTCAGAAAGATCACTTAAACATGAAAATGACTGGAGAGGGTTAAGGGTGGATGTACGTGAACTGGTTAGGAAATCATTAAAATAGTTCACCAAACTCATAGAATTCAGATAACCATGTGAGATGATAAAGATTTTAGCCGAGTCCCAGGCACATATAAATGATGAATGTTATCTGTTTTTATTGCTACTATTATCAATATTAAAGTAACGCATATTTTTGTAAAAAGTTTTTTAAAAAATCTACTTTACATTTTTCTCAACTCACAAACTAGTAATGTTTTTAATTAAACATACCTATTTATGTTTAAATTTGGAAAAATAACCAAAGAGAAATTAGTGTTATGCTACAGGTGTATGTTGATATATCATTGTCTTATCTTTTTCCAGAGTTTTTTCTTTTATCTTTTTGCAACATTATGGTTATATTCTTTGTATTGTGTAAAAAAATTACAAATGCATTGTTTTCATTTAAAAAATGTTACGAATATTAAATTCCCCATTACATAAACCTTTTTTAATTTTTACTTTCTTATCCTTTTTGCTATCTATTTTAACTAAAATGTATAATGGTTTTTTGAATTTTATTCTTGAACTTTTAGTGCAGTGAAGAAACGGTGTAGTACCCCAGCATTCTTCCATGGGGAGAACAACTACACCTGGGGGGAAAAGGAGGCAGCAGAAAGACACCTGGAGATTCTCTGATGTGCATTTTCTTAATAATTAGCACATCACACATCTAATTAGCATGTCATAAATAATCATAAAGTATGTATTTAATGAATCATTTTACTTTGCACTGTCAGAGGTTAACAGGAAAGTAAAATGGTTGGCTTATTTTTAAAAAATGATGCAGTTGTTCTTCAGGTATACTATGACTAAAACATAATGAAATGCAGAAAATAAGCATCCATAACACTGGTTTTAAAAAACACTAATAGCAATAGATATGTAAGTATACATATCTGTCACATCTGTCAAAACACCCTATATATATATATGTTAGAAAATAGCTATCTATATGCATTTATGTCATGACAAGCATATAAATATGCATGTATAGTATGATTGTACATTTCATTTTTAATCCAAACCTTTCTGTCAAAATCTTGTCTCAAGTTGCATTTTGATGACGTACTTTTTTTTTCTCTTTTCTACCCTATAAAGAAAGAGGCTTACAAAACCAGGGGTCATTAGTATTTTTATCTTCAAAGTACCTTCCTAAAATACCCTTCTATCTTGTCTATATTTTAAAATATTTCATTTATTAAGTAGGTTAATTTTGAAAATAATTTTCAGTTATCTATTGTTGTGTAAAATCTATCTCAAAACCAATTGTGTTAAAACAACAACGATTTTTCGTGATTCTATGAGTTGACTGGGCAATTCTCTTGCTGGTCTCACCTGGACACATTCATGTGTATTCAACCAGCCGGTGGCTTGGCTGGAGCTGGATGTCCTGAGGTGGCCTCTATCACATGTGTGGGATCTCAGCTGGGACAGCCAGAATGGCTGAGATTACCTGGCCTCCCTCTCCACGTGGTCTTTCATCCCAGTTTTATTTGCAGCATTGCGGTCATGGTTCAAAGAGACAGAAGCCACAGCTGTAAGGCATCTGCAGCTCTGGCTTTGAAAGTCTAATTATATCATTTCTACCACATTCTATTAGTCAAAGCAAATCCTAAGACCAGCTCATATTCAAGGCACGGGGAAATAAATTCCATCTCTCGACACAAAATCTGCAAAATATTGTGTGCATCTTATTCTATCTACCACAATATTATTCTGAACTCATCAATAGTCAAAGATACATTTTTTGCTCCATATCCTTAGTATTTGGTGTTGTCTTTGGAATTTTGGCCATTCTGCTAGGTATCTAGTGGTATCTCATTTTAATTTGCCTGACGACATATGATGTAGAACATCATTTGATATGTTTATTTGCCATCCGAGTAGCTTCTTTGGTAGAGTATCTGTTAACATTTTTGTTTGCTTTCTAATTGTTGAGTTTTAAGAGTTATTTGTGTATTTTGGGTAACAGTACTTTTTGTGATGTGTCTTTTGCAAGCATTTTCTCCCAGTCTGTAGCTGGTCTACTCAATCTCTTGTAATTTTCTTCTGCAGAGCAGAGATTTTTAATTTTGATGAAGTCCAGCTCGTCAATTATTTATTTAATGGATTATGCCTTTAGTATTGTTTACAAAAGTCATTGCCATACCCCCAAGGTCATCTAACTTACCTTCTAGGAGTTTCCCAGTTTTGCATTTCACTTTTAGAACTATGATACATTTTGAGTTAATTTTTGTGAAAGATATAATGTCTGTGTCTAGATTCTTATTTTTTGCATGTGAATGTCCAATTTTCCACCACCATTTGTTGAAAAGACTGTGTTTGCTCCATTATATTGCCTGTGCTCCTTTGTCAAAGATCAATTGATTATACTTTTGTGGATCTATTTCTAGGCTCTCCATTCGATTCCATTGATCTATTGGTCTACTTTTTTTTTATCAGTATCATAGTGTCTTGATTACTGTAGCTTTATAGTAAATCTTCCTGTCAGATAGCATCAGTCTTCCAACTTTGTTTTTCTTCTTTAATATTGTGTTGCCTACTCTGAGTCTTTTGCCTCTCCATATAAACTGTGGAATCAATTTGTCAATATCCACAGGATAACTTGCTGGGATTTTGATTGGGATTGTATCGAATCAATAGATCAGGTTGTGAAGAACTGGTATCTTGACAATACTGAGTCTTCCAATCCATGAACATGGAACATTTTTTCATATTTAGTTATTTTTTTATTTTATGCATCACAGTTTTACAGTTTTCTTCACATAGATCATGCACATATTTTGTTAGAATTAAAAGCTAAATATTTCATTTTGGGGGATGCTAATATAAATGGTATTGTGCTTTTAATTTCAAATTCCACATGTTCATTGCTGGTATACAGAGAAGCAATTCACTTTTTTGGATGGAAGGATTTTTTTTGACTTCTCAAAAAAATTTATTGAAGTATAGTTGATTTATAATGTTGTGTTAATTTCTGCTGTACAGCAAAGTGATTCAGTTTTATATATATTTAATATACACACACACACATATATTCTTGTTCATATTCTTTTCCATTATGGTTTAGAACAGTGATTGACTTTTGTATATTAACCTTGTATCCTGCAACTTTGCCATAACCATTTATTAATTCCAGGATTTGTTTGTCAATTTTTTTCAGATTTTCTACATAGAAAATCGTTTCATCTGTGAACAGAGACAATTTTATTTCTTCCTTCCCAATCTATATACCTTTATATCCTTCTCTGGTCTTACTGCAATACCTAGATATTCCAGTACAAAGTTGAAAAGGCATGGTAGCATGGTGAGAGGGCTATCCTTGCCTATTACCCAGTCTTAGTGGGAAAACTTATTTTCTCACTATTAAATATGATGTTAGTCATAGGTATTCTTTCTTTATTAATAAAAATAAATATTTTAATATTTATGTATTTTTGGCTGTGTTGGGTTTTCGTTACTGTGCGCAGGCTTCCTCTAGTTGCAGCGAGTGGGGGCTACCCTTCGCTGTGGTGCGCGGGCTTCTCATTGCGGTAGCTTCTCTTGTTGTGGAGCACAGGCTCTAGGCGTGCAGGCTTCAGTAGTTGTGGCACGTCAGCTCGGTAGTTGTGGCTCGCGGGCTCTAGAGCACAGGCTCAGTAGTTGTGGCACACAGGCTTAGTTGCTCCGCGGCACGTGGGATCTTCCCGGACCAAGGCTCGAACCTGTGTCCCCTACATTGGCAGGCAGATTCTTCACGACCGTGCCACCAGGGAACTCCCATAGGTATTCTTTATCAAGGTAAAGAAATTATTTTCCATTCCTAATGCACTGAGAGGGTTTTGTTTTGTTTTTTTCAATAAGCAGGATTTGGCTTTTGACACATGCTTTTTCTGTATCTATTGATATGATCATGTGAGTTTTCTTCTTTAGCCTGATCATGTGATGAATTATCTTCCTGATTTTTAAATAGTGAATCAGCCATACATACCTGGGATAAATCTCACTTGGTCACAGTGTGTTATTCTTTTTATACAATTCTTAGGTTCCACATACTAATATTTTGTTGAGGATTTAGATATATAAATTCATGAGAGATATTGGTCTATAGTTTTTGTTTATTATAATGTCTTTGTCTGGTTTTGGTACTAGTGTAATGCTGGTTAATATGAGTTAGAAACTATTCCCTCTGCTTCTGTATAGGAAAGAGATTGTAGAAAATTTGGGTAGTTTCTTCCTAAAATGTTTTGTAGAATTCACCAGTGAATCTATTCTTTCTGGTCTGATGCTTTGTGTTTTAAAAGGTTGTTAATTATTGATTCAATTTCTTTAGAAAACATAAGCCTATTCCAATTTTCAATTTCTTCATGTGTGATTTTTGGAAGGTTGTGTTTTTCAAGGAATTGGGCCATTTCATCTGGGTTATCAAATTTGTAAGTATAGAATTGTTCATAATATTCATTTATTAACCTTTTAATGTCCGTAGGATTGGTAGTGATGCCACCTCTTTCATTTCTGATATTCGTAATTTGTGTTTTCTCTCTTTTTTTCTTAGTTAATCTGGATAGAGGCTCATCAATTTTACTGATCTTTTTAAAGAACCAGGTTTTAGTTTCACTGATTTTCTCTATCAATTTCCTGTCTTCAATTTATTGATATCTGCTCTAATTCTTATTCTTTTCTTCTGCTTACTTTGGATATAATTTTTGTCTTTTTCTACTTTCCTAAGGAGGAAACTTAAATTACTGATTCTAGATTTTTCTTTTTGCTTCCTAATATATGTGTTCAATGTTATAAATTTCCCTCTAATCACTACTTTCGATGCATCCTACAGATTTTGGTAAGTTATATTTCCTTTTTCATTTAGTTCAAAATATTTTAAAATTTCTTTTGATATTTATTTTAACCTATATGTTATTTACAAGAATGCTGTTTAATCTCCACATACTTTGAAAATTTCCAGTTATCTTTCTGTTACTGTATTGACTTCTACTTTAGTTCCATTGTGGTTTGAGAGCAGACATTGTATGAGTTCTATTCTTTTAGGTGCGTTTCATGGTCTAGAGTGTGTTCTATCTTGGTGAATGTTCCATGTGAGCTTAAGAAGAATGTGTATTTCACTGTTGCTGCATGAAAGTCTATAGGTGTGAATTATATCCAATGATTGATGGTAGTGTTGAGTTCACCTGTGTCCTTAACTGATTTTCTACCTGCTGGATATGTTTCTGATGGAGTGTTGTTGAAGTCTCAAACTATGATAGTGGATTCACCTATCTCTCCTTACAGTTCTATGAGTTTTTCCCTCAAATGGTATTACACTCTTTTGTTAAGCATATACACATTAAAGATTGTTATGTCTTCCTGGAGAATTGATGCCTGAATCTTCATGCTATGCCCTTTGTCATCCCTGCTAACTTCCCTTGCTTTGAAGTCTGCTGATTCTGAAGTTGATATGGCTACTCTTGCTTTCTGTTGATTAGTGTTAATATGGAATATTTTTCTCCAACCATTTACATTTAATCTATATGTGTTTACATTTAAAGTGAGTTTCTTATAAAGAACATATAATTGAGTTTTTTTTTTTGATCCACTCAATAATTTGTCTTAATCAGTATATTTAAACCATTGTCATTCATAATGATTATTGGTATAGTTGGATTAATATCTACCATATTAGTTACTGTTTTCTACTTTTCTATTATTCTTAAAAAAACTACTATCTGTTAAGTCAATTAAAAATAAGAAAAATAAAAGTTTGTATTTTACTTTCACTTATTCCTTCTTTGATGCTTTCCTTTCTTTAGGTAGATCTGAATTTCTGAACTATATTATTTTCCTTCCCTCTACAGAACTTTTAACATTCTTGTAAGGCAGATCTACTGACAACAAATTCCCTCATTTTTTATTTGTCTGAGAAGGTTCTTATTTCTTTTTTACTTTTGAAGGATAATTCCATAGACTACAGAATTCTAGGTTGGTGGGGGTTTTCTGTTTGTTCATTTGTTTGTTTCTCTCCTAACACTTTAAATATTTTACTCTAATCTCTTCTAGTTTGCATGGTTTCTAAGGAGAACTCAGGTGTAATTCTAATCTTTCTTCTCTGTAAGTAAGGTATTTTATTCCTCTGGCTTCTTTCATAAATGTTTTTTTTGTGTGTGTGTTCTCAAGTTTGAAAATGATATGCCCAGATGTAGGTTTTTGTCTGTTTGTTTGTTTGTTTTTGGCATTTACCCTGTTCTCTGAGCTTCCTGGATCTGTGGTTTGTGTCTGACATTAATATGGGGAAAACTTCAGTCTTTATTGTTTCAAATATTTCTTCTATTCCTTTCTCTCTTTTTTCTCCTCTGGTATTCCTATTATGTATATGTTAAACTTCTGTAGTTGTCTCAGTGTTCTTGGACATTCTATTCTGTTTTGTTTTTTTTTTTTTTTCACTCTTTTTTCTCTTTGCTTTTTCACTTTTGGAGGTTTCTATTGAGGCATCACCAAGCTCAGAGATTCTTTCCTCACCAGGTCCAGTCTACTAATCAGCCCATCTGAGGCATTCTTTATTTCTCTTTAAGTGTTTTTGATCTCTAGCATTTCTTCTTGGTTCTTTCTGAGGATTCCCGTCTCTCTGTTTACACTACCCATCTGTTATTGCATTCTGTCTACTTTAACCATTAGAGCCCTTAGCATATTTATCATAGTATCATAGTTGTTTTTAAATTCCTGGTCTGATAATTACAATATCCCTGCCATGTCAGGTTCTGATGCTTCCTCTGTCTCTTCATGTTATGTTTATTGCTTTTTGGTATACCTTGTAATTTTTTTTTTTCTTGATAGTAGGACATGATTTATAGAGGGAAAAAAAACCTGCTGTAAATTGGCCTTTAGTAATGTGATGGTATTGGGTTGGCCAAAAGGTTTGTTCGGGTTTTTCCGTAAGATGTTACGGAAACTTCTTGGCTGACCCAATAATATACGGGGAGAGAGGAAGTGTTCTATAGTTCTATGATTAGACCTCAGTCTTTTACTGAGCCTATGCCTTTGGACACCCAACTTCACCAGTGTTTCTAAGTTTTTTTCTCTCCTCTTAGGTGAGACAGGATGGCTCAGGGGGCGGAAGTTGCGTATTTCCCTTCCTCCAGGTCAGTCAGCCTCCTGTAGTACCCCAGAAGTTAAGGCTCTGATTAACTAGCTTCCCCTGAGGGCAGGCCTTATTAATAAGAACAGAGTACTCTGTTGTATTTCAGAATGGTTCCTTTTCCGCTCCTCCTTCTGGAAGCACCAGTTTGCGGGGGGGGGGGGGGGCGGGGGGGGCGGGGGGGGTGTTTCCCTCCAGTTTACTGTGGGAAACTGGCTGAACTCCTGGAGGTAAATCTCTCAATATTGGGGGAGCATCCCTATGACTGGGTACTCTTATAGCTTTTAACTCTCAGTCTTATCCACACTGAGCCTCCAGCAATTTGTTGATTACATTTCAGCTTTTCCTAAGCTGATACTGGTTTCTGCAGTGGTTTCTGCCTCTGAGTCTCTGCCCTGGTAAACCAGGACTCCCTGTAGTAGCTTATCTCTCTCTCCAGTCTTGGGGACCACAGTTTGCTCTGTGTCTTCCTCTCTTTTATGGTTCCTATAAAAGTTGTTGATTTTACAGTTTGTTCAGCTTTTCGCTTGTCTTAGGATGGAGTGGCAACTTATAAATTCCTTATACGCCAGCCCTTTATCTACTTTATTATTTTATTCTCAAAAAGATCAGGGCTTAGTTTGCAAACTTCAGAATGGGAAAGTTGAGTTTCAGAGGTTATGAAATTTGCCATCACTCATGAAATTATTACAGATCTAAACTGGAACTAGAATTCAAGTCTCCAGGTTCCCAGGACAGAGTCATTCTTACACTACCTGTTTAAAATATATTCACTATTGATTGATTAATCTTTCTGTGGTCTTCTTTGGGAGTGAAAAGTTGAGGCAGATAGAAACAGATTTCTCAGTCATGGCTCTATTGACATTTGGGTTGGATACTTATTTGTTGTGGGAGGCCGTGCTGTGAATTGTAGGATTTTCAGCAGCATCCTCAGACTCTACCCACTAGCTGCCATCCTTCTCCAGTTGTGACAATCAAAAAATGTCCTTGATTTGGGGGGAGAAGGTCAAACCCTCACCAGTTGAGGACCTTTGATACAGAAGGACTTTAAGACTTCTTTTTTTTTTTTTGGCTGCTGCTGCAAAATGGCTTCCTAAGTAGATGAATTAATAAATCAATGTATATGCTAGTGTCCCTTCTGTAAAGAAAGAATATGGCCACTGGCTCCTTATCTTTGTCTTCTAAGTTCTCTCTTATCCAAAGCCTAATTAGCATGAGGCATGAAAAAAAGCCTAGGTCAGGTTTTACGTTGGATGTTACAAGAAAAGCAATGTCATTATTTCCATAATTAATCACTACCCATCAGTTGAACTCAAGCCTAATGTAAGAGAGGTGGCTATATAGATTCAGTAACATCTTATTGGTCACATTTCTTTCCCCAAAGCAGAAAGCAACCTGCTGTGGCTGTATACGCTGAGAAGCATTAAAGTTGAAAACATCACAGAAAGTGACCTTACCTATAAAAGCAATTACATGGAAGTTCATAATAAGTTTGTTGAGACACAAAAATCAGAAATTAAACCAAATTGTTCAAAACTGTAGAGAACATTAAAAACCTATTTGTACTAATATTCTGAGAAAATATTTCTACTTCACATAAATAATACCATTGATAATGGAGAACAACGAATAACCGTGATGAAAGCTTTTTTCAAAGGTATTTATATTTTCATGTTATTTGGGGAAATGCTGGAAAATATGGTGAATTATACTAAATCCCACCAGAAAAGAACTAGAGAGCTAGTGACTACCAAATATGCAAGGTTGTCATCTAGTGGTGACAAGCAAGCTGCAGGCTTGTGACCCCAAAGTAATGTCTGCAGTACCACTTTCTCACTATTTTCTTTCTCCTCTTTATGAATTTGAAACATTTGTTATATTGACTTAATACCACTTTTGAAGAAAAAATGATGTATTATGTGTCTCTGTTTATTTTCTCCTACAAAACAATATTCACCCTCATTTTTAACAAAAGTATTTGAAGAATACTAATTTCAAGATTGTTTATACTTAATGAAAACCTTGAACATTTATCATTCTTATTTAGATAATGGGAGGTAATAACATGCCTTCTTGAAAACAGAGGATTCAACATAATCACATTACATTAGGTAGAGATCACAGAAGATAAATTTTGGCATTTGTCAGTGTTGCACACCACCCAGGCATTATTTCATAAGATGTTGTCAAAGGCACAGAAAACTGCCAATCACATTAACAACTAACTTCTTTTAAAAGCCATTCAACTGAGTTTAATTATGATTAAGTATATTTGAACTGAAGGAACATTAAATACACAAATGCCTCCTGGCAATCTTTTCAGAATCTGTGGTGAACAACAGTTTCTGCTCAATAAAAAGAAGCCTTTTAATGTATTCCAATAATATAAAATAAATCAATATGCAAAATTTGTTGCATTCAGTAAAGTGATTTTTGATTTTTCTTGGCAGAAAAATAACAAAAGGAAATGCTCAGCTCTTACAGGGCAAACAAGTAAGTTAGTAACACTATTAGTCACCTCAAGTCAGGAACCTCAAAGATAGCCTAGATTCTTCTATTTAGTTCTTATACACCACTGCAAAAATTTCACCGAAGTAAAAATCACAAATTCCATGCATGTTGCTTATTATCCACCTTTTTCTTTCCACCCCTGACACACTGGTTTTATTGTTTAGATTATCAATAACTTTCCTTGGGGCTTCTCTAAAAAAATAACTGGACTTAAATTCCTTTAGTTTCTCTCTTTTCCTTCCTCAACTCATTTTCTCCAGTGAGTTGAAAATCTGAACATGTTTTTACTCTGTAGGATGTCTTAAACTGTGCTCTGCAGAAGTTTAACAGATCTGAGGAAATTATTCTGGGATAGTCAGTGGGAGATTCTGCATGGCGGTGATGTTGGAGAGGGAAGGAACTGGTCAAGTCTAAGACAGGAGATATAACAGTCCCCATTCAACATCAATCACAGCTCCACCATGTTGTTTCTCCACCATGTTGTTTCTCCAGGAAGAATTTCTTTAGGCAAATAAGTCTACAGCAACCAATGATTATGATCATCATCATCACCATCAACAACAGTATAAAGAATAAAACCCAAAGTTTATACTGCCCTGACTCCCACCTAATTTCCATATTGTCTCTGTCTCTGTCTCTCTCTCATCATAATCCTTTCTTCAACACATTTTCTAACACTTCCATATGCTGTCCATTCCTTACTTCATTTTCAAATAATTCCGAATTCATACAGTGCAAGTTGATGTTTCCCATACTTATATCTTGGAACCTATTATCCCCACGACCTGCAATTAGCAAATGTCTTCCTCTTCTATTGCTTTGTATACCCAGTTGACTTCTATATATACATTGGACAATGAGTTTGTTCCTTTGTTTTCAAGAAAACTTTCCTTATCCATGTAGATAAGGTGAATCATTCTATCCCTTCTATTTCCTTGTTTAAAAAAATTGATATGACTAGTACATGGTTTATTGTTTATTCCTTTATATCTTTAGATATGATAAAAATCCTATAAAGATATTATTTTAGGTTTTTACTCAATTAAATGCTTGCCTAATTTGGCTTAATGACTCTGTTGAACTAAATTTAAAAATAAGTGTTTATTTTGCTCTAGAAAATATATTGCTTCAGACTCTCCAAGCTTCCAGATATCCACCTTCTTTATTCTTGAGCACTGGCCAACCCTCAAGAGCAGGGAGAAACACCAATTCAGAGTCAATCAATGTTCTACTTCCTGCTGCCAAGTGATGGCATTCAATCAGAGCCTAACTTCTGTGTCAGAAGGTTTGAGAGGTGCCTATTGGACACTCACTACTTTTAAATTGCTGGTTTTATCACAGAGGATATTGAATTACCTTGAAACTGATTAACATTACTATATTCTCAAGTAGTTGAAATAATAATATATTGTAATCATAGAAACATTAACATACTATGATTGATATAAGGGAGAAACAACTGTTCTATAGCTTTTTTTTTTTTTTTTTGCGGTACGCGGGCCTCTCACTGTTGTGGCCTCTCCCGTTGCGGAACACAGGCTCCGGACGCGCAGGCTCAGCGGCCATGGCTCACAGGCCCAGCCGCTCCGCGGCATGTGGGATCCTCCCAGACCGGGGCATGAACCCGTGTCCCCTGCATCGGCAGGCGGACTCTCAACCACTGCGCCACCAGGGAAGCCCTCTATAGCTTCTTAATCACAGTGGATGCATTGCATGTCATCAGTGCTATTACTAGACTTTATGATGGAGAAGTTTAGGGTTGTTTTATATTTTTCTGAGGTGTTTATTCCTATCTTCTCTCTCCTCTCACCCCAATTTTGGGATCATATACAGCTTGAATTATAGGAATGCTTGTACCAGATTTGTACCATAAGAAGGGGTGGATATTAGCAAAAGAAAAATTTTTCTTATAAAAACGTAATGTTGGAGGAAACTGAAGAACAGAAAACATTTTCGACTCTATCAAGGAAAAAAACAGAAAGAACCAAGTGGCTGAAAATAACTCATGGTAAAGGGGTAAGGTGAGGAAAACCAAGAAGTATGTGTTGGATGGAGTAGGAAGAAACTTGGAAGAAACAAGGGACACAGTCCTGGCAAAAGGGAATCTGTAATGATCATATGAGTTGGTGTCTAAATGGCCCCACTGGGGATCCAATGGGGGAAAAAAATAAAAACCTTTTGGTATTGTATTCTGAATCGTGTCTTTGCATTATTGCCTAATAATTATATTTTCCTCCAGGCAACAGGATGTACCTTCTAACAACCACATAATTAAACAGTTTTAGAGAGCACATCAATGGAAAAGATAATCACAATGGGCCAAAGTAAAATTCTGCTTTTCAAAGAACATATTCACACTCCCTTCGAAGTATATATGAAATTCAATACGTACTTCAAATTTTCAGAAATTTGCATAATCTGTTTCCACACTGCATCTTCTTTATTTATAAAATTATACTTTTTTTAGCTAAAAAACCAAATTATTTGGATAACATGTTGGGTAATCATGTAGTGGTTTTACTCAGTAGAGATAGGTAATTTTATTAATCCAGATTAAATATATATATTCTCTCTTTTTAAGGAAAAGAATACAAATCTCCACTTTGCATAAGGTGCAGCCTCCAGATTTTACACCTCATCTGTAGTGAATGTAATCTTTTTTCCTTGTCTTTAAAATACCAGAGGGAATTACAGGAATCACTGGTTCACTGATTAATACAAGCAATGGATCTACATTATACTCAAAATCAGTTCTCTGAAGAGCTCTTATTGGTGGTCATTGTCTGAGCACAAATGAATTTCTTAGCTATTTGGTGGTTGTTAGCCATCATAAAATAGGACAAATATGGAGTTATGGACAAATTCACCCCCAAGAGTGGAAATAAGAAAAGTCACGTGGTCTAGGGACAATGCATTCCAATGCCACGTCAAGACTTCCATAAGCAGAGGAGCCCTTTTTATATAGATCACACACACAGGCCTTTCCTACTCACTCTAAAATGCACAAATTCAGAGATGTCATCTTAAGGCTGGCTAGGTAGAACATCTATCTAGACATGGGGCTGGACAAGAGTTTTGATTACCATCTAGGAATATACTAAACTTTTAAATGTCATGCACACAGTATCCATAGAGAGGAGGCAATCTGTCAGTTGAACACATCCCTGCTGTCGTAGAAGATTCTTTACTGCTCTGATGTTCTGGAAACTCCATGGTCTTCCCACTGCTCTTGGAAGAAAGATTCTATACAACTAATAAGTAAATTAATGTTGAAAAATGTAATGTCTCATGTCTAAAACATGTTTGCAACTTTCCATTTTGCAAGTGATGGAGAGTGCCTTTAAGACATGACTGGCTAAGAATCAATGTGCTTATGCGAAAAGTAGGAAGAAGAGAAATTAAAAAGAACTTCGGGAAAGATATATTGATTAGATATTGATTAAACAATAATGTAATCACCACAGGATTTAATCAGTCAAATGCAAAATCATGTTTGGCGTTTTTCTAGGCTAGGTATAGCAAACAGCTTTACATAAAATAGCATAATGACATAGTAAGAATACAATATATGTTAATATTAAAAAGTGTAGCTTGGGCCTAACTGGTAGGACATTTATGATGACTGTTAGGATCATCAACTATGGTTGACAGTCCTGTCTTGAGTGCTACATTGTGAAAGATTAAGAAACCATGTCTCCTGTAGAAACCTGCTGAGATAGATTAGTGATGTCTGTCCTAGGAAAAGGAAGGAGAGTGTTGAAACATAGTGTCAGTTGACACTAAATCTATAATCTGAGGATAGACCAACAGGTAAAAATTTATTTCAAGAGAGTATGATACTTTGTATGGCAGGAATATGGCAGATGTAGACCTGTCACAGTCATATCATCATCAGATACAATGTAATGCCATCTCTGCTGTATGTGAAATTAATATAAGACATCTTAGGAGCAGAGAACAGAAGTCTTCATATCTGCCTGAATGAGTCTCAGGAAGGTTTCCCAGTAGAGGAAACTTTTGACTGACCCTGGAAGGCAGAGACAGGATAGGTAGGAGACATGAATTTGAGGCAGAAAAAGCAGCATATGCAAAAGTCATAAAATGAGAAAAAGAAAATGCACTGGAGAACTTTAAGCAGATCAATTTTGCTACAGCATAAAGTGTAAGGAGGATTGTGTTAGAATTGAGTCTGGACAGGGAGACAATGGCAGGATCACAAATATACTGTCAGCGACGATGAAAGGGTCTCAGCTGCAGGCTGTCAGTGGCACTCCACCAAAGACATGTAAACTTGAAAGAGCGTGATTATACTTGCAGTTTCTAGAGAATTTATCAGACCACCTTTGTTGGTGTCTCCCTCATTCCATGCTCACATTTTTCACTGGTACTCAGCTCGCATTTTCCAGCTTCTCTTTTTGATTATGGCTTCCTGACTGAATTGGACCTAGTTACTCACACACAATACTGTGTTTAAGATCACAGAAAAAAAAAATCTGTCTGTTTCACATCGATCCATTGTCCTGATGCTGAATGCACCTGGCTTTTTTTTCTGTCTATCCAGTTCTCCCTTTAGCCTGAAAGTACCTTCATTAGACCTCATCCCTCCACAATCCTCTTCCCCCAGGTTTGATCTTGAGACACATTATTAGAATAGGTCTGTACTAAAAGTGCCATCTTTGTCAAGGCACATTCTGAATAGTTTTTGGTGTGGGGCATACTGTGAAAAACAAGAGTAGACAGAACAATTAATGAAGGGAAACCAAAGATGGAAGTGCACAAATCAATTCTGTACTTACATTTCTTTGCCAATGTGTCTTCATTTATACTTCAATACTCTGTCTCAGCTTAATTTTAGAGAATTTATTTTCATGTCAAAATCCTTTGAGATGGACCTAAATAAAAGTAAATTAAAATAAAGTTTGCTGTTGCCATGCAGCTGTACATATAGATTTTAAACTTGACGGGAATTTAAAGGCATTTCTTCCTCATCATTCATAATGGAACCTGGAATTATCAGCCAGCAAAGCTCAGTTTCTAAATTCAGTTATATGTTCTATACATCAGGTTTTGATTTGCTCTTTTTCTCCCTGAGCTAGGAATGGTGGAAAGATTAGAGACACTGGAGTCAGGCGCAACTTCTCTTACCAATTTTGTGAATTTGAGTAGGTTATTTGGCTACTTGAAGCTTAATTTTCCTTGCTCTACAACTCTGAAATGGTGCTAATAATAGCTATGTCTTTTGCTGTGGTTTCAATAAGGATATATGCAATAAACTACTATAGTGATGGTTACTGTATAGATATTCAATTGCTACATTTTAGACATTCTAAGGATAAAATGGCCAAAAAAGTAATCTGAGAATATACCCCAAATCCAGCAGAAATTGCTAACCTACTATTTGAGACAGACATGAATAGGAACTGTAGTGAAAGGTAGCATGTTGTGTCATGTGCATAGAGGTCTATGTGTGTGAAAGTCATCAGAGTAGGGATCATGATGGGTAAGTATTACAACAAAGTCAAATTTAGTTCATAATTATAGAAATATTTACTATAATAATCAGGTGCTCAATTAACAGATGCAAAAATTAGATGGACAAGATGAGAAAACAGAAATGCAAAAGTACAGTGAGGCAAAAGTTGACTAAAGCTTATGATTGGTTTGTTCCAATTGTTTATTAGGCTTCACTTTATAAAATGATTCTGAGTTCTCTATGTAAGTAAGAGCAGAGCAGTAAGTCTGTGTGTCTACAAATTGGCCTCACCACAACATGGTGTGTACCACAAAAGCATCAAAGGACTAGATTCTATTTCTTACAGTGAGGCATTTTGGAAATGTTTTCTGATACCTTCTGGAGGAAATTCACATACTTTATTTCATTTTAGAAACTTATAGAAACCTTTCCAGGTCAGGTGGGTCCCCTGGGGAAATGCAGTGGTAATGGAAATGCTCTTGTGCATCCATCTTTGTAAATATTTGTTTTTGTGGTTTATGATGTGTTTAGTGTTCCCAGGCTATATGAAGTCAAATTATAATTTGAAATGTGTTTCCATAACAGAATTGTCCCTAAGTTATAATAAATTATTGGAAACTTGCTTCTATGAAAATGTAATTTTCTCTACTCCTACATGTCATTAGACATTGATTTATATTTCCCTCTTCACCAAGGGTAAAGAAGATAGGGAGAACCATGTATCTTGCACCTATTATGAAGCTGATGTTCCACTAGGTGTTCTTCATGCATTTATTATTTAATTTAATCCTTACAATGAAACTTTGAGACCAAATGTTGTCATCTTTGTATAGAAGAAAAGACACACTAAGAATCAGGGAATTTGGGACTTCCCTGGTGGCAAAGTGGATGGGACTCTGCACTCCCAATGCAGAGGGCCTGGGTTCGATCCCTGGTCGGGGAAGTGGATCCCACATGTATGTCACAACTAAGGAGCCTGCCTCCCACAACTAAGACCTGGTGCAACCAAATAAATAAATAAATAAAAATTAAAAAAAAAGAATCAGGGAATTTAAGTAATATGAGTATTTGAATAGCTGTGGTTGACGTTCAATATTAAGCATATCTAAACTGAAGAATTACATTGAGTCAACCAACATCACCAAACTTTTAAAAAGCAACAGACGTTATGGGGACAATAAAACAGGACTTGTAAAGAAGAGGATATTGGTCTACTAGAGAAAATAATGTCTCTTTGTCTCAGAGTTTAAAGAAATCAAATTGAAATTTGACTTACATTCCATAAAAATATTTCTTCTGTATAATAAGTTATTAATATACAAATATAATATAAACCTTCCTTTTGATATATTCTAGATATTGATTTATGTATGTTCATTTAATGCGCTATTATGATTGAAAAATAGAAGAATACATATGTATATATGCAAGCATGTATGAAGGTTTATATAGATGAGACTATACAGAGATGAATTTTAACTAGAAAACTTCAGGCTCATTTGATACCAGCTACTTAAACAAGTCTTCCTCGTGTAAGTGTTCTTTTATACCGTCTTACTGGCAGTCAACCAGTCAGGGACAGGAAACAGCATCACATTCTTACTATATTTTCAACAACTACATTTTTTGTTTCCCTAAGAGTAGTATGAGGGACTGGGGTCAACAGTGCAAATTCTCCTGTACATGGACTCTCACCAACTTAGCCTGGATGATACCAAGCTCCCCAAATCTGAATCTTTCTCCTGCCTTCCTTAGTCCAATTGTTTACACCTGTACTTTCACATTCAGACTCAAAGAAATGTTTTACACATTAGGAAGAACGGAAAAATCCTCATCAATTAAGCTTCTGCCTAGCTCCACTTTCACTGCTAAAGATCCTCGCCATATTCCAGGTGAAATGCAATCACCTACAGATTGGAAGTAAGGGGAACTGAGAGAAACAACACTAAAGGAGCATGTCAAGTATAAGATATATCTTTAAAAATTGTTCTCAATAATACTAGAAAAAAGTGTGAATATTAGACTGAAGGACATACTGTTCAATTCTGAAATGTACTTCTGTGCCTTTGTACATTGTTTTTATTGTCCTTCTCCTTGAATTGCATGCTTCCTCATCTGCATTTGCTTTTCCAGCTCTACTCAAAGGCTCCTTCTCATTAATATTTTTGTTTAGCCAGAATAAAATGAAATTATAATATTATTATAATAGTTAATTTTGTTGTAGACTTCTTATATTTTAGACACTATGCCAAGTGTGATATACAAAATGCACAGTTACCTATTTACAAAATATACTCTACTTATCTATTTATCAGCATTTAATTTGCATAGCAATCAACGATGAAGCACATATTATGCCCCTTACGTTATAAATAAGGAAATGGAAACTTAGAGAGGTAACATTATGGGATGTTCATAACTTCACACTCTCTTTAAAACCCAGTACTATTGTTTTCTGTATATATATATATATTTTTAAATAAATTTATTTATTTTGTTTATTTATTTTTGGCTGCATTGGGTCTTCGTTGCTGCTCGCGGGCTTTTGCTAGTTGCAGTGAGCGGTGGCTTCTCTTGTTGCAAAGCACAGGCTCTACGCACACGGGCTTCAGGAGCTGTGGTTCGCGGGCTCTAGAGCACAGGCTGAGTAGTTGTAGCGAATGGGCTTAGTTGCTCCGCAGCATGTGGGATCTTCCCGGACCAGGGATCGAACCCGTGTCCCCTGCATTGGCAGGCAGATTCTTAACCACTGCACCACCAGGGAAGCCCTGTTTTCTGCACCATTTTTATTGGTGGTGGTGCACTGCCAAACATGATAGAATTATATTTGATGATGTATTTTGGTAGATTTTGTCCTCACAGGGAGAAAATGACCAGGGTTTTGCTTCTCCTCATTCCCCCTCGCTCTGTGCCTCATATGTAGAGACAGATAAATGAATCTTTAAATGAATAACAAATCTGTAATAATACATAGAAAATGAAATTGGACTCCACGTCTTTTATCACCCTCCTCCATTCGGTCATGCTGAATATGAATGCATTTCCTTTCTCCTTATGATACTCTGATACTTGTATATCAATTGTTCTTAACCAAGGGCAATTACTGCACACTTGGAAAGTCTGGAGACATTTTTGATCCTCACAACTGGTGGAGGGGATTACTAGCAACTAGTACGTAGAGACTAGGGGTGCTGTAAAGTTCCTTGCAATGTACAAGACAGCCCCTCACAACAATTATCCAGTCCCAAATATCAATAGTGCCAAGGATGAAAAAAAAACTAGTTTATATGGTTTGTGTATATGATACATACTTTTTTTCTTTAGAATACTTCCAGAGAACAGAGCATATTTAGACACTCTTTATACTACTGCACTCTTACCCAATGCATATGATGACTGGCTTGGATAAATGTGATAGTTCTTCTCATTTTGGGAGTCCTTTCATATATACCTACATGCATCATGAGAAAACGGAGAATTGCAAATGCGGGTTGAAAGTAACGCAAACATGCTTCTCTGAACAATTAGGCCTACTTCTGCAAGGGTGCCCAAATTCTATGGGAGGTGAAAACCCCTCTATTAGGGAAGCCATCTGCTTCCCCCCCCCCCCCCGCCATGAAATGACTAATGATCTGAAGTTGGATGTTCTGATCATATTCTCAGTTCAACTAAGCAATCTGTGAAATTCACGTGGGGATTGGCTCCATAACAGTCCTCACAGAAGCAACTACATTTCCAACAAAAGGGGGCCCTTGTCACAAGGCTTTAGGCACCTTGAAGAAAAATATGTCAAGAACAACTTAACCAACGTTTTATGATTTTGATTCAGTTTATTGGAATATTAATTAGAAATGGTAGTGACTGCAGAGATTCAGAGTTAATATGGAATGCTATGACAAACTGAGGACAAGAGTCCAGATTTATACTAATAAATATATTTTAGAAGTATTAGCTCTATTTTGTTGAGTAGCAAACAGAATTTCGCGAGATTAAGTAATAGATGATAACGGTAGAATCAAGACCTCAGTCCCACCTCGTCTGACTCTATTCTTTTCTGGTGAATGGCAGTTTTTTCTAAAGCTGTATCAGAGATCATTCCTTAAGGAATGTGTCTTTTCTGAAAAAGACTGGGAAGTGGTAGGGTTTGGTACAATTGGCATTCACATGCTTGGTTGTTATATATTCAACACCTACTTTACTCCTTGTAGCAATTGTAAGACATGGGTATTTCTATCTTTACAGAATGAAATTACCATAAATAATAGGTTTTATCCTTAGTCACCACTCTATCTGTGCCTTGCACGGTGACTGGCATATAGTAAAAGCTTATTTAAATATCTGTTCACTGAATGAATGAGTAGAAGCACACAAGGGTTAAAAAACATTTTTTTTGTCAAGTTAAACAAAAAGTAAAGATCTGCTAGGTTTAAGCCCATGACTGAACTCCTAAGCCATATGGGAAAAAATGCTCAGTGGAAAATAAAATAGAGATTGTATCAGTTAGCTACCATTATATAATACCACCAAAGCTTAATGGCTTAAAATAACAATTTATTTAGCTTTTATTTTTTGTGGAGTGGCAATTTAGACTGTGCTCAGTTATGTTGTTCTTCTGAAGGGTTCCCACAAACGTTTGTGATCAGGTACTTGGCTCTGCTGATCTTAACTGGATAATCCACTGGGCCCAAAATTGTCACAATGTCCCTAACACGCACAGCAGAATCTAATCAAAACAAGTAATGAGACCAGAATAGATTCAGGGGGTGGGGAAATAAACTCTCCTTCTCTAGAGGATAAGTTTCAGGGTCACAGAGCAAAAGGAAGTAAATATAGAGAGGAGAATGACTGGGCCACTTTTGCAAATAATCTACCATAGAAGCAAATCAGGAAACCAATTAATCCATTTTTCCTTCTTTGTGAATAATGGTTTATTAAATCAAGCACAGTGTTATTCAGTTAATTATTTGAAACAGAATATGGAAGACTCTATATTTTGAAGGACTTTCTTTTAAATTCCCATTCATGGATTAGCTATATTCAAAACGTTGGTATAAACGGGCCTTGCTCAAGAGCTAAAAATGGTCTCCACAATTGGAAAAGCTGCAAGAAGCAGGTCAGATTTCAGAAGCACTGACTGCAAAAGCTCAATTATTTAAATCAAAAACCCAATGCAGATGATCAAATAAGTAGTTGACAGTATGTGATCTGGGGCACAGGGAACCATCTGCTCTTCTATAAGCTAAAGCTTAGCAATAAATGCAGGCAACCATGTGCAGATTTAAAATTCAAATGCAGTCTGCATTATTTGGTCTTAATTCTAATGCAATTCAGAGTCTTAATTTCCATAGAACACTGTGGATTATCTGCAGAGGAAAAACCTCGTAAAGAGGGTTTTCATTGATTTTTTTCCCCTTGAGATCTAAACTTTGCCTTCTGTCATGAGAAGACAAGGATAGCCCTTATCCAACTGAAAGGGGCAAGTGAAAACTAGTGTTTTCTTCATTGTCACCTTTTCTTAGGAGATTAAGAGTAGCTCTATTGGCTGGGAGAAGAAGAATGCCCTCCCCTCTCTCTCATTTCCCCCAATATCCCCCACGAAGTGAGTGAAGGAAATGTATTTTGTTATGATGTTTGCTTACTCCTTTAAGAAACAGTAATTTTCCTATTTCCTTGAAGTATTAAGCAGTATACTATTACTTATTAAGAAAAGAAAAAAAGAACAAAGAATGTGTCTCCTTTACATCAATCTTCCCACAATATTAAAAAATGCTAAATTGGTGTTTGCAAGAGTTTACCTTAATGGATTGAGAAGCCATAAAAAATAATTCTTTTGACTCTAGATCTATTTTCCATTTTCCATGTTCTGAGTTAAATGAGGTATAAAATTTTAAAGGAAAGTCTGCTCCTAAAAATTCAGTTTAGTTTTTTTTTTTTTTTCTGTCAAATTCCTTTCTTTCCTTTCCTTTCCTTTTGTCAATTCCTTTCTTCCCATATTTTAGTAGGGGGTAAATGATGAGACTGTGTAGGAATAAACAGTAGGGAATTTAGAAGCTAAAGCAAGTCAGACTCGCAAGTTTTATGAACTTCAGACTTCTCCACATGAAAGACGAGTGTAAGTTTTCCAGGCTAGGCTCTGTGGTCTAATAGTAATATTTTAAAGTCATTTCAAAACTTATGGTTTCAGAGTGACTGTAACCTGTAGGCATTACATTAAGGTTCATGCAGGATAGTTACACCACTGACATTTGAGTATTAAATCTTTTTACATAATCAGCCATTGGTTTCACAAAAATATTGTTTTATTGATGCTGGAGGGGAGGAAAAATTTTTCCTCAACTCTCTTAGGGTCCCTGGCTGGGTTTGAAAATTGAACTGACAAAGACAGATTAACAGGAGAAAGCATACAAATTTACTTAAGTTTTACATGATATAAGAGGCTTCATAAGGAAATAAAGACTAACAAACAGACTTGAGTATTTTTAGAGCAGGCAGTCCTGAAGGAATGTGACAGGTTAAGGAGTATGAAGTAATTGGAAACTGGGTATACAGGGGTATAAGGAGGTATGCGTACAGAGAGGGCACCTCTCACAAGAGGCTTTTATGACCTATTTCAGGGGAGAAGGATAGGAAGGTCAAACTGACCATCCTTGCTTCTGCCATTTTCTCAAACTCAGCTTAAAATGTTTAATAAATTAAAATGCCATATTTTGGGGTAGTGTGTCCTGAACCCCATCAATACCCCTATTTATATTTTCTTAAAACAGCATAAAAGTAATCTGGAAGGGTAAAAAAAAAATAGAAGAGTTCATGTGTATTTATTTGGCTCTAAGTAACATAAGAAAAATTTGGATAGATTTCAACTACTTCAAAATTTTACTTGAATAACAGTAGAAAGAGTATGGTTTAAGATTACTAAAACCAAATACTACTAAAAGATGTTAGATAGTATTCCAATAATGTAGGGATTAGACTGGAGGTATGCAACATGTATAACAGGATCTCCTTGCCTGGATCTCAGTCATGATGCAACTCCTTGCCAAGACTTTAGGAACAACTGATAATGCTGTGGTTTTCTTCATTATGATTCCAGATAAGGGCAGGATTCCTCCATTTTCCCTTTTTCCCATCAAATTTCACTTAAAAAAAAACAATTGTGCCAATGGTAAAAATCATACATTACTAATGATATGGCCACTCTCCACTTATCCCAGATTGCTAAGAATATTTCCTACTGGGTAACCAAACTTCACTACTGAAATTCCAACAATGACTAATTTTAACCACTTCTTTGGAAGAATTCATTCAGATAAATTCAGGTAAACATCATTCTTTGCCTTAGCTTAAGTAACATTTCTAGCTATGTGGTCCGGATTTTAAGTTGTGAATTGCATATTTTGAGTCAGGGTTATTCCCACAACAGTTTTTACTGTACATCATAAATTCAGGGCTAACTGAATAAAAGCTTGGGAGTTTGGTTTTCACTGCCAGAAATTATTCCATTACATATTTACTCATGAAACCTTTTCTATTTTACAATCAAAGTATATTAAAAGTGGGATAATTAAGATAATAAGGCGTATAACTCACATTTATCTAAAAGGAAAAAAAAGGAGAAGGAGGAAATAAAAGAAGGAGGAAGAGGAAAAAAGAAGACATGAATTGGCACACAAATTTTCTTTTGGCTTTCTATTTTCTGACTCTAAGTCCCTTCCTCCCAACTCCTTAGCTTTACTTTTCAAGCTATTTTAATTTTTGACAGTGCTCATATTTACATGCCACCTTAAATAGAGGTTTTGCATTAAATAGATTAAATAACTAACTAAAGTTATTTGACACATATTAAATTGGAAATAATATCTTACAATTGCTGAGTGGGCATGCTATTTAGTGGTGATGTTTAAGAGCTGAACAATTATATGGCACTAACACATTTGTTGTGGAATTATGAGTAAGACTGATCTCATGGGGAGCAGTAGTCAAAAGTTGGAAGATGGATATGAGAGACTCGAAAGGTCACAAACTCAAAGTGGTATTTATGAGACAGTATGGCCATGGCACTGGCAACACATAAACTTTGACTTGGAATTGCTTATTCATGGCTAATCCAGGACACTTGCTGTTGCAGAAGTATAAACAGTTTATGTATGTGACCTAGAAATCCACAACTGAGAAAGGATTGCTATATTTGAACAGTTTCCAAGAGAATAAAATTAGAAATAAAACACACATCGTACACCTTTCTTCTTATATGGATTTTAAAATGCCAGAGTTGACTGCATATAATAGAACAACTCATTCACTCAACACCAACCTGTCACTTGTTCCATCTACTGATTTTGGAGCCAGTTCTATGTGGGCTCCAATTAGATCCATAAAAATGCAAGCTGCATGCTGGTGCCATGTGCCTATCACTCCCTATCCTGACTTCCTTTATCGATGCTGATGTGTGGGGTACAGGGGAAACCCATTTTGCTCCCGTATATACAAAACCCAGCAGCAGAGGCAGGAGTTAATGCTCTGTGGTAGAATCATTGACAGATAGAAGATAAATGCTGGTATATTCATTCTCCTCCATTCCTCCTCCCTCCCAACAGAAAAATCCATGAGATCCAGCAACTAGTCCTACTTAGAGCGACCAGCCTTATTACACAAATTTATGTTGGCTTTTCCTCCTTCCTTCCATCATTACTCTTCTACCTGCTTCTTAAGATGAAACTGAATTTCTTTGAAAAGCATCACTTACAAGTCAGCCTTGAAAACCCAGAAATTAGAACCTGAGGCAAAAATACTGTCCTCTATAAAGTGGACATGAGACTGTAACCAAGTGCTATAGGCATTTGATCAGATTATAACTAACATTATGTATTGGAACTGAGGCTGTTGAAAAGTATACGGCCTCTTGGTCAGTAAAACTATGACAGTATATATGAAAGACAGCATCAGAATATGAAAGATGTAGGCAATATGATCTGGTCTAAGATCCTACCTAATTTTTATACTTTGTATTCAGCTACCTGTGGTCTGCTCAGCTTTTTGGACACCCAAGAATTCTGTTTTCAATTAAGAAGAGAAAGCCTAAAAGTTTTAATGGAATTAATTGTGAAAAAATGGACTCCATTACTTGAGATGACTTTTATCAAGAATAACTGAAGACGTGTAAATTTAAAAAAATAATTAATAAACCTACTCACTATGAAACCATTCAATGGCATGTCTTACATGGGAAAAATAATCCAGACTTCAATTTCAAAGATAAATAATTATTTACTATTTCTCCCTATTTCTTCCAAAAAGCATCACATACATTTCATTCTAGGGCTGGAACATTTTATTTTTCATGTTTGACAACACTATAAATATTCATAACAACATCCGTTAAAAAAATACCTCTGAAAGTGTTTAAACCACAAAGGAGGAACAACAATTCCTTGAGCAGTCCTTGAAGAAATCACACTACAAGTTCCATCCAATTGTTCTAGCATTTAAGCTAAAATTCCTGACCTTCAATAAATAGCCTCTACGTAATGAAGAATATTCAGGGAAGGACAAAAACATTCATGTCTGAAAAACTAAAAATGTTATTTTTCCTTCTCTCTTAGGAATTATTTCTGACTGCACAATCATTTTGATCTGGCTTTTTTATAGTTCAGATTTTTGTTTTGTTTTCAAATCACTTTTAAATGTCAAGATTTTTGCTGTTGGATTGTTTTCTTTTCCTTGTTGCACTTTTCCCCCCCTACTTTTAGCAAAAATGTTTTTGTTGTAAAAGCTTTCCTAACTAGTCAAGGGATCCTGAAGATTTAGAAAGAGTCGTCATAAAACTAATAAAGGTCCTACTTCCAATGCACCCTTATCACAAAGCAGTGTGACCTACATTTTGAAGTTTGGTTTCTGTGGACACATTAGCATGTAAGCAGCAAGAACCTTAAAGTAGAATGACAAGACACCATCCCCCCTCCCCAAAAAATTGTGTAACCTAGACTTTCTAATTTTTTAAAAAGTAATACTTCAAAGTGTATCACCTGACATTCTGAGACTTTCATTTAAATATTTATTTTCTTAGATTTATCAATCATGGACAGTTTTCGTATAATGCCAAAGCTGAAAGCCCTAGGAATCAATCAATCCAAATAAAGCATCTAAGGCCTTGAGAGGTAAAGCAAATTGTCCATGGGCACACAGCTAGTTAGACAAAATTGTCTTCTGTCTTTTCATTCTTAAATATAAGAAATGTTTCCCCTGAAACATCTGGAGCTTCCTTTAATGGTATTTAAATTATATGTCTGCAACAATGAGTCTCAAATCACAATCCTGAAACCAAACATGATTTGTAAAGAGCTCATGATTACAAGATCAAAAAGACTACATTAATATGACATCAGCTCATTAATTTGTACCTTCATTCCTGCCCTCCTGCAATTTAAAAATAGCTCCACTGATTATGGCAAGGTTTTCTTCCTTTTGAAAAAAAAAAAAGGCAGCATAATTAAATTTTTCAATGTTATCTTTGAGGAACATTTAGAAGCTCAGAGCCAAATCTTATCTGGGAAAATTTTAAATTCATCTGTACAAAACTGGAGAAGAACACAGATCTGAGGAGGAATGTGGATTGAATGACCTGCTGTATATTTCAAAACTTACTGTCTAGGAGTTATTTCATGGCCAATATGAGCAGCTATTTGACATTTTATTTTCCTTTTTGGCTTCTTTGTGCTTCTCTGGTATTCCTGAGAACTCAGCATTATTCTAAACAATTATGTCCAAATATCTGAAATTCTAGGTACTCATAAGTAAATTTGTTGCAAGTTATGGGGATAGCTCTCTCTGTCAGTAATCTGATGAGCCCATTTCACATAGAGAGCACTGGAGGAAAATTTCAAATAGTTTTTTTTTTTTGCGGTACGTGGGCCTCTCACTGCTGTGGCCTCTCCCGTTGCGGAGCACAGGCTCCGGACACGCAGGCTCAGCGGTCATGGCTCATGGGCCCAGACGCTCCACAGCATGCGGTATCCTCCCGGACCGGGGCACGAACCCGTGTCCCCTGCATCGGCAGGCGGACTCTCAACCACTGTGCCACCAGGGAAGCCCTCAAATAGTTTTTTATAGAACGGCTTTTGTTTGCTCTTGTTTTAATGTAAAGTGAATTGCTTTATTTGTATATAAGGAATATGTCAAGAGAACTCTTTTACGTGGGTCAGGAAACTCTGAAGGTTTATTGCCTTCTCCTCCCCTACGTCAGGGTCATTGCACAATCTCTACCTGGAAAGTCCTTCACCCTGTCCCTTTTCATGACTAGCTTTTCTTTAGAATGTCAAGGCTTTTCTCAAATGCCACTTCTTCCTGGAGGCCTTTGCTGACTTCTCATATGAAAAGAATCCACAATTCCCAGCCCAGTCACCTTCTCAACTGAAAAAGTGACAGTCTTACAAACTTTCCACTGTGTCCTTATATCACGTGTGATGATTACCCTAGACTTTATCTGTCTTGTTTACTGGCATATTCCTAGAACGTAGATCAATGTCGTACATACAAATAAGTGCTGAAAAAATGCAAGCTTCTACAGGACCAAATACTAGAGTAGATTCTGCTCTGGAAGAATAATACTGTAAAGTCTGTCTCCTGATCTTATTCTGAGAATTTTGTTATGGGATTTGTTTTCCTAGATTTATCAATAACGGACATCTTCTTGAAGAAAGAAGGGGGAAGATGCATGCTTTCACTTTTTGGGACATATAAAGAAGTTTAGAAGGAGGAAAGGGCCTTTCCTATCAATACTTTCAAGAATACTCTAATAACACTCTAATACTCTAAAATACTCTACTTAACACATTCTAATACTCTAGAAATAGAGTCTTTCAATAGACAATAATAACAAAAGAAGTTATAAGTTACTGAGCACTTACCAGTGTGAATATTTTGGTTATATTAACTCAGTTTAAAAAAAAATGAAATAGGTAGTATTATAATCTCTTTCTTTTAGATGAAGATGTTGCTATACAGAGTGCTGAAATATCTTGCACTTATCCCTGGTCGTTTACCTGTCAGGTGGCAGAGCTTTGGGAACGATATACTACCTACTTTACTACTACGCTTCTTTTATTTATTTATTTATTTATTTATTTATTTATTTATTTATTTATTTTTGCGGTATACGCGGGCCTCTCACTGTTGTGGCCTTTCCCGTTGCGGAGCATAGGCTCCGGACGTGCAGGCTCAGTGGCCATGGCTCACAGGCCCAGCCGCTCCGCGGCATGTGGGATCCTCCCGGACCGGGGCACGGGGCAATAATGTTGTGGGGAAAAGAAGTTAAACAAGGGTACAATTTCAGGCAAAGTTCCAGCTTCAGCAGACCCTGCAGGGAAGTATGGGGTATAAATTATGCCTCAGAATTTGTACTGTCTCAGAGCAAAATAACTGGGCTTTCCTACTTCTGTGCTAGTTGACCATTAGTTAGGGATCAACCATAAGTACCTACATTCTTAAGCATTTCCCACTTTTCAGCACGTATGGTTGTATGACTTTGCCAGGGCTGCCATAACAAAATACCACAGACCAGGAGACTCAAATTACAGTAATGTATTTTCTCAGTTTTGGAGGCTGAAGTCCAAGAGTAAGGGGTTGGCAGGTTTGGTTTTTTCTGAGACCTCTCTCCTTGGCTTGCAGATGGCCGCTTTCTTGCTGTGTCCTCACGTGGTCTTTCCTCTGTGTGTGAGCATCCCTGGTGTTTCTTTGTGTGTCAAAATGTTCTCTTCTTATAAGGACACCATTCAGATTGAATTAAGGCCAACACTGGTGGCCTCATTTTAACTTAATCACCTCTTTAAAGGTCCTATATTCAGAAACAGTCACATTCTAATGAAGAGAGATCCCATATATGAATTTTGGGGGGTTACAATCAACCCATCATATAGGTCAAGGTAGCTCTATTATTCTTAAGACAGTCCTGCAAGGAAAGTTATAGATGCCATCCCTTAAAACTAAAAGTACACATAAGCTAGGGATAGACACACACAAACAGTGTAACGATGTATGCATATTTGGGCAAAGAATAACAGTTAAGTATCTGCTATACTGCATTTTAATTCTAACATTAACTACCCAGAGTTAGGGCAGACTCTGAAGGGTGAAAACACAGTGCCTTCACATCAGACAACAGCCATGAGTTCTGGTGTTCCCAGGCCACCCACACTCTGACCAGCAGGCTGAAAATTGGGGGGAATCCCCTAACACTCAGCTTTGACAATCCACTAAAATGACCCAAAGACTCAGGAAGTGCTCCACATATCATTTCAGTTTTATTACAAAAGATACAAATCAGAACCAGCCAAAAAAAAAAGAGATGCATAGTGAGCAGTCTGAGAGGGTCCTAAACATGTAGCTACCATGTCCTATCCTTGTGGAACCGGGACTTATCACCCTACAGGAACCAACCAGGAAGCTCTCCCAAGCTTCAGGTGGCCAAGGTTTTTATTGGTCTTTCATTACATAGGCATGATTCATTGAATTACTGGCCACATGACTGAATTCAATCTCCAACCCTCCCTCTCTCCAGGGAGGTCACAGGATCAGGCTCATATCACTTAGCTCAAAGATCCAACCCTCAAATCACATGGTTGATCTTTCAGGTGAGGCCACCCCTCATCCTGACTATCTAGAAGTCCACCTTTCTAGGGGCCCACCATGAATTACTTTATTAGCATAAACTCAGGGGTGGTCCCAAGGGCCTACCGTGAATAACAAAGATACTCCTACCACTAAGAAAAGTCCAAGGTTTTAGAAGTTTCCTCCTAAGAACTCCAGATAAAGAACAAACTCTTTATTATACAGCAGTAACCCAACATTACTCTCCTACCTCCATCTGATCGTCTGCCAGGGTTCTCAATGGACCAAACAGCTAGGAAGCCATGTGAAACGTAGTTTTGGGAGAGAAAAAATGGCTGAGGATAAATAGTGCCATTTTTATTTGGAGTGAACATTCTTTTAAGAAAGAAGGGGACACTCAGAATATAAAGCACCTAATAGGACTAGAAAAGATGACTAGAGAGGTGAAAAAGATGATGCATTCAATATCTCCACTGATTATCTAGGTGTTCTTAGACCTATCCTTTAGCTGACGTTTGGCTCCCATTTTTAGATGATGAAATTCAGACCCAAAGACCTATACTGCTTTCGAATTAAAAATTTCAGGTGCCATGAAGTCCCTGATTTGCATTCAGCCACTAATATTAATAAGAACCACTTACATATGAAAAATTCTAGGTACTGACATTATTGTGGCTGCTAAGCTACATACCTGGGACCACAAAGACTCTAAAGAGAAAAACTATAGAGTTTATTGTGGTAGTTGCAACACAGCTTAAAAGTATTAATGTATAGGCCTCTAACAGCTCTCAATTCAAACCCCCAAAGTCAGATCACCTCTGAAAGAATTTTAAAGTAATGCTCAGCTAACGTCATCAGTGTTTTTCTCTAAACCTCACAAGTGTACACCTTGTATGAAGCCCCTGGGGCGGGGGGGAAATGGCAGTCATGTCACAATTTAACTGAAATGGCAATTGCTATAAATAGTTCTGTAAAACAGAAACACCATAACTGAGGCAATTATGAAATAATTTGAATGATATTCCCATGACTCTAACAAGAATGTAAGTTCTCAGTTTAACAGAAACTCCTTCAGCATCTTAACACAGAGTCTGCCTGGCACTTAGTTGGTGCTAAATTAAATAACTGCTGGATAAACAAAAGTTTCCTTACTGTGACAGCAGACAATGTGATTTAATTTTCTGAGCATCCAATTTCTTATTAGTAATTTGAGGAGCATCATATTTTCTTTAGAGGTTTGTTGTAGTGATTAAATCAGGCCATGAATATGAAGATTCTTCCCAAATGTAAAGGGCTATAACAAAAGGATGATTAACAGAGCACTCAGCTCAAAACGGATTTCTGAGAAATGACGAATGAAAGTCAGAGTACCCTTTCCTGCACTTCACACTCATTGCTTCCCCTGGGCTTCTCTTTTTAGTACCACTAGTTCAGTCCTTCACCAAACTACATTACAATATGAGCCAGTCAAAAGAAGATTCCAGAGTCAATGACTTACCTTACAAGCCCCCAACCTATAGTTCCTCAACCTTAGTACATTTGGTTGCCATTTGTCAGGAAAAGTTTCATCATAGAGGAGAACCTAAGAAATAGCTGGTCATCTTTTTTCTATAATGATTTTAATTACCCAATATAGTAGGTGTGATCTTGTAGCAGTTGACTCTGAAGTCTAAAGTCATACTTTCCCTACTCTTACTAGCAGAGCAGCAGTAGGGAAGTTATTTAACATCTCAAAACACAGTTTCCTTACTGTAAAATGGGAAGGATAATACTATAATACATCTGAATATATAGAGCTGACTGGAGAATAAAACAAGATATTTCAATCAGGCACTTAAATATAGAGGTAATTGACACACAGCACTCTAAAATAATAGTAATAGTAGAAAAAGACAGCAATAGACAATTGTGACATTGTATTTGTGTTGTATTTTTACTTTGACTTTGGGGTGACAGAGATTCTTGGCTTGACCAAACTTCTCCTCACAAACCTTCTCCTAGGCCCATCTGTTTATGTCCTTGTAAAATCCAGTTTTAGCAAGAACCTTGCTAAGTCATTTTATCAAGAATCCCCTAACCTTGATATATGGTCCCCCTCTACCTCTAATCAAAATTCCTCTCTCCCCACTCTTGGTATCTGATCACCCTGGTCTGCCTTCAACAGGAATCCTGTTAGGTCAGTTTAGCCAGAATTCCCCCAGACTTGATGTTTCCTTTTACTAATTTTTCATCCAAAGACCCACCTTCTCCTTCGCTATACACTCCCACTGTATTTGTTGTATTGGGAATGGCAGCGCAGGTCTACACTGGGGTTTCTTTTCCCCTATTGCAGGAGTCCTGAATACAATTTGCCTTTATAGCCATAATATCTGTCCGGCTCTGGTTTTCTTCGACAGGGAGGGAGTATAGAATGATATTATACAAAAGGGGTTCGTTGTTGAGTTATTGTTTTGTGTGCTTGTTGGTTTTGTTTTGTTTTGCCATGGGAACACGTATTCTGTTGAACAAAAACCTAAAAATGTGGATTGCAAAGTTATAATACTACATATCCATAATATAAAATTACTTTAAAATAATATAGAGTAAATTATTTAATAATACATGGTAATACTAGTGGGAAAAAAGAAGGAGCACTATTTTGCTTTTATATATTTCTGCAACTTTCAAAAGTCCCAAAATGGACTAACATTACTTCTCTTATTTAAAAATTTTTCATAAATCTATTGTAAAAATATCATTCTTCAGTGGAATTTTCACAGAAGATTTTATGATTTTAAATACAAAGATTACTAATAGGATGTTTTGAGGCCAAATAAGTACAAGCTGGAAAGGCGGAAAAACGTAATTCAACAAACAATTCTTGCATGTTTTTCATCAAGAGTTCCTGTCATCCTGATTGGCAACAGAGACTATTAGAACCAGGCAAAAATACAATAATATAACTTGTGTATAATCAAAAGACCCCATACTGAATATGAAATTCTGCTGGCTGAATTCTGGCTATGTGTGGGAGGACTCCAGAGACTGTCTGCAGGTAGCTTATTATGTTGCTATCTATTTAGAGGTCCAAGCTAATGGTGCATACCACTTTAGTGAGTAAATGAAAACCTATATAAAATAAATGGTCCATCAAATGAGATAAAAAGAAGGTACATTAACAGGTAGTAATGTATCTTTAGTACTGAATGAAACCAGTCCTGGATATATTCTTACAGTTTCTTGGAAACTCCCACAGGGAGCCAACTTTCTTGCATCATTCATTTTAACCTCTATAAAGTGATAATCCATCATTATGAAAGCAAGCATCTGAAAAGACTGTAATAACCTCTTATAAAGCCTTGCCTATCATCCATTTAAATGATAAAGTTTGATACTGTGGATGACCGAACTGAAAAGAATTAAGAGGAAATAAATTTAAATGTGCTAAATGGTCAGTTAAGAAAAAAAATCTGCCATATATTGACATTTGAATTTAAATGAATTAAATGGAATAATATATTTTACTATATGTATATCTAAATCATAAATCTCAAACCAGTTGTGCAAAATCAAGATAATCGTCTCCGTTTAAAATTGAGAAAATTGAGACTTAAAAGGAATGCCAGAATTGGCCAAGGTCACACAGAAATAAATGGTTGATCTAGTATTCCAATTTGAATCCATGTCTCTTATATTTCTAATATTTATTTCCATTCTACATCTGCAAATGAGCGAATTATCAATCATTTCTCTTATGTTGTAAAAAAAAAAAAGGCTCACTGGGAGTCAAGCTCTGTGCTAAAGATTTTACATGAATTTTCTCATTGCTACCTTTATGGTAGGTTATTTGACGTATCACATCCTCAAGGGAGGTGAGAAAGATAGTGTCTCTGATTATTTTAACATCCTTGCCTACCTGAAGAATGAATAAGTGAATGAATGAATGAATAGATGGTATAGGTGACGCCATTAAGTCTACCCAATTGTAAGTTCCATTTAGACTGAAGATAAAAGTAAAATTTTAATTTTTTCTGTTCTGTGTGTAATTATATCTTATAGTGTTGGTACTGAACTAAGTGACTTTAGTAGCCCAGAATTGGGATCAACACGAAATGTAGGCCATATTTTAGCAAAATGATTAGGTTGATAAGTGATACTCAGTGGCTATATATATGTTTGGCAAAGCAATACATGTAAACTTTAATCCTAACACTATTTTATCCTTAATCTACTTCTCAACATTTACTGATATGCTCCTCCCCTATCATGCAGTTTCTACACTGGTTATTCATTTCCATTTGAAGAAACACAAACTTTGTCACCTTTCACCCTTCACAGATCCTCCTCTCTCTATCTGGAGTATCACTTTCCTTCCTTTGACCTCATATTGTTTTCTTTGGAAACACAGCCCGGTCTTCATTATTTTTTCTTGTTCTGTGTTCCACTAGCATCTTACTCTGTAATGATCTTCATTTAATTACCTCTATTTCCCTCTGCTATATAAGCCAACTGAGTGCAGAGATCATAGCTTGGGTTGATCATTCTGTCCCTAGTCATTGAAAATATTAAGAACGTACTAAATTACATTGAAGGTCTTATTGTAGTCTATAAAACAAACAAAATAGTGCTAGATTTATTAAAGTTCCATACATAATTGTTGCCAATACCCCTAGGGTATTTCTGTAGTGCAACAAGGCACGTTTTCACTATGTTAATATCATCATATACTCCTCTATATCCTTCAGCAAGGAATGTGGCCTTCTTATTACCTTGATTTCAACCAAGTGAGATTTGTGGCAAACTTATGACCTTTAGAGCTATAAGGTAATAAATTTGTTCTGCTTATGCTGCTAGGTATGTTGGTATTTGTTATGGAAGTAAAGGAAAACTAATACATGATCACAATTCTTATTGTATTATAATGTCTCTGTTGATCTAACAACCAGACAGTTAGCTTCTTGAAAGCAAGTGTGGGACACATGACTTGCTTCTACAGTAACCATAGCTAGGGATTAACATTTGATTATAAAAGTGGAAAGAAATTTGTATGTTGTCTGATCCAGTATTAATGCTTAAATCTCAGCTGAAACATCCTGCTATTCCAGTGCTTGAGAATATCTCCAGTGGTTGAGAATTAGTTACCTATGGAACATGTTTAGTGTTTAGGAATCCACTATGTTACATGCACATCAGGAAGGAGCCATAGATCAATATAAAGAAAAATGTTTAATTCCACTCATTGATAAATGACCTAATTTTGCTATTTAGGATAAGCTGAATTACTTTTCAATACTAACTGGCTCATGTGGAAACTGCTGACATTTTCCTCTATGAGTCCTGCCTCCAGTCTGTGCATCATCTTTCACTCAGTGGCTTCTTACATGTCACAGGTTCAAACCCATCCCTATCCTGCTAAAACAACTTTGGGAAGTCTCCATTTTAGTACTGACTCTTATAAATTTGATATGCACTCTAACGACAGTCCTGCTGAAAGAAGACTTTTTATAAAGGTTTATAAACAGACTATGAAACAAAACCTGATTTTCTTTCATTTGACTACAGGCAGTACATAATATAAATTTTGGAAAATATGAAAAACACTTTTTTAGCAGAGTCATAATGATCTTAATAAGAGTTAAAACACAACCCATACCCTGGGGCTAAAGGCAGGGAAACCAGCTAGATGATGACTGCCATGAGCCAGATACCACTGATGATGGATTGGAGAAGGATAATTGTAATAAAGGAGGAGATTAGTAGTAAAACTTCAGATTTTTTTTTTAATAGTATAACAAGCAGGAGTTGCTGATGGAAGAGATGTGTTGTGTGAAGGATAAAAATACATCATTGATGTTTTCAGGTTCTAAGACTACAATCCCCTGAAAGGTAGAATTGCCATTTACTGACATGCTGTGGCATGAAGAAGGATTATGCTTCGGGAAAAAAAATCTAAAAATGAGATTTTAATATGTTACTTTTGAAGTATCTATTAGCAATCCAAGTGGAGATGTACAGAAGGAAGTTGTATATATGGCCCAGAGAAATATCAATGCTGGATATATAATATTGTAAGATGTCAGTGGATATAAGACTTTTTAAGGTATGAGACTGGATGTGGAACTTATTATAGACAGAAAAAAGACGCAGTGCCTCAATACTGCAAACTGTAATGTTTCAGTACCTATTTGGAAGATCCAACAAAAGATATAGAGAAGCTGCAGCTACTTAGAAGGACAGCCAAGAGAGTTTTGGACTAGAAGTCAATAGAAAAAAAAAAAGCATAAAAACAAGGGATTGATTGCTGATAACAAATCAAATAAAAAATAAATTAAAATTGATCCTTGGAATTGACGATATGTTTATTGTAATAGGTTTCTCAGTGAAATTGTGGAAGTGAATGCCTCACTGAGGTGTGTTTAAGAGATGACTGGAAGAAAGGAGTCAGCATCAAAAGTTAAACATTTTTTTTGGTAGAATTTTATTTATTTTTTTATATAGCAGGTTCTTAGGGTCTTATTAGTTATCCAATTTATACATATTAGTGTATATATGTCAATCCCAATCTCCCAATTCATCACACCAACACCACCTCCCAGGCACTTTCCCCCCTTGGTGTCTTCTCCACATCTGTGTCTCTATTTCTGCCCTGCAAACCGGTTTAACAGTACCATTTTTCTAGGTTCCACATATATGCATTAATATACGATATTTGTTTTTCTCTTTCTGACTTACCTCACTCTGTATGACAGTCTCTAGGTCCATCCACATCTCTAAAAATGAACCAATTCCGTTCCTTTTTATGGCTGAGTAATATTCCATTGTATATATGTACCACATCTTCTTTATCCATTCGTCTGTCAATGGGCATTTAGGTTGCTTCCATGACCTGGCAATTGTAAATAGTTCTGCAATGAACATTGGGGTGCATGTGTCTTTTTGAATTATGGTTTTCTCTGGGTATATGCCCAGTAGTGGGATTCCTGGGTCATGTGGCAGTCCTATTCTTAGTTTTTTAAGGAACCTCCATACTGTTCTCCATAGTGGCTGTATCAATGTACATTTCCACCAACAATGGAAGACAGTTCCCTTTTCTCCACATCCTCTCCAGCATTTGTTGTTTGTAGATATTCTCATGATGCCCATTCTAACTGGGGTGAGGTGATACCTCACTGTAGTTTTGATTTGCATTTCTCTAATAATTAGTTATGTTGAGCAGTTTTTCATGTGCTTCTTGGCCATCTGTATGTCTTCTTTGGAGAAATATCTATTTAGGTCTTCTGCCCATTTTTTGATTCGGTTGTCTGCTTTTTTAATATTGAGGTGCATGAGCTGTTTATATATTTTGGAGATTAATCCTTTGTCCATTCATTCATTTGCAAATATTTTCTCCCATTCTGAGGGTTGTCTTTACATCTTGTTTGTAGTTTCCTTTGCTTTGCAAAAGCTTTAAAGTTTCATTAGGTCCCATTTGTTTATTTTTCTTTTTATTTCCATTACTCTAGGAGGTGGATCAAAAAATATCTTGCTATAATTTATGTCAGAGTGTTCTTCCTATGTTTTTCTCTAAGAGTTTTATAGTGTCCAGTCTTACATTTAGGTCTCTAATCCATTTAATGTTCGAATTTCATTCTTTTACATGTAGCTGTCCAGTTTTCCCAGCACCACTTATTGAAGAGACTGCCTTTTCTCCATTGTATATCCTTGCCTCCTTTGTCATAGATTAGTTGACCGTAGGTGCATGGATTTATCTCTGGGCTTTCTATCCTGTTCCATTGATCTATATTTCTTTTTTTGTGCCAGTACCATATTGTCTTGATTACTGTAGCTTTGTAGTATAGTCTGAAGTCAGGGAGTCTGATTCCTCCAGGTCCATTTTTTTCCCTACAAGACTGCTTTGGCTATTTGGGGTCTTTTGTGTCTCCATACAAATTGTAAGATTTTTTGTTCTAGTTCCACAAAAAATGCCATTGGTAATTTGATAGGGATTGCACTGAATCTGTAGATTGCTTTGGGTAGTACAGTCATTTTCACAATATTGATTCTTCCAATCCAAGAACATGACGTATTACTCCACCTGTGTGTATCAACTTTACTTTCTTTCATCAGTGTCTTATAATTTTTTGCATACAGGTCCTTTGTCTCCCTAGGTAGGTTTATTCCTAGGTATTTTATTCTTTTTGTTGCTATGGTAAATGGGAGTGTTTCTTTAATTTCTCTTTCAGATTTTTCATCTTTAGTGTATAGGAATGCAAGAGATATCTGTGCATAAATTTTGTATCCTGCAACTTTACCAAATTCATTGATTAGCTCTAGTAGTTTTCTGGTGGCATCTTTAGGATTCTCTATGTATAGTATCATGTCATCTGCAAACAGTGACAGTTTTACTTCTTCGTTTCCAATTTGTATTCTTTTTATTTCTTTTTCTTCTCTGATTGCCATAGCTAGGACTTCCAAAACTATGTTGAATAACAGTGGGAAGAGTGGACATCTTTGTCTTGTTCCTGATCTTAGAGGAAATGCTTTCAGTTTTTCACCATTGAGAAGTATTGGTGTTAGCTCTTCTCTAAATGTTTGATAGAATTCACCTGTGAAGCCATCTGGTCCCGGACTTTTGTTTGTTGGAAGATTTTTAATCACATTTTCAATTTCATTACTTGTGATTGGTCTGCTCATATTTTCTATTGCTTTCTGGTTCAGTCTTGGAAGGTTATACTTTCCTAAGAACTTGTACATTTCTTCCAGGTTGTCCATTTTATTGGCATAGAATGGCTGTAGTAGTCTCTTAGGATGCTTTGTATTTCTGCGGTGTCTGTTGTAACTCCTCCTTCTTCATTTCTAATTTTATTGATTTGAGTCCTCTCCCCCTTTTTCTTGATGAGTCTGGCTAATGGTTTATCAATTTTGTTTATCTTCTCAAAGAACCAGCTTTTAGTTTTATTGATCTTTGCTCTTGTTTTCTTTGTTTCTATTTAATTTATTTCTGTTCTGATCTTTATGATTTCTTTCCTTCTGCTAGCTTTGGGTTTTGTTTGTTCTTCTTTCTCTAGTTCCCTTAGATGTAAGGTTAAATTGTTTATTTGAGATTTTTCTTGTTTCTTGAGGTAGGCTTGTATTGCTATAAACTTCCCTCTTAGGACTGCTTTTCAAGCATCCCATAGGTTTTGGATCATTGTGTTTTTGTTGTCATTTGTCTCTAGGTATTTTCTGATTTCCTCTTTGATTTCTTCAGTGATCTCTTGGTTGTTTAGTAACGTATTATTTAGCCTCCATGTGTTTGTGTTTTTTACGTTTTTTCTCCAGTAGCTGATTTCTAATCTCATAGCGTTGTGGTCAGAAAAGATGCTTGATATGATTTCAGTTTTCTTAAATTAACAGAGGCTTGATTTGTGACCCAAGATGTGATCTATCCTGAAGAATGTTCTGTGTGCACTTGAGTAAAAAGTTTAATCTGCTGTTTCTGGATAGAATGTCCTGTAAATATCAATTAAATCTATCTGGTCTGTTGTGTCATTTAAAGCTTGTGTTTCCTTATTAATTTTCTGTTTGGATGGTCTGTCCATTGGTGTAAGTGAGGTATTAAAGTCCCCCACTATTATTGTGTTACTGCTGATTTCCTCTTTTATAGCTATTAGCAGTTGCTTTATGTATTGAGGTGCTCCTATGTTGGGAACATATATATTTATAATTGTTATACCTTCTTCTTGGATTAATCCCTTGATCATTATGTAGTGTCCTTCCTTGTCTCTGGGAACGTTCTTTATTTTAAGGTCTATTTTATCTGATATGAGAATTGCTACTCCAGCTTTCTTTTGATTTCCTTTTGCATGGAATATTGTTTCCCATCCCCACACTTTCAGTTTGTATGTGTCCATAGGTCTGAAGTGGGTCTCTTGTACACAGCATATATATGGGTCTTGTTTTTGTTAACATTCAGCAAGCTTGTATCTTTTGGTTAGAGCATTTAATCCATTTATGTTTAAGGTAATTATCGATATGTATGTTCCTATTACCATTTTCTTAATTATTATGGTTTTGTTTTTGTAGCTCCTTTTCTTCTCCTGTGTTTCCCACTTAGAGAACTTCCTTTAGCATTTGTTGTAGAGCTCGTTTGGTGGTGCTGGATTCTCTTTGCTTTCACTTGTCTGTAAAGCTTTTGATTTCTCCATCGAATCTGAATGAGATCCTTGCCAGGTAGAATAATCTTGGTTGTAGGTTCTTCCTTTCATCACTTTAAATATATCATGCCACTCCCTTCTGGCTTGTAGAGTTTCTGCTGAGAAATCAGCTGTTATCCTTATGAGAGTTCCCTTGTATGTTATTTATCATTTTTCCCTTGTTGCTTTCAATAATTTTTCTTTGTCTTTAATTTTTGTCAATTTGATTACTACGTGTCTTGGCGTGTTTCTCCTTGGGTTTATCCTGTATGGGACTCTCTGCACTTCCTGGACTTGATTGGCTATCTCCTTTCCCATGTTAGGGAAGTTTTCGACTATAATCTCTTTAAATATTTTCTCGGGTCCTTCCTGTCACTCTTCTCCTTCTGGGAGCCCAATAATGTGAATGTTGTTGCATTTAATGTTGTCCCAGAGGTCTCTTAGTCTGTCTTCATTTCTTTTCATTCTTTTTTCTTTATTCTGTTCTGCAACAGTGAATTCCACCATTCTGTCTTCCAGGTCACTTATCCGTTGTTCTGCCTCAGTTATTCTGCTATTAATTCCTTCTAGTGTAGTTTTCATTTCAGTTATTGTATTGTTCATCTCTGTTTGTTTGTTCTTTAATTCTTCTAGGTGTTTGTTCTTTAATTTTTCTAGGTCTTTGTTAAACATTTCTTGCATCTTCTCGATCTTTGCCTCCATTCTTTTTCCGAGGTCCTGGATCATCTTCACTATCATTATTCTGAATTCTTTTTCTGAAAGGTTGCCTATCTCCACTTCATTTAGTTGTTTTTCTTGGGTTTTATCTTGTTCCTTCATCTGGTACAAAATCCTCTGCCTTTTCATTTTGTGTATCTTTCTGCGAATGTGGTTTTTGTTCCAAGGCTGCAGAATTGTAGTTCTTCTTGCTTCTACTGTCTGCCCTCTGGTGGATGAGGTTATTTAAGAAGCTTGTGCAAGTTTCCTAATGGGAGGGACTGGTGGTGGGTAGAGCTGGGTGCTGCTCTGGTGGGCAGAGCTCTGTAAAACTTTAATCCACTTGTCTGCTGATGGGTGGGGCTGGGTTCCCTCCCTGTTGGTTGTTTGGCCTGAGGCGACCCAGCACTGGAGCCTACAGACTCTTTGGTGGGTCTAATGGCAGACTCCTGGAGGGCTCATGCCAAGAAGTACTTCCCAGAACTTCTGCTGCCAGTGTCCTTGTCCCCGTGGTGAGCCACAGCCACACCCCACCTCTGCAGGAGACCCTCCAACACTAGCAGGTAGGTCTGGTTCAGACTCCTATGGGGTCACTGCTCCTTCCCCTGGGTCCTGATTCACACACTACTTTGTGTGTGCCCTCCAAGAGTGGAGTCTGTTTCCCCCAGTTCTGTTGAAGTACTGCTATCAAATCCTGCTAGCCTTCATAGTTTGATTCTCTAGGAATTCCTCCTCCCGTTGCCGGCCCCCCGGGTTGGGAAGCCTGACATGGGGCTCAGAACCTTCACTCCAGTGGGTGGACTTCTGTGCTATAAGTGTTCTCCAGTTTGTGAGTCACCCACCCAGCAGTTACGCAATTTGATTTTATTGTGATTGCACCCTTCCTACTGTCTCATTGTGGCTTCTCCTTTGTCTCTGGATGTGGGGTATCTTTTTTGGTTAGTTCCAGTGTCTTCCTGTCGATGATTGTTCAGCAGTTAGTTGTGATTCCTCTGCTCTCGCAAGAGGGAGTCACTCTGTTTCAGAAGTTAAACATTTTTAATGGTTTTAAATTTAAAGAGAGAAGATAAATAGTGTGGTAGCTGGAGGGAGACAATGTATATAGAGAGATTATTTTTCATTTTAGAATGAAGAAATTATAGCTCCTTTGTATGCCACTGAGAATCAACTAATATAGGAGGAGGGATTGATGATGGAAGGATTGACAGGGCAATTGCTGGGTTGACTTCTTTATGTTCTTGAATAATGAGGGAGAAGGGAATTTGTGCGTTAAATGAAGGGGTTGGCTGAAGACAATGAGGATTTTCTTCAAGGAACAGGAGAAAAATAAAAACAGTGTATACTGATACAGATGCACAGGATTAGCAACTGTGGAGTTGCTAGTATGTGGAAGTTATCTTCAAATGGCTTGACTTGTCTCAGTGAAATAGGAACCCAGGTCATAAATTAAGAGTGAGGATGGAAGGTTGAGCAAAGAGGAAAGGATGTGAAATGATTGTCTTGTATAGTGGAGTAATAAATGGATTAGGGAAAAGATTGCCAGGAAGCCCACTGGGGGCTGGGTTCAGGGATGTAAAGAGGAACCAGTCAACATTAAGTGTTTTATTTGAGCCATCTGTAGCTATGAAGTTGCAATATGCTGTTGGTGAAGTTTTGGATTTAACCAGGGCTGGAGTTAATTACATCACAAGAGGATGACGAAGGAAAGTGAAACAAAGCAGTTTCAGGGGTTTTGATTGAGCTGCATCAAAACTGCCTCCCCAGTGGCCTCCAGCAGCGTTTGCCACAACCTTATCCTTTTTCTGTCTCCCAACACTTTCACTGTTGTTGGTTTTCTCAGTTGTGTAATCTGTACCTTTTTAGAGACTTGCAATTATACATGCAATAGTAGAGTTGGGAGTCATTCTCAGAACTACTGACCCCTAAACCCCATTTACTCTCTTCTTCTTTATCTTAATCTATTTAATTTTAAAATAGATTTTTTACATATCTGATGCAAAATTCAAAATTACAACAATGGCAGAGCAAAAAGAAAGTGATCTTCATGCCCTTATCTTCCACCCAATCTATCAATAGAAACATTTAACTATAACATGTAAGAATCCTCATACATATAACTTATTATGATTTGATTGTTTTGGTTTTATTTTAAAGAAACTCCACATATATTTGTGCAGAAGCTGATCTTAAAATTGAATGAAAATCATAGTTCTAAAATCACTTAATATTCCTTCCAATTTAGTTGAAGACCACCTTTTCTGATTACCATCAGAAAGTTTCTTCTTGTTCAGTTTTCTTTTATATCTATATGTATACATATACATTTTATAATATATGTAATCAATGAAATTGTATATATATTTATACACTTTTTAATTTATTTTTCTATTAATATTTACTTTGAAAGTAAGGGTGAAAAATATTTTAGTTGTTTTTCTTCTCTTGATTCACCTGATTTTACACAGAATATTCCATACACTATTTCATACTTTGAGGAAGACTGGTGCTCCATTATTTACATTAAATCACACTGAAATATCCAATATTAAAGTTTGGTTTTATTGCTCTAAGTAGAGAGGCCCTTAAAAGAAGTATTCACATGTCTAGAGGCAAAGAAAAGTTTACTCTGAGAAATAACTCTGTGAATCTTAAGAGCAAATGTTGGTCTGGATGTTTACGGATGTTTTTAACTTCAATGATATTTTTATCTAAGTCACCTATCTAGAAAAATTGCTTGACACCATTTGACTTTGTAGACAAAGCCTATATGAAACTTTTAAAATTCTATATTCATTCTTTTTATTGTCATTAAGGTAAAAATTCACACAACATAAAATTGACTACTTTAAAGTAAACAATTAGTGTAATCACTCATTTTTATTGATAACTTACATTAAGCTAGACTGTGTGCTATGCAAGGGGTATGAGTAGGGGGGAATTGGTATTCAAAACATTGGGCCCATTCATTTATTTAAAAAAACAAACAAACCAAAAAACCCAACACTTTATCTGGAAGCATTTCCTAATTCCTCCTTCACTCCTGATCCTTCATCTTCTATATTCCAAAATAACTTTTCATCCTTCTTAAAATACTATATTATTAGGAATGTGTATATTTCCTGCCTGCAACAGGAAAGGCCACCATTTTTGTGATGGTGGTCTTTCCTATGATATGAACAAAGTTGATGTTCAATAAATGTGTTTTAAATTTAAATGTTAAGTTTTATACAGAGGAGCTAGCAAGATAAAAGACAGCTACAGTAAGACTCCAAAGTGCCTGAGCTCATATCTCCAGGAGGTGCCGTTCAGGTGGCATAGGTTATCAGTAAGTTAGAGCTGTGCTAATCAAGTTTGATGCAGAAAGTGGTGTCAGCCCTCTGTTACCAATACATGATATGATAAGTATAAAAATTAGGGTTAAGTATCCAGAAACGTTTATAGCTGTCTTGACAGAGTGATATATTGATTGAGTCTAACAATGAAAAAGACAATGTGTATTTTATGTCTTTTTAATTTATTTTTCTAATGATCTATTTTATTATATTTTACTAGATTACTGATCCAAAAAATTGGGTGGCAGTTAAAAAAAAAACTATTTATTTTCAGAGAGTTTTAGAATCATTGTAATACAGGGCGTTCAACAGTTGAAAAAATAATAATGAGGGTTAGGTGGTCTTTGGAGCATTACTCTTCATGGCACAGTAGGAACAGAATGTGAGGTGCTAGTTTGAGTCCTTAATGTTTAGAGGGGCTCCAATGTCAAATAGGTTTATGCTCTATCAGTGAGGAGAATTCACAGAAAATGTTTAATTAGAGGGTAAAATGAGAAACACTGTAAGAAGAAGGATTCTCCTGTTGTTTGTAGAGGGATCACATACAATATCAGTTACTGATCCAGACATTTTTTCAATCCCGTTTCTTTCTCTTTCCTTTCTTCCCATTCCAGCTCTACCACCCCTTCCCATAACCCAGTTCCTCAGACATGAACATATGAAAGAGCTCTCTAAGCCATTACTCGTGAGAATTTGTATTGTCCATTAGCATGATCTTCTTTGAGTCAGGTATCTGTGAAATCCCAGCTCTTCCATTCACTATCTGTGTGACCTCGGATACTTCATCTTTCTGAGCCTTGGTTTCTTTATTTGTAAATTTTTAGAATCCATCTTGATCGGTTATTGTGGGATTTAAAAAATATAAGAATAAAGTAAAAAAGAGAACACTTCAGTTGTGTGATTCTTCTGTCTGTTAATTCTTGCTTCCCAACCTATTTTCTTGGCACTTTGAAATACATCACCTTTTATGAAGACTTCTGAAATTCCCCCATTTCTTCCTCCTACTAAAACTTTTTAGGTAACATTTTCTAAAACAGTTGTACACAACTGCAACATTTACTGCAACAGTTGCAAACACAAAAAAGTAAAGAATATGATGCTTACTCCAAGGCAAAATTAAATTCTTAACAGACAGTAATCTTGTATCATTCATCTTTGTATCGTAAAGCCTAACTAAAATACAAATACACACTGCAATTAACACTAGAATTTTGAGAGGAAGAGAAGGATGAAAAAAGAGAAAGGGAAATTCACCATCTAGGAACGTTAAAAATTAGTCGTGGAACCTAGGTTCAAATAAGCACTTTTGAGAGATATTAACATTATTGTGCCTTAAAACTGGATGAAAAATGGTAAAATTACTTGCACAAATAGTTTTGTTTGTGTGTGTGTGTTTGAGAGAGACAGAGAATAGTTTAAAAAAGTAACATTTCCAGACGAATGTCCCCTTAAGAGCAAAACTGCCCCGTTAAGAGCCACTGTTCCAGTGATTCTCAAAAGCTCCCAGGTGATGCTAATGCTATTGGTTCAGGGCCACACTTTGAGAAGAACTGCTTCAGAGAATCAACTCAGAGCTCACCTCCCAACTCCGCTATGAACAGATGACATACTTCCTCCTCTCTCTGTCCTTGCAGGCACACTGTTGAGGCTGCTCTTCTTCCTTGGCTACTGCTTCCAGAGGACACTGACCCCTCAAAGGTGAAGAAAAAGAGACATACGCTTCCATCCTCATACTTCTTCCACCAGCTAAGTTTTTCTACCCTGTGCCACCACTTTTGTACAGATGACCCTCTAGTATAAGACTCAGGCTAGAGAGTTTCTCCCAAATAAATCCTGAAATAAGTTACCCTCTCCTTTGGTGGCACATGACGGGGGGAGGGGGAGGGTCTTTCTAAAATACAAACCTGTTATGCCAGATTCCTGCTTCAAGACCATAACTGACAGACAGCTACTGGACACAGTCTACTTTCTCCATATATTAGTGCTGACTTGCCTTTCCTTAGGCACCACCGTTCTCTCTGTTACAAGTATGCTCTGTCTTTGCCTTGCTCTTTGACATATACCACTCTCTTTGAGCTTCACATAAATGAAAGGCGTGAAAATCCATATGCTCTAATCCAACGTCACTGAAGGGGAGCAGAATTTGCAACCCCAAAATATGTTTTGACATAAGGATTATTTTGACCTGATTATTTATTAAGAAACTGCAGACACAGAAACTCTATAAACCAAATAAGAGTAAAAGTTACACTTTTACTATAAATTTACATTTATAAAGGAAATCTCCATTCGTAAGGGTATTTTCTCTCTACCAGGAAGACCAGGATGGCTCTAAATAGTAAGAAACTCTTACCAATGGAGAAGGCACTGACTTTAATCTACATAACAATGATACCCTTGTTTCCCGATAACCTCCCATAATTGGCTCCCCCTCCCCCCAACACCTTCTTCTAACTTTAGCTGGAGGTGGTATTTAAGGTGGTGGCTTGGGCCACTTCTGGGAGTTACTCAATTTTCCTTGATATCTCCCATATACACAGAAAGTATACACGTTATTAAACTTCTGTTTGTTTTCCTTTGTTAATGTGTCTTTTTATTACAGGGGTGTCTCAGCCAAGAACCTAGAAGGGTAGATGCAAAATTATTTTTCGTCCCCTAAATTGCTAATATATCAGAGATGTGCCTGCATAAGCCTTTTATCTCCATTTGACTGATTAAGAAACTGAGTCATCTGAAGGTTAATGACACCAATCTTGTTATATAGGAGATTATATATGAGCTTTCATCTTCATTATCTCATTTGATCCACTTAAGCTATATAAACAGATAAGGTGGTACCTATTATATTTCACGTTCCCTGTTTAACGTTCTTCTATTGCCATAGTGTACATGAGTATCAGGAGATGCATTTTTTTAAATTTTTGCTGAGGAACAAAATGTTGCTGCTCTCTTCGTCAAACCTTTCAGCAAAACTTTCCTTCAACATTAAATAAAAATGAATTATTCTTTATTTGAATTGGTCGAACTTTCTTTTAGATGTTTTTTATATAATCTACACATTCTCTGGGACCTGGGGCTGAGGAAAGGGGAAAAGAGTTCTCACCTGATCTTACCAAGGGACTTAAAATCAGCTCTTTCTTTCTCTCCTAACAAAGAAGATGCAATAACCCAGAGTGCTACCTGCCTGATGCTCAGTGCCTGTTTTGTAACATTTCTTCCTTCCTTCAAAGATTCAAGTGCTGAGAGAGTACTGAGAAGCAACAATGTCTAGATTTTGAATAAAATCGCAGAAATTTCATGCACGAAGACATTTTCTCCCCAGTCTATGAGAAGGCACAGTAAAAATTACTTCTCATTCGAGACAGCTCAAAAAGGGAATAGTTAGAAATCAAGAGACAGATGAGAGAAACAAATGGACTGGACTTATTTTCAACATCAAAGTATGATCAAAGCTGACAGAACTGCAGAAACTAACACACCACTGTAAAGCAATAATACTCCAATAAAGATGTTAAAAAAAAAAAAAAGCTGATAGGATAGACTTCCCTGGTGGCGCAGTGGTTAAGAATCCACCGGTCAATGCAGGGGACACAGGTTCCAGCCCTGGGCCAGGAAGATCTCACATGCCGTGGAGCAACTAAGCCCATGTGCCACAACTACTTAGCCTGCATTCTAGAGCCCGCGAGCCACAGCTACTGAGCCCATGTGCCACAACTACGGTAGCCTGCACGCCTAGAGCCCGTGCTCTGCAACAAGAGAAGCTACTGCAATGAGAAGCCCGCGCACCGCAACGAAGAGTAGCCCCCGCTTGCCACAACCAGAGAAAGCCTGCGTGCAGCAACGAAGACCCAATGCAGCCAAAAATAAATAAGTAAGTAAATTTATAAAATAAAAAAAAAAAAACTGACAGAATGCTTGAGTAAGGAAACAGTTGTGCACTCCATGGTCTCTTTCCATTCCTGAGGCAGTGTTAGTAAAATCAAAAGAATAAAAAAAAGGTGATGAAGCTGACTTGCCCATTTTTTGTTTTCATATTGCCACAGTTAAATACCAGACATGTGGACCACTTATAGATTCAATTGTAGACTCGTTTCATCTATTACATATTCCCTTCCCCGACACACGTAATCATAAAACTTTGCATACTCTCCATTTCCCGAATATGACTTGTACATTCAGGTTTTTTTTTTTTTTAACATCTTTATTGGGGTATACTTGCTTTACAATGGTGTGTTAGTTTCTGCTTTATAACAAAGTGAATCAGTTATACATATACATATGTTCCCATATCTCTTCCCTCTTGCGTCTCCCTCCCTCCCACCCTACATTCAGGTTTTTAATCCTGCTGTGACTTGAAACAAATCGCGACTGATTGTCTGAATTCTGACCCACAATCAGCTAACCTTTCTTATTTATGTACTCCCTGACTCTAGACCTCTGTGTGAAAGGAATGTCAAAGTACAGTTGATATTGCTAAGAGAGCTTTCTGAAATGGAGCTGGGAGGCCATTGAGGAAGTGGGACTTACACACATCTCAGTCTGAATGTAATCAGAACTTTTGACCACTTATTGTCTTAATGCAGGCATCCAGAACATCAGCACCATATTCTAGAAACTCAAGATACTTACTGGATCTTTACCCTAAATAACTCATGATAGGCTATCTACTTATCAGACAATTATCCTAAGTAACTTGTGACACCCTATCCCTTAAGGACAAATATTTTCTTTTTGTATCAAAGTCAATCATGATTCTTGCAAGACAACTTTAACAACATTGTGGCTGTTGCCTTTGTAAGTCCCTGACTCTTTCTCTTCCTTGGAACACTCTTGGCTTTGCCTGAATCTGTGTCACCCATATTGCAATTTCTAAGAACCCAAATTAAAGCTTTGTTCTTTGTGGCCTCTATACTGATTACTGCTCAACATTTGGAACCCAGTTTTATTTCATTTGCAAGATTCCAGGATTTCCTGGCTTTGAATCTAGACTTTGGCCCTTAAGTTTTCATTTTACCCAGCTTGGACCTGATATTCAGGGTTCTAATATCTACCTATTTTTATTTACCACCAGACAGCTGGCTCTAGATTCCTAACTCACAGTCGATCCTCCTGATTTGGCTCAAATACCATTCACAGGTATTAGTATGTTAGACTTAGTATTCTTAGAAAAAGAAGGAACTCTGTAGGTAACCATGCACACTGCACACACCAGCAGGTATACATATACCTACACCACAGTTGTTCCATGCTGGCTAATCATCAGTATACTGTCTCCTCATCAATGTCAGAATGGCACTGACATTCTGCTTTGCTCAAATAAAAATCCAACATTCGTTTCATTGATGTATTTGTTGGAGGAGTCAGAGCTGAGGGGAACTCCAATGCCAACGCACCGTCTAACCCTTGAGAGCGCTCCACGAAAAATATCAAGATTAGTACTGGGCTTTGTTTGAATCACCAAACACTGAGTATCTACAAATTTTCATTTACTTATTTTCACTGGGAATTTTTCCTGATGTTTTTTGTACTAAGAATATCAGGAGGTTATAAATTTAGTGGGGAAAAAGTCATTTTATAATTAATCAAACTAATGAGCTAGTAGCTTTGTTTTTAAAAAATGTTATCTTGTATATGTTCATGCACTTAATATACAGTTGTAAAACATGCTATAAATATGGGTGTTTTGAAGTGGTGTTACCGTAAAAGAGTATTGCTTGGCACCTTTTGGTGACACAAATGGTTGTTGCTCCTCTGATATATGATTCCATGTCAGATCACAGGTAGTTTGATCACTTATAGCTCCACTAATTTTTCAAGCCTTTATTTTACATCTCCTTTATAATTTGTTCATCCACTCCTTGGCTACAAAGGAATCTCAAGAATGTCTTCAGCTTTATGCCTCTTATTTTCCACTATTAGACTATATACCCTGCTCAGATATCCACAGAAAGCTTTAAAGTAATAAGTGATGCATCCAAATTTTTCTTCCTTTTCTAGAGTTGAGAGGCAGCTATCACACAGAGGGCAGTATCTGAAAAGGAACAAGGCCAATCTGAATTAATTTGGCTTATGCTTATGGTTTAAAAAACTTACTAATTTTTAAATAAAAAAAACTTAGCATCACTATAATGTATAAAAAGAACATAGATGATGATCGTGGGGGAGGCTATGCATGTGGGGGGAGATACATGGGAAAACTACATTCTGCTCGACTTCACCGTCAATATAAAACTGCTCTAAAAAATGAAGTCTTTAGGGCTTCCCTGGTGGCGCAGTGGTTGAGAGTCCGCCTGCCGATGCGGGGGACACAGGTTCGTGCCCCAGTCCGGGAGGATCCCACATGCCGCGGAGCGGCTGGGCCCATGAGCCATGGCCACTGGGCCTGCGCATCCGGAGCCTGTGCTCCGCAACGGGAGAGGCCACAACAGTGAGAGGCCCGCGTACCGCAAAAAAAAAAAAAAAAAAAAAGAAGTCTTTAAAGAATAATAAAATAAATAAAAAAATTTTTAAAGAGCATGGACTTAAGAAGTAGGATAATGTGCATTTCAAACCTCATTTGAATCTTAAAGAATTCTCTAGCTCAATTAACCAGTAATATCATAGGAGTAGCTTACACAAATCAAAGAAAAACAGATGGGAATAGGAGTCTCAGAGACAGACTGTGAAAACTCAAAACATCCAGGTAAAACTCTATCTCCTTCATCTCATGTTTCTTCTATATGATTCTCTCCATTTCTCTGAGTAATAGTATAATTCTCTTCTCTTCTATAAATTTTCTCCAGATGGTAAAAAATAGGGCATAGAAAATAGGACAATTTAGAAATCCCAGTGATATGGAAAACTCTCTCCTAGTATCCATATATTGACCTTAAGGAAGAACAGTCATTCTCCATGCTTGGGTGATGTGCCTACCTCTTGCACCAATCACTGTTGCCAGGAGTATGGTATACTGTGATTACACAACACTCTGTCCCGTGCCTAAAATTGTGTCCAAAGATCAGGATCTGATACTAGGAAGAGGAGATGAAGCTTGGAAGAAAGCCAAAATAGCTTAGCTACCACTGACGTCCACATGTTATCCTTGGGAAAATTACTAAAGCATGGTGTTTCAGTATTCTCATCAGGGAAACAATTAAAATATATATTTTTTCAAAATGAATACCAGAAGTCTATTTATCTAATGATATTTGGGGCTCATCAAATTCTGAAATATCAGCATAATATAGTTTCCTTCATGGAATGTGTTTACAAACATAAGCAAAAAGCAAATAAAGCATATTGAAATGTGAAGTCTGGACATTTAGTGAGAATCGCTCCTTAACCAAGTGTCGTGTCTCCCTCTGGAATACTTACTTGCCACTTCATTGTGATTTATATCCATATATTAGTTAATATGTTACTATAATATTTTTTTTGAAAATTGTCAAACCTGTAAATGTTAGTTCTGCAAATTTCAATTGTTTAATAGATTAATATACTGTTATAGGATATTAAAGAGAACAATGAAATTAAAGTATTTTTAAATAAATGGATAAGAAATGGACATCTAGTTAATCCTGTATCAGGAAAAAGAAATAGAACTCTATAATTGTTAGTTACTGGTAATGTTGTCTTGAGGATTCTGAGATTTTATTTATTAATCTTTCTACTTTACAGGTTTTATAAGTAAACAAAATGGTTTCAATTTCCTCACTTTCTTTATAACTACTGAATACTCTTGATGAGAGCATGCAGATACGTTTCTTCAGCTTAAAATCATCCTATGTTAAATGACAATGATTTTACTGGTATAATCAAAAATATATTTTATTTCCTCAAACTGCACTTGTATATACATGGCGTCTCTGAGTATGTGGGTTTATATGCACTCACATTTATTTAAAGTTATCAGTTTTTTTAATCAAAGAGTAAATAATAAAACCTTATAAGCAAAAAACATGCACAAATTGGAGCATCAAATAAATGGCTTAAAATGAATGAAATCTACATATCAACATGATTATTTTTTTAAATATTATTGGATGGTAGTAAGGCATAGCAACTATACTAATCATTTTCTTAACCTACAGATATAAAGAAAACTACATAAAATCCATATAATACTATTCAAAGGCACTATAAATATATTCAGAATGCTACTATATCTCTAAAGAAGTTTCCAAAAGAATGATTTTACATTTTTAAAGGCCAGCCATATCCGAAACAAAACAGGTAAGCCTTAGTCCTTTCCTCCCAATTTTGCAATTCATATAAATGTGGTTCTTTTCAACAGTTCTTAGTTTCTTCAAGCTAGTCGATCATCAGGCCAGAAACTTTTCAGGTTAAATATTAAAAATGTAACAAAAAGTAGTTAACATGATAAAAATCTCTCTATCTTAAAATGGACATCATCTTAAAAGGAAGGTTAATTGATTCTTATCAACCTTTTATATTGCCATTAAAAATAGCTTCCTAAATGCATGGGAACTTGTCTGCAATGATACACAACAAAAGCTTAACAATGTATATAACTTGGTAGTGGTATCTGAAATGTTGGTCAGAGAAAAGTAAGAGTATGCCTCTATAATTTTACAAAATTCATAATTTTTAAATATTTCATAATTTGAAATGATTATTCTTATGACACTATTTAATGCAGTAAAATTTGTAACACTGATTCTTGACCAAGTCTTATCAATTCCATGAATGCCACTCTGTCAGGATGATTTTAAGACTGGTTTCCACATTGCAGACTGTTCTGAGACTGCACAGTTAACATCTTGTTTCTAGGAATATATTTTGTTTACTTAGTGGTCTGTACCATTAAGCTGAGGGGTCGTCTTTAATTGAATACTGCACAATTCAACAAATACCTCTGAGCAGTTCTCATGTTCCCTATCCTATGCTGGGTCCTACTTCAAGGCTAAAATCCTGAGTGAGACAGACAAGGTCCTTGTCCTGCAGTGTTAGGATAAGAGTGGGGGCAAGAAGATATACATTAACTCATTAATTACAAATGGAAATTGAAAGAGAATGTACAGAGTGCTATAGAAACATACAGAAAAGAGATTTAATCTTATCTAGAGGTCACAGAAGCCCTCTGGAATACTTAAACTGTGACTTATGGATTAATTGTTGTTCGCCAGATGGAGTACATTGCAATTAGAAGGAAGCACACTGAAAGATTTCTGGTAGAAAAGGAGAATATTGTGTTTAATAAGCTGAAGAAAAGCCTCCTATAGATCGAGACATAGGCAGTGGCCTAAGTTTTACCTGAAGAGGAGGGCAAGGGCCAGGTTTGGAAGAGGAATGTAAATCATATTAGGAACTTTAGATTGAGACAGTTGGAAGTCACTGAATAATTGGAAGTAGGGACACAATACACCAAACTGCACTTTGTAAAAGCTCTTTTAAGACAGGAAATATGTCCTTACGTGTTTGGGATTGACATGTACACGCAGCTATATTTAAAACAGATAACCAACAAGGACCTACTGTATAGCACAGGGAACTCTGCTTAATATTCTGTAATAACCTAAATGAGAAATGAATTTGAAAAAGAACAGATACATGTACATGTATATAACTGAATCACTTTGCTGTATACCTGAAACTAACACATCGTTAACCAACTATACTCCAATATAAAATAAAATTTTTTTTAAAAAAAGGCAGGAAATATTGCCTTATTTCTATGTCCACCCCAAGCACAATGCCCGGCATAGATTAAGTATTCAATTTACTGAGTTGTAAATATACTGGCTTTAATGCAGAAAAGTATAAATATTGAAAACATCCTAAACAAGTCTTTGTCAAAACTGAAAAAGTTAATACTTTGAAGGTGTCAAATATTATTTAAAAGAAGACATGTGAAATTCTGAAGACAACACCATCTAAATGAGGATAATTTAAATTTAGGTCCAAAATTACTCTTTATTTTCAATTTTATTTTATATCTTTTACTTTGCAGTATTCTTTTCAAACACTTATAGACCAGGAATGAGCAAACAAGGGCCCATGGGATAAATCTAGCCTATCATCTGTCTTAGTCCATGAACTAAAAATGCTTTTTATATTTTTAACTAGTTGAAAAAAAATTTTTTAAAGCTTATTCTGTATGTGAAAACCTAAATTTTATGCAATTGAAATTTTGTTTTTATAAATAAGGTTTTATTGGTACACAATCACACCTATTCATTTGCATATTGTCTATGGCTGCTTTCATGCCATTACATCAGTGTTGAGTAGTGGTGACAGTCTGTTAGGTCCACAAGGGTAAAATCCGTACTAACTGGCCTGCTGCTAAAAAAGTGTGCTGGCCTCTGCTGTAGATGCTGTTACAACTAAGCCATTTAGGGCAAAGCCTTATTCTTTTAGATATATGTCCCTAGAAACACTTTTATCTCCTTTTTGACATTTTCTCTTTTTTCAACAAAGAGACACCTTCCCCAGACCTTTTTCTTACTTTCAATGATCTTCAATGTAGAGTTTTCACATTCAGCAAAAGTAACACTCATAACTCTCAGCGTCCTGTTTTTCTTCAGTTTCTTCTTGAAGCCTCCTTCAAGATCAGGTGCAGAATGAAGCCACCCACCCTAAAAGTCAGCAGGTTGCTTAGCTGTTACTCTCCCTGAAGCATTCTGAACCATCAGGGATCTGTTCTTCTCTTCTGTTTCTTGTGTCAAGACTTTGAAATCCATGAGCCAGATCTCAGTCCAGGAAAGTATGAATGAAATAGGCAGCACAGATCCAAAAGCATCCTGAGAGAAAAACTTTGAGAGGATCGTGGATGCTAATAAAAAGACAATGATCACTGCCATCACCAATACCATGGTCTGCTTATGGTAGTTACAAATAATGTGTGAAGCATTAACACTTTAAATTAAATACTCCCCCCACCAAATCTACTGGAATAAAAGCAATAGCAGACATACTGCACCTTCTCCTTCGCTAAAATGTTTCCAATGCTTCCCACTCATACTCAACTGTGTTTTCCACAGTAAGTTTACAATTAAGAAGCTAAAGGCAATAAATGAATATAAACTCCTTCAGATACCGGATATGATCTTCTTTTCTTTTCCTTATTAGAACTCAATCCTGGCCATGGGTCATGTGCAATGATGGAGTAAATTTTAGTCAATAGCTCTGAGTCCCACTGAAAGCTTATTCAGTGTTTTCCAGTATCCTGGAAGTAGGTCAAAGGAGCCTTTTTCCCAGCTTCTCTATCTCTAGAGAAAAGAAACCTGGCCAAGATGTTCCAGGCACAGCCTCTCCTGCAAACTGGTTTGTGGTCTGGCTGGAGAGTAGGCTCTCCCAAAAGGCAGGGAAGAACGCATCAGGGCGTGGACCACAAGCAATCCACAGCCCACAGTCCAGCTGCCCAGTGACCCTTTTTGATTACTCAGTCCCTAGAATCACTTTTAAATGAAAAATAAGCTGCTTTTGTTGACCTCGCTGATTTTTTTTGTTGTTGGAATAACGCTGTGAGTATTAACAATGCTTACACTCATGTGACAGGATACAGATTCTGAATTTTGACGGAGAATAAATAAGGTCAGTTTTGTTGATACCTTGTGCTAGAGATAAGAACACATGCATACAAACTGTGAGAATACTCAATGTAATTTGTCTTTTTAATGAGCAGCTGTAGCTATATGAGCTCAGTGATGCCAAGCCATTTTTTTCCCTAATTTTTATTTCCTTTGATAGCACATCACCCTGTTTATAAGAGGGAGGTAGGATGTTTGAAATTAATTGAATGCATACATACTTATGACTTATTTTACTTCTTTTGCCAAGAAAATGTAATTTTCACAAATATAATGGTAATTATGACAATACCCAGATCATCTAAAACAGTATCAAGAGGTGTCATTTTGATATTATTACTGCTCTTATTAATGCCATGTACTTTTTTATACTTACTGCTTATACTTCCCCTATATTGCTTTTAAATAATGTTCTTATGTCACTGCATATTAGAAATCTAAATCAATTTCCATTTTATTGTTAATACCAGCATCTCCTTTGTAATCTTAGGGTAATATGACTTGTCAAATTTTACAAGGTTTTACTGATGCCATACTCTCTGAACCTCATAGAAATTTCAATATGGATATCCCAAACCTATCTAAAACGTACACACTCTGAATAAGGCTAATAGAACAAAGAGAATACAGCCTTAGGTATTGCTATATTTTAACAAGGCCTCTACTCTTAAGAATTCCCATCCCCATAACCATAGTAGCCCAAGTCATTGTGGGGAAAATAAAGGTTACTTTAACCATTGCCATCTTCACTTTTAATTGATGCATTTCATTTGGGATATTCCTTATCTTCACTTACTGAATGTTCTTGTAACATCGGTCATGCTATATTGGCACCAAGTCTATCACATGACCCCTCCCTCCCATGTGTCTGCCATGACAAATCAAATAACATAATTTTGCATAAATGCTATACACTAAGGGAAAGGTGAGAAGAAAAGGTAAAGTGTGCTCACCATTGCAAGAATGTTTTACATAATAGAGGAAGGCACATATGATGTTACAAGGTTAATTGTGGTACTGCAGAATCACGGGCAATTGTGGAAGAAGCTAATGAGATCAACTTTAAATTTAGTGTCTTATTGCGTCAGTGAAGGATGATGAGAATAGCTCAAACTCTCCTTAAGAAATGTATGGCTATGTATGAGTAAAGCTATAAAATGCATGAACAAATCCTTACTATGCTATATATTTTCACCCAGGGAGCTCCATTTTTACCCAAGGAACATTCTTCTAGAAAGGACTGGAATACTAAAATATGAGATTTTTACCTTCTTACTCTTTCCCTTATAAGGTAATATATCACACAAGGTTTTTTTGGTTGGTTGGTTTGTTTGGTTTTTACCAAATTACACAGGTTGCTTAAATCTCTGCTGAGTAATCGCTGCAGAAGGATTCCCTAGTCTCTGCTTTAAGACTACTGGTGACTGAGTACTCAGAATCATTCACCCTGATGATACAAACTACCTTGTTTTTCATGGACTTCAAGGAAAAATAAAAAGCTCTCTTGCGGAGTATGAAAATGCGGCTTGTTTGAGGTGACTTTAGAAAGTGGAGCTAGGCCCAGAAGGCAGAAGTTATAAAGTTAAAATATGTTTGGTTCAAAATGGAAGAGGTGTCTGTCAGAGGAACCCTTTTTATTCCATTCTGACTTGTCTATCACCCCCTAGTCTGTATTTTACTTTAATCAAGGGGTCTATCAAATGTTTGAGAAAAATTCTTTCCCCATTTTCCCTGTGACCAAACCAAAACAGAGTAAGTACACACTGAAATTTCTGTAATCTTCCCTAGAAATGCAGGCTTTCATGCCTTTGAGCTTCTATGCCCACCAGGCTGAAAATTATTTAAGAGTTTTAGCAAGAAGTTAAATGTAACTAATGAGAGACATTAATAATATTGATCAAAAAAAAAAAAAAGCATCATCTTACTAACACCATAACCCCATGCTACCAGAGGGCTAACCATCCAAACCTTGCCTCAAGCAGGGATCTGAAAGTGAAGTAAACAAATAATGATAAACATGTCAACTTTTAAAATACTGTAATATTTCCATCTGTGAAGAGAACAAAATTAAATTCTCTCTCTCCATGCACAGACTGAGGATATTATTAAACTATTTGGCTGACATCTTCTATACAGAGAGGCAGCAGTGGAAGAAACTGGGGGTTTCAGTCTGGATTGAGATTTATGTATGATTTTTCTAGCTTTACGTTTTAACCTCACTCATTCTGGGTGGAGGTTACTCTCTCAGAAACTTTATAGGGTAGTTATGCTGATTAAGTGATAAGAAATATAAATTGCTTGGCAATAAATAGATGCTCACTTGTTTTTCTCCTTTAACTCCACAAATGACAAACACACAGACACACCTAAGATTCTATGTAGTCATGAAACATTCATATAGTTTGCTGTAAGGCTCAAACTGAAAGACTACATCAATGCTAAGAATACTCAAAGCAGAAAATGTGTACTAAAATATAGAAATTGATTTTTTAAATCTACAATTTTATTCTTGTTTTTCCCAATTCAGATATATCTTACACAGAATAAAGTATACCATGTACCTCTCTATACATCTCTGCAAATGTCTACAATCATTTACCTACTAAGAGATCAAGATTTTTTAAAGTTTCCACCAGTCCAGAAGGTTCCAATCCACATCTTTCCAATAGGTAAACTGAGCTCTGCCCCATCAAAATGTAACCAATATTCTGACTTGGATCATCATCAATTTGTTTTCTCTATTCTTGAAAATCACACTAATGAAACCAAAAGACATGTTTTCTTATGTGTGTGGTTTTTTTGCTAAGCATAGCATCCATGAAATTCATTCATGTGTAGTTTTTAGTACTTAGTATTTTTTAGTATATTTAGTATTTTTTTTTCTTTTACTGCTGAGCAATAAAATTGCTACTTTGATCCAAATACACACTTGACTGTTTGGGAGACTAACTAAAAGTGTGGACAGGCTTCCTACAGGCTACCTTCTGTACTTTCACCCAGCATAGAGAAGTCTATTTCTTTTCCATCCTCTCTGCTGTTTTATCACAGTGAGCATAAGGTTTTATTTTCTATTGCTCCTATTACCAGGAACACCTCTCCCCCGTATATGTTTCAGCACCTCTCCCCCATCAATTTCCAAATGAAAACATATTTTTATTTCCCTGATTATCTATCTCAATTCCTCTCCCACTCTACTTTTTATTATTTATCGCAATGACTTTATTGCCTGACATCGTAGAACAATTCTTAATTAAGTTTGAAGTACAGGCATCATACAAATCTGCTGTATTATGATCTATCATAAAATCACACTTATGCAAGACTCAGAATAACATGGCAGTTGGTAACGAAAATGGGTAAAATCTACAAATTTAACCAAGTGATATTAGAGCATAACTCACCACTAATAAGCTCTTTCTTAAAATCCATTTCTTCAAATTCAGTCTGAGAATCCCAGAAGGTCCTTGCTACTGGGTAATTTTTTATTTTTTAATGTTTCAGATGAACTCTCTAAACAACTTTTTAATTGGAGGACATTACCCTAAGGAACATGTAAACCACAATGAGGAGCTTCAGACTCAGAACATGCCTTTCTCTGAGGAAGTTGCAATTAATTTATTTCCCTCCTGGAGGCACTGCTTAACATGTCAAAGAAAGAAATCTCTACTGGTGAGAAAGAGCAAACCTGAGGAAACCGACCATCTGAACTCTACTGAACTTTTTTCTTTAATATTCTTTAGCCTTCATTCTGGACATATCTTTTAGTTTAAAGAGGAATATCAGGTTAGATTCTAATAGTTGTCTCACTCCATTGGTAGGTATAATGAACAGGAGAAAGACGATGTACAACAAACTCACTGATTGATTTTATGACACTAGGGAGCTTCACAAACCTGAAGTTATTATTTTTCTCTCCGTACACTGGAATTAACCTGAAGATAGTATAACAGAGGTAAAATTGTAAAACTTCAAAGATGTTTTCACTTAAAATTATTTGTGGAAACGGAAATAATTTTCTTAGATTTTCTTGAAATCTTTTTTATAGCCTATAATCATTCCATCGGATAAGCTTTCCAGAAAAAAATCAGCCTAGATTATTAAGTAATGATAGCTACCGTTTACTGAGCACTTATTGTATGCCAGAGACTACGCTTTGTACTATATGAACTGTAATATATGCATTTCATTATATTCTTATGAGCTACCAATTCACATTTTTCCTTAGAAGGAAGGGATTCAAAGTTCAGAAATGTCAAGCAAGATATACAAGATCACAAGTTTACACGAATAGTGAATGTCAGACCTCTATCTGTTATGTTCCATTTTCAAAAGCTTATGTCACCTAACTGTAATTATATCTCCATTGCTTTTTTTTTTTTGGTGGGTCAGAAAGAGTGAGCAGTTTTTCCATTTAAATATTCATGGGGATGAATTAAGATTCTACCCAATAAGGAACTGGAAATTAATTGCACTCTTTTATATCATTGATAATGCACAAAAATTATGGTAGTATTAATATATCACAGATATTTTTTGAGACTCATCTGTCACTGCTTCCTTAGAGCTAAAGCCTATGTAACTTGACCTCTATCTTATGCAAAACTAACCACAAATTATTGAGACAATAAGATACTTATTCATACACAAGAAGAAGTTTTTGAGAGATTCGTTGTAAATGTGTCAGAAAATTCTGAGGACTTTAAAAATATATAGGAGAGAAAAAGAAGAAAACTAAAATAAACAAAGAAAAATAAAAAGAGAGAAAAGAAAGGGAAAGGAAAAGGGAAAGGAAAGGAAGAAAGGAAAAGAAAAAAATGGAGTGAAGCACTCAGGAGGAAAATCTTCCTTTGCTCTCATTGTCCTTTATTTAGACTGGCCCCTTTGTTTTGTTTTTCCGTATTTCTTTTTGATGTTGTTTTTTGATCTGTTTCTGAAACCAGATCTTTTGCTTCTTCATGTTTGCCCATTTTTGTTCCCCTCTAACCTTAAAAAAAACTAATTATAGGAATGAGGTCACTAGGGAATTTAACCTAGCTCCTGACTTATGCTCTCTTGAATGCACACCATGCCTTGCCTAACCTGTTGATTTTTTTCCTAGATTAAAAGAAGTAAGTATGAAGAATTTAGTAGTTAAAGAATGACTAGCTCTCTACCCCACAACAGCCCTCTTAGCAATCCTGCAGGCAGGCAGATTGCAAGTGGGCAGGATAACACCTGAAGAGTCAGCCAGTCTGCATGCAATGGAGAATGATGCAGAATCCAATATCCTGCCTTGATGATTCACTGGGATTCTTCCCCCTTTTTTTTCCTTTAAAGATTGTCATGATTGAGAAGAATCTTCACAGTTGGTCTTGGGACACGAGTCCACCTTCTCCCCAGATTGCTGGATTTTCAGATTAAAGCAACTTTCCTTTCTACCAACACTTGCCTCTTGAGTATTGGCTTTTGAGCAGTGAACAGCTGAACCTGAGTTAAACTGCTTGCCAAACTTTGTGTTTGCAAAGTATTTGATTATATGGTTAGATTCTTTACAGTAATGGAATGAAGCCATCCAATTCCATTGGCATTGTTCAAGAGGACACAACAAGTATAACAACATCTTTTGAGCATACCTTTATTATAGGTCTGGCTATACAACACTGTAATATGTCTATTCCAATATGAAAAATACAATGAGATGTTTCAAGCCATGGTATTTGGCATCATTCCCATATCTGCCACCCTTAGCACAGGTTCTGCAGCAAAAAGTGTTTATTTATTCAATGTTGGTTCAATGGAGGAACAAATAAATGAATGAAGGATTGAATCTGCTTTTTTCAACATTCAAAAATCTTGGGATATAGTATAGAATAAAAGGATCAAATTTCACAGTTACTGGATCATCACTCACATCTTTCAAAAACCCATTCATAATTTTCTTTCTTCAGGCTCTGGTTACTGTCCAGTATTTTACCAGTTTTCCAGACCTTAAGACACTAAAATCCTCTCCCTCCTTTAATCCATATCTGCCACAGTCCACTGTCCTCATTCAAGGCAGAGTTCACTTCCTTATTTTTTTAATTTTATTTTTTTAACATCTTTATTGGAGTATAATTGCTTTATATTGTTCTGTTAGTTGCTGCTGTATAACAAAGTAAATCAGCTATATGTACACATATATCCCCATATCCCCTCCCTCTCGTGTCTCCCTCCCACCCTCCCTATCCCACCTTTCTAGGTGGTCTCAAAGCACCCGAGTTGATCTCCCTGTGCTATGTGGCTGCTTCCCACTAGCTAGCTACTTTATGTTTGATAGTGTACATATGTCGAGGCGACTCTCTCACTTTGTCCCAGCTAACCCTTCCCCCTCCCTGTGTCCTCAAGTCCATTCTCTACATCTGCATCTTTATTCCGGTCCTGTCCTTAGGTTCTACAGAAACTTTTTTTTTGTTCCATACATATGTGTTAGCATACACATATGTATAATTGCTTTACAATGTTGTGTTAATTTCTGCTGTATAACAAAGTGAATCAACTATACATATACATATATCCCCATATCCCCTCCCTCTTGCATCTCCCTCCCACCCTCCCTATCCCACCCCTCTAGGTGATCACAAAGCACTGAGCTGATCTCCATGTGCTATGCGGCTGCTTCCCACCAGCTATCTATTTTACGTTTGGTACTGTATATATGTCCATGCCACTCTCTCACTTCATCCCAGATTAACCTTCCCCCTCCCCGTGTCCTCAAGTCAATTCTATACATCTGCGTCTTTATTCCTGTCCTGCCCCTAGGTTCTTGAGAACCTTTTTTTTTACATTCCATATATATGTGTTACCACACGGTATTTGTTTTTCTCTTTCTGACTTACTTCAGTCTGTATGACAGACACTAGGTCCATCCACCTCACTACAAATAACTCAATTTCATTTCTTTTTATGGCTGAGTAATATTCCATTGTATATATGTGCCACATCTTCTTTATCCATTTTTCTGTCTATGGACACTTATGTTGCTTCCATGTCCTGGCTATTGTAAACAGAGTTGCAATGAACATTTTGGTACATGACTCTTTTTGAATTATGGTTTTCTCAGGGTATATGCCCAGTAGTGGGATTGCTGGGTCATATGGTAGTTCTACTCTTAGTTTTTTAAGGAACCTCCATACTGCTCTCCATAGTGGCTGTATCAATTTACCTTCCCACCAACAGTGCAAGAGGATTCCCTCTTCTCCACACCCTCTCCAGCACTTGTTGTTTGTAGATTTTTTGCTGATGGCCATTCTAACCGGTGTGAGGTGATACTTCAATGTAGTTGTGATTTGCACTTCCCTAACGATTAGTGATGTTGAGCATCCTTTCATGTGTTTGTTGGCAATCTGTATATCTTCTTTGGAGAAATGTGTATTTAGAAAACAAACTGTGAAATTTTTTGTTCTAGTTCTCTGAAAAATGCCAGTGGTAGTTTGATAGGGATTACATTGAATCTGTAGATTGCTTTGCGTAGTATAGTCATTTTCACAATGTTGATTCTTCCAATCCAAGAACATGGTATATCTCTCCATCTGTTTGTATCATCTTTAATTTCCCTCATCAGTGTCTTATAGTTTTCTGCATACAGGTCTTTTGCCTCCTTTGGTAGGTTTATTCTGAGGTATTTTATTCTTTTTGCTGCAGTGGTAAATGGGAGTGTATCCTTCATTTCTCTTTCTGATTTTTCATCATTAGTGTATAGGAATGCAAGAGGTTTCTGTGCATTAATTTTGTAACCTACTACTTTACCAAATTCACTGATTAGCTCTAGTAGTTTTCTCATAGCATCTTTAGGATTCTCTTTGTATAGTATCATGTCATCTGCAAACAGTGACAGTTTTACTTCTTTTCTGATTTGGATTCCTTTTATTTCTTTTGCTTCTCTGACTGCTGTGGCTAAAGCTTCCAAAACTATGTTGAATAATAGTGGTGAGACTGGGCAACCTAGTCTTGTTCCTGATCTTAGTGGAAATGGTTTCAGTTTTTCACCACTGAGAACGATGTTGGCTGTGGGTTTTTCATATATGGCCTTTATTATGTTGAGGCAAGTTCCCTCTATGTCTACTTTCTGGAGGTCCTCAGTAAGCCCTCAGTAAGCCCCTGGATAAACATTAACTCAGAACTCTCACGCTATGCATTTTTCTTTCAGTTGACACTACTATATAATTCATTTGATTGATTTTAACAACTCATGTATTTCATGAAATTAGGCAGTTGTTTGTCATCTAGATACTGAAACATACAAAGATCAGTCATCTAGGCAAAAGCATAGCAGTTAATAATTTAGAAAAGAAATTCTAAATATTAATGTAATTCTTAGGATAGAGTTTGCAAGGAAAAATATAACAGTTCTTCAGCATTTACCTTAAAAATATATGTTAAATAAATGTCAAACTTATCATAATGGGTGCTGAATTTTGTTGAAAGCTTTCTCTGCATCTATTGAGATGATCATATGGTTTTTGTCCTTCAGTTTGTTAATATGGTGTATCACACTGGTTGATTTGTGTATATTGAAGAATCCTTGCATCCCTGGGATAAATCCCACTTGATCATGGTGTATGATCCTTTTAATGTGCTGTTGGATTCCGTTTGCTAGTATTCTGTTGAGGATTTTTGCATCTATGTTCATCAGTGATATTGGCCTGTAGTTTTCTTTTTTTGTGACATCTTTGTCTGGTTTTGGTATCAGGGTGATGGTGGCCTCATAGAATGAGTTGGGGAGTGTTCCTCCCTCTGCTATACTTTAGAACAGTATGAGAAAGATAGGTATTAGCTCTTCTCTAAATGTTTGATAGAATTCAGCTCTAAAGCCATCTGGTCCTGGGCTTTTATTTCTTGGAAGATTTTTAATCACAGTTTCAATTTTAGTTATTCTGATTAGTATGTTTATATTTTCTGTTTCTTCCTGGTTCATTTTCAGAAGGTTGTGCTTTTCTACGTATTTGTCCATTTCTGCCAGGTTGTCCACTTTATTGGCACATAGTTGCTAGTAGTAATCTCTCATGATCCTTTGTATTTCTGCAGTGTCAGTTGTTACTTCTCCTTTTTCATTTCCAATTCGATTGATTTGAGTCTTCTCTCTTTTTTCCCTGATGAGTCTGGCTAATGGTTTGTCAATTTTGTTTATCTTCTCAAAGAACCAGCTTTTACTTTTATTGATCTTTGATATCGTTTTCTTCATTTCTTTTTCATTTATTTCTGATCTGATGTTTATGATTTCCTTCCTTCTGCTACCCTTGGGGTTTTTTTGTTCTTCTTTCTCTAATTGCTTTAGGTGTAAGGTTAGGTTGTTTATTTGAGATGTTTCTTGTTTCTTGAGGTAGGCTTGTATTGCTATAAACTTCCGTCTTAGAACTGCTTTAGCTGCATCCCATAGGTTGTGGGCTGTCGTGTTTTCATTGTCATTTTTTTCAAGGTATTTTTTGATTTCCTCAGTGATCTCTTGGTTATTTAATAGTGAATGGTTTAGCCTCCATGTGTTTGTATTTTTTTACAATTTTTTTCCTCTAATTGATATCTAGTCTCATAGTGTTATTGTTGGAAAAGTTACTTGATACGATTTCAATTTTCTTGGTTTTACCAAAGCCTGATTTGTGACCCAAGATATGATCTATCCTGGAGAATGTTCCATGAGCACTGGAGAAGAAAGCACTGTTATTTTTGGATGGAATGTCCGGTAAATATCAATTAAGTCCACCTTGTTTAATGTGTCATTTAAAGCTTGTGTTTCCTTATTTATTTCCATTTTGGTTGATCTGTCCATTAGTGAAAGTGGGGTGTTAAAGTCCCCTAATATTATTGTGCAACTGTCGATTCCCCTTTTATGGCTGTTAGCATGTGCCTTATGTACTGAGGTGCTCCTATGTTGGGTGCATAAATATTTACAATTGTTATATCTTCTTCTTGGATTGATCCCTTGATCATTATCCAGTGTCCTTCTTTGTCTCTTGTAGTAGTCTTTATTTTAAAGTCTATTTTGTCTGATATGAGTATTGCTACGCCAGCTTTCTTTTGATTTCCATTTGCATGGAATATCTTTTCCCATCCCCTCACTTTCAGTCTGTATGTGTCCCTAGGTCTGCAGTGGGTCTCTTGTAGACTGTATATATATAGGTCTTGTTTTTGTATCCATTCAGCCAGTCTATGTCTTTTGGTTGCAGCATTTAATCCATTTACATTTAAGGTAATTATCGATATGTTACGTTACTATTACCATTTTCCTGATTGTTTTGGGTTTGTTATTGTAGGTTTTTTCCTTCTCTTGTGTTTCATGCCTAGAGAAGACCCTTTAGCATTTGTTGTAATGCTGGTTTGGTGGTGCTGAATTCTCTTAACTTTTACTTCTCTGTAAAGGTTTTAACTTCTCCATCAAATCTGAATAGAGATCGTTGCTGGGTAGAGTAATCTTGGTTGTAGGTTTTTCCCTTTCATCACTTTAAATATGTCCTGCCACTCCCTTCTGGCCTGCAGAGTTTCTGCTGAAAGATCAGCTGTTAACCTTATGGCGATTCCCTTGTATGTTATTTGTTGCTTTTCCCTTGCTGCTCTTAATATTTTTTCCTTTATTTAATTTTTGATAGTTTGATTAATATGTCTTGGCATGTTTCTCCTTGGATTTATCCTGTATGGTACTCGCTGCACTTCCTGGACTTGACTATATCCTGTCCCATATTAGGGAAGCTTTCAACTATAATCTCTTCAAATATTTTCAGACCCTTTCTTTTTCTGTCCTTCTTCTGGGACCCCTATAATTCGAATGTTGGTGCATTTAATGTTGTCCCAGAGGTCTCCGAGATTGTCCTCAATTCTTTTCATTCTTTTTTCTTTATTCTGCTCTGTGGTAGTTATTTCCACTATTTTATCTTCCAGGTCACTTATCTGTTCTTCTGCCTCAGTTATTCTGCTATTGACTCCTTCTAGAGAATTTTAATTTCAGTTATTGTGTTGTTCTTCATTGTTTGTTTGCTCTTTAGTTCTTCTAGGTCCTTGTTAAACGTTTCTTGTATTTTCTCCATTCTATTTCCAAGAGTTTGGATCATCTTTACTATCATTACTCTGAATTCTTTATCAGGTAGACTGCTTATTTCCTCTTCATTTGTTTGGTCTGGTGGGTTTTTACCTTGCTTCTTAATCTACTGCATATTTCTCTGTCTTCTCATTTTGCTTAACTTACTGCATTTGGGGTCTCCTTTTCACAGGCTGCAGGTTCATAGTTCCTGTTGTTTTTGGTGTCTGACCCCAGTGGGTAAGGCTGGTTCAGTGGGTTTTGTAGGCTTCCTGGTGGAGGGGACTAGTGCCTGTGTTCTGGTGGATGAGGCTGGATCTTGTCTTTCTGGTGGGCAGGACTGAGTCAGGTGGTGTGTTTTGGAGTGTCTGTGAACTTATTATGATTTTAGGCAGCCTCTCTGCTAATGGGTGGGTTTGTGTTCCTGTCTTGCTAGTTGTTTGGCATGGGGTGTCCAGCACTGCAGCTTGCTGGTCGTTGGGTGGAGCTGGGTCTTAGCATTGAGATGGAGATCTCTGGGAGAGCTCTTGCTGATTGATATTACATGGAGCTGGGAGGTTTCTGGTGGTCCAATGTCCTGAACTCGACTCTCCCACCTCCGAGGCTCAGACCTGACACCTGGCCAGACTACCAAGACCCTGTCAGCCACACAGCTCAGAAGAACAGGGAGAAAAAAGAAAGAAAGGAAAAAAAAGTAAAATAAAATAAAATTATTAAAATTAAAAATTAAAAAATATTTTTAAAATAAAAAAGTAATAAAAGAAAAAGAAGAGAGCCACTAAACCAGTAAACAAATCCACCAAGGGTAAGAAGTGCTAAAAACTAAACTAAGATAAACATATAAAGCAGAAACTAGTCAGTTGCATACAGCAAACCCCAATTCTATAGTTGTTCCCAATGTCCACTGCCTCAATTTTGGGATGATTCGTTGTCTATTCAGGTATTGCACAGATGCAGGGTTCATCAAGTTGATTGTGGAGCTTTAATCCGCTGCTCCTGAGGCTGCTGGGAGAGATTTCCCTTTCTCTTCTTTGTTCACACAGCTCCCGGGGTTCAGCTTTGGATTTGGCCCCGCCTCTGCATGTAGGTCACCCTCTGGCTTCTGTTCTTCACCCAGACAGGAGGGGGTTAAAGGAGCAGCTGATTAGGGGGCTCTGGCTCACTCAGGCCAGGGGGAGGGAGGGGTACTGAATGCAGGGCAAGCCTGTGGCGGCAGAGGCCGGCGTGACGTTGCAACAGCCTGAGGTGCACTGTGTGTTCTCCCGGGGAAGTTGTCCCTGGATCACGGGACCCTGGCAGTGGCGGGCTGCACAGGCACCCAGGACGGGAGGTGTGGATAGTGACCTGTGCTTGCACACAGGCTTCTTGGTGGTGGCAGCAGCAGCCTTAGCGTTTCATGCCCGTCTCTGGTGTCCACACTGATAGCCGTGGCTCGCGCCCGTCTCTGGAGCTCGTTTAGGTGGTGCTCTGAATCCCCTCTCCTCGTGCATCCCGAAACAGTGGTCTCTTGCCTCTTAGGCAGTTCCAGACTTTTTCCCAGACTCTCTCCCAGCTAGCTGCGGTACACTAGCCTCCTTCAGGCTGTGTTCACGCAGCCAACCCCAGTCCTCTCCTTGGGATCTGACCTCCGAAGCCCGAGCCTCAGCTCCCAGCCCCTGCCGCCCCAGCGGGTGAGCAGACAACCCTCTCAGGCTGGTGAGTGCTGGTCAGCACCAATCCTCTGTGAGGGAATTTCTCCACTTTGGCGTCTGCACCCCTATTGCTTTCTCTCCTCAGTGGCTCTGAAGCTTCCCCCCCACCTACCCTCCATCTCTGTCAGTGAAGGGGCTTCTAGTGTGTGGAAACCTTTCCTCCTTCACAGCTCCCTCCCAGAGGTTCAGGCCCCATCCCTATTCTTTTGTCTCTGTTTTTTTCTTTTTTCCTTTTGCCCTACCCAGGTATGTGGGGAGTTTCTTGCCTTTTGGGAAGTCTGAGGTCTTCTGCCAGCATTCAGTAGGTGTTCTGTAGGAGTTGTTCCATGTGTAGATGTATTTCTGATGTATCTGTGGGGAGGAAGGTGATCTCCACATCTTACTCCTCTGCCATCTTGAAGGTCCTCCCTTCTAGAGTTCATTTTCTAAAGCACACTCAGATGGAGTTACTCATCTCCTTTTAATAGCTCACTGTACCCAGCATAAATTCAAACTCCTTAACAAGAACTTCAGGGTCCTCAGTGGTGTCCATCCTGTTTTCTTCTCCAGTCTTACTTTTTACAAGTTTTATTACTTACTCTATGCTAATCTCACATGAACTACTGAATAGTCTCTGCATTGTCAATCTTGCCTTTGGCCTTTGCACAAGCTGTTCCCTTGGTCTGAAATGACCATCATGTCCCATCTTTGCCTGAGTTACTCCTCTGCTATCTTCAACTTACAATTAAATTTTCTCCTATCCTGAGTGGCTTTCCAGGATGTCTATTTTCTGTACTTCTGTATAAATTAGTGTAAATCACTCTCAGATAACTTTGTCATCCACCTATTGTGAACTAGTAATTTATCTATCCCTATCCAACCCCTATGACTATCTTGAAACAATTTTATACTTTTTAGTTTTACTTTTGTATTCCATTTTGCAACAACTGACCTAATACAAAGTAGGTATTCGATGAATGCTGGTGTGCTAAGAGAAATACAACATGGCAAAGCTGCCAAGTTCCTAAGAGCTCATTAAGAGTTCAGTCTCATTCTCTTGTCTCTAATTCTTGACTCCCTCCTGTGAATGTAACTGAAAGCTCAGTTAGAAATTTGCTCTCTGCTTTGATTCTTCAGTGTCCAGTTCACCGACTGTTTTTCCTCCTTCCAATACTTATCACTTGGGCTTTTATAAAAATGCCTGCTATGTTCTATCCTCTCCTCAGCCAAAAGTGGGCAGAAATTCTGAGAGTGAAGCAACAGATCGCCTGCCACATAGGTCAGGGCAAAACGTAGAAAGGGGCTACGTATTTCCCAGGATCTCTGTTCCACAATAGAATGGAGTTTGTTGGCAATACCTCTGTGTGTTACCTATGTCTACGCAGGGCAAGTAATGAGGATATCTAAGGTCCTAAATAGACTGAAATAGCTGTTCAATTAGAAATTTTTATTTTTTAAGGTATACTTGAAACTCATTAGTAAGAACATATTAAACATCAATCCCTAAACTAAAAGCTTCCTCTGCAGTAGCTTATTAAATTCTCACTTTACACCCACAAAGCAGATGCCATTATGCCAATGTTACAGATAAGAAAATATAGCTCTGAAAGTTTAAGAAACTTACCTAATATCCCATAGTTAGGAGGGACAGAATTGGGGTTTGAGTACAGGCTGTCTCAGAACCTTGCTCTGATAACTAGGCAATGCTATTGTGTTGATCAAGGTGGGAGGAAGGGCACCAGATATACCGTTTGTCTCCTTTACCTGTGGTTCTTTGGACTGACAATCATTTGCTCAAAATCATTCACTTGATGGATGCAGTTGAGGAAAAGTGTAAACAGTAGCATAGAATGAAAGAAAGGTATCATTTTTATATTTTAGCACATAGTGTTCAACTGTGAAGTAGAGTAGCTATATTTAATTGAGTTTGTTAACATCAAACTTTATGGACAGTGTTTTATATGTGTATATACATACACACACACATATATATACATACATATACACACACACACAATATTAAGGTCCTTAAGTCATATAAAGTCATTTAAGGTATAACATACATATTTCACATGGAGGAACAATAATATAAACATCTTGAAGAATAGCAGTCAAAATAACCAAAAGGAATGCACTCACCCTTGGTAGATATTTCTGCAGTCTCCAAATAAGGGGAAATGAGAAGCCCACTGCTATGTGAGGATAACTTCATGGTACTTGACATAGCTGATAAGCTGTAAGTCACTCGGATACTGAACTTCTATCCATCTGATGTGCTCAGTGTCTCCAATTCCACAGTAAATTCTGCCCCATCTGACTTAGTTATAGTAAATATTCCACAGAGATTTCTGCTTGCTTTCTTCAAATTTCAGAGACTACCTGCAAAGAAATAAGTTTCTTTCATCCACTGCTGCACACACAATCATTGCTGTTGGACATAAAAATTATACTATTATGATTTTAATAGAATACATAAAACTAGATAAAATAGAGAGTAGAGGCCAATCTTCTATCATTAATTAATATTAGGACCTGACTCCCTACTGCCTTTCATTTTCATGTCAAAAGGAAAATGTGGGGTACGTTTACCTTCAATTATCTGTTTGGCTAGTATCTCTGCTCTCTAGCCCATTTCTGTACCTCATAAAGACCGATTTAGACACTCAGCCTACCCCCCTACCCACACCCCAGGTGGGTTCTCCCAGTTGGCCACACAGAGGCAGAGGCACTGTCCTGAAGGGGCTGCTGCTGGGGAGCAGAGACGAAGAGATGTGTGGTGATTACAGGTCACAATGAGCAGGACTGGATAAAAGGGTCCCCAAGGGCTGGTCTAAGCCCAGTTGGAGGCTCCTGAGGAAGAAGAGCAGCAGCTCCCTTGGAGGCATCTAAAGCAGACATGATGACTAGGGGCGTCAGACTCGCAGAAGCCTCTTCTGAGCGTGCCCATGTCTTCAAGCCCTAGGCAGCATGGTGTGGGTCCAAGTCAGAAAGGTGTCAAATCATCCTCAGTCACTCAGGAGCCTCCCTCCCTTCCAGGGCTCTTAAGCTGAGAGCCACAGCAGAGGATGCTACTCCCCCATCTGCCAGAGAAGCAGGAACATGGGAGCCCTGCGAGGTGTGCTAAAGGAAGTGTAGAGGAGCCATGAGGAACTGTCCTCATAAAGATAGCCCTGAGCAGCAAATCCCTATTACCATATTACAAGCCCTGATGCAGCCCTGCAGTGCACATGCTTTAATACCCCCACAGGGAAACTACAGCGACAACTGTACAAGATAATATACTGTATTCAAGAACACACCAATATTTGAGAACAAATGTAACCAAGATCAGCAAAAGAGATGTGATCGATGTGCATAGCCATGTCCTAATGGTGACAGTGGGCATCGAGTCTTACCTTGTCCAGCCATAGCCTTGCACAACCTACTGCCATGATGCTGGCTAGATTAGCCACAAGCTATGAAGGATATGCCAGACGTGGATGTGACATCCAGGCAAGAGGCCACAAGCTTAATAAGACCTTAAAGCTAATCAGGTTGATACATTAAAGTTTGTAAAATATGTGTCCCTGATATTGGAAAGCAGCAGCTCTGGCTGAAGTTTGCCACTATCTGTTCTTTTTTTGCCTTTCAGCTGTGCCCCACTTCAGACACAAAAGATCTTTTTGTTTAATGGAAAAGTCCTCTCATTCACCTCTGATACTACCAGTGGAGAGTTACAGCAACACCCAGGCCATGCCAGCTGCAGACACAACATAACAGACAAGCCTGTGTTTGAGACAGAGGCCAAGAGCTCAGTGGTAAGTCTTTGCAGAAGTTCTAGAAGACAAGACCAAGTAGCTTTGGGAGGGCAGCTAAAAGCTAGTCTTGCAAAGCCTTTGGTTTTCTACAAAATGGTTTGCATTTAGAAGTGTTCAGGACCATGTAAACCACCATTTGGAGGACTTGACACATCAGAGAGGCTACTTGTACTTCTCCAAAGTGTTCCTCAAGGCTGAATTCCAGAGATTCCTCAGATGTCAGTTCCTCTAATCTCATGCCCAATGTTGTTATGCCCTAGAGAGCATCCTGACCGTCCAAAGTATTTTTGAATACTTACTACTCAAATTCAGGCAGTCTGGGACATTTTTAACTATTAGAAAGTCCTTCCTTTGATCCATAATCTGTCTCCCAAGACTGTTATGTGCAGATTTTATAGAGGGAATTTCTGCATAAACAGGAGACTGCACTTGATAATCTTAAAGGTTCTTCTAATTATAAGCTTTTGAGTTTTTCAGCTATAGAGGCAAGAGGAGCAGACCTTTTTGGTTTCACTTGCCTCTCAAATCAATCCAAATCCACCTCTTTTGGTAATGCTGGTGGGGGAAGAAACTCAACATGCAGACTCAGAACAAATAAACAGAGTGCTGGCAGGATCAGCCTTCATGGTCCAGGAGGAAGCAGAACCAATGTGGCCAGGCAAGGTGCTTCCAACACAACCGTAGAGTCTTATCATGTATGCTGCAAGTGCTACAAACACATTCTTGCCCTCAGAGGATACTTCAAGCATGTCAACAGAAACTTCCAGTCTCTCACCAGTAAGCAACTTGCAAGAGATGGGCAAGCCTATTGTAGAAACAGCTAAAGGTTCTATGATGGGATCCCTCAACTCCACCTTGCAGAGTACAGTTTATATGAGTGAACAGGATGAAAGCCAGATGGTCTTCCAACGTAATACTGAATCCCAAAGAAAAATAGAGGAAAAGGTCACAACTTCCAAAAGGCATTCCCATAACCATGGAAGTGGGAAGGATAAGTTGACCCCAACATCATCCTTCTCCTGGTCCTTAGCTTTCTATGGAGCCATTAGGGGTGAGAAAAAGGGAAAAGGCCAGAACAGCCCAGTAGACAGAGGATACAGTTCCCCCCTGACAAAACTCCAGCCTTAGTTCTACTGCAACACTAGTCTAGGTTATCTCAAAATTTTGAGAGGTCTAGTTCAACATCTTCAAGTAAGATCTCCCAAAGGATTAGACCTTCAAAGCGTACCCGACTGCACAGACTAGTCCTAGGTTCTCCAAGTAAGAGAACCAAGAAGACTGACTCTTTTCAGAAAAAGCTCAAAGCACCTACTACACAAACTGAAGTCTCAGGTCATGAAAACGTAGACCCAGGAAGACCTGGCTCTTCAGAGTCTGCTGAACTGCATGTGGTCAGAGGTGGACCTCACGTCTGAGGTTGTGGAGGAGAGCAGCATGGAGACCGTTATGCAGCCAGCAGAGTGTGGTGAGGGACTGACCATAATATTAAAGAGAAAGGAGACAGTAACCCTGAATTCCATAAAAAAAAAAAAGAAAAAAGAAAGAAACCAGAGCATGGGGACTAAGGTGTTCCAGTTTAGACTCAATTTTAAATATTTTTTTTAAAATCAATATATTTATAGGAAAAAAATAATTTGAGATGGCTGTACTCCTCCTTTCAAAAATATTCTTTTGGCATTTAGGTATAAGACAGTAAACTCAACATATGTTGCCTACTCTATTTGAGAGAAGTACTCAAATTAACTGTTCATACTTGATAATCTCCTTTTCTCCAGTCTCTGCCTTGTTTCCTTATCACTGAGCTGCAGTTGCTGGGTGATGAATGTTAGAAGTAACTTTTAGAAAGGTTACACACCTGAAGCTGTTTCAATGAATCATGAATATTTTGATTTCCACCTCGGTTTGAAACGATCCTGAAGGACTGTGTTTATAAAATAGGACTATTAATAAGGGGTTAAAATGAAAAGCCTATTTTGGTCACTAGTGAAATAGTTTGTTTTTTTTTTTTTTTTTACTAATTCGACTATTTTAGAAAGTGCTAATTGCTATCCTCTGTAGGTATTCCTCTGATGCTGCCCTTGTGAGAGGTGGATGCTTTGGTGATATAATTTCAAGAATTTCATTGAGCCCAACGTTCTATCAGATCCACTCCACACTGAAAACATGAAATTCACACACGTAACCACACACAAACTCACATTCACAGGCACACAGAAGCACATGCCTCTTTGCTCCTAACGGTATAAATGTGTTTCCCACAGGAAAATTGTTATTGCACAGTGGGTGACAAAGTCTAAAACTGTAAAGTTTTACTGAACATAGGTTGAAGCATGATTAAAGGAAAGACCATGGAGTTTGGAATCAGACAGACAGCCCTGAATTTGAATCCTTATTCTACTCACTGGAGATCCTTGAGTAAGTAACACACTACAGTAGAGGTCTGATTCCTCAGCTGTTGTGATTATTGAATCAGATCACACATCTAAAGCACCTAGTACTTAGCAGTGGGACATTTTAAGTTCCCCCTTCTCATTCACTTGCTTAAATACATATGGCTGGTATGCTACATGCAGTGACCACAAGGTCGCATATTCTGGAAAAAAAAAAAGAGTGAATAAGTAAACTCAGTTGAAGCTGACAAGCCGATTCTATTACAGGTATTTTCTACATTTGAATGTGTCTTAAATAACTTGTTGAGAGTTAAGAAGTTGCTGAAATACCTAATCCTGGATTATATGATTTTTTCTCCTGTTTCGGATGAACTGAAGTCCGCTTGTAAAAGCTGTAGTGGAATAATACAAACACCACCAATGGAATTTCAAACCTGCCATATCTATCATCTTTACCACTACTTTGAATATTACAATAATATTGACATGAAGTTATACTAAGAACTCACCATCCTAACCCATGTTCCTCTTAACCATCCCCAACCAAATCATTCCTTACACGAATGCTACAGTGTTATTTCAAAATAACTTAGTTTTACCATTTTTTTCTTATCTTCAAAATGCTTCCCAACATTTTTCATGTCAAAGTATACATAAAAAATTACATGAGTACAGCATATTGGGTTAAAGGGTGAGACTGGTGTAGCTGCTATTAGCTGCTGTGGGCAATTTCAAGGGCTGAAATGATTTTTTGAGGGGCACATAACTTTCTGAGGCTGTTTATATTTTTGAGAAGCATTTTCCCTAACTTTCTTCAATAATTATTATAATGAAAAGAAAAAACACAATAGGGGGACTTCCCTGGTGGCGCAATGGTTAAGAGTCCGCCTGCCAATGCAGGGGACACAGGTTCGATCTCTGGTCTGGGAATATCCCACATGCCACGGAGCAACTAAGCCCGTGTGCTACAACTGCTGCAGCCCGCATGCCTAGAGCCCACGATCCGCAACAAGAAGTCACCACAATGAGAAGCTCGTGCACCACAACGAAGAGTAGCCCCCGCTTGCTGCAACTAGAGAAAGCCCACATGCAGCAACGAAGACTCAATGCAGCCAAAAGTAAATAAATAGAAAATAAAATAAATAAATTTATTAAAAAAAAACACAATAGGAGCTAACCTTCACTGACCATATCAAACTTGTTAGGTATGTGTGATGCATTTTCATGTTTCATCCAACAAACACTCTCTGGGGAACGTAACTTCCCCATTTCACAGATGAGGAAAACTGAGTATGTGGGTTATCTGAAGCACCATGATTCTTATATATTCTGACCCAATCACTAAACTAAAGTCCCCAAGGGATTGACCTGGGAATTGACCTCAGGCAGTCTTATTGCTGAGCCCTCTCTCTAAACAAATTTTTAAAAACCCAAGAAAGTTATTTTTGAGTTCCTTCACTAATTAACGCCCTTCCTTTGCCGGTGTTTCACTCTATCAGATTATTATTTAAGGAATGATTCTTGGAGCTAAACACGGTGTCAGGCATTTTTCCATCCCAATCAGAGCCAAAATATCTAAAAACAGTGGCCTGAGACATACTCAGCTTCCCTGGTAGCCACATCAAATCACTGAAGTACATTCAACTCTTCTTCACAGGGTCACCTCTTAAATGATATCTCCCCCATCCTCTATATTTGCTTTGTTTTTCTGGGCTTACTGTCACTGCCTTAAATAGTTAAAATGTAAATGAAATTCACAGGGATATGGCACATCATTCCAGATTATAATGAAGCATTTGAATCTTATTTCTATTATTCAACTTAGTTACTTCTCTCATTTCCTGGTTACCTGAAAATGTGATCACCTTATTATGGCATTATGCATAATATATGAAAATATGCTAAACATGTCAAGAACAATAACACAGCCTGCCAGATTCCCAGGCCTACTTCCATCACATGTGGAATATGTGTGTGTGTGTGTGTGTGTGTGTATGTGTGTGTGCGTTTTGTAAAACCCAAATTGCAGTCCAGTGCTTTCTTTTATCCTGTGGAATTAACATCATCAATCTGGGATACAGCGTGATTGACAAGGAAAAAAACAACAGAATTAACCCATATCTACTAATGCAGCATGTAAACAGAAAATTAAAGCAATTTTAAAACAGAAGAAAAGGAAAAGAGGTTGAGACAGAAATCATACCACATTTATGCTACTTATTCCTGAGTGATGTTAGTGAAATGTATAAAAATATTAATTCAGGTCAATCACTTTAATTAAAGATAATACTACTTTTAAGAACAATGACTAAAGAAGCAATAGTTGAAAAATGGTCCTCAACACACTGATAGTTAATTAAAGTGAAAAAAGCCTCAGTCATTATTTTGAATTCTCCATCCTCAGACTTAGGATAATTTTTTCATGCATGTTGAATTTTACTCAGATTGTTCAATTTAATACAAGACATGTTAAAAAATCTTGGTTTTCAAAAACAATAAAATAAGAAGATAAAAGAATTTTGATATCCAGCTTTGAAAAAGAGTTAAAGAACATTACAATAAAATGAAGAAGGCATCAAGAAAGTGTGTGAATGCAGATTGGGGAAATAGACACACTTTTTATCTCCAATGGAAAGAAACCTCATTTACTCTCCAATGTCTTTTTTTTTTTTTTTCATTCAAATCATATGGCTGTAGCTCTGTGAGAAAGACTTGAGCTACTGGCTCTAGTGAGAGGCATTCTAGTCTAAGCTTCTAAGCTTCTTACATACCAGATCAGAAATTGGAAGTCCTGAAAATTCCATCAAAATTGTTGGAATATTTGTTCCACATATCCAGAGGAATCATCACATTAACTAAGAGGGTTAGTTTTCCAAGAGGAAGCTGCTTTTTCATTCCCAGAGAAAATAGGTGCATCTGCTCTACTCCTGCCTTAGCCAGACACTCACGTCTGAAAAAATGACTGGACAAGACAGTGTCACGTGTTTTTCTTGATTAAATGAGCCTGGAACTACCACATAGAGAGAACTCCCTAAGCATAAGTCAACCCAAAGTAAAGTAGGTCTAAGTTAGGAAGGAACAGAGCTTCCCGGACAGATTATTTGAGCACCTGGGCTCATCCAGTTCTGAAGACAAGAACAAATCTATATTTTTCAGTTCCGTAAGGCAGTAAACTTCAACTCACCCCATCTTTCCACTTATTCTATTCTGAGTTGGGTTTCTCTCACTAGCAACCGTAAGAATTCTGACCAACAAAACCCTCCTTCCTTTCACTCAACAGAAGTACTCTGACTTCCTTCACCACTTCAGAGGATGTAATAGTAGTGTTTTAGATGCACAGTAACTTGAGTAATTTTTAGACTGGTGGTTAGGTGTAATATTTAGTCTCTTCTTTACCATGGTTTAAATAACGGAGAATTTTCCGTATGTTCCCATGGATGTGCCCTGATCCTTTTCCCAGTAAGCAAATGTTGACAGCTGTAGCTCCACCTAAATGCCTTTAAAACCTCAAAACATAACAAAACACAGTAACAACAAAACACATTTGACCTGTTTTGTAAGGCTTATTAACCTCCTCTTAATTATACAAGTTTTTATCTCGTACATAAAATTTCCCCTTTCTCTTTTTTTAACCATAAACTCTATGTTTTCTATATATTCTCTCAACAAGTGTTTATGAATATGAACTGTGTACCAGGGATTATACTGTATGTTGACTGAAAATAAAAACAAATATGGTAATTATTAAAAAAAGTATATCTGACAGTTGTTTAAGATCACTACAGAAAAGCCAGGAATAGAATCCAGCTTCCTGACTCCTCTCACAATGCTCCTTTTTAAATAAAAACTTGTTTCTTCTATACAGTAACATGGATATTTTCTCACTTGGGTAGACAGAGAAAAATCTGTATTCTTTTGCCTAGAAGTAACGAAAATTGCCCAAACATCAGTCTACTCAAAGGGAGGAGTAGGGAATGCTTTCCAGTGTGTACAATTTATCAAGAAGATACAAAAATACCACTCTCATTTACTAGAGCTTAGTCATGAAAGCACATTTACCTCATCAAATAAAACATTTAAAAATTAAGCTTCTGTTTAGAATATCCAGTTTTAGAACTTCTGTGGTGGTGCAGTGTTTAAGAATCCGCCTGCCAATGCAGGGGACATGGGTTCCAGCCCTGTTCTGGGAAGATCCCACATGCCGCAGAGCAACTAACCCTGTGTGCCACAACTACTGAACCTGTGCTCTAGGGCCCACGAGCCATAATTACTGAGCCTGTGTACCACAACTACTGAAGCCCACGTGCCTAGAGCCCATGTTCCGCAATGAGAAGCCACCGCAATGAGAATCACACACACCGCAAGGAAGAGTAGCCCCCACTCGCCGCAACTAGAGAAAGCCTGCACACAGTAACAAAGACCCAACACAGCCATAAATAAATGAATAAATTTGTAAAAAAATAAATAAATAAATTAAATATCCATTTTTACTAATTGAAGAGTATTGCCAACAACATTTTGACAATAATGCAAGTTTTAACTGACTTTTAGAATAAGTGCTGAAATGGCTTATTTTTTGTCAGTGACACCCAGATATATATTTGGGAAAGACATGGGCTACATATGGAGACACTTTGGACCTTGCCTCAGCTCTGCACCTGACCTCCTCTGTGACCTTTGGCAAATTCTCAACTCCTGGGCCTGAAAATTCAACTAGTATAAACGTCTCATTTTTAAATGTGCAAGGGATAAAACTTCACATTTTGTTAAAATTGAGAAGTCTGCTTACTTTGAACTCGATTCCAAAGAGTCAAATAGGGATTCACATTAATAGCTGTTATCATTATCTATGTAAGCCTGAGAGTCACTAATTCACTTATTCATTCATGCATTCGTTCATTCATTTGTTCATTTTTACTTTCTTCATTCAGTCAGTCCACTCCTGCATTTCACTCCTTGGTGGATAAAAAGCCAACATCTTCTCTAAAGGGGCAGATAATAAGTATCATTATCTCATTACAAAGAGGCAGATGGATAAATATCTTAGTCTCTGCAGGCTACATAGTCTCTGTCACAGTGATTCAACTGTACCATTGTAACAGGAAAGTAGCCATAGACAGAACATAAACAAACAGCTGTGCTTGTAGTACAGTAACTTAATTTATAAAAAACAGGTGAGGAGCAAGATTTTGCCCAAGAGCTATAAGACTATCCCTTACTTTAAACAAAAAAGAGGCACAATTTGAATGGGGCAACTGGCACCATGGTAATATTTTTACATGATTATTCTGTTTACTCCTCACACACACAAAAAATCCATTCATTCAATGTGCAGAATATGGCAGAAAACAAGACACAGATTCCACATTTCCACAGATTTTAAATTTTGTATAGGAAGAAATTCAGTGCATCAATATTAAAGAATTAAATTATATGAAGAAAAAGCAGAGTAAAGGCATAGAAAGTGACAGAGTACTCTTTTATATGGATTAATCTAGAAGTTCTCTCTGATAACATTTGGGCAGAGACCTGAATGAAGTGAGGACAAGCTTCTTATAGATATCTGGGGAGGGCTGTTTCAGGAAGAAGAAAGAGAAAGGGAGAAAATTTAAAGACCTGGGCTGGGAGTATACTTGTCCCATTAAAGGAACAATCAGGTATTTCATGTGAGAGGAGTGACGTCAGCAAGATGACCAGAGAAGTCCCCTGCTCACCTGCTCATATCGCCCCTTAACAATGATAATTTGGCATCAGTGCAAAGACAAAAGTGTACTGTGGGAGCTTTAGGATACAAGTAGGAGTTTGTGAAACTTCGGTGCAGCCCAAGACGAAGGAGAGACACTTAGAGAAGCTACTGGAGAAGGCAGGCTCCCACCCACTTGACTTGCCGACCATGGACCCAGGTATTGACCCAGAAACAGTTCTGTACTGTTTGGCCCTGTTTGGCCTTGGTCCTGTCACCAGCAACATATACCAAGCAACCTGGGAGGAGTCAAGCCCATCTCAGCTGTGGACTTGAAGTGGCTTGTGAATTGGGTCCAGCCCCCTCAGGTCCTGCAACTCCTGAAGGTCAGTCCCCCAAACTCAGTCCAACTGTAGATTCTGAAAGGACCCTTTAGCTGATTACCTGCTTTTTGCCTATTACTCCTTGGGGAATATGATATCTGAGCAAACAGGGAGAGATATGGTACAGAAGGAACACAGTAGGAAGATACCAAAGGAAGTGCTTATAGATATCAAACACACACACACAACGCCATCAACTGCTCCAACACCTTCCTTGAGCTTACAGTCCAGTTTGAGGACATTCCTGTTTTAGGATATCATGGATTTGAGGAGTCTGCCACCTATCTCCCTCCCTAATCTAGCCAGTTCACACCTTCCCAGTTTAGCCCAGTGTCCTCTAGAATACTTTTTGCAGCAGGTATTAGGATGGGATAGAGCGAAAAGTCAGAGCCAATAGTTGGTTGAGTCCAGAAGCCAGAACCAAACTCAGCACCAACCTCAGCACAACAGGACATCAGCTGGCTCACAGGACAGACTGGTTTCTAGGTCCCCTTTGATTATAACATGGGCAAACATTAATTTGACTAACAGTAAGAGTCTAGTGTATGAACAGCCTATGCTGATCATAGTTATGTCAATAGTTTTCAAAGTACATTTTTAGAAATATCTTATTTTTTTATTTTGTAATAACTTTAGGTTTTTTAAGTTTTTTATTGGAGTATAGTGGATTTACAACATAGTATTAGCTTCAGGTGTACAGCAAAGTGAATCAGTTATACATATACATATATCCACTTTTTTTTTTTTAAGATTCTTTTCCCATATAGGCCATCACAGAATACTGAGTAGAGTTCCCTCTGCTATACAGCAGGTTCTTATTAGTTATCGATTTCTTTTTATATAGTAGTGTGTATATATCAGTCCCAATCTCCCAATTTATCTCTCCCCCTTATCCCTTATCCTTACCCTTACCCTTATCCTTACCCTTACCCTTATCCTTACCCTTATCCTTACCCTTATCCCCCCACCCTTATTCCCTGGTAACCATAAGTTTGTTTTCTACATTGGTGACTCTACTTCCGTTTTATAAAAAGTTCATTTGTACCCTTTTTTTTAGATTCCACATATAAGTGATATGGTATTTGTCTTCCTGTGTCTTACTTCGCTCAGTATGACAATCTCTAGATCCATTCATGTTGCTGCAAATGGCATTATTTTGTTCTTTATTATGGCTGACTATATATGTACCATTGTATATATGTACCACATCTTCTTTATCCATTATCCAACATTTATGTTGCTTCCATGTCCTGGCTATTTTAAATAGTGCTGCAGTGAACATTGGGGTGCATGTATCTTTTTGAATTATGGTCTTCTCTGGGTATATGCCCAGGAGTGGGATTGCTGGGTCATATGGTAGCTTTTGCACAGCAAAGGAAACCATAAACAAAACAAAAAGACAACCCTCAGAATGGGAGAAAATATTTGGAAACAAAGCAAATGACAAGGGATTAATCTCCAAAATGTACAAATAGCTCATGCAGCTCAATATCAAAATAATAATAACCGAATCAAAAAATGGGCAAAGATCTAAATAGACATTTCTCCAAGGAAGACATACAGATGGTCAAAAAGCACATGAAAAGGTGCTCAACATCATTAATTATTAAAGAAATGCAAATCAAAACTACAGTGAGGTATCACCTCACCCCCGCCAGAATGGCCACCATCAACAAATCTACAAACAATAAATGCTGAAGAGGGTGTGGAGAAAAGGGAACCTTCCTACACTGTTGGTGGGCATGTAAATTGGTACAGCCATTATGGAGAACAGTACAGCAGTTGGTTAAAAAACTAAAAATGTGTCTTATTTTTTATCAAAAATTTATCAACTATTATCAAATGAAGAACAAGTCTTACATCAAAGCTATAGCAGATACACCTGGCTTTGAGTGGTGGAACTCTGAGGTATGTTTCATACTATCTTGCAGAGTTTCCCCAGCTGGACTGAGCCCCATTTATCCACAGTGGTAATCTGCCTGTTAACACACACTTTACTGGTTTTCTTCATTTCCCTAACTTCTCTATTTCCCTGTGGATGCTTCCTGGGAACACCTTGCAAATAAACTATTTAAATTTACATCTTTGTCCCACAATCTGATTCTGGAGTATTCCAACCTAAGACAAAGTTAATATATAACTCTGATGTGCATTTAGTATCTTGCTAATTGGGGGCCCCACCTTTATTCCTTACAGTATATCCTTAGATTCTTTGACCCACACAGTTAGGTAAGGAGTTTGGATGCTAAATTATATAGACTGGAGTTTTAGCCAAAGTTCTTTCATGTATTAGTTGCATGACTTTGGCAAAGTCAATTAACATCTCCTAAGCTTCAGAGTCTTCACCTATCTGTACACTAACATTAATCTTTCCATCTTGCTTATTCTCATTCTTACTCAAAAAATACCAGGTGATTTAAATCCTACAGCTTTTCCAGTCATGCCTTTCTTATTAAAATATTAACTACATACCAATCTATCTTGGCACAGGTTTACACAGCATAGGCCTTTAATTTATTTTATACTTTCCCTACTGTTCTGGGTAGAAAATTACATCAAAAATCAGTACACAGACATGCATATTAATTTCATCATCAAAATTCAGACAGCGAAACATGTCTACATTTTATTGGGTTAATATTGGATATTTTCTTCTGCTATAATCATTGGACCTTCTTCTGGAATAATGATAACTAATGATAAACATTTCTAACATTGTGTTACATTCTTTTGAGCACTTACATTAAATTCCATACAATCACAAAATTCCTACAAGGCAGGTATTGTTTTCCTTATTAGTTGTGAAAACAGCACAATAAGATTTACTTAGTTCACAGCTAAAAAATGTTGAAGCCAATATTTGGCACTAAAGCAAGACGTGTTTGAAACAAGCTTATGTGTATTTCATTAAACATGATACATTATGCTTAAGCTCAAATCATCTTTCTCACTTTGTACTTTTACCTAATACTAATTATTGACCCACAAATCAACCAAGAACAAATGGTATACAGTAAGTAGTCAATAACTGGTAGCTTCCACTATTACTATTACTATGATAATTATTATTTAAAAAGTATATTTTGGGAATTCATAATACTTATTTCTGATTTATTTCTATTTATATTTGAGAAAAGAATCATACATAGCTAACCTCAGGAATCCAGTAAACATATATGTGTCTGATACCAAAATACACAAGACTTGTACTTGGAATCTATGTCTAATCAAACTTTGATTTTTCTATTAAAAGAGCTCCATTCTTCTATATTATACTGGTACAGCCAACATAACCAAAAGTGCAGCAACCTAAGAGTGGTTAAGCTGTAGTTCAGCCTCATCACTACATTCCTTTCCAGAATTCCTTGCTTGTGGTTTATTGGGTTTTTTTGTTTTTGTTTTTGTTTTTACTTTATAGCTTCCAAGGCTGACTTTTAGGGAATTCCAGAAGTTCTGAAAATTATTTAATATCCTTTGATAATACACTTTTCCCTTAAAGCAGAGAAGGGTCTACTTTTTGTAACCAAAATTATTCAGTATCCAACAATAGTAATTAATACATGGCAAAGCCTCAATAGATTAATCACTGAAAATATAACGTAGGAACCTCTGGGTTTCACAGTAGTTGATGCAAATGCCTGGAAAATTCTGGGTTACTTCTGCCTTCCTCAAACAAATCAAAACTTAAATATTTCCAAACTATCTTATGTGGTTTTCCGTATTTCTGTTTTCTAACTTCTCCTAGCTAGGAAAGAAATGGAGTTCTAAACTTAAATGTATTTAGTTCAGTGACTCAAATCTTTCAAACCATTAATATGACGTACACACAATCAACAACAACAAAAAGGGAATCTTTTATCATTTATCACATTTATCTTTTAACAAGCCTTTGCTGTTCTCCCTCAAAGGGTAGAATACATAATCAAATTAGGTTTATTTTTTCTTCATATACTTTTCCTATGTTTATGTTGAGAACATAAATGTTTTCTCCACTTTAATAATAATGACTTTCTCCAAATTTAGCCTCTACATTTTAAACTTGACCAGCCATCTACTGAATTAGGGTTAAACACACATACATGCATGCACAAATATTTATTTTTTAATTTCTATAAAACCTTTCAAATTCACTACTAAATAGTAAACTGTTGATACTGGAAAATGTTCCACTAAGGAGCACAAGTTCCTTGCATAATCAAATTGGACAGAACACATATTTTTTGCTATATATTGAAACATTATTTGTTACATATCACTATGTGATGGATTGTATTGACAAAAATATGCATAATTTAGGTGTTATAAAAACAAGAAATCCAAAAGTTTATCATCTGAATTACAATTTATCCTACAACAGAAAAATTCCTTTTGAATGCAGATGAGGAGCAAAATATATTAGGTATAATATACTTAAATAAAAATGCATTCTTCTCAACCAAGGTTTCTCAAAGATACCAATTTGAGATTTTATAGAGAGGAGAAAAGTGTTGCAATACAGATGCATGTTTATCATATTAAACTGCATTTGAAATTGGAACATTGGACTTTGGGAAGTATCTTAATTTTAATCTTTTCACTTTGTTTTGTTCTTTCTCATGAAATATTCAATTTCCAGTGGCAGCTCCAGGGTACATTTGAAACTTTTAAGACATGGCAAGAAAACTCAAAGAAAAGGGCTTTCAATTCTTACCACAATTTTGTAAGCACAAACCAACTTTTAAATACCTTAAAAAAGAAGGAGCTGGAACATTCAAAAGCTCAGCTTGTATATTTGCTCAACTTCAACCCTCACGAAGAATATTAAACAGTAAGCAAATAAACCATATAGAGGAAGCATAAACTGGAAAATATTATAGTATTTTATGGTGTAGAGAATTCTAGTTTTTAAAATATGACAAAGAGAACTTTTTAAAATGGTAGTACAGCTCCTATCAGGATTAGAGTTATTTTACATTTTCTTAATATTCCATTTAAGAAGAGCTGCCACTTTGGGTGCATCTTCATCACACTGAATGACTTCATAATTGTCCACATCCCAGGTTTGCCAGGAAAATAATGGAGGTATTACATACGTTCAGCTCTGGAGCTGAACAAACTGTTAAGGCTCTTTCTCTTTCCTTCATCTTTTGTCAGAATGTGTTCTGTGTTATAAGAGGGCAGGAGAGTCAGCTTACTGCAGAGCACTGTTATCTTCCTAAAACCATCTTGGTCAGGATATGCTGCATATTGAAAATACACCAAGGACACTTCCCACGGGAAAGTGACATTTAGTCCCTTGCTAGCATTAGGAGCAAAGGCTGTCACTGATGCAGGATTCACCAGAGTACAAGTCTATTTCTTCTCTTAAAAAAAAAAAAAAAAAAAGACTCTGCACTAATATACATGAAATGCATCTTGACACTCTCTGAGAAATACTCTCTTTAAAGTAGTCAGAAGGTGGCCTATCAGGTGGTTTTTCCTGATTTTCACTTACTGTTAAGAAAACAATCAGAAAATCACCCTTAGAGGTTCTTCTGCTTGGGAGTCCATTCTTGTGAACAGAAAGAATCTCAGTTGTGTGTCACTTTACAGTCCTAATAGAAACTTGATAAATTTAAAAAGAGATTGTTTTAATTATTCCTGTGAGTCTAGTATTGTTCTAGGAGCTATTCATGACACAAAGGAGGTATAGGACAACATCTTATCTTTCCTGAGAATGGTTTATAATCTAGGCTTACCTGACAATAGCTGTGAAATTTATCTTAGTTCTCAATATGAAATTATTTATTGGTAATATTGTGTGAACTATAATGGCCATATTGCATAATGGTAAAGTCAATGACATAGCCTTAAAAGTACTCTATCTTTTTTGATTTGATACATATAAAAAATTTTCATAAGGAAATGAAAATTAGGTTTTATTGCTATACACTTAATAAAATACCTTTTCATGGGGGGAAAAAGTATAATTACTTGCAATTGAGACTATCTTTGAAACTACAGAATGTGATTTTGCAGGGATGATTCAGAAATCAAAATGGGCCAGACAAATCTTGCATGTCTTGAGATTAGTATTTGGTCAGGAAATGAGATGAAGAAAAGTTCGGGAGAAGAAAGGACTGGAGAAATGAGGGGACAGTGAAAAGAAGAGGAGCAGGGTAGAGAAAGGGTTTTGTTGGAGGAAAAACAGAAAATACGTTTGGCCATGAAAGGCAGTCATAGCCAGTGTAAGGACTGACTGGAATATGATGACAGATAGTAGACACTCTGATATGTCACCCAGATCCCTCCTCACTAAAGGACCTGTTAATCCCACTGCTGGTGTCTGTCAGCAGGCAACTTTCAGCTTTCAGCCCTTTCAGCAATTACCTCTGCTGCAGAAAGCCACCTTGATCAAAGTCACACATACCATAACAGATCAACGAGGGAACATAAATCTGAACATCTGAACATCTTGCCTCAATTTGGACAATTCTGAAGGGTCATTCTAGTTCTGAACTTGCCGAGAAGTTGGGCACATCTGCTACTACAAAGGCATCACATTTTGACCTCTCTCTATGTCCACTCCTGCTCTCCCTCCCTTCTGCAGGTATTGATCCCAAGTTTTCCTTAATATAAACTTCCTGCAAACTAAATTCCATCTTAGAGCTAGCTTTCCTGGGAACACAACTTGCGACTCCATGGGGACTGGAAGAAAGGATATTTGGCAAAGCTGTTGATGAACAAACTTTGCTTACTTAGCTGCAAGGAAGGGAATGCAGTAGGATCTGAAGTGGAAAGCTGTTTATTCTTTTAAATTATGTTAAACTTTGGGAGAAAAGAAAGATTGATCATTAGCTTTCCCCTCCCCTCTAATTGTCCAGCTAATTCCCCAGATAGGGTAGTATGTTTTCTGAAAATTAATGAGTCAACCTATATTACCCTTATTTTAAAATCACTGAAGAGTTGAGATTGTGCTTGTGGCTACGAGACCTTAGAAAAGTCATAGCTTTTTTCATATTTGATTATGTCATGCTTTTACTGTTAACTGTGCCATAGTTAATTCTGGGTTTTAGAAAATGGCTCTGATTCTAAGTACATATTCATGTCCTTGTTCCTATGTCTCGAGGTAGTGTGGGATTAAAAAACATAATAATAAAAAAATTTAAAAATCATAGCCCTTGAAATAAAGGAAAGTTGGGTTCAAAAGTAGAGTCTCCCACTGACTAGCTATGTGATATTTACCAAATTTCTGTCATTATCGTGTTTTAATCTTCCCTCATAAGGTTACAAAGTTTAGTTAAATACTATATAAGTCAAAGATAACTCCATAGACAAGGATGAAAAACACTTTTTCATCTTATTTGAAAATTTGATCCACTGGTAATAGGGAGTGCTTTATTGAGATGTATTCTGAATCTACACTGAGTTTGTTTATTTATTTATTTATTATTAATTATTTTTTTAAACACTCTTAAAGTACCAGTGGTACATTGTAGCTGACTTGTACAGGCAGACCTCACTGATAACAGGGTAGGTTCCAGACTACCACAATAAAGCAAATACTGCAATAAAGGGAGTCACTTTTTTTCCAAGTTTCCCACACATATAAAATTATGTTTACACTATAGTGTAGTCTTTTAACTGTGCAATAGCATTATGTCAAAAAAACAATGTACGTACCTTAATTTAAAAATATTTTATTGTTAAAAAACGCTAACCATCACCTGAGCTTTCAGCAAGTCACAGTAGTAACACCAAAGATCACTGATCTCAGATCACCATAATAAATATAATAATAATGAAAATGTTTGAAATATTGCAAAAATTACTAAAATGTGACAGCGACACAAAGTGAGCAAATACTGTTGTGCTGATAAACTTGCTTGATGCAGGGTTGCCACAAAACTTCAATTTGTGAAAAGCACAATAATGTGAAGTGCGATTAAATGAGGTGTGCCTGTATAGACTTGCAAGACCCAACCGTTATATAATTAGAAATTCTGTGAACCAGTGGTTAAACATAAATATTAATTTAAAAATAAATAATATAAATGCACAATTGTATTATAAACAAAGGTAAGCACATCCTTGGATTGGAAGAAGACTGTGAAAATGACTATACTACCCAAAGCAATCTACACATTCAATGCAACCCCTATCAAACTACCAATGGCATTTTTCACAGAACTAGAACAAAAAATTTCACAATTTGTATGGAAACAAAAAAGACCCCAAATAGTCAAAGCAATTTTGAGAAAGAAAAACAGAGCTGGAGGAATCAGCCTCCCTAACTTCAAACTATACTACAAAGCTACAGTAATCAAGACAGTATGGTAGTGGCACAAAAATAGAAATCTGGATCAATGGAACAGGATAGAAAGCCCAGAGATAAACCCATGTACCTATGGTCACCTTATCTTTGATAAAGGAGGTAAGAATATACAATGGAGAAAAGACAGCCTCTTCAATAAGTCATGTTGGGAAAACTGGACAGCTACATGTAAAAGAATGAAATTAGAACACTCCCTAACACCATACACAAAATAAACTCAAAATGGATTCAAGACCTAAATGTAAGGTCAGACACTATAAAACTCTTAGAGGAAAACATAGGCAGAACACTCTATGACATAAATCACAGCAAGATCCTTTTTGACCCACCTCCTAGAGGAATGGAAATAAAAACAAAAATAAACAAATGGGACCTAATAAAACTTAAAAGCTTTTGCACAGCAAAGGAAACCATAAACAAGATGAAAAGACAACCCTCAGAATGGGAGAAAATATTTGCAAATGAAGCAACTGACAAAGGATTAATCTCCAAAATTTACAAGCAGCTCATGCAGCTCAATATCAAAAAACAAACAACCCAATCCAAAAATGGGCAGAAGACCTAAATAGACATTTCTCCAAAGAAGACATACAGATGGCCAAGAAGCACACGAAAAGCTGTACAACATCACCAATTATTAGAGAAATGCAAATCAAAAATACAATGAGGTATCACCTCACACCAGTTAGAATGGGCATCATCAGAAAATCTACAAACAATAAATGCTGGAGAGGGTGTGGAGAAAAGGGAACCTTCTTGCACTGTGGGTGTGATGTAAATTGATACAGCCACTTTGGAGAACAGTATGGAGGTTCCTTAAAAAACTAAAAACAGAACTACCGTATGACCCAGCAATCCCACTACTGGGCATATACCCTGAGAAAACCATAATTCAAAAAGAATCATGTACCACAATGTTCACTGAAGCTCTGTTTACAATAGCCAGGACATGAAAGCAACCTAAGTGTCCATCAACAGATGAATGGATAAAGATGTGGCACATATATACAATGGAATATTACTCAGCCATAAAAAGAAATGAAATGGAGTTATTTGTAGTGAGGTGGTTGGACCTACAGTCTGTCATACAGAGTGAAGTAAGTCAGAAAGAGAAAAACAAATACTGTATGCTAATGCATATACATGGAATCTTAAAAAAAAAAAAAAAGGTTCTGATGAACCTAGGGGCAGGACAGGAATAAAGATGCAGACGTAGAGAATGGGCTTCAGGACACGGGTAGAGGGAAGGGTAAGCTGGGACTAAGTGAGAGAGTCGCATGGACATATATACACAACCAAATGTAAAATAGATAGCTAGTGGGAAGCAGCCGCATAGCACAGGGAGATCAGCTCAGTGCTTTGTGACCACCTAGAGGGGTGGGACAGGGAGGGTGGGAGGGAGATGCAAGAGGGAGGAGATGTGGGGATATATGTATATGTATAGCTGATTCACTTTGTTATAAAGCAGAAACTAACACAACATTGTAAAGCAATTACACTGCAATAAAGATGTTAAAAAAACCCACAAAAAACAAAGGTAAGGAAATAGAAAAATTTACTGCCTCCTAATTATTTTTACTACATTTTAATAATATCTATGCACTTGAGGTTATTTACATCTCCTTTATTTATATAGTGAAAATCTGTGTTCCAAATGCTACTGTGCAATTCTTTCCAATACATTTAGTGATGCCACATTGGAGCTTGAAATTGACCACAGTGGTATTATTTACACCCAACAAACACTACAAATCAAGGCCCTCTCCACCTTACTCCGCAGAGCCAGTTGTTAAACATTTACTAGCGCACCACTGTAAAATATTTATTGTGTGACAGACATGGTTGTAAGTGCTCAACTCATATTAAACGCTTTAATTAGATCATCTACAAGTCTATGGAGTAGCCGTTATTATGTCAATGTACAGATGAGTAACCTAAGGCAAGTTGTTTGATCTCTCAATGCCCGTGGCCCACACTTTGAAAGTGGTGGAGCCAGGACCTGAATCTGGGCAAACTTTGCCTCACAGAGGGCTCCCAAACACTTCACTCTGCTTTACACATTGTGATTGATGATCATCTCTGCCAAGGAAAAAAAACTGAAGAGTAGCCAGAGCCATCTTACTGTACATCCTAGTCTATGTGAGTGGCATTCCCCAGGATTACACAGAGCACAGTCTGACCTGCTACATGTGACGTCTGTGCTCCAGTGTCCTTAACTGGAAAATGTGGACAGCAATAATCTCTACTTCTGTCTAATCAAGGTTGAAATGAGATAATATATGTAAAGCATTTAGCACAGTGTCTGATACTTAGCAAGCCTCTTAATCTCAGTTGTTTTCTTACTACTTTGTTCTATGTCCTATGTAGATTATCATTTTATATAACTATAGCAATTTTATAGAAGCAAAGGTTTTCTTGCAAATTAAAAAAACAAGTTAGAGCAAGAATGAATATGCTAAAGAAAGATAACACAGTAGATAATAAAGTAAAGGAAGGTTAGAAAAGAGAATGATAGGGAAATAAAAGGTATAGACGACATGAAAGAGAAAATATATGACAGAAAGTAGAGACTACAAATGTAGAAAAGAGAAAAATGAAGAAGGAACATAGAATGTTTCAATAAGTTCCTGAATAATCTTAATGCGGATAATGTTATTATTAACAAATTTCAAGATTACTTATAAACAGGGAAAATAATTCAGCCTTCCTTTAATACACACTACCCCTTTCCAGATACTGTTGTCATGTACTTAGAAGTGTTTGCCAAGATAGACGAGATTTTTGAAAGGAGGAATTTTATTTTATGCCTCTTCAAATTTCTATCATTTAGCAGCTTCTGTAACACAGACAGAACTCAATAGAAGTTGAAGTTAAATATCAAAGTTTGACACATTTAAACAAATATGCCACGTCTTGTGAATTTTGCATAACAGGGATACATTTTTAACAATCACAGATTCTCATTATCCCTCAAATCCATTTTATGATGATTTAGGAGTAGGTGACTGTTCTACAAAATGGTATGCTGAAAAAGAATCTACGTTTTATGGCATGATTCAAAATTAATTTTTATTGTAAGTATTTGCCCTAAGTAATGATCTTCAAAACTGAAAAGGAGGGTTGGCAGAAAAATTTGCTGTGCTTCTAAGTTGGTGGTTGCCTATGGATCAATTTTACTCAAATTAATTTAGGTCCTTTGGCACATTTTTACTAAACATCATATTATTAAAAATGTAAAATATGCCAAGACAGATACTGAGAGAAATGCATCTCAGTGTGAGCTGTACTTAAGCTTTTATTGGTACTCAATTATGAAATATGTGATAAATCTAAAACATAAAATAAACATAATTATTGCATAACATTCTTAGAAGAAAATGAGATTTTTCATAAGTTCAGCGGAGACATTATGATGATTAATATTTGAGATATATGTCACAGAAATATTCCAAATAGGAGGAGACCCTTCCCTTCAGCATCAGAAGGCAGCATCCTCCTTGTCATTGTGCTTGCAGGTAGGTTCTGCTTGAAACTTCCACCTGACATAGATGGTGGAGGGACATGTGTGCAAGGGGAAGGAGACTGGACCAGAGTTTGGCCAGTAGGCTTTTTCATGAGTACTGTCATATGACTTCCACCCATATCCAACTGATGTTCTGAATCAAGAACTTATTTTCATTATGAGTAAAATTTCAGAGCATAGTTATTGATCATTTAAGACAAGACCTTATGCTAAATGCAAGAGATAAAATGGTGCATTCAGTTACTCACTCATCCAACAATAACAACAAAAAAAGATAGTGAGCACATCTAATATATACCTGAAATTATGCTAGGTTCTGGAAATATAACAGTAGTAACACACAGCTCCCTTTCTTTAAAGAGTTAAGGAAAACACAATCCTTCTATCAATAGAAGGCCATGTGGCTCAGTGGAAAGCGCACATCCAATGGGATGAGGCAGACTTGCCTTTTATCCCTGTACGCTTCATCTATTCTAATTGTCACATAAATCAGATAAACTTGCCAAAACTGGTTTCTCATATTTAAAATTTATGCAATGCCTAACTCATAGGATAGTTGTGAGAATCAAATAACACATTTTGAGACTCTAGCACAGCAACTAACACATTATAGACATTGAGTCAATGTAATTATTGATCATATCCTCATCATAAGCTCCATAACATTCATACCGGTGTTATTATGAATACATGTTGTATTAATATGATATGCTATTTATTAATCCTCATATTATACATTAGTCTCCATAAACAAAGACTTTGATTGCAAATATTGATATACTGTTTTTACCATCCACCTATAGCTATACTTAAGAGTCTTCTTACCATCTTATTCAAAGAAATAAAACCCTCTCTGAATATATGAATGTTCTTACACTACTGAATGGAAAACTTCATTTTAATAAACAGTATAACATTCTACAGTTGTTAAAATGACAAGAAATATAGATAGTTAACCATTCAGCAACTTATGGATAGTTACTATTTTGGGGAAAGGTGGCATTGACTTTTAGGGAAACAGAAAAATATTTTAATTTAAAGATATCATAAATTAAACCAAGTCTAAGGAACTATTCTGACTTACTTTTGGAGGTTAAATTGTAATAGAGAAAGGAGGACAAAGGAATATAGAAGAAATTATCATGTATATGTATCTCCTATGTATTAGGCATGATGCTAAGCACCTACCAATTAGGTATATCGAGATAGTAAAGATGTAAGGTACATGATATTGCCCTTAATTTGCCATGAGAAAGATGAAAGAGATGAGGAAATGGGCACCAGAGCATGAGTTTTTAAAAATCCACATGACATTTGCCCAGGTCAAATGATGGGTTTAGCAGAGCCACATTTTAAACACAAGTCTATGGGTCTAGCATCTTTTGGGGGAAAGATCGCTGCTCTGAAACCAGGTAGCAACTTTTGCCTAGGATGAGGCTAAAGAAATAAATCTAATGTTGCTGCATGACTATGTGTATTTTTACTGCCTCAAATACAATCTAAGTCTTAATAATCATAGATGCATCTTCCATTCCAAAAATGGAAGAATAAATTAAATTCCAAAGCCTGTAACTGGAAAGTAATTTTCATGTTTGGTAGTGAGCTGAATTATTACCTATTTTTTTACAGTAATATAATATGTGAAGATCTATTTTTACAAACTAGTTATAGATAAACTAATGTCCATTTCCCATATGGTTGACAACACATGTATCAGGTTTTATATGCTATGATAACCAATGTAAAATGCATAAGGCCAATTTGAGCCTTTTTTAAATGAGTCAGATCAGAAAGGGCCAAAACTAACTGGAGAAGAGGAGAGTGTTGGATGCTCTGCTTGTTATGGCTCAATATTTCTGGATGACTAAGAAAGGTGCAGCAAAGCTTATCTATTGAGTAGTTCTCAGAAAGCTAGTCTCAGACTCCATTCCTCTCCCTACAATTGTTAATTCATGTGTAAATATTAATCCACCTCAAGAAGTGGCAATGAATGTTATCCGATATAATGTGCATGATGTGTGATGAGCTAAAACTGTAATATGTTCAAAAATCAACTGCGGCTTTCTGTGTATTAGTGCATTCCCCTCTGCTATTAAGAGGAAAGAAAAAACAGCTAAGGCTGGGCTGTATGGTACACTGGCTTCTCATAATTTGTGCTGATATCTTTCTGTCAGCATTATTTCCTTTGGTTTATCACTTGCAGCAAACAGATTAGTAAACACCATTAGCTTGAGTCTAGTAACTACAATCAAATTATCTTTGACTGGAGAATAACCCTACAAGAAATTGTTTGCCACTAATGGGATCTGAGTGTCCTACTGAAGAGAAAACCCTGGTTATAATTGCTGCAAGACGGTGTACCGAGAATTAAAAAAATGATTTCCAGGAGTCAACATTATCTCATCAAAACTGTGCAAATCTTCATTGTAAGAAATCAAATTGATTTTAGAATATTTAGAAAACAGAGGAGTCAGAGCCCAATAAATAGAAACTTGCATTTACACTTGGTGGTTAGGGAAAATGGTAGGAGTTAAGTGTAGTGAGGTTGAGATACATACTCTGGAGTATCATCAAGTGTCAAACCCCTTTTTAACTGTCTTTCCAAGATGGAAAAGTAATCCAAGACCTTTCTTTAATATTCATGCTTTGAAGTGTAATGTTCAATTCATCAGATACATCTAAAAAAATTCCCCAACTTCAGTCTGTATTACTAAGCATTCATAAACATTATACACCTTCTACTCTTTTTTTTTAACCTTTTTTTTTTTTGAGGAAGCATGACATTTATTGAAACAGCCAAGCACTCATAATTTAAGAAAAAAATAGTTAATTGGCAGAAGATATGGTTCTTGTTGTTCCATCTGCCACAGGGTAATTACGGGAAGATTGTGATGCTCTGTTCTCCAATTTTGCCAGTTGAAAATTACAATTAATAACATACACAGAAATCACTATTTTTTAAAAACTATTTCATCAGTACAAAAAAATTAGTTGGGATAGAAATGTTAACCTGTGTCCTTAAAAAGATAATAATTATCAAAAGAGCTGTGCTTTGACCTTGCTTTGTTTCGGATGCGCTCCTACTATGAATGAATGTTTCTTTTCAACTTTTGGCTATAGATTTAACACCAAAGCACTGCTGATAAACTAACAGAAATTAGATGATAGAGCACTTTACATTCCTCACAGGGCAGGGAGAAAAAACAAAACAAAACAGAAAAACAACTCAATGTCTCACTAAATTTTCAAAACTACAGATTTCTGAAGTAATTCAGGGTTTCTCAGGAGAATAATTAAATGACTCCTCCTTAAAACTTTGCTGGAATCATTTGGATCAATTCCATTTCAAATTATTTAAACAACAGAGCACCTACTCCTATAATGTTCACCTGATAAACATCATACACCTTCAAATGGAATACTTCCAAAAGCCTATTGAACTGTAAGTTTTCAAAAACTGGACCGTGAGGAAGGCACTTTCCTTTATGTCCCAAGAAGCAGCATTTTAGTTACTGTTGTATAGGTATGTCTTACAGAAGTGAGGTTTAAAAAAAGAATTTGGGGCATCCAGACAAATGATAAGCTATTAATTTTTGATCCAATGTTCAATTACATGCCTCTGGCTTGAGAGTCAGAGTCTTATGGTATAATGCCACTTTAAGGATAAAATTTTCAACCTCTGATAATGTTAGTTGTTTACATGGAATAAAAGCCCTTTAGAATCTAGCCCACTTATTTGTTCTTTAGGCTTTACAGATAAAATTAAATCTTTCCAAACCTTATTTTTTTTTCAAACAAATGTCTAAAAGATTTTTTACATTCAATATAGAAAACTTACTTTGTATTCTGATTTAACGGGGATATGTTCATTCTTTCTGCTAACATTATTCCTGAGATAATCCAAAATGATTGCAACTCTTACTTTGAGAAATATTACTTGGTGAATCAATAGATATGGATTTGGATGAAATTTAGATACAAGATCAAAGGCAGGATTGATCTTTTGTTAATCCTTGATGTTAACAATTGTTGGAAAATGGGGCAGTAAAAATATCTGTTACCTTAATACTTTTTCATTATCAGGTTGTCTAGATAAGGTACAAAATGGCATACTAATTCGGAAAAATCTACTACATCTGTTGCACCTAAGTCCTGGGAAGTCAAAAACAGACATTAAAAACTTAACAGTAAGTAGTTTCTGCCTAAAATATACTCAATTTAGGAATAAATCAGAATGTGTATCTTGCTTTGTGATGAAAATCCTTACCAATTATCCCAACTTCTATTCTCCCCCATTCAGAGCATCATAGAAATGATAGTCAATAAATATATATTGTAATATAAGTAGAGACACCATTTCATAACAATTGTGTCCAAATTATCTAGATTGCTTGCTAAAATGCAGTATTACAGACCTAACCTAAGCCAACAGATTCAGTATCTCCAGAAATTAGAGCTGAGAAATCTATACTTTAATCATCTTTACATGACTTGTAAACTCATTAAAGACTGAGGTCCACTGGGATAGAAATCTGAAAAGAAAATTTGGACTTTGTTATAACAAGTTCCTTAGCTTATTGGAGGCCCTTCCTACTCTCTCTGGTCATTACCAAAGAAAGGGGGAGAGTTATACATTATTCATGCTCCAACCAACCACATGTGGTTATGGGAGTTCACTGTTTTTCACTTGTTCTTGTTTTGATAACTGTATTCAAGGTTTCACATTTTCCCAGGTACTGCTGTAGTGGTGTTACACAAATTTTGAAGTGGAGTGCTTTCCTTGTTTTTAAATTCTACGTATTGCACAATGCTTCTGGCTTCTTGATATGTAACTCGAAATGCAGGTCCAAATGGAAACCATTTTAAAATAGCAGTTATAAATAAATGAAATAATGCTATTGCTATAATAGCACTTCAAGTATCCTGGAGTTTAAATAAGGTTTTTTGGCTGCTGTCTGTAATTCCAAAGATTAATCTACCATCGTTTTTACGGAACAATGAGCTATAAATTAAAAACAAGTATTTGTAAAAATAATTCTTATAGTATACAAACATTTTAATGTCGATGACTGCATATATTGGTAATGACGGCCTTTACTGTATAAAACTATACCACACTGCAGCTCTAGAACACGCAAGATGTTGATTCTAGCCCTTTCCATATATGTATATATATGTATATAATTTTTAAAATAATGATATAGAGATATCTTAACAGAAAAAGTTCTCAAAAATTTCCTTTGCCCAAGTTCTTCAAAAGCAAAATGCCGTTTCTCTCCTCCATGCTCTTGACTTGCTAAGCCAACCTAACACTTAACAAAGCTAAACGGACAATATTTGTGATGTGGTGGACTTTAACATTTCTAGATTTTTTTCAAAGTTTGAGGCAGGCAAACAGTTGGCAGGGGAAGACGTTTTGAGCAGAGGATCTGGTCTCCCAATATTGGATACGTCCTGCTGTCAATGTGGTTCATTAAGAAGAGAATAGAACTGAACAGAACTAGGTGAAAAACTGTCCAGAGTACTGGGCAGATAATGAGATGATAACCATTTAAAAAAATTTATTCTAACTAGTAAATTTATAATCTTTTAAAATTGGCTACTCCTCAATTTCCTAATCCACAAATGCCAAATCCAGGGACCAGGCCATTTTCTGATTCTATTAATCGACTCTGAAAGTCTGAACTGTTTTCTGTACTCCTAAACTCTACACAGTTTTTATGCTCCAAATTCAAAAAAGGAAAATACTGATGGTTCTTTGGTCATAGGAATGTATGGCCACCAGAACTGACTATAAACCCACCAGAATTGATTAATGTCAACCTCTCATCAGAATGCACACAAGCTTCTGAAAGCCAGTCAATAACCAATACCCTATCATATTGAAAGTCAGCCACATAGTAATAGCTACAATGTAGTAATTAATTCTGTTGTTAAAAATGAATAAATCACAAAAAACTGCCACTTCCGAAGTCCTGTAATCCCTGCACTCCTGACTGCTCTAACCCTATACTATACCATCAGTCTGAGGCTTCAGAGAAATTATTTCTTAACACTTCACCATCCCTTTGTATTGGAAGCAAAATGAATTCAATTTTTGTTTCAGGTGTTGAATGGGAATAGTGGCCTCTTCTTTAATAATAGCAAAACTGCATTAACTATATGAGTCTTTACATTTTAAGGGGCAGAAATCAATTTTGGCTTATCTAGTGTGGTAAATGGAGTATATTTTTGTTAAAGCAATCATTAAATAGGGAAATCTAAATGGGACATGCACACACACACATTTAGGTCCCACTGTCATAAAGCACAGTTTCCTCTCCAATTCAAACCAAATATTAGAGCCAAATGTTTAAAGAATAAATGAGAAGTGAACACCATGTTAATATGCCTCAGAGTTAAAGCTATAAATATGAGCTTTAAAACTTGTTTCTACTAGAAAAGGGAAAGAAAAAAGAGGGCAGAGAAATGTTTTCCTTGACCATCATTTTTTTTTAGTGACTAAACCACAATTTTCTTTGGGAGATGAATTTCCTAATAGAAGATCTCAAGGCCAGTATCATCTGTTAGATACACCATAGACTGAGACAGAAGGCATAACCAATCTGTATATAAACCTTTGTCCATCATGCTTAGTATCTGATATTCACCCAGGGACATCATTATGTGATGAACATGTGCATGGTTTCTGGGAAGAACAATAATTATCTGTGGGTAGTAATGTGCAAGGATTGGAAGGAAAACTTAAAACTTATGTTGCAAGACCCCCAGTGGATGACTGAAATCTTGGATAATACTAAACCCTATGTGTACTGTTTTTTCCTATACATACATATCTAGGATAAAGTTATTAGGCAAAGAGATTAATAACAATAATTAATAAAACAGATCAGTCTGACAATATACAGCAATAAAAGTTATATGAATGTGGTCTCTCTCTCTCTCTCAAAATATGTTATTGTACAAATTTAATACGCTTTCCATCTTAATTAAGCACTTACAACACACTGTGGCAGTAACTTCTGCAGTTTGAGGTGCCATAGCAAAACTAGCACAAATTTCTTTTTCTTTCTTCACAATTGCACGGATAGAAGATCCATTTTTACCATAGAACTTAGCAACCTCAGCATATAATTTTTTTCTTTCCTTAAGTTGAAAAATTTCACTATTTCACTAAGCACTTTAGACCTTCCCTTTGGCATATCCGAATTGCCAGCTTCATCACTCCTGCACTTTGGGACCATTATTAAATAAAGTAAGGGTTACTTGAACACAAGTCCTGCAATAATCATGACAGTTGACCTGATAACGGAGATGGCTACTAATTGATTAAAAGGGTGGGATACACTGGATAAAGGAATGATTCATATTCTGGGCAGGATGGAGCCTGACGACACAATATTTCATCACACTACTCAGAACAGTGCATAATTTAAAACTTATAAATTGTTTGTTTCTGGAACTTTCTATTTAACGTTTTCATACCATAGTTGACCATGGGTAGCTCAAACTGTGGAAAGTGAAACCACAGATAAGAGGTCTCTTGTATTTTGAATCTACAGATCAGTCAGAGAGACTTAACTTCGTAATATTATTGAGTCTTCCAGTTCAAGAACATGTTATATTGTTTACCTAGATAAATTTGATTGATTCAGTCATTGTTCTGTAACTTTTAGCATAGATCACACACATATTTTGTTAGATTTACACATATTTCATGTTTCTTTGAGCCTACTGTAAATGTTATTTTATATAAAAATTCTCTGCAATTGTTCGATGTTACTCTACAGATATAAAAATGATTAGTGTATATTGACACTGTATCTTACAACCTTGCTAAACTCACTCACTATTTGTAAGAATTTTTCACAGATTCCTTGAGATTTCCTATGGAAAAAAAATCATTTCATTTTTGGATACACAGCTTTCAAGTTTTAGTTTGCAGTCTCTATGACTTTTACTATTCTACTGAATTGTCTAGGATTTCTTATACAATGTACTGGTGCCACATTTGTAACTTGACAAATAGGGCCTGCACTTTTACCAATTCTATGAGACAAAAAGAGAGAAAAAATAATGGGGATTCTTTCAACATAATTTAGCCCATAGGGGCCTTTTCTGCCATTTCTTCTGACTAGAAAGATGAGTTTTTTCTTGGAGTTTCAATTGCCTGCTGCCTCTGTCACAGCTCTAGGCCTGGATTCTATCTTCAGGGTACAGGCAGGAGAGATAACAGAAGGATAAAAAGATAGGAAGAAAAATGGAGATCTCCTTTACATCCTCCATCTTTCAAAGGTCCACTTTCCTGGTCCTCTTGCAAGAAAAATGGAGATTTCTCTCAGAATTATTGATGACCAGATTGCCTAATAGTAGTGTACATACTGATCAACCTCTGATCAAAGGATTGAAAGAAATGCATTAAAAAAGTAAATGGGAAACTTTACATGAGCTTCTCCAAATTTTGACTTTCCTTCCAACTATGCCTGATTCAGAATTTTCAGGCAGTTGTGTTTTGTCCAGAAATTTCAGTTATAATCTGTGAGAAAAGAAGGCTCTAATAAGCTTATCTGTTTTTTCTAGCACCAGTAGGATTAGATATTTTTATACAAAAATATAAAAACATTTAAGGAAAAAATATGCAACTGTCATACAAAGTCTTCAAGGAAATAAAGAGAAAACATTACTCAATTCCTTGTATGAAGCCAATATCTCTTTGAACACAAGATCAAAAACGGGCACCATGTAAAAGAAAAATTCTGGGCCAAACTAAATAAACTTAGGTGTTTACATTTATATGTAACTCATACAATGGATTAGTGTAGTCATTAAGATAAATATGAAGATCTATACTTAGTTACTGGAAAATATCTTTAAAGTAAATTAGCATGTGAGTAAGTACATGCTACAAAGTTTTAAAATCACCATAATATTTAAATAAATTTACTTAAAAATATGCAAGACATGTATGTCAGTATGTAAATTATATGCCTATAAATAATAAAAACATTGGAATATTAACAGTGGTTATCTTTGGGTGGAGGAATTCTGGTGATTTTTTGTCACTTCTTTTTCTAATTTTCAATAATGTACCTGGATTTACTGTATAAAAGAAATATAAATGCATTTATCATATTGGTAAGTGAAATATGTTTTTAAAAGTTTTAAGGCACATTACAATTCTCTGAAACAGAGAGGGAGAAGGAACAGAATGTGTTCCTGTGTTTTGAATTTTAAACAGAGCACTATTTACAATAAGAACTAGAGGCCAGTACACTAGATATTGAATGATTAATGAAACAAACATCTTATTTTATAATAATTGTGTATTTTGAAATTGCTATTTTATTGAGGCTTTTCTTCATTTCATGGGGTTTTCAGTAGCTTATAATAGGGTCAGGTAGAAGACCAGTTAAAATTAACAGTGTACAAATTCAGAAGACCTGGGTTCAAACAGTGGGTCTTTCACTTCCTCTTTGTGTGATCTTAGACTTGCTTCAAATTATTTTCAATGACTGATATAAACCTGAATTGAATAGTTCCTCTTGCTCCACTTAATAGTCATGCATCAATGTTTGAAAAAGAATTGGCAACTGTGGGAATTCCTGAGAAGGGTAAATGAGACTGGAAGGTAGTTGTGAGATGAAAACTTACTTTTCATTGCACACCCCCTGAATCTTTTGAATTTTTATGGTATGTATACTTTGCATATTTAAAATTAAATTTAAAGTAACAAAAAACTGATGGCGGGGAGAGAGACAGAGAGACAGAGAATAAAAATAATCTGGCAACTAATGACTAATTGTGTACATATATATGTATGTACACACACATATACACATACATATATGTAATTTCATTTGCATAACAGTATACACACACCTTACACATGATTATGCAAATTAAAATAACATTTTCTATCTCACAGGTTCTTATGAGTGTTAAATGAGCTAATTCATGCAAATATGGGCTAGATTATAATACTCAAATGTCAGCTATCATTACAGTTACTATTACTATAAGCACACATTAAGCATATTAAATGAAAAGTTTGGCTCCTACTGGGTTAGATTATTTTATGTAGGGTTGCTCCTGTGAAAAATAGCTGGATTATAACCAGGAACAATAATTTTAAGTAGCTGCCCTTCTCTTCTCTTTCTATGGTGGCTTCATGATTATAGTACTTCTCTCTATGGTCAGCATTCATGAGGTGTTCTTGAATTTAGTTATTGCTCTTCAAAAGAAGCACTGCCTTCTTCTTAAGGTGCTGTACAGCTCCCCTACCCCAAGAAAATTTTATATGTGACAAACTATACATATTTTACAGTGAAATAAACCTACACATATCCCAAATGTGTCACACAGCACATACTCACCAACCCTAACCACACAGAGATAGTCATTCAACGTGTTTAAATAAATCTAACTTGTAAAAATTTCTCTGTTCTTTAGTTTCAACTATGATAATGTAACTGAGCAGGACCCTATGAGGCCTTCCTCACCCATGTCCTGCACTTGCCTTTTGCATGCAGAAAAACTTTAGTCAAAGAGTAAGTTTAATCAGAGAAGTGAGACAATGCAGAAAGAAAGGAAAACAGTCAAGCAAGACAAAATAATAATACTGTAGCCATTAAACAAAGTCAAGGACCTTTAGTTCTTCCTCAAGGACTATAGATAATATTCTGACCCACATCCTTTGAGCTGTTTTGCATACACTGAAACCCCCACCAGGTGGAAGAAGTTAACTGTCTAGTGCCCACAAACATGTAGACCCCAGAACAGTTGGAACCAAAAGACTGATGATGCTGACTCCCAATTACCTCACCACCAACCAATAAGAAGAATAGCCACAAGTTGATCACTCCCTGATCCTTTAACACTATAAGACTCCTTACTACCCCCTCTAGGGTGTGTCACACAGTCTTGACGGCATTAGCCGCTGTGGCCCCCTTTGCCTGGCAAAGCAATAAAAGCTACTCTTTCTACTTCACCCCAAAATCTGTCTCTGTGTTTCTATTTGGCACCAGTGAACAGAGGCCGAGTTTCGACAAGACAGTTATATTAATAGCAATGCTCACAATAGCAATGCTCACAAAGATTGTAATATGAAATACTTTTTAGCCTGTTAAACTCTTGAAATAGTTTTGCTTTAACTGGTTTTTAAGCATTATTGTAACATGGCTAAATGAAAGAATATCATGATATAATATATTAAAAATAAAGAATATCCACATACATATCATACATTGTATTAAAATAAGCAATTACAAGGAAAATCATTTAATTTACCTAAATGTTAACACTGGCCCTGTTCACAAAGAGAAATTGAGAGATAATTTTATTTTTTCTTCCTTTATTTATTATTTTATATTTTCTATCATATATTTTACTTACTATATCATATATCTTATATTTGTGTAATAATATATAAATAAATTCAAAAGTATATTTTCCAGTGAAATATTTTTCCAAAAGTTTTAAGGCAAACTGTAAATTTAAAACGTATATCGGGCAGGGGTGTGGGATGAATTGGGAGACTGGGATTGATATATATACACTAATATGTATAAAAGAGATAACTAATAAGAACCTGCTGTAGAGCACAGCGAACCCCATTTCGCTATACAGTAGAAACTAACACAACATTATAAAGCAACTATATCCCAATAAAAAAATAAATAAAAATAAAATGTATACACCCACCATATAGGAAAGACCAGTGCATTTGTTGTTGTTTCTGTTGTTTTTGTGATTTATTAAAGTCATAAATCTTAAAGATTTGACTACGGATTCCAAATTTTTTAAAATGTTTCATTTTAATTACCCCCCAAAAGTAAAGAACACTTCTTATTAATTTTATTTATTTATTTTTTATTGGGGTATAGTTGTTTTACAATGCTGTGTTAGTTTCTACTGTATACTTAGGTGAAGTAGAGTTCCCTGTGCTATATAGCAGGTTCTGATTAGTTATCTGTTTTATTATTTATATTAGTGTATATATGTCAAGCCCAATCTCCAGGTTCATCCCACCCCTCCCTTCCACCTCTTGGTGTCCGTATGTTTGTTCTCTACATCTGGGTCTCTATTTCTACCTTGCAAACCAGTTCACCTGTACCATTTTTCTAGATTCCACATATATGTGTTAATATACGATATTTGTTTTTCTCTTTCTGACTTACTTCATTCTGTATGACAGTCTCTAGGTCCATCCATGTCTCTACAGATGACCCAATTTCGTTCTTTTTTATGGCTGAGTAATATTCCATTATATATATGTACCACATCTTCTTTATCCATTCATCTGTCGATGGGCAATTAGGTTGCTTCCATGTCCTGGCTATTGTAAACAGTGCTGCAATGAACACTGGGGTGCATGTATCTTTTTGAATTATGGTTTTCTCTGGGTATACACCCAGGAGTGGTATTGCTGGGTCATACGGTAATTCTATTTTTAGTTTTTTGAGGAACCTCCATACTGTTCTCCATAGTGGCTGTATCAATTTACATTCCCACCAACAGTGCAAGAGGGTTCCCTTTTCTCCACATCCTCTCCAGTATTTGTTGTTTGTAGATTTTTTGATGATGGCCATTCTGACTGGTGTGAGGTGATACTTCATTGTAGTTTTGATTTGCATTTCTCTAATTAGTGATGTTGAGCAGCTCTTCATGCGCCTCTTGGCCATCTGTGTCTTCTTTGGAGAAATGTCTATTTAGGTCTTCTGCCCATTTTTTGATTGGGTTGTTTTTTTAATACTGAGCTGCATGAGCTGTTTATATATTTTGGAGATGAATTCTTTGTCCGTTGTTTCGTTTGCAAATATTTTCTCCCATTCTGAAGGTTGTCTTTTTGCCTTGTTTATGTTTTCCTTTGCTATGCAAAAGCTTTTAAGTTTCATTAGGTCTCATTTATTTTTGTTTTTATTTCCATTACTCTAGTTACAAATTTTAAATCTATTAAAACTATTGCTATTTTGGAAAGAAGATGAACTCCTTGGATGTTTCATATGGGAAGTGGAAGAACATCAAGAGATCATTAACCTGTTTGAGTGTGGGTTTATACTTAGCAGAAGAATTATAAAGTCAAAATACCCTAGGAATTCCTCTGGAGTACAACATTTTTGGGTAGGCATAAAATGACTACGTCAAAAACTTTAGAGAACGTGAAAACTGTCTTATTCACAAGCAATCCCAGGACCCAGGCATTGTGAGTCACATAGTAGGGCTTTTATGTTATGCTGATAACTATTTATAATTTTCACTAATAGTAGTTTTGGAATAATAAAGTGAAAGCAAATAATGTAATAATATAACTAATAGACTTTAGAAATATAGTGAAAATTCATAAATAGAATGTTTGGTGGTAGAAATGTTTGGAACTAGAGTCTTGACTTTAAATTATAAAACATATACAACAGATCATAGAGAGTTTTAATACAGATTTCTAAAGAAAGTATTATTTTAAATATTGTTAAGTTATGAGTGCTTATTATATCTTGATTTAGGATTGAGATGTGATATACTTAATATACTGGGGGCAAGGATTTACATTAAATAAAAAGGAGGTTAATCATTTTATTTAAAGAAAATATTCCAAATTCCATAAAAGTAGAAACCTTAAATGAAATATATTATTTAATTTTTGTCCCCTATAGTATATAAAATATATGTTGCATTCTGTACTAAACATGACTGAAGTATTTCTTATTAGTACAAGAAATTTATTAGCCTTAATATTCTTACTGAAAATAATAAAAATTTTTCAAGGTGCTCCATAAAATTAAATAGTTCAATCTTTGAAAGTTTAACTATTGAAGATTGAGGTTGCTATGTTAACTACAATTATTCTTATAAGATAATTGGTTTAAAACTATTACTATTAAGCAAAACAAAATTTGATAACTGAGGAATCAATTAAATGTGCAATTAAATGTGCTCTAGAGGCCAATTAGTCCTGACCCTCCAAACTCTAGATCCATATTTGAATAATACTAGTTGTTTAAAACTATCTAAAAGGATGGTTTTCTTCAACTAAAGTATGTGTTTATTGCACCCTCCATTGGAACAAAATCTGAAGAACCTGTAAGCAAGTTCCTTTGGCTTCTAGTCAACAACTAACAGCAATATATACATACATTACTTCATAATGAATGCACATCAGCAAAGAAGTACAACTTATTTACTTTTCCTTTAAAATATACGGTTGCCATTTGGATTCTGCATCTCAACGGCTCTGTCTCTGATGCTGTGTCTCATGGGCATCATTTAAAGCGACAAGCCTAAAAATTATGGCTCTCCTTCTGTCTATCCCCATAACTGCTAAAGAATCGCACATCTGTTCCCCAGTTTTGCTTGATTAATAAAGATGTGCAAAATAGGAATTATCTTCTCACCCTCACTTGGGAAAGAAAAACAGGGGGCTCAGGAATACTAAACAAATTATGTATGAAGCGAAATCTTCCCCATCAGCTCAGTGCCAGGAGGGATTAGACCATTGTTTACATATGGATAGCCTCTAATTTTAGTGGTACATCAATTTGCTAGACTTGAAAGGATCTTTTCTCCTTAATTTTGGAGTTGAAAAGAGATACTATTTTGGTAAAATCACAAGGATATAAATGGGTTCTAGATCTGTGTCTGCCAACAATCTGCAGTAAGGCAATTACATTGTCATACTATTTGGATTTAAATAATAATTGTTTGTCACACAAAAATCATTCATATTTTTTTTCTCTTCTACAGCTTCTGCCTTAATGATACTGAGTTTACTCAAATAGCATTGAGTATGGTTTGAGGAAAGAAAAAATGAAAACACAGATGGAGAATATATTTATATTAATTCAAGTCGTACTGATTGAATACCTTCTATGTCAGAATTAAACAGAGGAAAAGACATTGGAAATATTATTTTGATTAGCTACATAAAATTAGTTTTCATGGATGTCTCAGAACTTATTTTAATAATGCCATATTTTTGAAATTCCAACTTTTTATCTCTATATGAAACACAGCAAAGTACATCCTAAAACAAACACTTCTTTGCTCATTTCCCAAGGATATATTCCTAGAAGTGAAATTTGGGCTAAGTAGTATGCAAATTTTTAAGACACTGGCACTTCTGTGCACTGCTGGTAGGAAAGCAATTTGATTCAATTTTCAATGAGGAACATTTGACAATATGTATACAATTTCTTCCACCTTTAACAATAATCTATCTTTCTGTATATATGTCACATTTTGCAATTTAAACGAAGTGTTGAGATCTAGGTCATCTCACATTTGGGGGAAAAAAGTTTTTTTGTAATTTATGCCAAAGCAGTGAAAACTCCATGAGTAAGTGGTTAATAAAACAGACTCTTCGTCTTCCATGATTATTCAGTGCAAGTTTTATTACAGTTACACCAATTGAACCAGTAGTCTAAAATTAGTACAGGCTCTGTCAACACTTGGTTGAGACTGGGGTTCTGTCTACTTTAAGTGCAAACAAACAGACATCTGAAGCACCTGCTTTTCAAAAGAGTGACCACCAGATATAATAGATAGAACACAGGATCTAATGTTACCATAGTGAGGATGGCATTTTATTGTTCCTCCAATTTAGTGATTTTGTTCTGTTTGTTAACTAGTAAAATCATGTTTGTAAATAACTTCATTTCCACTTTATACAGCCAAAATTTACTATATCCCATTTCAAATTCCTACTATATAATTAATAAAGTGGGAAGAGCAGTGACTGTTCTTAGGACTTGTCCTAAAAACAGTATCTCCAGGTTACTGAAAAACACAATAAAATCTTGATGGAGTAAATTATCATTGGTACACACAGCACATATGTTAAAGCTTTCAACTTAGCACATTATCAAACACAAAACTAAATATCATAGATTTGTGTAAATTAGACTTCAGTTACAATGAAAAAAAGGCATAAAAATGAGAGGAATCTGACTCCCCTTTCTTAAAACCGAGAAATATATTTTTTTATAGTGCCAAAAATAGGGTTGTTGTTACCTATTATGTGAAACTTTTTAGAGAATTAGTTGGAGAAAAAAAAATTTTCAAAAAAAATTTTTTTGTTTTCCAGTTGAGCAAAATCACATGCAATGCTACTAGACTGCCAACACATGATGTTCTAACTTCCAAGCCCAAAACACAAGCCTTTAAAATCCTACCTATCTAGGAATCTTCTGTCTTTGAGCAACGGAAATCTAAATTCATCTAAATTCACTTGTACAAGCCAGCCAATATTCATGTAACCTCATTTAGGACTGGATGACATATTTGTTAAACTGGAGACTGAGATTTGGTTCATGTGAAAATCAACTGAGTTTGTGAGATACAATTTTTACTAAAGTACAAATGGAAACAAGTCTAAATTCTAAGCTTAAAACTCAGAACAGCAAATTGATTAAGTCTAGGTGGAACCTCATTATAAAGATTCAGCCTCTTAAATATGCTCTGTGTTTTGCTCTTTAGGAAGATTCTGGTGATAAATGATAAAATTACACACACACACACACACACACACACACACACACACACACACACATATTTAGTTTATACCAGGTTCAGTATTTTAAAATTAGCCAATGTAATTCACAGTAACATAATAAAACAGAAATATTTTATTTTAAAATCACTTGCTATCAAGAACAAGACAATTATGTCCCCTCTTACTATTCCTTTTCAATATCACATGAGAGTTTCAACTAATGTAAAAGGATAAGAAGAGATATAAAGTATATAGATTGAGAAGAAACAAAACTATCTTTTCAGATGATATGATTAACTATAGACATAATAAAAAAAATCAACAAAAAATACTCCTGAACTAATAAGTAATTATAGCAAGATTGCAGGATACAAGGTAAAAGTCAGTAACTTTTCTATATACCAGCAAAGAACAAGTTAAGTGGAAATTAAAAACACAATACCTGAGCTATTTGTAATGAGGTGGATGGACATAGAGTCTGTCATACAGAGTGAAGTAAGTCAGAAAGAGAAAGACAAATACCGTATGCTAACACATATATATGGAACTTAAGAAAAAAAAATGTCATGAAGAACCTAGGGGTAAGACGGGAATAAAGACACAGACCTACTAGAGAACGGACCTGAGGATATGGGGAGGGGGAAAAGTAAGCTGTGACAAAGCGAGAGAGTAGCATGGATATATATACACTACCAAACGTAAAATAGATAGCTAGTGGGAAGCAGCCGCATAGCACAGGGAGATCAGCTCGGTGGTTTGTGACCACCTAGAGGGGTGGGATAGGGAGGGTGGGAGGGAGGGAGACACAAGAGGGAAGAGATATGGGAACATATGTATATGTATAAGTGATTCATTTTGTTATAAAGCAGAAACTAACACACCATTGTAAACCAATTATACTCCAATAAAGATGTAAATAAATAAATAAAAATAAAAACACAATACCATTTACCTTAGCACCCCAAAAATAAAATACTTAGATATAATGAACTATAAAAAAGATCTACATGAGGAAAACTATAAAACTCTGATATCACAAAACTTTGATAAAAGATATCAAAGAAAAACTAAAACTAAATGGAGAGATACGGATTGGAAGACTCAATATTGCCAGGATGTCATTTCTTCCGAGTTTGATCTTTAGGGTAAAAAAAATCCCAATCAACAGCCCAGCAAGTTACTGTTTATATGGAGAGGCAAGAAAGACTCAGAATTGCCAACACATATTACAGAAGAAAAACAGAGTAAAGGTTTGACAAAATCTGACTTCAAGAATTTTTAGTAAGATTACATTAATCGGGCTTCCCTGGTGGCGCAGTGGTTGAGAGTCCGCCTGCCGATGCAGGGGACACGGGTTCGTGCCCCGGTCCGGGAATATCCCACATGCCGCGGAGCGGCTGGGCCGTGAGCCATGGCCGCTGAGCCTGCGCGTCCGGAGCCTGTGCTCCGCAACGGGAGAGGCCACAACAGTGAGAGGCCCGCGTACCGCAAAAAAAAAAAAAAAAAAAAAGATTACACTAATCAAGACAGTATGGTATTTGTGAAAGAATAGACAGATCAATGGAACAGAAGAGAGGGCCAAGAAAGAGACCCAAATAAATACAGTCAACAGATCTTTGATAAAGAAGCACAGACAATACACTGATTTAAAGACAGTGTTTTCAACAAGTGGAACTAGAACAAATGGATATCCACATGCAAAATAATGTATCTAGACGCAGACCTTACTCCTTTCATAAAAATTAATGCAAATGGATAACAGACTTAAACGTAAAATGTAAACCCCTAGAAGATAACATAGGAGAAAATCTTGGTAACCTTGGCATGGCAATGACTTTTTAGATCCAACACTAAAGGCATGATCCATGAAATAAATAATTGATAAGTAGACTTCATTAAAAACTTTTGCTCTACAAAAGACACTGTCAAGAGAATGAGAAGACAAGCCACAGATGGGGAGAAAATATTTGCAAAAGACATATCTGATTAAGGAATGCTATCCAAAGTATACAAAGAACTCCTGAAACTCAACAATAGGGAAAAAGAAAACCTGATTAAAAAATGGGCAAAAGACCTGAAAAGACACTTCAGCAAAGAAGATTTGAAGATGGCGAATAAGCAGATGAAAAAATGTTCAACATCATGTATCATTAGGGAAATGCAAATTAAACAATGAGATACCACTACATGGCTATTAGAATGCACAAAATCTGAAACACTGATGACACCAAATCCTGGTGACAATTCGGAGCAATAGGAACTCTCATATATTGGTGGTGGGAATGCAAAGTGGTACAGCCACTTTGGAAAACAATTTGGCAGTTTCTTGCAAAACTACGCACACTTATACCATCAGATCCAACAGTCACACTCCTTGGTATTTACCCAAATGAGTTGAAAACTTATGTCCGTATATAAACAAGATGTTTTTAACAGCTTCATTAATAATTGCTAAAACATACAACACTGTAAATCAACTATACTTCAATACAATAAGTTTTTTTAAAAGAAATAATTGCCAAAACTTGGAAGCGATTAAAAATGGTCTTCATTAGGTGAATGGCTAAATAAACTGTGGGATATTCAAACAATGGAATATTATTCAGTACTAAAAAGATAAGAGCTATAATCAAGACTTGAAAAAAACATGGAGAAAATGTAAATGCATATTACTAAGTAAAAGAAGCCAATGTGAAAAGGCTACTTACCATATGATCCTAACTATATGACATTCATTCTGGAAAAGGCAAAACTATGCAGACATAAAAGAGTTCAGTGGTTGTTAGTTGGGAGGGACCTGTTTACAATAAGTGGTGCAGGATTTTTAGGGTACTTAAAAAACTCTGTATGATACTAAAAAGTTTTATACTTTTCATTATACATTTTTCAAAACCACAGAAGGTACAACGTTAGAGTGAACGCCGATGCAAACTATGCACTTTGGATGAGAATGACGTGTCAATGTAGCTTCATCAATAATAACAAATTTACCACTCTGCAATGTTGATAGCAAGGGAGGCTTTGCCAGTGGGGTTTTGGGATTACTTGAGAACTTTGTACTTTCTGCTGAATTTTGCTGCAAACGTAATATTGCTTCTGAAAATAAAGTCTATTTAGGGAATGAGAGGAAGTAAGATAAAAAATAAATAACACAACAACAAGGGAAAATGAAATTAAATAAAATCATTTTCTAAGCCAATTCTATGCACAGTGCATTAAAAAAAACTCATCGCAAAGTAGAACTAGGAAGAACCATCTATAATCTAATTCTGTAGAAACTCAGCTAATACATTTTACTTAAAAAATGTCCTATTTTTAAAAAGTGATAAAATTTTCAAAAATTATAGAAAGACTATCCATATACAAAGGGTTCTGAAACTTTCTAGTTTCACACCATCCCTAGAGGTTCAGAATTTTTTTCACCTCACTCCAGGCCAAAACAAATACTTAACAGTTTCCTTTAAAAACTACTAAAAAGTCCAAACTATATAATAAGCATTTATATTCTAAAAACTTAACAGTCATTTGAAAAAAGTAATAAAAATAAATTATAAAAGAAAATCTTTACTTCACTTTTAAAAACCACAATTATTGGTTTTTTTCTTCATATAACACTTTTTTTCAACATCTTTATTGGAGTATAATTGTTTACAATGGTGTGTTAGTTGCTGCTGTATAACAAAGTGAATCAGCTATATGTATACATATATCCTCATATCTCCTCTCTCTTGCATCTCCCTCCCACCCTCCATATCCCGCCCTGCTAGGTGGTCACAAAGCACGGAGCTGATCTCCTGGTGCTATGCAGCTGCTTCCCACTACCTACTGATTTTACATTTGGTAGTGTATATATGTCCATGCCACTCTCCCACTTCGTCCCACCTTACACTTCCCCTTCCCCACGTCCTCAAGTCCATTCTCTATGTCTGCGTCTTTATTCCTGTCCTACCCCTAGGTTCTTCAGAACCTTTATTTTTTTTATAGATTCCATATATATGTGTTAGCATACGGTATTTGTTTTCCCCTTTCTGACTTACTTCACTCTGTATGACAGAGTCTAGGTGCATCCACCTCACTACAAATACCTCAATTTCATTTCTTTTCATGGCTGAGTAATATTCCATTGTATATATGTGCCACATCTTCTTTATCCATTCATCTGCCGATGGACACTTAGGTTGCTTCCATGTCCGGGCTATTGTAAATAGAGCTCCAATGAACATTTTGGTACATGACTCTTTTTGAATTATGGTTTTCTCAGGGTATATGCCCAGTAGTGGGATTGCTGGGTCATATGGTACTTCTATTTTTAGTTTTTTAAGGAACCTCCATACTCTTCTCCATAGTGGCTGTATCAATTTACATTCCCACCAACAGTGCAAGATGATTCCCTTTTCTCCACACCCTCTCCAGCATTTATTGTTGGTAAATATTTTGATCATGGTCATTCTGATGATGGCCAGTGTGAGCTGATACCACATTGTAGTTCTGATTTGCATTTCTCTAATGATTAGTGATGTTGAGCATCCTTTCATGTGTTTGTTGGCAATCTGTATATCTTCTTTCGATAAATGTCTGTTTAGGTCTTCTGCCCATTTTTGGATTGGGTTGTTCTTTTTGACATTGAGCTGCATAAGCTGCTTGTAAAATTTGGATATTAATCCTTTGTCAGTTGCTTCATTTGCAAATATTTTTCCCCATTCTGAGGGTAGTCTTTTCATCTTGTTTACGGTTTCCTTTGCTGTGCAAACGCTTTTAAGTTTCATTAGGTCCCAATGGTTTTTGTTTTTATTTCCATTTCTCTAGGAGTTGGGTCAGCAAGGATCTTGCTGTGATTTATGTCAGAGTGTTCTATGTTTTCCTCTATGAGTTCTATAGTATCTGGCCTTACATATAGGTCTTGAATCCATTTTGAGTTTATTTTTGTGTATGGTGTTAGGGAGTTTTCTAATTTCATTCTTTTACATGTAGCTGTCCAGTTTTCCCAGCACCACTTATTGAAGAGGCTGTCTTTTCTCCACTGTATATTCTTGCCTCCTTTATCAAAGATAAGGTGACCATATGTGTGTGGGTTTATCTCTGGGCTTTCTATCCTGTTCCACTGATCTATATTTCTGTTTTTGTGCCACTACCATACTGTCTTGATTACTGTAGCTAGGTAGTATAGTCTGAAGTCCGGGAGCCTGATTCCAACAGCTCCGTTTTTCTTTCTCAAGACTGCTTTGGCTATTTGGGATTTTTTTTGTTTCCATACAAAATGTGAAATTTTTTGTTCTAGTTCTGTGAAAAATGCCATTGGTAGTTTGACAGGGATTGCACTGAATCTGTAGATTGCTTTTGGTAGCATAGTCATTTTCACAATCTTGATTCTTCCAATCCAAGAACATGGTATATCTCTCCATCTGTTTGTATCATCTTTAATTTCTTTCATCAGTGTCTTATACTTTTCTGCATACAGGTCTTTTGTCTCGTTAGGTAGGATTATTCCTAGGTATTTTATTCTTTTTGTTGCAGTGGTAAATGGGAGTGTTTCCTTAATCAGGAACAAGGCAAGGTTGCCCACTCCCACCACTACTCGTTTTTTTTTTTTTTTTTTTTGGCAGTACGCGGGTCTCTCACTGTTGTGGCCTCTCCTGTTGCGGAGCACCAGCTCAGCAGCCATGGCTCACGGGCCTAGCCGCTCTGCAGCATGTGGGATCTTCCCGGACCAAGGCACGAACCCGTGTCCCCTGCATCAGCAGGCGGACTCTCAACCACTGCACCACCAGGGAAGCCCATCTCACCACTATTATTCAACATAGTTTTAGAAGTTTTAGCCACAGCAATCAGAGAAGAAAAAAAAAAAGGGAATCCAACTCGCAAAAGAAGAAGTAAAGCTGTCACTGTTTGCAGAGGATATGATACTATACATAGAGAATCCTAAAGACTACCAGAAAACTACTAGAGCTAATCAATGAATTAGCACTAGTAAAGTAGCAGGATACAAAATTAATGCACAGAAATCTCTTTCATTCCTATATACTATTGATGAAAAATCTGAAAGGGAAATTAAGGAAACACAATTATTGTTGATATACCTATGCCTGAAAAGCCCCGCATACCTTCTCAAGTCTAGAAACCAGATTAGACATCCTTAACTATTCCACGGAGATTTTTGATATTTCATTTTTGCTGTTAGCGTCATTAATTACAATGATGGAAAAATCTAAATTGTTAAAGATATGATATTATCAAAGCAATGTAACATGACTTAATGCTGAAGCACAGAATTATCTAAAGGTAGTAATGCATACAGTATCTGAAAGATATCAAATTTGCTGTGTTTTCTTTGAAACGGTAAAATATCTTGTGGGTCTTGGATTACCTCAGTTTGACTGATGATCATATACTCTTTCGAAGAATTCCTAGTATTAACATTTACCACATTTGCTTTAATGTTGGTAAAAGTGTCATAAATACACTTTTGAAATCTACCAAGTGATGGTTAGAAAGTATATTTTAAATATTAATATGTTAATATCCTCCAGACTCAAATTAGTTTGTAATTGTACCAAGTGTTTATTTTTCTTATCATTTACAGTTTATTAGAGCAAAACACACTAATTTGCTAAACACTGCAACATATACCTGTACTTTTTTTTAACTTTTGAGTCCAGCTCATTCTAGGGTCTTAAATCAAATGAAGTTAATAAAATAATACAAACAAACAAAAAGACATTTCTGTCCCCAGCACATAAAGTCAAAGCAAAACCGTAAAAGAATAAAAACGTGAGTCACTGTTTTCTAATACAAAAACACAACTACTGCTTCTGTATTAAAACAATGTAAAATTTCCTTCAGCAACCTGCAAGTAGGTCAAATACCAAAGAGTTCTTTTGAAATACAAAATTGTTCTTCTATAAAAATTAAGCTCGACTGTAACAGAGAGTTTGCTTGTTAAATGACCCAAAAATGCCCCCAGGCATGATCTTAAGGCAGAGAACTACCTGGGACTTGTCCTTGCTATTCATCTAGCGGAAGGAAAAAGGCAAGCATGATTACCTCTGCTATGTTTGGAGTCTGACTTTAAGTGATCACTTTTCATTGTGAGTTTATGAAATCTTTAAGAGAAGCTGTGAAGGAATGTAATAAATTCGAGAAATAAAGCTGTCTCAAGCACCCCACAGATCCCAGTGGATATAATTTCACAGAACTGAGTTACTGCTTAGGACAGCCAAGATATTCTTAATGCTCCTATCTATAGCCCAAGATTCTCTGATTTACTGTTCTAGAGGGGATAAAGTGTTCAGGTTAATACAATGAGAAAAAAACAAAAGCTACAAACAAAATATGTGATTTAGTTAATATACTGCTGTTTGGCTTCCTGAATATCGCAGAAATTTATATCACTAGATGTCGGTCTATTATTTCAATGATTCAAATAGTACTGAATGTCAGAAGAAATAAAATCAAAGTATCTTAAAAAACAACAGCAAATCCCAAAAACAAAACAAACAAACAAGAAACACTGCAAAGAATGAAAGGAAGTTCTGTTCATTCCTTTGGATATCTTGGAAGCCTAAATGCATAAATCCAACTGAAAATTCATAATTTAAGGCACAGTTCACTTATAATTTTATTAGAAATCATGAGCTTTCTGCATGTTATGGAATAAGCATATCATAAGCTATTAATTCCTGAAAAAATATTCAAAATAGTTATTTCTCAAATACTAGTAGTTCATTTTTAAAAATTAGATCTCTTTGTGTATATCCTCCATTATCTTGCAGGAAGCTAATATACTACTAGAAGTTGAGTTTGACAACAAATCCAAAGACCTGCTTGTCTTTATTTTTTGGAACTTGATTATGTTCTCTTCACTTCTCTGTGTTCATCAGTAACATATTCTGTCTTCAAGGACAAGCACAATTCATTCTTTCTCTACAGAGCATTTGTCTTTTCATGACCTGGCATAATAAAGATGGTGAACGCTCTACTTCAAAGACACCAGCTTCTCATAATCTTACATTACTTACAAATTCTGTTGAGAACCTCTTGCCCTGATATGTGTGCACTCAGCTACATTATCTATTTATCATCTTATCATCTGCAAGCACCTATACTTGTTCTCTACCCATAGCCCCTTCTTTATATCCAGCATGTTACCTTGGACTGTTGACTTCCCATGTCCTCTAAGAATCAGGTATTCACTGTGATGACACATGGCCACAAGTTGCTCTGTGTGTGTTTCTCATCTAATCTAGCTTAGACCTTGAGAAATTAAATCTACACTAAGCCCTGGAAGAGGTCCTTGAGGAGTTTGTCTTAGTCCCAGAATAGAGCCTAAATGACTATTCTTGATGAATTAAATATCCACTGTTTGAATTCATTTTATTCTTCCAATTTCTCATTGGAAATGAAAATATCTTGCCTGCTCTCAAAAGCCCCCAAAACAGAAAGCCCAGTTGTGATAATTTTCTTTGAATGCTTATAATAGGACAGTATTTTATCCTGTAGCTCTCTTTATTCTATAGTATACTAACCCATTTTATCTTTTAACAGTATTATGAAGTTTGAATTGTCAAATGTCCCTGTGCATGGGAATCATATTGACTAAAACTTGTTAATGTTCTGTGAGAGATCCAAATTTCCAAGTTTTTAATAAATCCCGGGAACTTTTTGGTTAAAAACACTATCTGTATTAACTCACTGCTTCTGCAGAATTCATGCTATTCACCAAGCACATGTTCTACTATTTCCCATTTTGGGCCACCCAGCTCAACACCACAAAAACCCTTTTATTCTCCAAAATAACATCAAAGATCATCTGCGTGTGCATGACTAGGGAAAAGGATTATATTTCAACTCACTAATGGAAACGATTTAAAATTAAATTTTAGATATCCTTACGTTTAAAAGACCTCAAGTCAACTTCACCATTGGAATGATCTCAAGGGCAATCTTTCTCCAAGCAGTTAGTGTTCTTAATCCCTACACTATTCTACCTATCATAACTCACTTAGCTTGTTTGAAAAGTACGGCAATGAACAGCTATTCATTATTGTACTTGATATGAAACTGTTGTAATATGACCCTCGTCAAAATTGTTTCCTCTACATTACACCTCAGGAGGGAATATTACTTTAAAAATCAAAGTGAGAAGAATCTTTACTTAAATATTTTGAAACAAAATGTCTGAAAACGAGAATTATCTAATAATCACTTTACCTCTTTTACTCTGGTTCCTAGAAAGCCTAATGAAAATTTAAAAATAATTTGCAAAATTATTGTAAAACTTGTAAAATTTTTGTAGAACCTGATTGTCTGACTTTACTGATTTTTTATTTCAATTTTAAGATGGCACCAAGTTATATAATTGATTTAGTGTAATATTTTCAGGAAAGTATAACTGAATGCACACATTTATTACAATATTCATACATGCTTCGGACGTTAGAAAAATGATACATCTTAAATGAAATACTTAATTCAATAATATTAAATATTATTTAATATTATTATTTAATATTATTCCTGGATACATATTGTTTTCTGAGTGTGTTTTTAAACCATCTGAAAATCTGGCACTATCAACGGGGACCTACAAGATGGCGGAGGAGTGAGACATGGAGATCACCTTCCTCCCCACAAATACATCAAAAATACATCCTACATGTTCCGTAGGAACAACTCCTACAGAACACCTACTGAATGCCGGCAGAAGACCTCAGACTTCCCAAAAGGCAAGAAACTCCTGCGTAGGGCAAAAGAAAAAAGAAAAAACAAAGACAAAAGAATAGGGATGGGACCTGCACCTCTGGGAGGGAGCTGTGAAGGCGGAAAAGTTTCCACACACTAGGAAGCCCCTTCACTGGTGGAAACGAAGAGGTTGGCCAGGGGGAAGCTTCAGAGGCACCTAGGAGAGCACAGCAAAAGGGGTGCAGAGGGCAAAGCAGACAGATTCCTGCACAGAGGATCAGTGCCAACCAGCACTCACCAGCCTGAGACGCTTGTCTGCTCACCCGCTGGGATGGGTGGGGGTTGGGAGCTTAGGCTCTGGCTTTGGAAGTCAGATCCCAGGGAAAGGACTGGGGTTGGCTGCGTGAACACAGCCTGAAGGGGGCTAGTGCACCACAGTTAGCTGGGAGGGAGTCCGGGAAAAAGTCTGGAACTGCCGAAGAGGCAAGAGACCACTGTTTCGGGGTGTGCTAGGAGAGGGGGTTCAGAGCACCACCTAAATGAGCTCCATAGACTGGCAAGAGCTGCGGCTATCAGCGTGGACACCAGAGATGGGCATGAAACACTAAGGCTGCTGCTGCAGCCACCAAGAAGACTGTTTGCAAGCACAGATCACTATCCACACCACGCCTCCCAGGAGCCTGTGCAGCCCGCCACTGCCAGGGTCCCAGGATCCAGGGACAACTTCCCTGGGAGGACACAGGTGCGCCTCAGGCTGCTGCAACGTCACACGAGTCTCTGCCGCTGCAGTCTCGCCCCGCATTCGTATCCCTCCCTCCACCTACCCTGAGTGAGCCAGAGCCCCATGATCAGCTGCTACTTTAACCCATCCTGTCTAGGCAGGGAAGAGACACCCTTAGGCAACCTACACGCAGGGGCAGGGTCAAATCTAAAGCTAAACCCCCGGAGCTGTGTGAACAAAGAAGAGAAAGGGAAATTTCTCCCAGCAGCCTCAGGAGCAGTGGATTAAATCTCCACAATCAACTTTATGTACCCTGCATCTTGGAACACCTGAATAGACAATGAATCATCCCAAAATTGAGGAAGTGGACTTTGGGAGCAACTGTAGACTGGGGTTTGCTTTCTGTACCTAATTTGCTTCTGGTTTTATGTTTATCTTAGTTTACTATTTAAAGTTTATTATCATTAGAATTGTTTATTGATTTGGTTGCTCTCTTCCTCTTTATATATATATTTTTTTTCTTTTCCTTTTTCTCTTTTCATGAGTGTGTATGCTTCATTGTGTGATTCTATCTGTATAGCTTTGCTTTTACAATTTGTCCGAGGGTTCTGTCTGTCCCTTTTTTTTTTTTTTCAGTAGAGTTTTTAGAACTTCTTATCACTGGTGGATTTTTTTATTGCTTTGGTTGCTCTCTTCTTTCTTTCTTTAAAATACATTTTCATTTTTTAGTTTTAATAATTTTTTATTTTAATAACTTAATTTTATTATTCTCTTTCTGTCTTTCTCTCCTATTTCCTTTCTTTCTCTTTCTCTCTTTCTCTCTTCCTTGCCTTTCTTGCTTTCCTTCCCTCCCTCCCTCTCTTTCTTTCTTTCTTTTCTCTCTTTTTCTGAGCCGTGTGGCTGACAGGCTCTTGGTGCTCCGGCCAGGTGTCAGGCCTGAGCCTCTGAGGTGGAAGAGCCAAGTTCAGGACATTGGTTCACCAGAGATCTCTGGGCCCCACATAATATCAAATGGCTAAGCCCTCCCAGAGATCTCCATCTCAACACTAAGACCCAGCTCCATTCAACAACCAGTAAGCTACACTGCTGGACACCCCATGCCAAACAACTAGCAAGACAGGAAAAAGACCACACTCATTAGCAGAGAGGCTGCCTAAAATCATAATAAGTTTACAGACACCCTAAAACACACCACTGGACGTGGTCCTGTCCACCATACAGACAAGTTCCAGCCTCATCCACCACAACACAGGCACCAGTCCCTTCCACCAAGAAGCCTACACAGCCCACGGAACCAACCCTGCCCACTGTGGTCAGATACCAAAAACAACGGGAATTACAAAACTGCAGCCTGAGAAAAGGAGACCCCAAAAGCAGTAAGTTAAGCAAAATGAGAAGACAGAGAAATACACAGCAGATGAAGGAACAAGTAAAAACCCACCAGACCAAACAAATGAAGAGGAAATAGGCGGTCTACCTGAAAAAGAATTCAGAGTAAGGATAGTAAAGATGATCCAAAATCTTTGAAACAGAATGGAGAAAATACAAGAAACATTTAACAAGGACCTGGAAGAATTAAAGAGCAAAAAAACAATGATGAACAACACAATAAATAAAATTAAAAATTCTCTAGGAGGAATCAACAGCAGAATAGATGAGGCAGAAGAACGGATAAGTGACCTGGAAGATAAAATAGTGGAAATAACTACCACAGAGCAGAATAAAGAAAAAAGAATGAAAAGAATTGAGGACAGTCTCAGAGACCTCTGGGACAACATTAAATGCACCAATATTCGAATTATAGAGGACCCAGAAGAAGAAGAGAAAAGGAAAGGGACTGAGAAAATATTTTAAGAGATTATAGTTGAAAACTTCCCCATGATGAGAAAGGAAATAGTCTATCAAGTCCAAGAAGCGCAGAGAGTCCTATACAGGATAAATCCAACAAGAAACATGCCAAGACGTATTAAACTATCAAAAATTAAATACAAAGAAAAAATATTAAGAGCAGCAAGGAAAAGCAACAAATAACATACAACGGAATCCAGATAACGTTAACAGCTAATTTCTCAGCAGAAACTCCGCAAGCCAGAAGGGTATGGCAGGACATATTTAAAGTGATGAAAGGGAAAGACCTACAACCAAGATTACTCTACCCAGCAAGGATTTCATTCAGATTTGACGGAGAAATTAAAAACTTTACAGATAAGCAAAAGCTAACAGTATTCAACCCCATCAAACCACCTTTAAAACAAATGCTACAGGAACTTCTCTAGGCAGGAAACACAAGAGAAGGAAAAGTCCTACAATAACAAACACAAAATAATTAAGAAAATGGTAATGGGAACATACAAATTGATAACTACCTTAAATGTAAATGGATTAAACGCTCCAAAAAAAAAGACACAGACTGGCTGAATGGATACAAAAACAAAACCTGTATATATGCTATCTACAAGAGACTAACTTCAGACCCAGGGACACATACAGAATGAATGTGAGGGGATGGAAAAAGATATTCCATGCAAATGGAAATCAAAAGAAACCTGGACTGCAACACTCATATCAGACAAAACAGACTTTAAAATAAAGACTACTACAAGAGACAAAGAAGAACACTACATAATGATCAAGGGATCAATCCAAGAAGAAGATATAACAATTGTAAATATCTATGCACCCAACCTAGGAGCACCTCAATGCATGTGGCTAACAACGATACAAGGGGAAATAGAGAGTAACACAATCATAGTAGGGGACTTTAACACCCCGCTCTCCCCAATGGACAGATCATCCAAACTGAAAATAAATAAGGAAACCCAAGCTTTAAATGATACATTAAACAAGATGGACTAAGTTGATACTTATAGAACATTCCCTCTAAAAACAACAGAATACACTTTCTTCTCAAGTGCTCATGGAATAGGCTCCAAGATAGATTATACCTTGGGTCACAAATCAAGCTTTAGTACTGAAAACTGAAATTGTATCAAGTATCTTTTCTGATGACAACGCTATGAGACTAGCTATCAATTACAGGAAAAAAAATCTGAAAATACAAACACATGGAGGTTAAAAAATACACTACTAAATAACCAAGAAATCACTGAAGAAATCAAAGAGGAACTCAAAAAATACCTTGAAACAAATGACAACGAAAACACGATGGCCCATAACCTACGGGATGCAACAAAAGCAGTTCTAAGAGGGAAGTTAATAGCAATACAATCCTAGCTCAAGAAACAAGAAATATCTCAAATAAACAACCTAACCTTACACCTAAAGCAATTAAAGAAAGAAGAACAAAAAACTCCCAAAGTTAGCAGTAGGAAAGAAATCATAAAGATCAGATAAGAAATAAATGAAAAAGAAATGAAGGCAACAATAGCAAAGATCAATAAGAGTGAAAGCTGGTTTTTTGAGAAGATAAAAAAAATTGATAAACCATTGGCCAGACTCATCAAGAAAAAACGGAGAAGGCGCAAATCAATCGAATTGGAAATGAAAAAGGAGAAGTAACAACTGACACTGCAGAAATACAAAGGATCATGAGAGATTACTACAAGAAACTACATGCCAATAAAATGGACAACCTGGAAGAAATGGACAAATTCTTAGAAAAGCACAACCTTCTGAAACTGAAACAGGGAGAAATAGAAAATAAATATAGACCTATCACAAGCATTGAAATTGAAACTGTGATTAAAAATCTTCCAACAAACGAAAGCCCAGGACCAGATGGCTTCACAGGCGAATTCTATCAAACGTTTAGAGAAGAGCTGTCACCTATCCTCAAACTCTCCCAAAATACAGCAGAGGTAGGAACACTCCCAAACTCATTTTATGAGGCCACCATCATCACCCTGATACTAAAACCAGACAAAGATGTCAGAAAAAAAGAAAACTACAGGCCAATATCACTGATGAACATAGATGAAAATATCCTCAACCAAATACTAGCAAACAGAATCCAACAGCACATTAAAAGGATCATACACCATGATCATGTGGGTTTTATCCCAGGAATGCAAGGATACGTCAATATACGCAAATCAATCAATGGGATAAACCATATTAACAAACTGAAGGAGAAAAAACATATGATGATCTCAATAGATGCAGAAAAAGCTTTCAACAAAATTCAACACCCAATTATGACAGAAACCCACAAGTAACTGGACCTAGAGGGAACTTACCTCAACATAATAAAGGCCATATATGACAAACCCACAGCCAACATTATTCTCAGTGGTGAAAAACTGAAACCATTTTCACTATGATCAGGAACCAGACAAGGTTGCCACTCTCACCACTATTATTCAACATAGCTTTGGAAGTTTTAGCCACAGCAATCAGAGAAGGAAAAGTAATAAAAGGAATCCAAACTCGAAAAAAAAGAAGTAAAACTGTCACTCTTTGCAGAGGACATGATACTATACATAGAGAATCCTAAAGATTCTACCAGAAAACTGCTAGAACTGATCAATGAATTTGGTAAAGTAGCAAGATACAAAATTAATGCACAGAAATATCTTGCATTCCTATACACTAATGATGAAAAATCTGAGAGAGAAATTAAGGAAACAGTCCCATTTACCACTGCAAAAAAATGAATAAAATACAGAGGAATAAACCTACCTAAGGAGACAAAAGACCTGTATGCAGAAAGCTATAAGACACTGATGAAAGAAATTAAAGATGATACAAACAGATGGAGAGATATACCGTGTTCCTGGATCGGAAGAATCAACATTATAAAAATGACTACACTACCCAAAGCAATGTACAGATTCCAGAAATCCCTATGAAACTACCAATGGCATTTTTCACAGAACTAGAACAAAAAATTTCAGATTTGTATGGAAACACAAAAGACTCCCAATAGTCAAAGCAATCCAGAGAAAGAAAAACAGAGCTGGAGGAATCAGCCTCCCTGACTTCCGACTACACTACAAAGCTACAGTAATCAAGACAGTATGGTACTGGCACAAAAACAGAAATACAGGTCAATGGAACAGGATAGAAAGCCCAGAGATAAACCCACGCACATATGGTCACCTTATCTTTGATAAAGGAAGCAAGACGATACAATGTAGAAAAGACAGCCTCTTCAATAAGTGGTGCTGGGGAAACTGGACAGCCACATGTAAAAGAATGAAATTAGAACACTCCATAACACCATCAACAAAAATAAACTCAAAATGGATCAAAGACCTAAATGTAAGGCCAGACACTATAATACTCTTAGAGGAAAACATAGGCAGAACACTCTATGACATACATCACAGCTAGATCCTTTTTGACCCAACTCCTAGAGAAATGGAAATAAAAACAAAAATAAACAAATGGGACCTAACGAAACTTAAAAGCTTTTGCACAGGAAAGGAAACCATAAACAAGATGAAAAGACAACCCTCAGAATGGGAGAGAATATTTGCAAATGACGCAACTGACAAAGGATTAATCTCCAAAATATACAAGCAGCTCATATAGCTCAATATCTAATAGACAAACAACCCAATCCAAAAATGGGCAGAAGACCTAAACAGACATTTCTGCAAAGAAGATACACAGATTGCCAACAAACACATGAAAGGATGTTCAACATCACTAATCATTAGAGAAATGCAAACCAAACTTCAATGAGGTATCACCTCACACCAGTCAGAATGGCCATCATCAAAAAATCTACAAACAATAAATGCTGGAGCAGGTGTGGAGAAAAGGGAACCCTTTTGCACTCTTGTTGGGATGTAAATAGATACAACTAGTATGGAGAACAGTATGGAGGTTCCTTAAAAAACTAAAAATAGAACTACCATACAACCCAGCAATCCCACTACTGGGCATATACCCTGAGAAAACCATGATTCAAAAAGAGTCATGTACCACAATATTCAATGCAGCTCTATTTACAATAGCCCGGACATGGAAGCAACCTAAGTGTCCACTGGCAGATGAATGGATAAAGAAGATGTGGCACATATATACAATGGAATATTACTCAGCCATAAAAAGAAACAAAATTGAGTTATTTGTAGTGAGGTAGATGGACCTAGGGACTGTCATACAGAGTGAAGTAAGTCAGAAAGAGAAAGACAAATACCGTATTTGTAGTGAGGTGGATGGACCTAAAGACTGTCATACAGAGTGAAGTAAGTCAGAAAGAGAAAGACAAATACCGTATATGGAGTTTTTTTTAAAAAATGGTTCTGAAGAATCTAGGGGTAGGACAGGAATAAATACGCAGACATAGAGAATGGACTTGAGGACACAGGGAAGGGGGAAGGGTAAGATGGGACAAAGTGAGAGAGTAGCATTGACATATATACACTTCCAAATGTATAACAGATAGCTAGTGGGAAGCATCCACATAGCACAGGGAGATCAGCTCAGTGCTTTGTTTCTAACTAGAGGGGTGGGATAGGAAGAGTGGGAGGGAGATGCAAGAGGGAGGAGATATGGGAATACATGTATATGTATAGCTGATTCACTTTGTTATACATCAGAAACTAACACACAATTGTAAAGCAATTAAAGTCCAATAAAGATGTTAAAAAAAAAAAAAGAAGTCAACCTCCCAGGGCGGGGGATTGGTGGGGGTGGGGAATATGGCACTTTTAACCAATATAATAGCGAAAAAAATTAGTTTATCAAAAGATAAAGTTGGGTTTTGTTTGCATCTTAGCTCTTGCAGATAGGAAAGGGAAGCATGTCTCATTTCCAGAAAGAATGGTTAGACAACTGTTAAAATTCATAAGAAAGTAATACAAAGGTAAAAATTATTAATTATCATGCAGATACAACATGAATATAATGGTGATAGTTTGATAGAGCTCTATATTTATAGTATTTAAAATTTTTATATAGTCATTTTCATGTGAACTGAATTTCAAAAAGTATCATTTATTATAATAACTTGTGTTAATGCAATCTCTAAATAAATGTTGCTTTAGTTTTGACTTATTTTTAATTTACTTTTCCCACTGAATATTGTTTAACATAGTGGTTCAAACTCTTCCCAAGTATAGTTTTAATAAAAATAGAAAACACTGATGTCTATTTGCAAGTTGGAACAGCTTAAATAGTTTAATCGATTTCAAATACCATTTAAGAAAAAATTAATCAGAAACACGAGAATATTAAGCATAATTTAAAGTGCTTGGCAGGTAATAAAACTATATTTCCACATCATGTTATAGATAATAAACCAAAAATATTTGTAAATTAATACAAATTTTTAAGCTTCTCTTTTTCACCTTAATTGTCTGAAATTGTTGGAATGCTGCTCATTTTTAAACTATTACAATTTCCTTTCAAGATATATACTTAATGCGATAATCTTTTCCACCTACAAATGCAGTAAAATGGCATAAAGAATAAAAAGCACATATTAAGTCCAAATCATTAAGGATATTAAAAGAGGGATCATCTGGAGGGCTGAAAACTATAAGAAAGAGCTTAAATATGCAAAGAAGACAGAAGCAGCCCCAAAATTATTTCAGTATAATGCTGTGAACACTGGAAATGCCACCAAAAACACTTCATTGCTGGATAAGAGTAGGTACTCAAGAAAAAGCAAGCTAACCAACCAACCAACCAACATAACTTTTAGTTAAAGGGTATTGTTTGATAACTGGCTTCAGCAGAGCTCTACGACTCATCTTAGGGTCAGGTTTTAGGAATAGGAGTGTCTGCCCTCATGTGGTAACACTTAAGGATAAAACACAGATTTCAGAGATGGAATGTTAATTAAGGTGAACTGTCAAACTCTGAGCTACCAGAAGCACTTAAATTCAAAAGATTTTACCCTAGTGCCCTAAACCTTTCCCCAGATAACCTGCACAGTAGATACAGTAGAGTATCACAGGAAAAGCCAATAAATTATGTTTATATATATATATATATATAAACGCAGGATCTTTACAGAGATAATGATAAAACTCTCTGAATGACGTCCATAATAAAAGTCTTGAATAATTGAAATATGTTCATGGATGAAAATCTCAATATGACACTTATGCCAAGTTTATTCAAATTAATCAATAAATTTAATGCAATCCCAATCAAAATTTCATCGAGGTTTCTTAAGGAAATAAATATTGTGATTTCATAATTAATAGAGAACTATTAGTTTACAAAAATTGTGAAGAAATTTTGAAAAAAAGTGAACATATTCTATCAGATATTAAGACTTTTTTAGCTATAGTAATTAAAATACTGGCTGCACTGTAATGGCAGGTATATCAGGACTTGATATACTTGTGTAGTTAAAGAAATAGAATAATTAAATGTAACATTTCAAATGACTGGGGGGGAATGCAATGAAAAATAAGAGATGTTGAAATAATTAACAATACATTTATGAAATATTAAAGACAGACCTGTATCTCCCATAGTTCAAAAACTCCAAAAAAACAAGTACAAATGGGAACACATTAAATAATTATATGTAAAATTATATAGAATCTATATTATTATTGTATATATAATATACACAAAATATATATACAATAATAAGGTATAGGCAGAACCACACTGAATTATATATAATACCTATAATACAATGTTATTAACTATATGTATAATTATTCATTGTGCTTCCATCTTCACCTTATTTTTGTGTATATGTATACATATATTCTATGTCTTTATAGGCAAAGAGATATAATCTTGGAGAGAGAGAGAGATACATATATATATATAGAAAGAGAGACAAAGAGACAGAGAGAGAAGAAAACATAGTATATAATCTGGTTATACCTTTGTATTAAACAAGGCCTTATTAAACAATACATAAAAAGCGAACATCAAAAAGAGAAAACATATTAAGTTAACAGACTGAATGGTTATGGAGATATAAACAGACACACATGTGCAAACTAAACAGCAGAAAGCATTGGAATCAAAACTATTGAAACAGTCTTCTACAAATTCTTAAGAAACAGATAACCCATTAGAAAAAATTGCAAAGTACTTTAAGATATTCACATTGTTATTACATATAAAATATTTAAATAAAAAATGAACAAGATACTGTTTTTCACTCATTAGACTTGCAGACCTCACAATGGATAATAATATAAAGTTCTGGAAAGAAATGGATCGCCTCATACTCTTAATACAAGTGTAAAGTGGCACCAATTTGTGCAGGGGTATAAGCAATAGTATTAAATGTGTACACCATTTTATTCAGAAACTCTTTTCTAGGTGCATATCTTAAGAATATATTTACACATATATATTAAGAAACATATACAAGAAGGCTAATTAAAGCATTAACCTAGCAATAAAAAAATTAGAAATAACCCTCGATGTCCTTATTGGGGCAACAGTTAAATTTAAATTTATTTATATTATATTTAAATGTATATGCATATAGAGTAGTATAAAGCATGAGAATAATTAATATACATGGCTATGAAGTGGTATCCAGGAGATATTAAGAAAAAAACACAAATTGCAGAACAATATATTCTTGATTATATGATTTATGAAAAACAAATAAAACCTATTTTTGAATAAATACATATTTATTTCGAACACCAAATCAGCTGTGTTTAATTTTTGGCAAAAAGTGATGTTGGGAGCCGTGGACAGGAAGGCAAAGAATAAATTTCACTTTGTATTTTTTTTAATAACATAAACATGTTTAACTACCACTTGTGGAGAAAAACTATCCTGTAGCTATAATCTGTCATTTCAGCCTTTCCTCCCTCCCTGTTAACACTTGACCGTTCCTCCTACTCCGCAAGGGGAAAAATGTCATCTCTGAAGTAGAATTTTGCCCGCCAAGAATAGTTCATGCCCTAGTTTCTGGAACTGTGAATATGATGAGGTATAACACCTGTGAATATGTTACCTTACATAGCAAAGAGACTCTGCAGATGTAATTAAGGTTGCTGATTAGTTGACCTTAAATTAAAGTGATAATCCTGGATTATCTGCATAGGCTAAATGTAATCCCATGAGCCTTAAAAGCAGAGGAGAAAACCAGGGAGATGTGATCCAGTGTGACTGCTGATCAGAGTCAGTGTCTACATGATCTCAAGTCAGACATAAAATGTCAGTCAGTTCAGGGCAATGAGTGCAGCATCTTAATAACTGAATTCTACTGGACTGGTGAAAGAGTATTTTATCAATGTCAGCTCTCAGATCATTACTGTTCAAATAAACCTGGAGCTGCTCCATAGTTATGACGTGTGGACCTTGTCTGCCAGGTAGTTTTTCACTCTTTGTGGAGATAAGATGAACACAGGTTAAACAATTTAGGAGCAATATCTTATACTGCAAGAACCAGGATTTACATAGTGTGGTACTAGACAGCCTTCATTCAAGTGTGCCACTTTTCCTTGGCTGAATATTTTCCCACACCAACTTTGATTTCTGGTCCTTTATTAACTGCATCTTCTTTGATCCAGGCCTTCTACCTAACCCTATGTGCCTTGTTCACGGTCCTCATCCTGCTCCTGCTCATTACCTGTCAGTGGCTCCCAGTGACACAGAGGGAAAACTCAGTCCTAGGGAAGCCTGTCATCTGGGAGACTTTCTCATCTCTTTTCTGTTTTATTTAATCTCCAAAGAACTCTAGCTTTTGTGTAACCACTGTAGTAACAGTTCATTCTCTCACGAGGTCGTGCGTTCAATTGGTGGGCAGCTCGACCTCTTTTTTCACTCTTTTTTGAGCCTCAGCTATCATGAGACCATGCAAGAGTGGCTTTCATAAAGTTATTTTCTGTTTATTTCCACTGTCGATTAGACCTTTGACAAAAATATACCTAAATTAACTTCTACCTCCGCATTTACATTGGATAACAGCATATAAAATATGTGAGGTTTTTATGCCAAAATATACATTAAATCTGTTTGTCTTGACTATTTCTCACTTTAAAAAAAATCACTGCTTCTTTTCTAGGGTCAAAAAATAGATATACATACAGAAATAAACTGAACAAAATAAGCTTTCAAATAAGCCATCAAATGCAAAGGTTTGCAACCTGCCTAATACCAATGTATCCTTTGACTTTTTATGGACAGGAAGAGTGTTATTATTTTTTTTCTCCCCATCCGTGTTTTAAAACTTACCCTATAAACTTAGTCTAGAGCACATGAGGCCTTAGCTTAAACATCACTTCATTGGTGAAGGCTTTTCTAAGCCCCGTAGACTTGCTTATGCTTTCCTTAACACTCACCCATAACACTCTGTTCTTTCCCATCTCAATCTCCAATTTTCATTATATTTTTTTTATTGAACATCTGTCCTCTATGCCGGATTTTCTCTATAACAGAACAATTATCGTATCTGCTTATAATTTCACTATTCCCAGTCCTATCAGGATCTAGCATCTAATAGCAACTCAATATATCTTTGATGAATGAATAAGAACTGGAACTTATTATGGTTTACATGGAAGAACCCATCAGGCATGAAAGCCAAGTTTTATTTTGAAAGCAAAACACAGAAACAAACAAACATTAAAAAACAAACAAACAAAATCAAAAACCAAAAAAAAAAAACCCTTGGTAATGTGATTCTCCAATTCTGCACATCAAATTTCATAAGTATTAAAATTAAGGGATTGGAAGAGAGCAGAACTTTCCAGCTCTTGCAACCACATACTTCTTTGTTTTTTTTTTTGCTTTGCATAGAACTTATCAGCTCTAATCCACACAGAGCTTGAAAAAATTAAAATAAAACTATCTGTTTATCATTTTCTACTTTTATGCAAGTAGAAAAAATATCTCCTTACATCCATTGGAAAATTTGTAGGACATAATGGAGGAAGTTAAAGTTAAAAATTTTTCCCTGTTGAACTTCACACTCTCTCTAAATTATATAAATATGAACCTAACAAAAATAGAAAATAAGAAAAAAAAGAAAAAACTACATTATGTATTTTTTAAATATGACTGAGTTTAACATGATTTGAAATGTTAAGGGCATCATTGTTAAATTTTAAAATAAAATGATTTATTTTGTACTCCATATTTCACTCTAAGAAATAGATTTCCTCTTCTGGCTTTTAAGAATGACAATAATTAAAACATTTGTTTTAATAACATATCTTTTGTTAATGTAAAAATGTTCCCTTTAGAATGGTGAATGTGCTTTGTTGTACAATTCCACAGTTGCTATGGGAATCACCAAAATGTCATTTCCTTTTTGTTTATCTTAATCTTCTGAATTAATTTGTATATCTCACAAGCTGACACATTCATACCTGTCCTTAATCAATATTTTTAAGAGGAAGAATAGCTAATTCAAATAAGAGATGTAGAGGATGAAATTTTCCTGTAAGAAAATCAAAAGCCAATAATGCATTTATTAATATCAATATATAATTAAATACAATAATGTTGTAAGAGAAATGGCCTTGTGTACTTTCTCAAGTGGAGCCAGAATAATTACATTTTCTAGCATTTAAAAAAAAATGAAAAAAAAATGGTATTAAATGATGGACAGATGGGAAAGTCTTGGGCCAGAGGTCATTTACTGTGACTTCTTCAAAATTGGCTACAAATCCATCATACTCTACAGTTGCAGAGCTGCTAATGAGTTCCTAATTAGGAATTAGTCACCCATATTTATAATATGTAACATCCCCCAAGTCTGTCAACAGGGGGGAAAAAACACTCACTATCCTGAATATTAGGGTTTTATTGATGTCTGCCCAAATAGGTGACCTTTGCTATAGTGGATACATTTTCCTTTTGGAAAAGTGGTTCCATTTCCTAAAATTACAGGGAATGATGCTCCAGAAAATCCTGAAAGAAATAAGTCCTAAAATACAGGCAAAGCATTTACTGCCAGTAAAAGTTTCCTTTTAAATCTACCCCCTTTTAATTAATCAGTTTTTTATTCTTATTTTTTTTAAAAGATACCCAATGTCATTGGTTAGTGTAAATATGTGTGTATGTAATTATCTATATAATTAGAAAAGGGCAAAAAATTTTCTGATTATTTTGTTTCTGTGAAAGCCATTTCATTAAGTTTCAAATCTGAGATTTTAAGGGGTAAAGATATCACCTTTGGTATTAGTTTAGGATGTATGAACGCCTCAAAAATCAAACCAACGTTAAACAGCAGAACTTAAACATTAATGCTAAACTCAGTAATTGAAAAGAGAGAGATTAGTGTATTTTTCCTTAGCATAAACACATGAAAGAAGCTGAACATTGTGATTCCTATTCACTATTCTCACATTTCCCCAAGTGGAATATTTCACATAGCCTTTCTGAACAACACTGTTAATCATTACAATATAATTTAGACCAACACATATATGGCCAAAATGTTTTGGAGACATAGTCATAGAGTGGCCTCTCGATGACTAGTTATTGTAAAATTTCAAGACATCTGATGACAAAATAGCAAAGAAGTTTGGAAGAAAGAAAAGAAAAAAGGGAATTTGCTTTGATATCAGACAACCAGGAAAGACTGAGTGTATATATTGGATCTGTTCAGTTATTGGCTCAAAACATAAATAGATACAGTTAGAAACACAAGTAGCAAGAGATGTATGTCTTGGAATGACTCGCCGTTTCGAATTATTAAAGTGAACAGTATTCAATGAATATCTTCAGCGATCATTGACTTCTTTGATCAACTTTGAAAAACATGTTTTCAAAAGAATTAAGCTTTATAAGTTTATTTTTACCAAAATATTTTAAGTATTCACCCACACTCTACCTTGAAATTTGTTTTTTAATGAAAACTATGTCCTTAAATAAAACACACACACAATTTTACTAACCTAGCTAGTTTGGGTTTATTTTTTAAGATTTACTTTATATCCATCCAGCAAGTGAAATGATTTTAATGTCAGGCTTTGCAGAGGAAGCTTATAGTCACAAGTACAGTGCAAGAAAAACTATCTAACCACAGAATTTTATTTATGTTGTTTTCCTAGCAGCTGATTTAAAGCAAGCCTACAGGTCTTAGCAAATATCAGATGCTAAGGAGGTTCTAGACATTTCTATTAAGGAAAAGCGTAATTCACTTGTATCCACTCAATCAAAATGAGTTTTTTATGGGAAAAAAATAACAACCCAGCTGTCAGAAGTAAATGGGTAGACAAGCAAGAGGAGAATCTGGAGGAAGGTCTAATCAAATCATGAGCCTCATGATTAAATCCTCCCCTACTACCCTTTTAGGAAGAGGCTTTAGGACTCTCCATGAACTCTAGGAACTATCGCCTAAGATTCCCCAGTTCATTCCTATGGGACTTAGCTCTGCTTCTTACACTCATTCAGTGTAAGATGGTTTTGTCACAGTCGTGGAGGCTAATCTTTTAGTATCTGAACAAAACGTTCATCCTCTATTTTGCTTTCTGATCTTGACAAACCATGAAAGATAGACTGACCACATATTTGACACTTGCAGACAGAAGCTGTCTTCTATCTGCATTGTTGCATTTTCATTTAAAGAACAGCCTGAATTTGGACACTGTAATTAGGAATGAGATAAGAGAGAACTAGTTTTTAAAATTCTCTGCTTTACTTGAGAATTTCAGGGTAAGTTTATTTCACTTTCCTCAAGTATAAAATGAGAATAAGGACAGTCATGCTCAAAGTTGATGGCACATAGTAAGAGCTCAGTCAATAAAGGCATAAAAATATAGTAACATTATTTGTGTCATTCCTCTTTCAAGTGTGCCTTTTCTAAGTGTCCCCTCTAAGGATCAAGCTCCACTTGGGCCTTTCTTCCTTAACCAATTTATTTTAAGGTTTCCTTAGATCCTGATTCTTTCTCAACACTGGAAATTTGCTTTGTTCTCCTTTTTCTGCAAACCCACATATTCCTCAGGCAAACCCACTCTGATTCTTCACTTCTTAGGGATTAGGGAAAAAAAATCATAATAATGTGAAGAAAGGTTTTTCCACAGGAGACGATTCTTGGATCCTCTCCATACTGATTTCTCTCTCTCTCTCTCACACACACACGCACACACACACACACACACACACAGGGGACTTTATTAAATTTATATCATGGATACAACATGGTCTCATCTGTGATATACAACTGGGTTGTAGGTTTGACACTTTAGTCAGTCTGAGGAAAACTTGTAAGTTGTAGGTACAATGTTTGACTTGAACAGCGTGTTAAGTTACTAGATAATTTTAGTGACTTTTTATGTGACACCAGTAATAAATGCAACTTTTTTTTCAAATAAGCATGTGATACAAATATGTTTGACTTGCAGTTGAAATAAGGAGCTACTGTTTATTGATATTTCATCAGTCAGAACACAGGCAAAAATCAGATGGTACATGCCAATTTGGTTACTTGAAAAGAATTTAATGAAGGGTCTATTGCAAAGCTCTGAGCAAGATGCAGGCACAACGAAAGGGGTAGTGCTAGGGAGCTACAGGGATTAGTAAGTGGGGAGGTGGTCTATTACCATCCTCAGGCTTAAAGGTTAAAGGTGGGAGCTGGCTGCAACCCAGAATGAGACAGCTGATTGGACAGGACTGTGTGAATGTAGCTATAAACGTGGTCTAGGGAGAGAGCAGGCCCCAAGGGACACTAATAGGAAGGAGTCAGAGAAATAAATACTTGACCTCACTCTGCTCCCTCCCTCCTACCTTATCTAACACTCCCTTTGGCTAAAGCCAACCAAAGGGCCAAAGCCAAGAGAGCCCCTTGTGGAGAAGAAAGAGAGTGGATCTGAAGGAACAAAGAGAGATTAGTGAGCACAGTTCTAATTTTAGGTGAAAATATTTCTTCCAGAAATAAAGTTATTACTTTAAAACTTTAAGTGATTAGCAAAATCTGGTATTATCTTAAGGTGACAACAAGAAAAAAAACGTAAGCACTCCTTTGGGTGATGTTATGTTAGACTGTAACTATTAGTGATAATAAAATTAAAATATACATATATATAACCAGTTCATTGAACATGCTATGAAGGAAATTTAAAACAGCAATTGGAATATGTATTGAACATTAAATGTAGTTATGAAAATGTGCTGCATTTTTAAAAATTGTATATGAAGGAAGTTAAAACATGTGAACACAATTAGTGTGACACTATTTTGAATTGAATATTTCAATTGTTTAATTTTTCTTTTTTTTTTTTTTTTGCTGTGTTGGGTCTTCGTTTCTGTGCAAGGGCTTTCTCTAGTTGCGGCAAGCGGGGGCCACTCCTCATCGTGGTGCGCGGGCCTCTCACTATCGCGGCCTCTCCTGTTGCAGAGCACAGGTTCCAGACACACAGGCTCAGTAGCTGTGGCTCACGGACCCAGCCGCTCCGTGGCATGTGGGATCCTCCCAGACCAGGGCTCGAACCCGTGTCCCCTGCATTAGCAGGCAGACTCTCAACCACTGCGCCACCAGGGAAGCCCTGTTTAATATTTTAATATCGAATAAATTCTAAGAAGACACCATCTTTTGGCTGTAATAGAACCCTGATCAACCCCTATCTTCTATGTCATTTGCGTTGGCTTCTTAATATTGGTGCACAGGTAGGTGAGGATGGGAATTAGATCAAATCCTAAATTTATTAAGCTATGGAAACACCACTTTTATTTTCTTTAAGAAATTCACTACCCAGGTTAATACTTCTCTAGGTTCAAATCATGAAGTGTTTATACTAGACTCCAGTTTCGAGGGGCTATAATGCAAATTGCTTTTAGAAAATAAAAATTTTTCAATGATCATTATTGTTTCAATCAATATTCTCACCAAATATGTATGTTAAAGTCACTAATCTTAGACTCTTGGATACCTTTAAGCAAGATCACAATACCTGCAGTTGATGGAAATGAATGAGCAACAGCCTATCTAATAACTGTCATACTAATTCCAAACACATGTTCTGATTAGAGATTCTGGGGTATCATTGGATTTTTTCCTCCATTTTTTAAACATAAAAATGAGGAATGAGGGCTTCCCTGGTGGCGCAGTCGTTGAGAGTCCACCTGCCGATGCAGGGGACACAGGTTCGTGCCCCGGTCCAGGAAGATCCCACATGTCGCGGAGCGGCTAGGCCCGTGAGCCATGGCTGCTGAGCCTGCGCGTCTGGAGCCTGTGCTCCGCAACGGGAGAGGCCACAAAAGTGAGAGGCCCGCGTACCACAAAAAAAAAAAAAAAAAAAATGAGGAATGAATGCAAATGCCAAAGGAAAAATAAAATATAGTTTGGGTTCTTTAATATAAAAAGAGCAAAACATCAAAAAGGAAGTTGAGAGAATTTCACTGTTTATTATCCAAGCTATATATGAACTTTCCTGACACCCCATAACTGTTTATCTTGCACCAAGTGGAAAATAAATTACAAGCATCCAATATGTATGTATGTATGTATGTACGTACGTATGTATGTATGTATAAATAAATATTTTAAATAAATTTAAAAATAGAAAAAGGAAAAATAAAATATAGGAATTCATTATTAATAATAGAGATCATGTTTACTACAGTCAGGCTGCAGTGCTCTAACAAGAGAAGAGTTTATGATGCATTCCATTCCTCTTCCTCAAGAGAGGTTGCTCAGGGCTAATGGAATAACATGGTTACTGAGTCTGGGAAACTCCCTACTATTTTACTCGGTAATAAATGTGTGGACCTTCTTTTCCCTAGTGCTTCCAAACACAGTAATTGACAGTGAGGGCCAACATAATTCTAAAAATGTAGAGGTTTCAAAGTATCTTATATAGGTCATTTTTCAAGAGGTGAGGAAACGTCGGGAGTATAAGAGAGTGGAGGAACAGAAAAAGATGGACAAAGAAGCAAACACTGTTGTGATTATGTTGGCTTTGACAAAACTGTTTATACAAATAATATTAAAAACACAGTCAGAAAGGCCCCCAAGAACCATTTTGTTGCGAAGGTATACTTAAATTACACACAAAATAACAGTCAACCATGACCAACACAAATATTGTCCATTTTATGTTCTCAATTATGTTGAATAGTGACAGTTTATCCTATCTGCAGATGACATACTATCTATAGAAAACCCTAAAGATGACATGAGAAAACTATTACAACTAAAAAATGATTTCAGTAAATTTGCAGGATACAAATTAATACATAGAAATCTGTTTTATTTCTATACACTACCAATGAACTATCAGAAAGAGCAATTAATAAACCAATCACATTTACAATCAAATCAAAAATAATTAAAATACTAAGGAATAAATCTAACTAAGGAGGTAAAAACCTGAACACCTGTACTCAGAGAAGTATAAGACACTGATGAAAGAAATTGAAGATGACACAAATGGAAATATATACCGTGTTCATGGATTGGAAGAATTAATATTGTTAAAATGACCATACTAGCCAAGGCAATCTACAAATTCAATGCAATCCTTATCAAAATACCAATGGCATTTTTTCACAAAACTAAAACAAATAACTCTAAAATTCATATGAAAACACAAAAGACCCAGAATAGCCAAAACAATCCTGAAAAAGAAGAACAATGCTAGAGGTATCACACGCCTTGATTTCAAAACTATGCTACAAAGCTACAGTAATTAAAACAGTATGGCACTGGCACAAAAACACACACACGTAGATCAATGAAACAGAATAGGGAGCTCAGAAATGAACCCACAGTTATATATATAGTCAATTAATCTGTGACAAAGGAGGCAAGAATATACAATGGGGAAAAGACAGCCTCTACAATAAGTGATGTTAGGAAAACTGGACAACTATGCAAAAGAGTCAAACTGGACTACTTTCCACATCTATATAAAAATAAATTCAATATGGATTAAAGACTTAAATGTAAAACCTGAAACCACAAAACTCCTAGAAGAAAATATAGGCAGTATGCTATTTGATATGGGTCCTAGCAATATTTTTTTTTTGGATATCTCTCTTCAGACAAGGGAAACAAAAGCAAAGTTAAACAAATGGGACTACATCAAACTAAAAAGCTTTTGCACAGTGAAGAAAACTATCAACAAAATGAAAAAGCCAGCCCTTAAATGGGACAAGATATTTGTAGATGATATATCTATTAAGGGTTTAGTATCCAAAATATGCAAAGAACTTATACAACTCAACATCAAAAAAACAACCCAATTAAAAAATGGGCAGATAACCTGAACAGACATTTAATTTTCCAAAGAAGACATATAGATGGGCAACAGGAGCATGAAAAGATGCTCAACATCACTAGGCACCAGGGGTGATATATAAACTTAGGGAAATTGTATTCTTATCACAATACTCTGCTGCTTTAATTTATGAATTAATGAATGAAGATATTAATGACTAAAACAAGAGAAAACAAATATATGCGGTCTTCAGCACTGCTAAAGATTTGTTGAACAAGAATAACTTATATTCACTGATTTCTTTGGGTGATTGATAGGGTTAGTAAGAGTTGTAAATGTTGAGTAAGAAAGATAATACACTGTAACTTCTGAATAAATGAAGATAGTAGTCATTTATATTTTTAGCAGCCACTGTGCACTACACATTCTGCATATACTACATCAATCAGCTCTCTGTATTCACGAGTTCCCCATCTAGGGATTCAACCAAACTTGGACTCAACCATCCTTGTACTCCATCAACCATGGATCAAAAATATTTGGGAGGAAAAAAACAAACTCCAGAAAGTTCCAAAAAGCAAAACTTGAATTTTCCATGTAGTGGCAACGATTTACACAGCATTTATACTTTAAGTATTATAAGTAATATAGAAGTGATTTAAAGTATATGGGAGGATGTGTGTAAGTTATATGCAAATACTAAGCCATTTTATATAAGGGACTTGAGAATCCGTGGATTTTGGTAAAGGCCAGGTTCTTGAAACAAAGTCCCTGTGGGTACCAAGAGACAACTGTACTGTGCTTCACCATCCCTTGGTTGTAAGCCATTTTCTGATTTTCCAGATGAAGAAACTGAGATACAGAGATGTGGAACAACTTGCCTCCAACCACAGAGTTTGATGGAGACAGATTTCTAGTCAAGCTTTAATAAATTCCAAAGCCTTTGTGCATTTCTTCTAAGATACATCTGATCCAATGCGCTGACGGTGTGTTACCTGAACACAAGCAGACAAGTCAAGTGGAATCACAGAGGAGGCATGTCTCCATGGCTCCCTTTCACCATTTCTCTGCCTCACTCACTGTTTCTTGTAAAGAAAGAAATAAGGTGATTGTTTAGTGGAGATCTAAAAATTCTCTTTTTGCAGTTACTGAACTAAAATCTCAATCATTCTAACTGGCGTTTAGAGATTTTCAGTTATCTGAGGATAAGGGATTTGGCAAAGTGTGTTCTTCTTTTTCCATTAAAACAAAGCATAAAAAAGTAAGTTGATATTGGCAACAAGTTGAAGAGAACAATTTCTCTTTCCTAACCAAGCTTAAAAAAGAATGTGAGACAATGTGTCCAATATTTTACTTAAGGTCCAAGTGCCTTTGTTGAGTACCAATCCTCTTCCTCTGATGGATGGGCTGCCGAGATGAGTGTGGTGAGGACTGTCTTCACAGACTGCAAGTTTGATCAAAGGGCATTCCTGTTCCACTTAAAAAGGTCTTATTCTCATGTCCATTCCCCATCAACATCCATCACTACATAAGCAGACTGCATGTTATTGTGTTCTATAACTCTCAAGGCACTAACAAGAATATATCAGAACTCTGTGTTAGGTACTCATGAGAGGGATAAAAAACTAAGGCCTCAAAAAATGTCAGTTATTTAAGAGTGGTAGTGTCAAACTTAAATATGACTAATAGATGGGACACATCAGTTAGTAATAAATAGTAATCACAGTGGTAGTAGTAACAGAAGTATAGTAGTAATAGCAATAGGAGTAATGATAAGTAATATTTGCTAAGTGCTTACATTGTGCTTTTGCATGCATTCACTTACTTAATGATCTGTCTATGAAGGGAATAGTGCACTGTGGTAGTCAAGAAACTGTGTCTCACAGACTTCCAACTGCAGGGAAGCTCCAGCTGCTGCACTTTGAAATTAATTGCCACCTTCGTGCTAGGGCTGCTCCCTGTCGATGACTGAGATCTATTCTCAGGAGACTCAGCACTCCTCTGACAGTCAACATTATCTTGAGAACACCCTCATGGCTTTGCTGACCCTTCTTGGACTGAATGGCAATCTGTAACACTTCCATCAAATCTCAATTCCCTCATTCTTTCATGTTGTGCATCACATCTTACAGTCTCTCGGCCTTTTCTTTCTTCTTCCCTGTTTTTCCTCACCTATGCATTTTCTGTAATAAAATCTTTGCCCATTTTATCCACTCTCGGCTTACACTTCTCAGAAGACCTGGACTATCAGATTCTTCTTCTTCTTTTATTAGAGAGAAAGAGACAGACAGACGCTGTAGTTCAACAATGCTTGCCCAAGCCACATATCCATGAAGCTACAGGAATGGGGTTTAATCATAGGTTTCTGATTTCAGAACCCATGTTAGTAACCACTGTAGGGGTTCAAAACAAGCCTCCCCAAGATGTGCCACTTTGGCATGTGGATTATTTTGAGCTAAAGGCAACTGAGACCCTGTGTGCTCAAGAGAAGATATTGCCCCTCCCTTAACTACAAAGAAGAATTTATATAGGGGATTTTTCTAAAGAGTTATTACCAGAGATACATTTTAGCTAGGTGTCCCCACCTATACAGCAGGACAAACATCTAAATACCAAATAACTGCTCTTCTTATCATCCTGTGAATGACCCTCCTGTTCTTGGAAGTCCCTTAGCTATCCTTAGCTCAGGATGGCATACAGACCTCATTTTACCTTTCTGTCTCTGAACCACTCATGTACGTGGGTTCCTGTATGTACAAATCAAATTACATTTGATTTTCTCCTGTTAATCTAGCTCATGTCAATTTAATTCTTAGATGAGCCAGAAGATCCTAAAAGGATAGAGGAAATTCTGTCCTTCCTGACACCACTCCACGACCTGGGAAAGTTATAGTAGGAAGGGAAGCAGACAGAAGAACTATTCAAATCCTGTGTCAGCTACTTACAGGGACTATGGAAAAACCTTAGGCTTCATATTAATAAAAAGGTGGCATGTAGCTTTCATCCTACAATGGCTCCTTCCAAAACTGGGGATTACAGGTGATCCATATCTTTGCAGGTAGATAGATCCTCAAACTTTGTTTGCCTATCCACTATGAGCTCTGCCTCTATTTACATTCCCACACTTGTATATCCTTTCCTTGGGAACTATACACTGAAAGTACTGAAATAAAGTGCATGCTTTGTTACAACAATGATTTAAAAGTTTACTATATACTAAACCAGTAAACTTACGCTTTGTAAGTCTAATAAACCATCTTTGCCTCATACCACCAAATGATTTATATTTTTTTATAGGAGAACTAGTTGAGATAGGTTATGTATTTGCAAAATCAGTGAAATGTAGAATCCTGAGTCAGCCACTTACCATGACACTTATAGTATTTTATGTCTCTTCCTCTAAATCCCTAAGCTTAATATTAACGTGGACTGAGTCAAATGAGAAAAGGCCCATCTTGCTTATTCTGTTTTCAGATAATTAATTTTTCACCATTTTTACTAGAACTAACATCTTTCTTTCCTTTTTACCTCCCCCCCTCCTTCCTTCCTCTCTCTCACCCTCACCCCCACCTACAACAAGTATGAATATTATAGTCCTGTGCATGGGCATGACAGATATAGTGACCAAAGAATCTCAAAATAAGGTTATAGATAGCTTAGCATTTTAACATGCAATCAATTTTCACTAGTATTTTTAGTCTACCAAGTTTTGCAACTCTAAAAATACCCATTTTATCTTATAACCCTTCAGTTTTCCCTTTCAATGAGGCAAAGAAAGAGGTTTGGACCCTTAGGTAAGATATTGGATTTATTGTTTTTAAGTTATCTTCTGATACCTTCTTTTTATGAAAAACACTTCAGAAGATATAGTTCAGCACAATGATGGCATAGCTATGATAAAACCACTCCTGTGTTGAAAGTTGCCCCAATCATAGAATGCTATTCACTACTCAGTGAGAACGATAACCTAAAGAGATAAAAAAAAAATGTATTTAATTCTTCAAGGTCAAGATATATAAAATTTTCAAGCTTACTCTTCCTTTTTAAAGGTCAAGAGGTTAGGTGATTTGGTCACAATTTATCTCACTAATTAAGCCCAAATGCCCTAAACTTCTTAACAAACTGCCTTCCATTCTTCACCTCACTTTGGAGCTGGAACTGATATTTATCCAGATCTCTTTGTGAAGTTCTCACTCGGTTCCATCAATTATGTTCAAATGACTCTTCATTCCACTCCAAGCACACTGAGGGGAATGTCATTTTGGAGCAAGCAAGATCTTTTGATCTATTTGGAGTCATTTGTGCATTTCACCTTTCTGGTGACCCTACCCACATCTCATGTGCACCTTCTCTTTTTTCGTTGACAAAATCTTTACTATCATTTATTTGGGAAGAATAAATATGTTCACTGAGCTGTTTGAACTGCCAGATATTGCTTCTAACACTTGTAAAGATCTACGTTAGTATATTGATGGGAGAAAAAAGGCTACTGTATGGTGGCTTGCTAGACAGTTTCAAAGAAGATTAAAAGTTTCATAGAAAAAAAAATCAGCTTTACTCCCCTGCAGTTTCCTTCTTACACATCTTATAACCCTGAATAAAAGGAGAATTGCAATGTTATTTGTCATCAACAATGTTTCACATAAAGAAATGCCCCCATAAAGCAATTACACTCCAATAAAGATGTTAAAAAAAAAAAATGCCCCAAATCCGAGTATCTGTCATATTACCATAATTACTTATATGACTACTGATTAAACTGTTTACCGTATTAGTATAGTACGGGAGAGAATCTGCTGGCCTCTTTCAGAAAGTCACTGTTAATTTATTTAGAGTCTAATATACCTAAAGATAAAAACCAATGAGTATGTTGTAAGTCAATTTAGGGGGAAACATATAAGACAGACTGATTTTTTTTGCAATAATTTTTATTTGTATGGAAATAGTCTTTCCTCTGAATTTTCAATCTACAATTTGCATTTTAAAGGTGTTATTTGAAATGGGCATATTTTAAGCATATACTAATTGGATCATATAAGTGAATAGTCTGTATTGAAGTGTTTTAGTCAAAGAGGTTTTCTGGGAGTAGCCTAAGAGGTTTTAGTTTCGTGCAGCTGAGGGGATGGAGGTAGTTATCGCCTTCCCTCAGATATACAAATTTAAGGGTGGTTAGAGCTCTGGAGACTGCAGTTGAGAACTAATTGCCCTAAAACCAGCCTGATTATCTCAAATGTATTGTGTGCTCTTTCCTCTATCATTAACACTTGCCTTTTCCTTTTCCTCCCTTTTCTTGTTTCACTCTTAACTTCCCTTGGCTTCTCCTGTTTTCAGACAGTCCAACCTGAATTCTGGTGCCAAAAGACACAGCAGAGATGCACTGCCCACTGTGAACTGGCTCTTCGTATTAGCCAGCCAACTGTACAGAGAAGGATGGAAATCATGTGATATAAATATACTCACCTTGATCTGCTGCCTTTAACATGGGTTAAGATTCAGTAGAATTCTCACAGAATGGAGATAAAGAAAGGGACTGCTGAGCAAAACCAATTCTCACGTAAAAGTCATTTCACATGAAAACTTGTCAATTTTAATATCTGCTTTTATTTTCATGTCTTTTTATTTTTTAAATATTACAAAATAAAACATACAACATTTCCTGCATAATCCTATGGTTTCAGAAGTGAAACACTCAACTTCTAATTACTTTCAAATTTTTTGAAATCATCCCCTGGTATATTTTTTCCTTTCCACTTATTCCTCACCTTCAATTAGTGTTTTCTGCATCTATGCATCTTTCCCTTAAATAGTATAATAGGGAAGAAAATAATAAACTGTCATATGACTGATGCTATTAGGGTTACTTAAGACTGAATAGAGTCTGGTTTTCATAGCTCTATGAAGTAGAACTTCTACTTTCATAGGTGATTAGCTGTTTCAAACAATGTCTAGGTAGTTTAATAAGCTGGAATATGTTTAAAATATTTTATAAATTATAAAATTGTTTTGACTCAATTGAGCTGAGTTTCATAAAAGATAAAGAGTAAAAGAAGAATAATAACAACCAGTGATCTACTGGGAGAAGATCCTTGACAGAATCATAGAAAGTGCAATTTGCACAATAACTTGCCCCAGGAAGGTCTCATTGAATTTTAGACCCAAGGAGTCAATATGGACCAAAAATAACAATTTCTTGCATGCCAATGGTCTCCAGACCAGATTTTTAAGAGGCCTAATGGTCTCTGTATTGTCTTTCGGAAGCAAAATGGAAAGATAAACAATCAGGAAATCAGTGGACAAACACAAGCCAAGATCCAAGAGGTCTGAGAGAAGCTGAATCAGAATGCAGAGAGGCAAAAATTTAATATCACCTCACACCTGTCAGAATGACTATCATCAAGAAGAATACAAATAGCAAATGTTGGCAAGGATGTGGAGGAAAGGAACCCTCGTACAATGTTGGTGGGACTGTAAATTGGTGCAGTCACTGTGGAAAACAGTATGGAGGTTCCTCACAAAACTAAAAATAGAACTACCATATGATCCAGCAATTCCATTCCTGGGTATATATCCAAAAAAAACAAAAAATACTAATTCAAAAAGATACATGCAACCCAAGGCTCATAGCAGCATTATTTAAAATTGCCAAGATATAAAAGCAACCTACATGTCCAAAGAGATGAATGGATAAAGAAAATGTGATATATATTTACACACACACACATACACACACACAATGGAATATTACTCAGCCTTAAAAAAGAATGAAATTTTGCCATTTGCAACAACACAGATGGACCTGGAGGATATTATGTTTAGTGAAATAGACAGAGAAAGACAAATATGATGTCACTTGTGATATGAAATCTAAAAAATAAATCAAACTAGTAAATATAGTAAGAAAGAAACAGACTCACAGATTTGGAGAACAAACCAGTGGTTACCAGTGGGGAGGGGCAATATAGGGATAGGAGATTAAGAGGTACAAGCTACTATGTATAAAATAAGCTACAAAGATATACTGTAGAACACAGGGAACATAGCCAGTAGTACTTTATAATAACTATAAATGGAGTATAACCTTTAAAAACTGTGAGTCACTATATTGTACACTGTTAACATATAATATTCTACATCAAATATTTCAATTTAAAAAAGAAAAAAGTTTAAAAAGCATGAGCTAGCTAGGGTATCACTTTGAAATTTATTAATACTCCTACATTGTATAGTATTAATCTCATTTAGTCTTCAAAACCCTCTAATGTAGAAATTATTATCCCTGTTTTAAAAATGAAGAAATGTCTAACCAAAAAAAAAAAAAATAACAGGCTGAAATTTAAGCCCACATACCTAATTATGTAGATGAATTCTATCTTCTTTAAGCTGGAGAATTTGGTTAGATATTTGTGTTAATCTTATATACAGCCCTACACTTGGTAGGTGCTCTATAAATAATTGCAAAGTCATAGGGCTAATTTTAGTATATGAAAAAAATTGTGGTATGACTCAATTTGATGCCAGAACCTGTGTTATTTACCATTATGCTTTATTGTCTCCTGAAAAGATCTCCAACTCCAAGTCAATGGTTTTGGGGGGTTTTGTTTGTTTGCTTGTTTTTTCTTCTGTTACACTATGGTCTTTAAGCCTGCAGTATCCAACAAATACAACGTGAGTCACATATGGAATTTTATATTTTCTAGAAACCACATTAAAACGGTAAACAGAGAGGGCTAAAATACATTTTAATGATATATTTAACTTATATTTAAAATAAAATCATTTCTACATGTAACCAATATAAAATATTAATGAGATGTTACATATTCCTTGTTTTGGACTAAGTCTTTGAAATCCAATTTGTATTTTACACTTATATCCTCCATCCCATCTCAGTTGGGACTACCCATATTTGAAATGTTCAGTGGTCACCTGTGATTAGTGGCTACCATATTAGACCATGTAGCTCTAAACTCTGTGTGTGTGTATTTGTGTGTGTGTGTGTGTGTGTGTGTGTGTGTGTTTGAGGAGTGAGTCAGTCCTCCCCTCATCTCAAGTATTAACTTGAAAATCCCAGGATTTGGTAAGTACTTATGTTTTTACAAGCATTCAAGGCAGCCAGAGTCAATAAGGCTTTTTTTTTTTTTCCTGAGCATGAGTAGGTTTGCATGTACAAAATCTTGTAAACAGCCTTGTCTTGATACTCCATTTCTGCAGTGTTTTAACAGCATACAGACAGAGATGCTTCAAAGTGGTTCTCGTTGCCTGCTTTTACAGCGACGGCTTTTCTCTATGAACCCCCACGGTAGATTAAGGCTCAAAGAAGTTTGGTACCTGATGATAAACTTCACTAAGAATTATTCTCCATGCAGCTCCCTATCAAGCCAACTGTAAGTTTCCTGTTTTAAAATGACTTTGGTCTTCGAGAGGACATTTACTAAAATTTGTGAAATGATGACATTAGGGGTTACTGGATGAAGGCAACAGAGGAACACTGCCTTTGCAAAAAAGTGGACCTCTTATTTTTTTAAGAGAGAATCTATGGCTACTTCAGAATGATATAAGCTATGGTTGTTATGTCATCTGCCAAAATGAGCTAAGCAGGCAAATAAATGAAAACTGAGAAAAATTATTAAAATTATTCATAAAATCTGACTTTCAAAATTTGAATTAAAGGGCTTCCCTGGTGGCGCAGTGGTTGGGAGTCCGCCTGCCGATGCAGGGTGCACGGGTTCGTGCCCCGGTCCGGGAGGATCCCGCATGCCGCGGAGCGGCTGGGCCCGTGAGCCATGGCCGCTGGGCCTGCGCGTCCGGAGCCTGTGCTCCGCAATGGGAGAAGCCACAGCAGTGAGAGGCCCGCGTACCGCAAAATAAAAAAAAATTAAAAAAAAAAAAATTTGAATTAAATACCAATCTCAAATCTTTCTTAAACAAATTACTATGTAATGAACTTTTCTCATTACTAATATATTTACGTAAGTTTTTTAAATTAAGCACTGCTTATAGGGGTATAGCTCCTCTGGGGGGACGGAAAGCATGGAACATAGAAGTTGTTAAACCACATAGAGGTTTCCTGTACATCTCATATGCAGCCACCCAAGTAGCTGGGAGGTGTTTGTTTGTTTTTACTTTCTTCATTAGCACTTGGTTACTAAGTTATTTTTTCTTATTAACTACATACCATGTGAGGCAATGGATTTGCTATGGTCAGGGTAGAGCAACAGACTTTATTCTTACGGAATTTGGAATCTAGATGAAAAAAAAAAAACACTTTAAAATTATTACACAAAAGACTTCAAATGATTACACAAATAATTACAACCTGAGGTTAAGTGTTCTGAAGGGAAAATAATGCATTTTGAGAAGAGCTTATAACTATAATATCCAACCAAGAATAAAGAACCCAGAAAACTATCCCCAAATATCCTCTCTGACATTTGAGAGACATGCATAATGAATACATAGGAATTAACCAGGCAATAGAGAAAAGGATAATAGAGAGAGATAAGGGAGAAGCAATTCCAAGCAGAAGGGAGAGACCTGAGGGTTGAAGATATTTAAAAGTGTGAGAGAAGAAAAGTGAAAATGATGTGACACGAAGGCTGGAGAGTGAAGAGGATGTCAGACCATACATGGAGGCCTGGGAAAATATTAATATTTTTAATTTTATTGTAATACCAATAAATGTATTAAGATTGTCTTTTTCTTTCTTCTTTTCTATTTTTCATTTTTTTAAAAACCTGAAGTGCCTATGAATTTGATTATCTGTCCTGACAAAAAAAGGACTTTAAAAGTTAATCAGATGCATATCCTGATAAGGCTAAGGCAAGGGTTCATTTATTTATTCATCTATTTATCTTAAGTAGCAAATGCTAGAATGCAAGACATGATGCTGAGGACTGGGGAGGCAGGCTTGAAGAAGATAAAGTGCTGGAATTAGCTGAACTGACCTGTAAAAAGGGGCTCTCTGCTCCCTTTGAATGGTGTGTGGTTTGCAAAGCAATGCAGACAGATTATGTTACCATAATACACAGGTGCCAAGTAATACGCAGTCCATTTTCTCTTTCCTCCAAAATGAAGACAAAACCACTATGATGCACAAAAGGCAGATTTTCCCTTTGACTTTCCCCTATTTTAAAAAGTGTTCTTAAAGAATTACTACATGTATGTGCCTTTATTAAGTGTCAGGTGCTGTGCTACCTGCTTTAAATAGATGGTTTAAAATAAGCCAATTAGTATACAGAGCACTGGCCATTACATAAAGCAAAGCTGTAATATTTTCTAATATTTGACTCAATGATACCCATCGCTACAGTTCCAACTCAAAATTTTTTAAAACAAATCTTCCCCCAGCCTGAAGTCACAGCAAAATTTTGTATCTAGGTTTAAATGTTGCTGAAACCTATGCTGTTTTTTTTGTTGTAACCTGCCTAGGCTGAACCACAAACTGCAAGCTAAGGATAGTGAAAGTGGTAGCATGATATGGTTTAAACTCAAAAGTTCACCTGTCAGATATTAACTTTGACATCCTTGATGATGTTTGGAAAATTTAAGTTTTACTCACTCAGACAATGAGGGGGCATCCATTTTGTCACAAAACCCACTGAAGAATTCAAAGGCAAACAAGATAGTTTTCTGTTTTCCAGGGAAAGTGTGATAATGAAGAAAATTTTCATGAGTCAGTTAAGGAAAATGTCAGAGAAGTAGAATATTTCAGCAAATTCTTAAAGGATGAGGATGAATTTGAAATGAGTTCAGAGAATGGGAGTGGTAAAACAGGAAGGTGTTTCAGCCTCCGCAAACAGCATGGAAGGAAGCATAGGTGTGTGACAAGGCAAGGACTGTTCTTTATGCAAACAGGAGAGTGAGGTGCTACCCCTCAATCAAATAAAACATTTAGTTTTTCAGAAACATATCTTTTCTATGGAATGTGTAAGACTACAGTATGCTTTGAGAAGTTTTGGAGAACTAAAATCAATGTGAAAGGTTCTAAATGGAGATTTTTCTACTCAAACCAAGGAAATGTGTCGTAGTTGAGCTGTCCAGCAAAGAGAAAACAGCTTTTAGAGATTTCAGATACTGACTATATTCAAGAAAAGGTTGGTGAAACACCTATGAGAAAACATTCGTACCTACTAAGGATTAGATAACCTAAGAATCCACCCCAGCCTGAAACTTACGTATTTTAATTTTTAAGGCAACTTTTTGGAGAGAGAGATTCTTAAAATATTGCATTGATTTTAAATATAAATGTGTTTTTCCATTGCTTAAATTTTTAATAATCTCCACCATCCAAAGTGTGTGGGAAGCCAGCTGAAGTGGAGAAGTTCTAGAAATAGATATCTGATGTTGCAACCCACTGTGAAAAACCTTGAAAACGGTGCACTTAAGAGTTTTAGAAGCATGCTGCCATATTCCATCATTAAAAGAACAGCACAGACCTGGTGAAATAAAGAGAAATTGTTTTTTGGAGGCTAGTAATGTACTAAAGAGTTTAATTTGATTTATTTTAGCTCAAATGGCTCAAAAATATAGTGGAAACAATGGTGAATGATATTTTCCCATAAGATTTAGTCATTTTACATATATACACTACCAAATGTAAAATAGATAGCTAGTGGGAAGCAGCTGCATAGCACAGGGAGATCATCTCCGTGTTTTGTGACCACCTAGAGGGGTGGGATAGGGAGGGTGGGAGGGAGATGCAAGAGGGAGGGGATATGGGGATATATGTATACATATAGCTGATTCACTTTGTTTTACAGCAGAAACTAATACAACATTGTACAGCAATTATACCCCAATAAAGATGTTAAAAAAAAACTGGATTAAAAAAAAGATTTAGTCATTTTAAATAACAAATATATAATTTTAGATACTATAAATGACAATTTATTTGCACTTACATGCAAGATGTTGAAACATTATGCATTACAGTTAAAATTTAACCATTAAAATCAATCTCATGCTAATACTTGAATAGGGAAACTGCATTTCTCAAAAACTTGTCCTTTCTACATAAACATTAAAGTAATGTAAACAAATTATGAGTTATAGGCTGGAGGAGAAAGCCTATTCTATAACTTATTCCACATAAATATTATTGGGCAAACTGAAGACCAGAGAGGGAATGTGACTTTTCTAATGTCGCACGAGGATTTCACACAAAAGTGAAACAAGGATGGGAATATCAAAATTTGTAGCCCATATTTTTATCTCAACCTTAAAAATGATTACTGTATGTAGAGCCCCAGACTACACACAATTCACAGGAATGATGTTACCCTGCACTGGTTATATTTGATTGATGAAATATAGACTAAATGCTATGCAGTAACAAGAATATGCCATAAAATCCCATTAATTAAAATACCTGGAGTAATAATTCAACAACTACGTATCAAGGACAAATATGTACAAAATAATTTTCAAAGTGCCTTGAAATATAAAATTATGATTAATAACATGCTTCTATGTTTTCAAATATAAGCATCTCACATCAATCAAAAGTATGTATTATCATATATTCGTGAACTATCAAATATCAATTTCAATTACTTAAGATACATTTATGTCAAGGAAATGTTAATTGATATTTTGACACAGCCTTAACAAAAATTCACAATTTTTGAATCAGTATTCAATTTCTGGGACCTTTTAGAAATGAAAAGGTCCACCATATTACTTATAATAGTGAAAAAATGAGAATAGTCTTTCTATTTAAAATGAGTTAATAGCTAAGTTAATTATAGCACACCTGATATATGCAATTGCATACAACATTTAAAATCATCTTTAGGAACAATTTAATGGCATGGAACATAATTATTTTAAAATTTAACTTCAAACAAGCTAATTGTTAATAAAACAAATATTGAAATATAATATCGATATTCCATCTAGAAAGAGATGGATGTCATGTCAAATCATGTCAAAAATGGTTGTCTGACTATTCACCATAGCCAAGACACAGAAGCAACCTAAATGCCCATCGACAGATGAATGAATAAAGAAAATGTGGTACATATATACAATGGAATACTATGCAGCCATAAAAAGGAATGAAGTAATGCCATCTGCTGCAACAAGAATGGATTTAGAGATTATACTAAGTGAAGTAAGCCAGAAAGAGAAAGGCAAATACCATATAATATCACTTATTTGTGTAATCTAAAATATGACACAAATGAACCTATCTATAGAACAGAAACAGAATCACAGACATAGAGAGCAGGCTTGTGGTTGCCAAGGGGGAGAGGTGGTGGAGGAGGGGTTGATTGGGAATTTGGGGTTACCAGTTGCAAACTATTATATATAGAATTATATATAATATTATATATATATAACTGAATCACTTTGCTGCACAGCAGAAATTAACACAACATTGTAAATCAACTATACTTCAATTAAAAAAAATGGGTGCCTGAGTGATATAATCTTTATATTTTCTCCTTTTCTAATTTTATCTATTTCCAAAAATTTCAACAAATTATAAAATGAGTGTTTTCAATGTAACAGAGAAAAAAATGTGCTTAGTATATGTGTGTATATATATATATGTAATGTATGTATACATATATATGCATGTGTACACACACACACCATTCTCTTTCCCACAGAGAAAATAGTTTTTTATGGGCTAGGTTTAATGCATAAAGAGTTGGTAATGATTTTATATAGTATCTTATTGTAATTTGTGTTTTTCTTGCACTTAAGGTAGCCCAGAGAGTTTGTTCTTCTAAGCATTTAAAAAATTCTTCCATGCTTGTGAGTCAAAGAAACATGATACTAGACATTACCTGAATCATTAAAATTTATTTCTCAAATTAGTATAAAGTCTGAATTAGTGACAAGCCATTCAATGCTATCAAGTGTAATAAGTAAGGGGAAGAGTGGAGGACAATGGGATTGGACTTCATTGTATTCCATCAGCTACAGTGTAGTAATTGTCTTCATGTCAATAAATGTTTTTATATTTTCATCTAGAGAACATTCTTCAAGTATCTGTGATTAAGTATGTGTATTCCCAATATTTCCCAAAGACACAGAACCTTTAAGAGATATATCTAGATCTATATATAAAATCATGTGAGCCAATGCCTTGACATACATGATGATTAGGAAAGCTGAAATGTCACAAAATCTGTCATCTGCAAACTAGAGACCCAGGAAAGGCCGTGGGCCAGTGTGTAATTTCAGTTCATGCCCAAAGGCCTAAGAACCAAGGGAGCCAAAGGTATAAATCCTAGCCTAAGGGCAGGAGAAAACCAATGTCCCAGATCCAGTAGGCAGCCAAGAAGCAGAATAAAACCTCCTTTCTTGCACTCTTCGTGTTATCCAGGCCCTCAATGGGTTGGATGATGCCCACCCACATTGGGAAGGGAGATATACTTTACTGAGTCCACTGATTCAAATGCTGATCTCATTCAGAAATACTTTTAGAGACACACCCAGAAACAATGTTTAATCTGGACACCCCATGACCCAGTCAACTGGACACATAAAATTAACCATCACAATATGAAAATAAACTTTTTTTAATTCAAGGTTTTCATCCTCCATATAGAAAATAAATCCCAGTTTTAAAGATGGGATGGAAATAATAGTTGTCTCTTAATAAACAGTAGTGGCTATGTGTCCTACACTGTGCTAGGAATTCTCTCTATAGGAACTGAATATTTTTGGTAACACAAGGAGATCAACACAGGTTTCAGAAGGAGAACTGAATTTATATCTCAATGTCCATTCTTTATTCCATATGGTCTCCAAGAGACTTTATTTTCTTACCTGAGAGGTTATAATTGGGCTATGTAAACAAACCAGCTGTACTAATCACAATCAAAATTACTTTCAAAGTTATTTTATGAAATAACATAGTATAGTGAAGAGCAGTAAGTATATATAAAGGAGGTCAAATTGTGAGAGGCATCTATGTGAGGCTGAAGACATTGGCCTCACACAATTCCCACACCACATTGTTCTACTGAATGCTTATACTTTAGAAGATGTTATTAGGTGTTTACTTGTTTCATAGGAAGAAATGTGATTCATTCCATCTTCTCATCGTTCCCTGAGTTTCTTTGTCAAAATCAGTTCCGAAATTTAATCACAAAACAAAGTTGAATGCTTAATTAATATAATTCCATAAACAGTCATTTCTTAAAAGAATGGATACAGTAAATTTGGTGGTTGCCCTTTTCTGTAGGTCAAATTTGTCTGTTTTTCTGCAAATCCCAAGGAGACTATGTATAAATTAAGTGGTCTTAAGCAATCCAGGTAAATTCTTTAACAAAGTGGATTTCTATTTCTTCAGCTTTCAATATGATACAGTTACATATACCTTTAAGGTTTGTAAAAAATAAAAAAGGCTTGAAATAAGGTATAAGAAATGCCTATGATAGTTCGTAGCACACAGTAGGCATTCAAAATTGGTAGCTATGATAATGGTCTATAGACCGTTAAAACAACTAGTTGAAAAAGCCTTCTTACTCCTTATTTTTAATGGAGCAAATATTAATGCATGATTTGGGGAAGTACTTTAAGTTTGGGCATGTGTCAGTAACAGCAATGAACTTATGCATTGCTGATGGGTAAAATTAGTTATGTCTGTGTAATTAGGTTAAAAAAGCTGGTATCTATCAAAATATTTCCTCCATAGCAGCTGAGCATACTGCCCCTTTTTTGCAAACATATACAGTATATCTGCCACGGCAATTAGCATATTTTCAGTATCTAAAAGAAATAAAGACAGAATGTTAGAAAAGGAATCAGGCATCAGCCTTATTAAACAATTTTCAAAACGCTTGCCCTCTTTATTTTTGCTAGGCTTTCATCACAATTTGAATGTGTGACTTAAATAAGTGAAGTGATTATAGGTGTATAGTTGTGCATGAGTAGAAAGAACTTAGGCTTTAGGGAAATTAGCAAGAGTGGATAAATGTTAGGAAGAAAGTAAAACTAAGAAATATGAGAGAAGGAGAGAGAACGAATCATCCAGTCTAGAGGACAGAGGTTAAAATGAGTCATGACATAAGGTGAATATTGGAGGTAAATTAGGACACACACTGATTTGCTAGATGAAAAACTGACAACAAGGAAAAGAAGTGACTGCTCCAAGCTTATACAGTAAGTTCTGAGATCGGTGACTTAATGGTCAAAATACAAAGTGCTTGTCTGGTGCTCTGGGTACCAGATAATGTGTGGATCTTTTCATTGCCTCACATTCTTCAAGTCTTTAGTCACATATTTTCTTCTTAAGGTGACCATGGTGGTTCTCCATCCCTTTTCTAGATTTCTCTGTAACGCTCCTAACCACATGACATATATATTTTTCTTATTCTAATTGCCTATCTCCCCTCACCAGGATATAAACTCCATAAAAAATGTATTTTTGTCTGTTCTTATTTTCATTGACGTGTCCTAACAGTCTAGAACAATGTATGGCCCATTGTAAGACCCTAATAAATACTTGTCAAAGGAATAAATAAAAGGCAAAGAATGAAAATAAAAAGGATCTGAGCAGTATAAATACTAATGTCTTTGACCAGCTGTAAAACATTAAGTGAATTACTACCCGCAGCATCTCAGTTGCCTTTCCTATAAAATATAGCTGATGCCATATGCTACAAAGATTGTTACGAAGAAGAAAGAGAGCCCCATTTACCAGTCAGACTGGTCAAATTAAGCAAAAAAATAGAGGCTGATTTTGCTTCTAACCACTTCCTTTGAAGGTAAAATATTGGAGAGAGATATATATATATATATCTCCAACAATATTTCTCTACCTATTATAAGGCGTTTTGCAGAACGCCAAGGTCTACATAATAAAGTAGTAAATATACACAGGGGGAACAATAAGTTAAGGAGAAAATAAAAGACCCGAAGGGTAACAGATTTTACTCATTCAGGGATTATCCTAGGTCAATAAATTTAGAGAATAAATCTTTATGAGATGGCTATACCAAGAACGCTGTCCTTCTTGACATCATTCTCTCTTGTGGACAAAACATGGCTATTTTGTACATATATCAACAGAAAAATGGAAGGAAATCCCAATTAAGAAGCCAAACCATGATAAAGTCTCTATGTGTATGTGTATGTATACATGTGAATTTCTATTATTTTTCAAAAAAACATAAAATGATTCTCAGGACTTCCCTGGTGGTCCAGTGGTTAAGAATCCACCTTCCAATGCAAGGGACGTGGGTTCAATCCTTGGTCGGGGAACTAAGATCCCATATGCCAAGGGGCAACTAAGCCTGCGCGCCACAACTACTGAACTCGCGTGCCTCAACAAGAGAGCCTGGGTGCCACAAACTACAGAGCCCACACACCCTGGAGCCCCCCACAAGAAAGAGACCGTGCGCCGCAAAGAAAGATCCCGCATGTCTCAATGAAGATCCCACATCCCGCAACTAAGACCCAACGCAGCCAAAAATATATATATATCCTCTGGCTGGAGATATACTTTCTTTGCACTTTATATATGCTACCTACCTCCACAAACAATTTTAGTCATAGATACACTGAAGTGAAAGTTCCATGAGGGTAGCAATAATATTTGCTTTCTCACTTATCATCTTAGTTCTGGAAACAAGACACGTCTTTAACAAAACTGATTGAATGTATAAATGAAATTAAAACTCTGGGTCCTGGAAAGGAAAAGGAAGCATGAACATTAAGATCTAGAGAAAAATAACTTACTGTGACTGAGAACTAAGTTTAGCTTTCGAAGTCTTTGTGTCCAGGCAAGAAAGGTAAAATAATGGATTACATAATTATATTTTTCCAATAGAAGGGAACATGTGTTTTAAATTAGCCTCAACAGTCATGCCTCATACACTGAACACACAGTAAATATTCCATGAGTGCCACAAAAATTCTATGCATCATTTGCGGATCACCTATATAGCTCATACAACCAACTGGACAGTACAGAGATCTTAGTATGTTATTCAAATAGACAACTAAGTCTCAGAGAGGGGGATATAGTTCTGTTAAAGTACCTACTGTCACTTTTTCTTACCATTCTCCCAGCTAACTCTCAGTCAAAATAAGACTCCTTGGTTTAATGTCTGAATTTAACATACAAGTTAGTTCTACTATACTGCCCAAAATGTTTTGTGATAATTGGTAATAGAGCTGGCATTATAAAAAACGGTATATTAGCTGTTTGACCTTGCTGCCTGATATTACATCTCTTTGGTGTTCATTCTATTAGGCTGAGCGATGTGATCGTGCTCTCTCCCCACCGCCCCCACCCAGTGCAAAGAGACACAAATTTTCATTACAAGCAAACAAAATCATCTCTAAATGCTTTTTGCTAAGCTCTTTAAACTTCTCTTTCATTCAATCTTTAGTGAAACAAAGTAAAACTTTTAAAAACATAAGGGGTATATATTGCCCCATTTGTCAGTTGAAAAAATGGGAGAGGAGCAGAAAAACTAAAACTTACCCTCAGTCAATAGGAATAAAAGATCTGAAGTAAATATTTGACTTCATGTATTCCTAACTCAAAGTTCATGTTTTTAAGCCATTCTGCTAAATTAGGAACATTTTCTTCTCAGCTAAAATCAAGGTAAAAGCAAACACAAAGTGGCAGGATGATCTTGGCTGGCAAATGATCATTACAACTCTGATGAGGCTGCTTGTTATAAGCCTGGACTGCACGTAACATGATGTGACAGGAAGCCTCAGAGTATACTGATGTTTTTGAACTGCTTTTCTGTACTGACCTCCAACCTTTTATCCTACTTGGTTTCTGGTACATTCTTTTCCTAATCATTTCTGTATTTTGCTTTTTCAATCTTTAATTAATTGCCTGGCCTCATTCCTGTATTGAAAAAACTCTTAGCACTCTTGTATAACATCTTAATTAGCTCTGTTCTGCATCAAGCCCACTAGGGTGCTATGTGTGTATTATATGTGTTTCAGGGTGGGGTGGGGAAGGTGTTTTGCTCATGAGTGCTAACATAAACAAAAATGATTAGGAAGATAATTACAGAGCTATTAGGAAGATATTATGGAGATATTAGGAGGACATGTCTTTGGGATAATACAAGGTCAAATATTTCTGGTACCTTGACATATGCAGGAAAATATGCAGCAATATGCAACTGTAACAGACAATATACAGGGATACATTTTTTTGGAATGCATTATTAGAAAAGTCTAACCAGACATTTGTTAGTTTCTTACTATGTCCTAACCACTGGGTACATAGAGAATTATAAGATCTTGTCCTCAATCTCAAGTCTGGGCAGACAAGTAAGTATTTCATGATTTTTAAAACTAATATAGGGAAACATAAACTGCTAATGTAAATAGCAAGTATTTGGCTTGCGTTTCACCCAACTCCATCCTGTCCACAGCTCTCCTTTCTCCAAATTCAGATGAAGCCTCAGAATCCTTCTTATCATGATGCTCCAGGAAGCAGCTACCAATCAGAGTTGTCACAGAAGATAAAACCTACACTGAGTTAGAGCTATAAGAATACAGTTAATGAAGACTAATTTAAATGACTTAATTTTAAGTAATGGAACTGGTTTCTCTTTAATAAAAAATTCTATAAAGAGGCAACAGGGACACAGCTATAGGGACCCTGAACCAAGATGGTGAAGTAGAAGGATGTGCTCTCACTCCCTCTTGCAAGAACACCAGAATCACAACTAGCTGCTGGACAATCATTGACAGGAAGACACTAGAACTCACCAAAAAAGATACTCCACTTCCAAAGACAAAGGAAAAGCCACAATAAGACGGTAGGAGGGGCACAATCACAGTAAAATCAAATCCCATAACTGCTGGGTGTGTGACTCACAGACTGGAGAACACTTATACCACAGAACTGCACCCACTGAAGTGAAGGTTCAGAGCCACACATCAGGCTTCCCAAACTGGGGGTCTGGCAACCGGAGGAGGAATTCCTAGAGAATCAGACTTTGAAGGTAGTGGGATTTGATCGCAGGACTTCGACAAGAGTGGAGTAAACAGAGACTCCACTCTTGGAAGGCACACACAAAGTACTGTGCGCATCAGGACACAGGGGAAGGAGCAGTGACCCCATACAAGACTGAACCAGACCTACGTGCTAGTGTCGGAGGGTCTCCTGCAGAGGCGGGGGGTAGCTGTGGCTCACTGTGGGGACAAGGACACTGGCAGCAGAAGTTCTGGGAAGTACTCCTTGGCGTGAGCCCTCCCAGAGTCCACCATTAGCCCAACCAAAGAGCCCTGGTAGGCTCCAGTGCTGGGTTGCCTCAGGCCAAACAACCAACAGGGAAGGAACCCTGCCCCACCCATCAGCAGACAAGTGGATTAAACTTTTACTGAGCTCTGTCCACCAGAACAATAGTCAGCTCTACCCACCACCAGTTCCTCCCATCAGGAAACTTGCACAAGCCTCTTAGATAGCCTCATGCACCAGAGGGCAGACAGCAGAAGCAAGAAGAACTACAATCCTGCAGCCTGTGGAACAAAAACCACATTCACAGAAAGACAGATAAGATGAAAAGGCAGAGGGCTATGTACCAGATGAAGGAACAAGATAAAACCCAAGAAAAACAACTAAATGAAGTGGAGATAGGCAACCTTACAGAAAAAGAATTCAGAATAATGATAGTGAAGATGATCCAGGACCTCAGAAAAAGAATGGAGGCAAAGATTGAGAAGATGCAAGAAATGTTTAACAAACACCTAGAAAAATTAAAGAACAAACACCTAGAAGAATTAAAGAACAAACAAACAGAGATGAACAATACAATAACTGAAATGAAAACTACACTAGAAGGAATCAATAGCAGAATAACTGAGGCAGAACAACGGATAAGTGACCTGGAAGACAGAATGGTGGAATTCACTGTTGTAGAACAGAATAAAGAAAAAAGAATGAAAAGAAATGAAGACAGCCTAAGAGACCTCTGGGACAACATTAAACACAACAACATTCGCATCATAGGGGTCCCAGAAGGAGAAGAGAGAGAGCAAGGACCTGAGAAAATATTTGAAGAGATTATAGTCGAAAACTTCCATAACATGAGAAAGGAAATAGCCACCCAAGTCCAGGAAGCACAGAAGTCCCATACCGGATAAACCCACGGAGAAACATGCTGAGACACATAGTAATCAAATTGGCAAAAATTAAAGACAAAGAAAAATTATTGAAAGGACCAAGAGAAAAACGACAAATAACATACAAGGCAACTCCCATAAGGTTAACAGCTGATTTCTCAGCAGAAACTCTACAAACCAGAAGGCAGTGGCACAATATACTTAAAGTGATGAAAGGGAAGAACGTACAACCAAGATTACTCTACCTGGCAAGGATCTCATTCAGATTTGATGGAGAAATCAAAAGCTTTACAGACAAGCAAAAGCTAAGAGAATTCAGCACCACCAAACCAGCTCTACAACAAATGCTAAAGGAACTTGTCTAAGTGGGAAACACAAGAGAAGAAAAGGACCTACAAAAACAAACCCAAAACAATTAAGAAAATGGTCATAGGAATATACGTATCAATTATTACCTTAAACGTGAATGGATTAAATGCTCCAACGAAAAGACACAGGCTTGCTGAATGGATACAAAAACAAGACCCATATATATGCTGTCAACAAGAGACCCACTTCAGACTTAGGGACACATACATACTGAAAGTGAGAGGATGGAATAGATATTCCATGCAAATGGAAATCAAAAGAAAGCTGGAGTAGCAATACTCACATGAGATAAAATAGACTTTAAAATAAAGAGTGTTACAAGAGTCAAGGAAGGACACTACATAATGATCAAGGGATCAATCCAAGAAGAAGATATAACAATTATAAATATATATGCACCCAACATAGGAGCACCTCAATACATAAGGCAACTGCTAACAGCTCTAAAAGAGGAAATTGACAGTAACACAATAATAGTGGGGGACTTTAACACCTCACTTATACCAATGGACAGATTATCCAAAATGAAAATAAATAAGGAAACAGAAGCTTTAAATGACACAATAGACCAGACGGATTTAATTGATATTTATAGGATATTTCATCCAAAAACAGCAGATTACACTTTCTCCTCAAGTGCACACGGAACATTCTCCAGGATAGATCACATCTTGGGTCACAAATCAAGCCTCACTAAATTTAAGAAAATTGAAATCATATCTTTTCTGACCACAGAGCTATGAGATTAGTAATCAGTTATAGGGAACAAAACGTAAAAAACGCAAACACATGAAGGTTAAACAGTATGTTACTAAATAACCAAGAAATCACTGAAGAAATCAAATTGGAAATCAAAAAATACCTAGATACAAATGACAATGAAAACACGATGATCCAAAACCTATGGGATGCAGTAAAAGCAGTTATAAGAGGGAAGTTTATAGCTATACAAGCCTACCTCAAGAAACAAGAAAAATCTCAAAAAAAAAATCCAAACTTACACCTAAATGCTCTAGAGAAAGAAGAACAAACAAAACCAAAAGTTAGCAGAAGAAAAGAAATCATAAAGATCAGAGCAGAAATAAATGAAATAGAAATGAAGAAAATAGCAAAGATCAATAAAACTAAAAGCTGGTTCTTTGAGAAGATAAACAAAGTTGATAAAACATTAGCCAGAATCATGAAGAAAAAGAGGGAGAGGACTCAAATCAATAAAATTAGAAATGAAGAAGGAGTTACAACAGACACCGCAGAAATACAAAGCATCCTAAGAGAAAACTACAAGCGACTCTATGCCAATAAAATGGACAACCTGGAAGAATTTGACAAATTCTTGGAAAGGTATAACCTTCCGAAACTGAACCAGGAAGAATTAGAAAATATGAACAGACCAATCACAAGTAATGAAATTGAAACTATGATTAAAAATCGTCCAAAAAACACAAGCCCAGGACCAGAGGGCTTCACAGGTGAATTCTATCAAACATTTAGAGAAGAGCTAACACCCATCCTTCTCAAACTCTTCCAAAAAATTGCGGAGGAAGGAACACTCCGAAACCCATTCTATGAGGCCACTATCACCCTGACACCAAAACCAGACAAAGATACTACAAAAAAAGAAAATTACAGACCAATATCACTGATGAATACAGATGCAAAAATCCTCAACAAAATACTAGCAAACAGAATCCAACAACACATTAAAAGGATCATACACCATGATCGAATGGGGTTTATCCCAGGGATGCAAGGATTCTTCAGTATATGCAAATCAATCAATGTGATACACCATATTAACAAACTGAAGGACAAAAACCATATATCATCTCAATAGATGCAGAAAAAGCTTTTGACAAAATTCAACATCAATTTATGATAAAAACTCTCCAGAAAGTGGGCACAGAGGGAAACTACCTCAACATAATAAAGGCCATATACGACAAACCCACAGCAAACGTCATTCTCAATGGTGAAAAAGTGAAAGCATTTCCTCTAAGATCAGGAACAAGACAAGGATGTCCACTCTCACCACTATTATTCAAAATAGTTTTGGAAGTCCTAGCCACGGAAATCAGAGAAGAAAAAGAAATAAAAGGAATACAAATTGGAAAAGAAGAAGTAAAACTGTCACTGTTTGCAGATGACATGATACTATGCATAGAGAATCCTAAAGGTGCCACCAGAAAACTACTAGAGCTAATCAATGAGTTTGGTAAAGTTGCAGGATACAAAATTAATGCACAGAAATCTCTTGCATTCCTATACACTAAAAATGAAAAATCTGAAAGAGAAATTAAGGAAACACTCCCATTTACCATTGTAACAAAAAGAGTAAAATACCTAGGAACACACCTACCTAGGGAGACAAAAGACCTGTATGCAGAAAACTATAAGACACTGATGAAAGAAATTAAAGATGATACCAACAGATGGAGAGATATACCATGTTTTTGGACTGGAAAAATCAATATTGTGAAAATGACTAAACTACCCAAAGCAATCTATAGATTCAATGCAATCCCTATCAAATTACCAATGGCATTTTTTACGGAACTTGAACAAAAACTCTTAAAATGTGTATGGAGACACAAAAGACCCCAAGTAGCCTAAGCAGTCTTGAGGGACAAAAACGGATCTGGAGGAATCAGACTTCCTGACTTTAGACTATACTACAAAGCTACAGTAATCAAGACAATATGGTACTGGCACAAAAACAGAAACAGATCAATGGAACAAGATAGAAAGCCCAGAGATAAACCCATGCACCTATGGTCAACTAATCTATGACAAAGGAGGCAAGGATATACAATGGAGAAAAGACAGTCTCTTCAATAAGTGGTGCTGGGAAAACTGGACAGCTACATGTAAAAAAATGAAATCCAAACACTCCCTAACACCATACACAAAGATAGACTCAAAATGGATTAGAGACCTAAATGTAAGACCGGACACCATAAAACTCTTAGAGGAAAACATAGGAAGAACACTCTTTGACATAAATCATAGCAAGATCTTTTTTGATCCACCTCCTAGAGTAATGGAAATAAAAACAAAAATAAACAAATGGGACCTAATGAAACTTCAAAGCTTTTGCACAGCAGAGGAAACCATAAACAAGACGAAAAGACCACCCTCAGAATGGGAGAAAATATTTGCAAATGAATCAATGGACAATGGATTAATCTCCAAAATATATAAATAGCTCATGCAGCTCAATATTAAAAAAAGCAAACAACCCAATCCAAAAATGGGCAGAAGACCTAAATAGACATTTCCCCAAAGAAGACATACAGATGGCCAAGAAGCATATGAAAAGCTGCTCAACATCACTAATTATTAGTGAAATGCAAATCAAAACTACAATGAGGTATCACCTCACACCAGTGAGAATGGGCATCATCAGAAAATCTACAAGCAACAAATGCTGGAGAGGGTGTGGAGAAAAGGGAACCCTCTTGCACTGTTTTTGGGAATGTAAATTGATACAGCCACCATGGAGAACAGTATGGAGTTTCCTTAAGAAACTAAAAAGAGAATTACCATATGATCCAGCAATCCCACTACTGGGCATATACCCAGATAAAACCATAATTCAAAAAGACACATGCACCCCAATGTTCATTGCAGCACTATTTACAATAGCCAGGTCATGGAAGCAACCTAAATGCCCATCGATAGACAAACGGATAAAGAATTTGTGGTACATATATACAATGGAATATAATTCAGCCATAAAAAGGAACGAAATTGCATCATTTGTTGAGACGTGGATGGATCCAGAGACTGTCATACAGAGTGAAGTAAGTCAGAAAGCGAAAAACAAATATCGTATATTAACGCATATATGTGGAACCTAGACAAATGGTACAGATGAACTGGGCTGCAGGGCAGAGACTGAGACACAGATGTAGAGAACAAACGTATGGACACCAAGGGGGGAAAGCAGCGGGGGGGTGGGGGGGTGTTGTCACAAATTGGGCGATTGGGATTGACATGTATACACTGATGTGGATAAAATTGATGAGTAATAAGAACCTGCTGTATAAAAAAATAAATAAAATAATATTCAAAAATTTAAAAAAAGAAAAAGTGGCAACAGGTATAAGAACACAGAGGATTAGTATGCAATGGAAATATATATTGGTGATACTGCTGAGCTATGGGAAAAGGTTTAAAAAAGAAAGAATGAAGGATCCACACCAAAACTGGAAGATACTATAGTTAACCATCATAGGTTTTATAGATACTTTTGGTGCACTATATACCTGGAACCTTACCACTAAAATTTCCTCCAGCTATTTCCAACTGTCAATACCTATTCTCTCTTTGCTGGAAGCCTTTCCAAATCATGGTAGGCAGGAGTGCCAATGTGCTGTTAAATTAACACTCCCTAGTGGTGGACAATGACAGAAATGAGTTCCTATACAAATATTTCATCTTCCTTACCTTTCAGTTAAGATAACTCTGAGTTAGGTAATTAATACAGTTTCCCAGAGTCTCCCCACAGAATTAAGTATCAGCCACCTGCAGCGTTAGCTAGCTTGATAATGAACCGTCCATTAGTTGTCTTTGCTTCTCTTTGTCATTTCCCACTCATCATTCAGTGTTTTCCTGCAGTTACCTCCAAAGTAAACTACATGAAGTTGAACTTTTGCATCTGAGTTAGCATCTGGAAGAACAGTTCTTCCAATGAACTCAAGTTTTAATCCTCCCTTTGCTTACCCTCTCCCCTACACACACATACATGTATACACAAACCCTATCAAGTCCACACAATTCCACGTCAGAATTAACTCTTAAGCCTCACTTCAGATCCCCTACCTTGCCTCATATCTCTCACAGATTAACTTCAATAAAACAGAGTTTATGATATTACTTACCTGCGTACAACTTTTAATCCTCTGCTTCCTATAAAGTGAAGCCTACTTATGCCTGGCACTAAACATTCATCATTTTTAATCTGGCTCTGAACTGGGACTTACAGCTTCACCTTCCATGAATACTGCTGTCTCATGGACAGATTAACCGTGCCTTGTACATGCCAGGAACTTTCAGGATTTACTGCAATTACTTCTCTCCACAGGGAATTCAATCCCCTCTCTTTGCCTTTCCTGGAAACTTCAAGGATTTCTTCAAAACTTATCTCCAACTTCCTCACATTGGTGTAGATAGGCACTTAGTGTCCCATGTTCTCACAGCTTTCTGTTCACATCCTTAAAATTGTATTTCCTGCATTGTAAGGCCATTTACAAGCTTTCGACCTTATCTGGTTCACTGGATTGTCATCTCTTGTGGGCAGTGACCATTTTCTATTGATTTTGAATCCACTGTATTAGTACCATCTCATCACAGAGGTGTTATCAAGAAATGCAAAAACTGCAGCATGAGTTTTGCTTCCCTAATACTTTTACATCCAAACATTTCTCAATAAAGAATTCTTGTGAGCATTATATATATATATATATATATATATATATATATATATATATATATATATATAAAATAGAATCCATAGGACGCATCTGTCACTGGTGGCCATTTCCCTTACATTTCCCCTAGCGAGTAAAGAGCCTTCTTTTTATAAAGGATTATCTCCAGCTTGAAAAATCCATCCTCCTACAATGACCCTCAGAGAAAGCTGAATACAGCTAAAAGCAGTTTAAACTACTTCACAATTTTGCCTCTGGCCAGCCCTGACTGGAAGTACTACCAAATGGGAACGAATTTGACTTAAATCAATATGAAATCAGGATGTAAATCTGTAGTCTCTATGTTTAACTAAACGTTTGTTGGTTAACATATTAGCACCCACTTTTGAGCTATAAAAAGCTGATTTTATAGGACAATTAAGAGCTTTAGTATAGAGAAGAGAGTGTAAGCACCAAATGCTATAAGATCACAGAACATACTAAGATCAAAATAACCAACTAGATGAAAGTAGACTTGTCAGAAAAGGTGATGGTTATCTAGTTCCAAACTTGCAAAGCCTATTAAAGTATTTGCACATGTGATATCAGTATAAAATGTCATTCAGAGTTCAGAAACAATGTAATGTTTTTGTGTTACCCATTCTGTAGGACTGAAATTGGAATTATGGCAATAACAAAATAAAAGCCCTTCAGAAAGTTTCAATTCATTCCAAGTCAAACCTGGTCAAATTGCTGAAATTTCAAAGCTGAGAGACAAACCTGAACTCATGGCTTTAATTAATACCATGGACCTCTGTGGAGTGGAGATACTGCCACCTAATTAAAATGAGTCTTTATTCATTTTTTTCCTAGACAGCTGAGATTTAGATTTTAGAAGCAAATTCTGAAGACTCTCTGACCTTTGGCAAAACATTCATTCAGTTTTGAACTCTGAGCTTCCAGGTGAGCTGAAATGATTATGGGATTTTGAGGTCATCTACAAAGCAGGCTGACTGTCCAGTATAGTCTGCTTCACAGAGTTCACTTTTTAAGGAATTTCTCCCTGAGTGGCAGTATCACTGCATTCCAAACCTACAGGGCTGGGACAACTTTGCCATCATTACCCTCAACGGAAACTTTTGGAAAGTAACATGAAGAGTGAAACCAATTACCTACATTTTTACTCTTTGTTTACAGACAACTTTGCAAACAAGTATTTTCCTTAAATTAGCAATATCATAGTGAAGTGAAAGTACATATTCTATCTTAGGTAGCTTTCAGTTCATTCTTTGCACAGCAGACAATTAATGATTGTGTACTATATTGCAAATCCTGGGGTGGAAACACAAATAGTAACACTTCCTGATATCAAGGGGCTTCATTACAGTACAGGAGAGGACTATGCATGGGCTAAGGCCTGTAATAAAGTATATATGTAGGCTGCATGAGTATGTAAGGCATCCTGAGTTGTGTGTATGAATTCCTGAGACTGATTCAAGGGGAATGTTACAGTCAAACCTGGCTTTAGATCACAAGTTTACAGTTGGAGAAGGACAGTGGTGTAGACACACACAGGATGTTAATTTGTAAAAGAGAACAAGATGTTTTCAAAAATGGTTAGTGATTTTACTAAAGCTCTGAGGAAAGTGTTCGGAGCAAGAATGAGAAGAATCTGTCACAATAAGGCAAACAGTGACAATTCGGCAACAGTGAAGTGTTGTAACAATGAGGAACACTTGATTATATCAGTGTAAATTTACAAAGATTAATTCATTTCTGGAATGGGGAAATGGGAAGAATGGTAAGGAATCCAGAATAAAGCTAGTAATTTAGGAGGACATTGAAACACTCCAAGTGAAAGAAAGGTAAGCTTAAAAAGTTACAGAAACCTAAGGAAGGAAAGAGGAACAGTGTGAGAGAATTTGTAAAGCAGGATGAGTCTGAAGATATTCCTTTAAGGTAGATGGGAACATAAATAATAATTAAACCAGTTTCTTAAAAATGCAGTAGCCATGACCCCCAAAAAAGTGAGAGGCCCTTTGATTTATTTAGTTACAGGTCATGGTAAATATTTCATCTTTATTTATTGGTTAAAAATTTGATCAAATTGTCCAGCAGAGCCAGGATTAAAATTCAGGATTTTCTTACCTCAAATCTCACTCTCAAACCACCACACTGCCTTCTGGTTTTAAAATAGGTTGATTTTAAAATCAACATGTGATAGTTTTGCCATTGGGTATTTAGGGCTCAAGATAATTAAATTAGCATAACTTTTCTCTCTACATCCAACAAGTCACTTCACTTGTCAGGCAGAGAATGTAGATTTTTAATAGAGCACTGCATTTCGCTTAGAAAAGTTTGCATCTTGACTCAAGTGACCTAGTAATTATCTCCAAATGTCTCCCAAATCTCTGAGCCTAGATAGTTCTTTCATGTAATAAGAAAATAACCTGGATCTCTTCTTACTCTATTTTTGACACTATTCAATGAAATGGCAAACAATGCCTTATGAATCTGTGGAAAATTAAAAGGCATTGAAATCAAGCTTCCCAATTTAAAACTCAAAAATGCACCTAGCAATTTGTGATATAAAGTATTACAAATACATGCAAGAAATGTTTGCGTATGGTGGTACATAATTTCAAATACGGTTTCATAGAAATATATTAAAAATACAAGTACACACATTTTTGGATTTTTTAATAAAATAACTATTTTTCAGTTTTTCCCTGTCATCATACAAATATTTCCTGAGAATTAGCCAGCCTAGGCAATATTATTATTTTTAAATATGCTCCATTTCTTAAGATACTCCAATTTCATCCTTTTATTAAAAAAGAACCAGAGAATGCTATACCTAAACTCACCCACTCCTTTCATTCTGCCCCTATTTGCCATTCTGGGAAATGCCAGTTAAGGTTTTGGTTTGACATTATGTTTTGGGTGACCACAAAGATTAAGAAAATAATCTTTATATTTTGGGCAAATCTAGTAATCTAGGGGATCAATTATTACCTTGGTCAGTGACCCTTACATGAACATTCTCAGAACAAATTCTTTTTCTGAAAAGGAATGTTACTCTCCCTTGGTGAACTCATAAACTTCACTCTTAGTAGAAAATGGAAAACATAAAGATTGAATCTTGACTCTAAGATAACATATATCAGTTTCTAATTATTATTTAACCTGTTATCTTAAATTTCTCTCTTTTTCTATCTCTATTTCTCTCTATAATTATTTTCCTTTTCAACTCTACATATTGCTATTATTCAGAGGCCATATGACTGTGGTTCATGTTCCCTCAATTATTACCTGTAGCCTCTTTTGGGAAGCAAAAGTAATAAGAATTTCACTTCAATTTATAATAGGCTAAGAAAAGTAAGCTTTATAAAAAATAGCCTGAACTCTATATCTTGTTTTATACTCACATCCAGTAGATATGTGGAAGCCTTTGTCTTAAGGATAGGAGACAATGTTTCAGAAAGTTTAAGACAACTCTTTGTCTTGGAGTTTTGCTGTGGTCATCAGTCAATGTCTAGGTATGGGTTTATCTTTATTCATGTTCCAAAGAATAGGGTATAGTTCTTCAAGCTAAGTTTATATTTCTGTTCTTAAAATGTTATAAAGTTCTTACCTATTTTCTTTTCTGTTATTGCCTCTCCTATATTACCTTTTCCCTATATATGAAGTCCTATGTAAGACTATGCAGGGGAGGAAAAATAATTTTCTTTCTACCCTTCTAGGTACTTGGCTGAGACCAGCCTTGTAATTAAAGACAGATTAGCAAAGGAGAAACAAGCAGTGGCTTTAAAGCAGGTATACCTCCTGTATTCATGGGAGACACCCAGGATAACTGAATAGCTCTCTGAAATAGTCCCAGCCATCACCTTAAATACCATCTCCAGCTAAAGACAGCAGAAGATGTTGGGAGAATGTGAGGGAGTCAGTTACAGAAGGTTACCTACCAGGAAAAGCACAGTCAATAAGGGTAAGGTTGTTATGCAAATTTAAGTTGCTGCTTTCTCCTTAGGAGTTTCTAGGATTTAGTCATCCTGCTCTTCCTATTACAGAGAGGGAAGATTTCCCTTTTACATGTAAATGTCCCCTTACAAAAGAGTAACTTCTTCAGTTTTCAGAGCTTCTCTTATGTCTACTGTTTCTTAAAAATAACTAACCTAAAATAATCTTTATGCCAAAGAGGCTTATTTTGGTGTGGCAAATTCTGCTCCCCTTCAATTATTTCATTCTCTTTCCCATTTCCCAATTTCTATTTTATGATTCTACATTTCTATCTCTTTCCTTCTTTTGAGTGATTTCTTCAAGTCTAACAGACAACTCATTAACTCTCACTTTATTTATCTTTAATCTAGTGTTTAATGCTGCTCTTGATTTTTTCCAGTAGCCATTTCCATTTCTAAAAAAATTTCTACACATTAAAATGCATTTTATCCTTCAGAGAAATCTGTTCTTGCCTCAAGAATTCTGCTTCTTTTTAGGGAAAAAAAAAAGTTGAAATATTCAAAAAAATAAAATCTCTTTCAGGTTGTTGAATCATCATTAATTTGGAGGTATGAATTTCACTTATTATTCCAGTAACTAGTCATTTTTGGCTATAAGTTTTCAGAACTACTTCCTTGGGAATCCATTTATCTGAGTTATTATGGATGCATTCCTATAGAGTGGTTTCACATTTGTCACTGTAAGAGTTTTCACATCCTAAAATAAATTTTATATTTATTTTCAACTTGAGATCCTCAATGCCACATTTCACTCCCAGTTAATGGGAATGAAAAATCCACAACCTCTTATGGAGCAAGCTTAGATTCTTTTTCCTAAACATTGATCTCTTTTTCCATCTACAGCACTAGGTAATATCTAGTTTCTTTGCCACAAGCATGACCAATGTGTGAGTTCTTCAGAAGTAGAAACCATATCATTGTTTCCTAAACAAGCCTTAATATTTTCAATAAGATAATGATATTTTACAATAAACCATCTTAATTATGAATGTGATTTGAAAACATGTCTATGTTTCTAACTTTAGATATTGGGGATATATGTGTCCCTTTTAAATAACCTTCTTTCATGACAATTAAAGTCTCTCTTCTAGATTTTTTCTCCACAATAGACTCTAACATAACTCCTATCTCATCACGTCTTCATATGCCATTTTCCAAAATAGTCATCTTTTCTTTTTTATATTATGTATATGAGAAAAATGGGCAAATGTTTTAAATTTGAATCTGATCAATATCAAATATGATCAAAAGATTAATTTCCTACTTTTGAATGCCATTTCACATTACTTTTACCTTCAAGGGTACCCAAAGAAACATCTGGTTTCTAAGTTCCTCGAACACCTGAAAATGTTATACTGCATCATACCATCATTGCTTTCCTCTATACATTCTGTGGATCCATTCTCTAAGTATATGCCCCAACCAGACTGAATTTCATGAATTCTTCAAAAGGCCATACAACTTATGTATCTTTAAATCAAGATTTGGAATGAGTCACACCATTTCTACCATTCATTAGTTCTTTGAACTGAGATATTCTTTACCTCTATAAGCTTAGTTTCATTTAACTATGAAACAGAAATATTGCTATCTCCTTCATATGATTTTTTTTGTGAAAATATATGAGTAAGTTAAAATTCCTAGCTCAGTGCCTTATACCTGTTATGTATTCTATAAATTAGCTGTGTCCCTCCTTTACCCCTTTTATTCATGTTTTTCAACTGTTTGCCAGCTCTTCTAACTCAGGCCAGGCATGTTTGGAATAGTATCTTAAAGATTCCGTTGTTGCTCACAGACCCCATAGCAATGCCCCCAACAATCCATTCCACGTCCATGGCTGAATTATTGACTTCATATCCCAAATCATTTCAAGAATCCCAATCATGTATTTAATTGGGTAACTGTGTGGGATTTCTTTGTTGTCTATAAAAAGGAGAAGCATGTGAGGTGGGAATAATAATGGTAACGACAATGATAATAATATAATAATAGCTACCATTTTTAGGTTTAATACTTAAACCACCATATCAAGAAAGCACTATTCTTATTCCCATTTTAGAGACAGAACACTGAGCCTCTGAAAAGCTGACTTGCCTGGGGTTACAACAGCTATTAAGAGATGGAACAAGGATTTCAAATTCAGGTCTGTTACACCCTAGGTGCTTTGCTTCTTAACCATTACTCCACACGGTAAAAATGAATGTAGTTATGAATTTTTCACTGATGTACTAACACTAAAGCTGTCACTAATCATATTTATGACTTTTTCAATAAAATCTTTAAAAATTTTTCTAGAGTTAAGTGATATTCCGACACATCAGAAAACACAAATTTGAGAGATGACTGTAGCCATCACTGGATCAGATATAAATTATGCCTAATTACTGGAGTCTAGAAGATGGAGATGCAGACCTGCAGGATGATAATGGGATTCAGTAGACATACGTTCTGGGCTCTAGAGAATGGGTGATAGGTGGCAATTATCATTAGTGACTTTTGAATAAAGATGTTAGAGTCTTCTCACTCATTAGACCAAACAGTTTGATGGTCATTAGAAGTGGCTGTAAAAGGCATTGAAATGCCATCAGAAAAGGGGTAATGCTTATTACTGTAGCAACCTATTATTTCCATAATGGCGGTGTGATTAAGAAATCAACATCAGACTTTTTATTTCATCAGCCGTGGCTTTTAAAAGCTGGTGGCAGTGGTCACAAATCAAACTTGGAACAGTTTCTATACCTTTGGTGGAACTCACATGGCAAATACCACTTTCTTTTCTAACTGTGACATTAATTTGAATATTATCAGGGGCAGGTCAAAACAGATCTGCCATAAATCACTTCAAAAGTTTGGTCAGAGTTGGAGGCATACACACAGCTTTCACTATGAAAAGGAGACTGCTGTTTTACATTCACGGTTTGTTACAAATCTCTTAGGAACAAGAACACAGAGGCAGTTGTCACTTTTTTTTCCTATGCACTGGTTGTAAATACAAGATGCGGGGCTCTGTTGAAGAGTTATACAACACATCATGAGAAAATCACCACCCAGATTCTACGCTAGGAGAGGGAAGTGTATAGACTACACAGTAAATTAAAAGATGTAAAAACCATACTAGAGGACATTATGCTTAAGGAAACAAATTCTCATTATTTTGAATAAGACTTTGAATTCTTAAAGTCTGACCTAAATGACAATAATAATTGGATATTTACAATGAAAAATATGTAGAAAACCTACAAGCAATAAGTCAATGATTATACACTTGCTAAAAACATGTGTTCGGCATTTTTTTAATTCCCTAATTAAATCCTAATTAGAATGAGCACTGGAGTGTTCATTTTTGCTATACCTCTGGGGCATTTTTTACACCTTCAGGAGCCTAGGCTTATTCAGATATGTAAGAGATAATTATCAATAAAAAGGACCAAAGCGTTGTTGGCCCAGAGAGTTGCTTATGTGTGGTTTTTGCCTCTGTCTAAACAGCCCAGGGGACCTGTGTGTGACTGTGAACTGTAACAGTTTCCTCACCTGCCCAATAGGTAAAGTATGATTTTTTCTACATCCTCCAGCCATGGCTTGTCTTCCAAAAAAAGAGAAGTCTGTGTAGATGCTCAAAAAATCTGAATACAAGGTGAATAGACAAATAGGAGTATTCAAACGCTGGTCCCACTTAACAACTTAGAGTGCTAACATTAAACCAGTTGATTCAGTCTCAGAATCCATGAAGTCCACTTTAACTTGATGTTCTATGCATTAAAATTAAATGATGAGTTCTGTGTTGAGAGTTGGGCATTATCCTTCTTAACTGATCTCCTAAGATTCTCTTGGAAAAGCTTTCCAACACCCTTTTTTTTTTCTTTATTGTCAACTCATATTTAGACTTTCTTTCCTAACTATCATCCAAGCTGTGAAAATTTTTGGTCACCTTATATATTAAGATCCTACATAAGGTACTGAGTGAGACAGGCATAAAAACATGCATAAAGAAAATCAATGCTCCATGCTCAAGATGTCTGCAGTCTAGAAAGGGAAACAGTCACAATCAGAATAATGATAATATTATACTATTAATAACATTGGCAATAACAGTAATAACCAGCAATTATTTCATTCTTGCTGTATTCTAGACATTCTATGGTCTTACATATAGGCTCTCATACCATCCCCTCCAATAACTTTCAGATCCAAAGTAGGCAATTTCTATAGAGTTTATTTATATGGAAACGAAAATCAGGAAACTGAAGGAAACTATGTCTAGAAGTAGCAGAGTCAGGATACCTCATTCCTTGTTCTTTTTTTGGACAAAGACAGGTGTATGACCTGAATGAGGAGACATCTAATAGCCATAATATGTGTAAGTGGTTGAGAGAATTTGAAGTAAGAAGCCTGGGTGGGAGAGGATTATGAGTATGGGGCAGGTAGTGGTGGTGGTGATGAAGAAGGACATAGAATAGGGTATCTAAAAAGCTGCCATATGAAAGAGGAAGAAAGAAACAAGAATGATGGGCTCATGGTCCACGCAGGTAATTTCTAGCTAAGGAAGATTTTACCAGTAACAACTTTTCATTAACATTTATGGATTTTTTTTTTGAATCTTGACTTTTTCTGCCTAAAAATTTTGAGTATGAGACTAGACAATTATTTGCAGAGATTAGAAGTTCATCCTTCCTCGTGGTTTGCTATCCATATCTCATTCATTCGTTTTAAACCGTGGCCATCATGCATAGACTTTCTAACACTACTTGATTGATTTAATTCCTTACTACTTGTCTCTTTCTTTTGCCTTCAAAAATCATGTTCTATTTGTAATACTGGGCTCCTTTCAAAATGTTTCAAGTACATCTACTTTGTTCAAGTTCACTTTTGCCTACCCCAAATCCCGAGCTCAGTTACCTTAAATCTGTTTGCCAAGTTTTGCTCTAAGCTAGAATATGTGCTGTTTGAGATGGCATGCAGCACAATTCTGGGATTCAGAGAATGAATAAATAACCTCTCCTTATAAGCACCAGAAGCAATGTTATATACCATAAGGATTTCAGAGTCTTTGGTCTTGATAGACAAGCCTTTACTGTGGACCTGGCTTTGGAAAATTGCAATACTGACTGCTCAAAAGTGAATACTCAGGACTTCTCTGGTGGCACAGTGGTTAAGAATCGGCCTGCCAATGCAGGGGACACGGGTTCGATCCCTGGTGTGGGATGATTCCCACATGCTGCGGAGCAACTAAGCCCATGTGCCACAACTACTGAGCCCGTGCATCACAAATACTGAAGCCCGGGTGCCACAACTACTGAGCCCGTGCATCACAAATACTGAAGCCCATGTGCCTAGAGCCCGTGCTCCGCAACAAGAGAAGCCACCGCAATGAGAAGCCCACACACCGCAACGAAGAGTAGCCCCCACTCTCTGCAACTAAAGAAAGCCCACAGGCAGCAATAAGGACCCAAAGGCAGCCAAGAATAAATAAATAAATACATTAAAAAAATGCTTTCAAAAAAAAGTGAATACTCAAGGAATCTCTGAATTAGGTAGATCATTTTGTTCCACCCTCTCAATGACTTGGCTCAGGACTTAACTAGTGTTGGAAATCTTTGGGAACAGTCACCTTCGCTGACTTAACCTGGAGCCAGTCTGATTTTGGATAATGTTCTTAATAATGTGGTAGGTGGCAATCTGTCAAAGACAATACTCTCTAATTATGAAGCATATGAAGATGCCAAGATGGGAAGCATTCTGAGATGTGTTTTCCCAAACATTGGGGCATATGACAAAAAAGTAACTCATATACCTATTCAGTTGAAGCATTTTTATAGTAATTCTCTTTGACTTTTCAACACAAATCAGTGAGTAGTTATATCTCAATTTTATAGATGGGGATTCTTAAGCTCATAGATGTTAAGGGACTTACCCAAGGACCCTTAGCTAGTAACTAATAGAGCCAGGATTTTAATTTAATTATGAATCTGAATCATGTTCTTGAAAAATCTAAATCCATTTTTACCAATCTCATTTATCCAATGTAAAAGATAGTAAGAGAGTACTTCGCAGATGATACTTTATACTTTTATGCATTTCATGTCTATTCATAATTTTAATAAATCCTTCAGTATACTCATTTTAAAAATCATACTCTCTTCTCATTTTGCTCTCTGTGATAACAGGATAAAACAACTGTCAACAGATGTGATAGTTTACAGATCATTAAATTCTCCTCTACAACACATCCTCAGAAATGCTCTGGTGTCAAAGGACCTCCTCTTTCCCATCTGAATAGATTGGTTTTAAAACAGTTTTGCTCAAAAATACTAACTTAGTCAATTTCCTCCAATGTGCAATTAACCTGAACAATTCTGGAGATGGGGGGGGGGGGGCACTTTGCAATGAATTACACCTGGGTTCCTCTTTGCATCTGTATCCTATCTTTCCATCTACTGGGCTATCTGCCTTCCCTTATAGACCTTCAGTGGGTCACCTCAAGTCTGTGGGACAGATGGTTCTTCAACAAACTGCATAAGAGAACACATTTTGTTTGGGAAAAATCAAGGGGAAAAATTCCTGCCAGTCCAAATATCTGCCTGTCCCTCGCTCTCTGCTTCACACACACACATGCACACGCGCACACACACACTTTTACAACATGTTATTTGCTCTGTGTGAAATGCACTTCTCTCCATTATTTCTAATTCCAGTGATGGAAAATAATGAATCATCCTTAAATCCCTAGATAGTTACCATATTCAAAAGAAATTTCTTCCTGACTTACCCAACAAAATAATCACATTCTATTTGTATTCCATCTGTACCTTATGCATTCCACAAGAGCTACAGGTTAGCACTTTTTATTGTATGGCTTTAATTTTTACACTTCTCTATCCCTTACTTTACTATATGCTCTAAAAAGCAGGGACTGTACAATTACAACCTAAGTATCCCCAACACGTATAGAACAGCACCTGACACATAGCTGTTGATCAATATTGCTTATTCACTTATTTATCTTTTCAAAAATATATTCAGCATTTACTATGAACCTATAATGGGAAGACTTCTACGATGACCCCCAATGATCCCTGCCTCTTGGAATTTATGTCCTTGTGTTATTCCTTGCTATACCTAGAGATTAACAAATAGAATACAGCAAAAGTGATTAGATGCCTCTTCCATGATTAGATTACACAATACTGAGATTTCCATCTTATTGGCTTCCTCTCTCTCTCTCGCTCTCCCTTTTTTTTCCCCCTGGCTTTGAGAAAGCAAGGTGCCATGTTGGAGAGACCCATAGAGCAAAGAACTGTTGGCCACATGGCCAAAGGTCTGCAAGGAACTGAATCCTGCCAACAACCATGTGAGTAACCTTGGATCTGGATCTTTCCCCAGTTGAGCCTTCAGGCAAAACCATAACCTTCCTTAATACCTTGATTGCAGCCTTGTGACACTCTGAAACATAAGATCCAGATAAGCTATGCCAGAATTCCTAAATCAAAACAGCTGTGAGACAATAAATGTCAGTTGTATTAAACCACTCAATTAGGAGGTAATTCATTACAGTAATACATAACAAACGCAGCGCTGACATTGTATTAAGTGGTAGCAATGTAGTGATGAGTAACATAGATAAGATCCCTTTGCTAATAGTGTTCACATTCTAATAATCAAGTAAAAATTGTCTCATCTAATTTTAGCTATAGCTCAGTATTCTATTAATGTGAATAGAATACCTTTTCAAATGGTGTCAGTTATCTATTTCCCTGTAACAAACTACTCTAAAACTTAGTTTCTTAAAAATAATAATTGCTGATTATTTCCCATGATATTCTCAGTATGCTTGGTGGTTCCTCTGTTGGTTTTGTCTGAGCTTACTTTTGTAGCTACACTCATGTAGCTGGAAGGTCCAAGATGACCTCAGTCAAATGTCTGGCAGTTGATCCTGGCTATCAGCTGGGGTCCCTTGGTTCCTTACACATAAGTCTCTTGTCCCACAGTAAGCTGGACTGGATTTCTTTTTTTTTTTTTTTTTTTTTTTTGCGGTATGCAGGCCTCTCACTGTTGTGGTCTCTCCTGTTGCGGAGCACAGGCTCCAGACGCGCAGGCTCAGCGGCCATGGCTCACTGGGCCCAGCTGCTCCGCAGCATGTGGGATCTTCCCGGACTGGGGCACGAACCCGTGTCCCCTGCATTGGCAGGCGGACTCTCAACCACTGCGCCACCAGGGAAGCCCTGGATTTCTTTTTTTTATTAACTTTTTTTTTTTTAATGGAAGAGTCTTTAAATTCTGTATTTTCAAAAGTCTCACACACATGAGTTCATATAATCCCATAATAACCTTTTTTTTAATTCCCTACTCCTATATTGCCCCTCCCCCTTCCCTCTCCCTACTGGTAACCACTAGTTTATTCTCAATATTTGTGAGTCTCCTTTTTTGTTTTATTCACTAGTTTATTGTACATATAAATCACATCATATAGTATTTGTCTTTCTCTGTCTGACTTATTTCACTTAGCATAATGCCCTCCAGGTCCATCTATGTTGCTGCAAATGGCAAATTTTCATTCTTTTTTTATGGCTGAGTAGTATTTCATTGTGTATATATACCACATCTTCTTTATCCATTCATCTGTTGATGGACACTTAGGTAACACGGCTATGAACATTGGGGTGCATGTATCTTTTCAAACTAGGGTCTGGGGGTACATATACCCAGGAGTTGAACTGCTGGGTCATATGGTACTTCTATTTTTAGTTTTTTTGAGAAATCTCCATACTGCTTTCTACAGTGGCTGCACCCATTTGCATTCCCACCAACAGTGTAGAAGGGTTCCCTTTTCTCCCCATCCTCGCCAACATTTGTTATTTGTGTTTTGTTTGCTTTTTGATGACAGCCACTCTGACAGGTATGAGGTGACACATAAATGCGGCAGCTCTAAGTCAGTGTTCCAAGAAGGCAAGACACATTGCACAACTAACTTTTAAGCCTCTGCTTTCACCATGTTTGCTGACATCCCATTGGCCAAAGAAAGTAATGTGGCCAAGCCTGGAGTGAATGTGAGAGAAGACTATACAAGATTATGGTTATTTGAAGTCATGATTTACTGGAAGCCACTGCTAAAAGAATCTACAACAAATGGCACTGGCATTTAGGTTAATAAAGGTGGTCATTAATATCTTAGCTTAAAGGAACCTTAGGAGACATGTAGTTTAATTTCCTCATCATAGAAATAAGAAAACAGATATAATTAGACCAAAACAATTCCCTAAGAACAGAATCAACATTAAAATTCAGATTCTTTTTAATCCGATTCTCTTTGCCCTGCAATGCACATTACTTGATTGCCAGTCTCAAATCAAAGAATCTTACAAAGCATAAGGTCACATCATGCCACTCTGGGTTGCAGAACACAACTTCAAAATACCAGAGCCTTCTTTCTTTTGCCAGAGGTTTTTCAGCACAGAAATGTATTAGCACTCTAATATTTAGAAACTCAGTCTATCTCAAACCATACCATAATGTGCCAGGTGTTGGGAGATCATAATGAGTTATCTCCCACTAGAAATTAGAATCTAGCAATTTAAACCATTGTTTTTATACTACTCCACTTTCAATGTAGTTAGCAAAACACTAGTGAGACCATATTCAACTAAACACCTGATTTTTAATCTTCTCCAGGATTATCTGTATTGGGTGAAACTATTATTGCACTGTACTTTCTATGATAAAACAAACCTAGCCAGGCTGGGTGCAGATCAGCACAAAGAATTTTGTTATGCAGGTAAATGTTTCTGGTTTTTTAAGCCTGGATTACTATAATTCTTGTTTTTTGGAGCTTTTGCTCATGATGATCTTGTGGATCCAGCTCCTAGACAATGCAGAAGTTGAAAATCAGGAGAATACACCTGTCTTGGTAGCTTATTCCCATTTTGATATCCATGCACATGATCTTATGTAGTCTCTAAAAATAGGACTCATGTTTAAGAAATAGAGGGAAAGCAGCTTTCTGCTTTTAGCTAATGCTATTCTTTTTTTTTTATATAGTCTGAATCATCACATCATCCTAGTTGCTGCCTGAGTTTCAGATTTTACTTTCTTAGCTAGAAAAGTCATATCATCATTGAAGAAATTCACCTGACATCTCTATTTGACATTATTTTAAAGAAGCTCACTAATCAACTGCTATTTGTTACTATTAATTCATTTCATTTTAGGACAAACATTTGCTCTGTAAATCACATTCATTCCTGTCTACTCTGTAACACATTTTGTAAATCTTGCAAATTTTCTTTTGAAATATAATATGCTCTTGCAAATCTTTAGTAAGGGAGTATGAGGGATTTAGTCAGAATTATTTTTAAGTACTAATTTATCAGGTCTTTGATTTTGAGCAAACCCTTTTACTTTTTTGAGGCTATACTTGCCTACTTATAGGTAAAATGGGAAATTTACCCAATGGAAAACTCTTTAAAAAAAGGATTAATTTCTCTACATTAAGTAGCTTGCAAACGATAAAATCTCCATCCATGATAGTTGCTTGACATAATATTCCTTTCTAATACTATTTATTGCTCTCTTTTCTGACATTGTTGATTGTCTTCTAAGATTGTCTGTGACATGCTCTCTCATAAGGACTAAATCTTATTAACCCTTGTATTCCTGATAGAGGACATGATATTAAAAGTTTACTAATCTTATATACATTTTTTTAATTTGATACTTAGAGAAAATTCTGATGAGATAGACAAACATTATTACTTTTCTCAAATTAAGAATCTAGATCTCAGAAAAGTGAGGAATCCAAGATTGTAAAGTGAGTAAATCTTTAAAAGAGGAGTTGAAGCCATGTTATCAACTCTCAGACTATTTTTCACCACAGTACTTCTTGGTATTTACTTCTGCCAAAGTATCCCTACCAGAGAGGGGTGAGACATACATCCCCAAAAGTTACGAAGGGTGAAGTCTGAAATGTCTTGCTCAGGTAAGAAAACTGAAGATTATCCTTTAAATATGTAAAACTGCTAGACCAAAATGTAGATTGGGGACATATACCTGATTTATCTGAAATACTAATAAAACAGTGATAAACATAGTTTTAATGGCTTAATACTCAAAAATGATGAGAACAAAGTGGGGTGGGTTCTAAAGGCATACTGGATGGCTTCTTGCCTCCTTAACCTAATGGAATATCTTTCTGTTGACTAGCTTGTCTCAAATAACAGGTACTATGTTCTGTTCTCACCCCTAAACATCAAAAAACTTCCCCAGGGCTTGCCAGACATTTATTGCAGAGTAACAATATTTTTTTATAAAAGTCAAGATCTATATACAAACGAGTCTCTATGTTGTAGCCTCAAAATTTTTTTTTCCTCCCTATTTTGGTACGGTATTACCTATGTCTTTAATATAATGCATCTATAAAGTAAGAATAAAATGTTATGAAAAGTAACAAAGAAGTCTTAAAAATTAAAATTACTAAAAATTAAGATAAAAGTAAAGTTGAAAGACAAAGGCAGTAAAATCTTTTGATTTCATCATAGAGATAAAAATTCTGAGAACAAAAAACAGAGGTATAATTCAAGATATACAACACCTTATAATCATCCCAAAAGGAAAGAAAAAGGAAAACAATGGATTCAAAAGAATTTTTTTAAGACAGAAGGGATTTAAACTCTCACAGTTAAAGAACATCAGTCATCAGTAAAAGGCCTGCCTAGTACCTGAAATGCTTCATGCCTAGACACCACTGCATAATTTCAGAATCACAGGGAATAAAGTGAATGTTTTGAAGTGACGGCCAATGTGGAGTGGAACAGTATTAGGTCACTTACAAATAAACTACCTAGTAACTGAAATGCTTCATGCCTAGACACCACTGCATAATTTCAGAATCGCAGGGGATAAAGTGAATGTTTTGAAGTGACGGTCAATGTGGAGTGGAACAGTATTAGGTCACTTACAAATAAACTAGAATACTAGAACAGACGAGAAAAGGTGTCAAATGTTTTGGGGATTAAGTGATGCTCAACTTAGAACTGTATACTGAGTTAAACTATCAAACATATAAGAAAAAATACATCTTCGTATATACGAGGACTTATGCACTCAGCTATCTCCACTAATATACCATTCCTTAGGAGGTAATTTGAGAATATAGTCTAGTAAATAAAAAAGAGAGAAAGACTATATGGAATCTAAGAAATAATAGCTCCAGCCACAAAAATCAATGAAAAAACTCCCAGAATGAAGACTGTAGGGCATACATAAAGAGTTATCAAGCCAGAGTAAAGCAGAAGTTTGTAGAGACTTAACAAGAATTTATACTGGATGGTATTTAAAATAAGACTGCATATATTTGATAGTATTATTTATTAATTTTCAACTTACCTATAAGCAAGTTGCTCAGGGATTAAATATGTTACAGAAGAGTCTATAAATATAACATGTAATGTTATATACAGTGAAGTAAATTAAATTATAAAAGTAGACATGCAAAGGCAGAAGATGGAATGTAAAAAGAATAGAGGAGAATTGTGGGAGATGGTAGGCGGGTCCTGATATCTTCAACTTATAAAGAGAACTTTCAAAACATACTACCCATAGAAGACAAATAGGATGTGTATTATTTAAAATATTCAAGGCTAAGCAACACAGGGACAAATATTATGATGAATTTTTGAAGCACAAGAAAATAATTGGAGGCTATGACGTGAGTTCAATCCTTATTTTGAGGGCAGAATAATCAATTATGAAAAATATTGAACATCAAGATATTTAGTATAAATGTACTGGAGTGGACATTGCCAGCATCTTTGCTATATCCCTTTGGACTTTACTGTTTCCCTGTGCTCCAGATAACTGCCACCGGCAAGCCTGTGCCTCAGGACTTTTTCCAGAAGGTGGCTCTGCTTGCTGCTGGGGTAGGTCAGAAGTGTGAAGAAATTAACAACCACCCAGAGCAGAACTTGACCACTGCCTGATGGAAAAGGTATATAAATATCCCAGCTCTTTCCACCAACAAGTGGGATATTTTTGAGTTACGTGTTGTATACGTTTTCCTAGATTTTTTTCTGTAGGATTAATCTCTACTCACTCATCATGGTGAACTGATTTATCAATATACCCTAGATTAGCTGCCTTTCCTTCCCTGTGTCTCTTCCTTACGCCCTGCACCTTTCAAATAAACTACCTGCATCTCACACCATGTCTCAGGATCTGCTTCTGGGAGAAATCTAAATCAAGACATATTTGCAGATAAGAAATCAACCAACAGATATTAAAATGGTTTAGCCACTGAGGATGAGAAGTAAAGGTAAGAAAGAAAAAACCTTTGCATTGTTAAGTCCTTACTATTTGATTAATAAATGTTCCTATTTTGATATATAGACATATTGATAGATGATACAGATATATCAATCAATAGATGATAGATAGGCAGATAGATAGATAAACAGCTCTGTTGTCCCAGTTGTTAATCTAGCCAATTTAATATAAAAGTCATAGTTTTTAAAATTTTTTTAATTTTTGGAGGTTTCATATAATTTATTGTAAACCACAAAAGAGGCATTTTAAAAGTGAAAGTATACACTGAAAAGGTACATTTATATAACAAAGCACTGACCACATAATAGCTGCAAATATATTTGCTGGAATGTGTACATCTACCCTAAATATTAAACCCAAACTAATTTTTGTATCTAAACAAAAACACAGAAATATTAACCTCCTATCAGTAGTGATAGATATTTTGTACATTTTCCAAAAAAAGAAGCCCACAGTTGACCAATACAATGTTTCCTCCAAATACCAATGCCAGAGCAGATGAGACTATCCATTCACTATGTTTAGTTTTCCTATACTTGTGGTGCCCATGCCAGTGGGAGGAATAACAGCAGAAATGACGCTAAACAAATTTTTGAGCTCACAACCCAGTTTATCCTGTAGATCTACCCTTCAAAGTGTTTCTTATTAACGAGCAGTTATGTTCTCAGTACAGGCTCCTGCCAAAATCCAGCTCAGTTCCTCTAACTTACATGTGGTGCCAAGAAAATCAAAACCGTAGAGTCTTCCCCTATCATACTTACATTTCTAAATTTCTTGCTGACCGAGACATGCACAGCTTGCTGACTGAGTCATATTTGCCTAATTCTACTGATTTAGTGTATTTCACTTGTACTAATGTAATGCGAAGTATTTCCAAACGCACAGAACTGCATGATGGTATATTTTCCTCTGGAAACACTTTAACCAAGCACGTTTTATGTACTGATACTTCTCACTTAACCTAATATATTTCTATACTTCAGAACAAGTTTTCTTTTCTAATCAATATAAAAAATATATTTTTCCCATATCACAGGTTAAAAGTGATTCTCCAAGAAGATGAGCCAGCTCTTAGGGTCCTTTGTGGCTCTCATACCTGTAGTATGCAACAATATATCTCCATAGGGGCACTATAACCCAGTTTGAAAACTATAGATCATACTGTCCTTATGCAAAAATAGCCCCTGTTCTTTTGAGTAACACTTGAGATGTTGTAAACCTTATGCCTTATACTGGTTCAAGTTGTTAGAAATACATGGAACTTTCCAGAGATTGATGAAGGCAATGTATTTTGGTGTCCCCTGAATGAATGTTCTGTTGGTCCATAAAGACTGAATTTTTCCATGAGATCATCTTTAGGGTAAGCCTTTTAACTTTTTACTCAACTTACTTTTTGAGTGACACAGCAAAGAGATGACCCCATCAGTAGCCTAGCTTGGGATCAAAAATGATATCCTTAACTTGATTATAGACTCATTTGATGATAAATTCTAGAAAGGGGAATGTTTTCTGCTTACGGAACATATGTTTCTTAATGCCATGCCCCCCCAATTTTTTTTATAGTGTTTGTTTATTTTTACTTGTTGACAGTTTTGATTTATTTATTTATTTATGGCTGTGTTGGGTCTTCGTTTCTGTGCGAGGGTTTTCTCTAGTTGTGGCAAGCGGGGGCCACTCTTCATCGCGATGCGCGGGCCTCTCACTATTACGGTCTCTCTCGTTGCGGAGCACAGGCTCCAGAAGCTCAGGCTCAGTAATTGTGGCTCACGGGCCCAGTCACTCCGCGGCATGTGGGATCCTCCCAGACCAGGGCTCGAACCCATGTCCCCTGCATTGGCAGGCAGATTCTCAACCACTGCGCCACCAGGGAAGCCCCCCCAAATTTTTACTGAAGCTGAGAAGAAGACATTAGGGTTGGTGATCAGGACAGACATAGATCCAGTCTTGAGCTTACAGAACTAAGCACATAGACTAAAAATAATTAATAAGAAAAAAATATGATCCTGACATGTATGTGTATACAATTATGGCATGCAACAATATTGGTCTAGAAGATCAGGGAAAGTTTTCCTGAGACATGAAGCATGAATAGGAACTACCGAACTGAAGTGGAGGGTGCTGCTGATGGTAGGAACAATATTTCAAACGAGAAAAACATGGGCAAAGGTCCTGAGACAGAGACCAGATGCCTCTAGAAAAGAGATAAGAAACCAGAGAGTGAAGACTACAACCAGCAAGCAAACATATTTTGTTTTTACAGCACAGTATTTTGATGCTTTTTCTTTTCTATTAGCCATTAGCCAACATTTAAATGCCAGGAGACAACACAGAAGACTCTGCACATCTTTCAAATGGACAATAAGAAGAAGGGGCAATATTAGAGCCACATCCCTGCATGCACAGATTAGCTGAATAGTACCAATCTCCTTGAGGTGGGTTATTGTTTCTCCCTCTTGCCACAGTCTGCATATCTATTGTATATTCATTTTATGAACTTACTTGCCTAGGCAACTGCACTGGTAACCACTGCTCTAGTATATGAGTGCTCTAAAAGTGGGATCTTTAGTAATCCTTTCTCCACTGTGTTGCCATTAGAGAACCTGGAACACGGTATGAGCTCAAAAACTATACTCAAATTTGAGAGACAAACGTAGGCTCGTGTGGCTAGATACAGAAGGCAAGAGGGAAGAACCACAGGAGAAGAGACTGAGGATAAATCGGGCGTAAAGGATGTTTACTTCATCTTAGGGAAAGAGAAAAACCATGAAAATACGTTAAGCTAGGGAATGAAGATGAGATTTCCAAAGTAAGGATTCCAATCTACTGGAGGGGAACGAGATATTACCTTTGGTGTACACTTCATAGTTTATAAAGTAATTCCCCACGTATCTTTTTTTAGTTTTTAATAAAAAACAGTATCAGTTGAGATATCTCATTTCTATCCAGATGGAGAAACTGAGACTCTAGAATAGTGTCCTTCCCTCAACCACAGGTCTGATACATTTAAGAGTTAAACAAAATTTTTATCCCTTGACTACCTATGCCCTCCCCACAACAGAGAGTATGGAGATAAGCTCTTTTCACAGTCACTCTATTTATTTAAGATAAGACCTACACTTATTCATTTGCATAAGAATGACTAATAAGGTCTAACAGAATCTCAATAAACACTTGTTCATCATAGTTGAGTAGGAAGATAAAAAGACCTTGATATCTGTTTCCTTTTGGTGAATATGTGCTGATCAATATTTAAACAGACATCTTTAAGAAAAACATGACAGTCTCTGCCACTAGAACCTTAAAAGCCTTATTTGAAAATTAAATCCAAAGCTCTACCTACAGATCCATGCATTTTCACGTGTGTGACTCTGCACACCTTTTTAACATGGTCAAAATGAGGTTTTCTACTCTAAAAATACTGCATTTTAAAGAAAAATGTGGTAGAACAAAAAGCAATGAGTTACCACTAAATAAGCATCAAAATAAATGTTTGTTTTTATCTTTCCAGTAATAACAAAGACCAAAAAATCTTTGTATGTGTTTTAAAGTATGATTCTTAAAGATATGTCAATGATCCATTTGATCTTGGGATCAAATAGATTCTTTGATCTGCTGAAATCATGGACTTATTTATAATATTTGCAAAATATATCCTGCTTTGAAAATAAATCATAAAATAACAATTGTATGGTACACCAATTTATTAACTACGGAGGAAAAATGAAATGCCTATATTACATACATAAAACTTATAAAGTACTTCCAAATCATAGAAACGTTATGCTTTTCCATTCACATTTTAAAATAAAACTATAACTACATTACTTCAACCATATTTTTGAATAAATTAATTTGCTGTAAAGTATATTAACAAATGCTAATATTAAATTTTATATAACCTATAATTATTCCTATTTTGTGTGTCTTTGGTCATCTTTTTCTGTGCAGCTGGAGTAATATTTTCAAAACAATCACCAGAATTTGTTATTCTCCTGGTAAAGCCTTTTCAATAAACACCTGTCACTCTTAGAACAAGTCTGGACACTCCATCATGGCCATAATACTCTGGTTGCAGTCTGTTTACAGCCTCTCCCTAAGCACACACCCACATCCCCCTACAAACTGCTCCAGCTACATTGGGTACCTTTCAGCTCATCACACGCATCTGGTCTTTTTCTGACACCTGGAGTCTGTACTTGCTGTTTCCTCAACCTGCAATGTTGTTGAAAGGTGTTCACAAGTCTAGTTTGTTGTTATCTTTAATATCTCAGCTAAAATGTCATCTCTAGGCTTCAGGAATGCAACTCAAACTGAATGACAATATGAATTCTCTGGGTCACTGTGCCAAACGCTGGCATGTCTGCTATGAGAAGCCCTGCTTTTTTCCTGCCTTGCTACATGTCACAGGGAGGTATAGTTTTGATGGCTGTGTTTTCCGACTTCCCGGGTCAACTGGCTCTGACTGGGTTAGGGTAATAGAAGGTAATGATAGAATTGGATGGCAAAGGAAAGAGATGACACGCATACCACTTCTGGACAGCACCTTCAGACATGCCTACAAGGCTTCAGCTTCCACGCAGTTCCTCTTTTGTGTGTCCTTAGTCACCCTTTATTCCTGTTTCTGGTAACAAAGCCTACGTTCCTCTGTCTCTCCCAAAACCCAATTTCTTAACTGTCAAACCTGCTCAATTTTAATTTGTTGCTTGTTTTAAATTCTCCACCTTTGAAGGTGGTGAGCTTGTGTCCCAAGAATCTTCTCTTCTGAAATTTCTAATTAATAATTACTCCTGTCTTGTTAAGGCAGAAAAGTAAATGCATTGCATTTTCCACTGATGGCTTTTCAAAATATTTGAAGACCACAGCTGTGTAACCAGAGTGCTCTTTTCTTCCACCTAAACTGGTCTATTTCCTAAAAGAAAGGTTCTTCACAGGTTATTTCTAAGATCATTTCCGGTCTTAAGAATCATACGAGGCTTCCCTGGTGGCACAGTGATTGAGAATCTGCCTGCCAATGCAGGGGACACAGGTTCGAGCCCTGGTCTGGGAAGATCCCACATGCCGCGGAGCAACTAGGCCCGTGTGCCGCAACTACTGAGCCTGTGCGTCTGGAGCCTGTGCTCCGCAACAAGAGAGGCCACGACAGTGAGAGGCCTGCACACCGCGATGAAGAGTGGCCCCTGCTCGCCGCAACTAGAGAAAGCCCACGCACAGAAACGAAGACCCAACACAGCCAAAAATAAATAAATAAATAAATAAATAAAATTAAAGAAGAAAAGAATCATACAGTTAAAGCATCTAACTTTGGCTTTTGTTCAAAAATGTGATTAAGAACTAGCTAATTGATATCTTCATCCTGTGGTTATCCTTAGGAAATAAATACTTCAGGAGCAAATTGTGCACATGTTAAAAAAAAAGAACTCATTTTCCTAATGATTTTTTTGGGATATGTCCAACTCTGGTGCATTGCTCAGTCTTCCTCTATCAAGATTTGGATTTCAAATATTGAGGCTTCGTTAATTTGTTTTGATTGTTTACTCCATGTCCTGATCCTAATTGTCCAGAGACATTTGTAATGTAGTTACAACCTTTAGATTAATTTGCAAACATTTCGTTACCTTCTAGATTCTTGGCATCTGTAATACTAAATGCCAATATATTGACAGCTACTGTTGAATAAAGGCTTAATTTAAGAATTTAGTGGGAGCAGTTAATATAAAAGTATAAAGTATCTTATAATTTTGATAGAGGGATATCTTTAATATGCAAAATATATAAGGTGAAAATACTTTTGAAATTAATTTGGAGAGTGACGGGAGATACAGCTCAATGTGAGTTGAGGGAAAAGCCTCCTCCCTTTTCTTTCTTTGCTTCTATATTTTGCTTTACTGAAATCACAATTTACTTTGGTTCTTCTGGCTTCTTTTGTCTCTTTGTTAAGGACACTCTCTGAGTGTCTTAAAATGGGTCCCATCACTTCTGGAATATTTCCACCCTAGTCAACCAACCAACTTAAATACCACCAATATTCTGAAAGTTGGTATTTTAACATATTTCAAATGCTTTTCCCCTTTATGTTATTTCATTAAGCTCCTCTTTCATGTCATTTTAAGAGCAGAAATTGTCATCTCTGACTGCCTGTTCACCCCATCATTCATCTTTCTGGTAAGACTCTCCTGTTCCTTCCATATTCCCAGTTGCTACCTTGTCATTTTGGTTTTTTTTTTTCAATGTATAGACTCAAAATTAGTGTAGAAATTCTGGGTTTAGCATTCTAAAAAATGCCTTTTCATACTGTTAAATTTTTTGTGTACCAATGCAAATGCACTTGCACACACATATACACACACCTGTATTTAATTCAGAAACCTGTGGTCCTCCATTCAGTACAAGGTTTCTAAATTTCCCTTATTTATTCCCCAGAGAGACTGGTAAACAATTTAAATCTCGCCAGCCAAAAAACTGAGTTGGGTGTGAGAAATGCTGGCCTAGGGATAAAACCCTGCAAGAACAACTGATAATCCTACCATCTCTTCCCTTCCCACATCACGAATTTATAGCAATACTCCTTTTCTGTACTTTGATTGGCTGAATATATCTAAAGATGTCCAATGAAAATCTAGATAAATTACCTACTGTTTGTTGAGCTTACTCTATGTAGAGTTAAATAAGAAACAGTTAAGTTTGACTCTCCCTCCTCAACTCCCAGATAATACCTGGAACCCCTCACCAGTTTATCTTCCAAAGAACCTAAATTTGGGGAGCAGGACAAGCACAGCATTTTATATATACACGGATGTTTTTATATGTGTGTAATCAAGTGAGTGTATATACTCATACATTATCACTGCGCATTGATATTTTGTCAGGAAAGTGGGTAGAATGGAGGGAATCATCACAGTGATACTACTTTTGGTTCAAGGGTCCTAATGAATTCTTGAATTTCATTGCAGAAAACATTTGTCACAAACCTTGAGGGCATTCAGCACAAATACTGTGTCAGCGTAAAGCTTTCAAGAGACAGAAGTGGCCCCATACTGGGGAGAACGCTGCTTCATAGTGGCAAAGCCTAGGGGATTATGTGCATCTTCCTGCAACTAAGAGAGCTAACTCATCTTGGTACCCTTTAGTGTCATCTGTGGTCTTATTTTTTCCCTTCTGCTTATATCAAATCCTTGCTTCTCTCATGACCTTTATTAAAAACTAAATTTGGGTAATTAACTGAGAATGTCCAGGAAGTCAATTATTTTTATGATGGCAAAAAATGCTGGCATTTAATGATATTATTATATAATATGGTCCACTAGAAAATAATAGATTTTGGAGACCATCCTGGCCCATTTATTTTGCTTTGCAATTTAGGAAATTGAGGCTAAAAACCTACAAAACTCTTCTAATTTTATACTGCTTATAAGCAGCATAGAGAGAGCCCAGAACGAAAGATTTCTGATTCTTAGATTATTGCTTACTCTTCTACCCCATATGGATATATCCATAAACAAAGATAGAGGCAATAGAGAAAAAAATTCTAGGTTGGCTTTGTCATTCCTCAGACAAAGGCTGGGTATAAAATTAAGCATCACTTTTTGTTTTCAATAAACTTCAAAGTGAACTATTTCTACTATATCTTTTTCTTTTAATAACACAATTTGGGGATTTTTCCAAAGCCAGAGCAAGATATAATAAAGCAGGCTCTCCTTCCAAAGCAAAGCACAACAAAGAAGTGGATCATGAATATAAATGTTAACATCAAACATACCCACTGAAAAGTAATAACACTACAAGATAAGGCAATTTACATGAGTATGTTATAAAGATTCTTCTCCTGAGATTCTTATACGATCTCACTCTCTCCTAAGCCCTGATTTTTTTTTTAATTTAAAGGAAACTGTAGTGATTAGTTACATTGCCTTTGAGAACTAGATAAATATTTATGAAGAAAGAATGTCCCTGTATATCTGTATAGAGATAATGTACAGGGAGAGCAACACATATTCAGAATCGGAATCTCATTTCTGTAGGATGCATCTATTGCATCTGGAACCTACTGTCGTTCTTTTGTTATGTGGGCACATGAGCTGCATTAACATTTGACTCTGATTAGGAGCTTTTGTATTTCAGGGGGCTCAAAAAATCCACCTGAATGCTGTCTGCTTTCATGAGCAAGAATACCTGTGGTTTCATTTTCTCAGACAGATTCAACCACACAGTATACAGCCAGACTACAGTAAGATGTAGACTTGGATACCCCAGTGTTGATCCCAACAAGAATTCTCAATTTCTTGTTAAGTTCCCATGAGAGACTGCATCTTATCCTCTTGTTCTGTATTTGCTTCTACACGATGCCAGGTGCATTAAGTATCTGTTGCCATTGCCAACTTGTCTCTTGATATTTTGGCTTCACCCCCACTCCTGTCCTAGAAACTGTCCCAACCACTTGGAGCTAAGAATATAATTACCTTTTTTGGTTTGACCTAATTCACCTTGAGGAATATCTTAGTAACTGCCATAGTTATCCATCTACTTCTGTCTTAAACAAATTCCTGACCTGCTCCAGCCCAGAGTCCAAGACTAATTACAGCATCTGTCTAGACTTCTGGGTCACTACTAGAATTGTCCACACCTCTTCAAGAAAGGAGTCAGATACTGAATATAGGTAGAACCATACTTTTCTGCAAAACCAGAGTGCAGGAGGGAATGGAAGTTTTCAGATACCACTGGAGGAGGCTCAGCATCACTTCCTGAAATCCTATAGCACATCAAGACTTCCTGAGTACAAGCTGGTGCCAACCAGTGGGCACTGAGCCAAATGTATATACGTATGTATGTCATGGTAAATTATATTTTCCAAAAATGTCCATACCAATATACATATCACATCCCATATACTCTTTACAGTGTAATGTTGACTTTCTTTCATTGACAAATGGGGGTTATAGTCTGTTCTCCTTGAACTGAGTAGACCTTTGTGAAACTGCCTCAACCCACAGAGTGTGGTAGAAGTGATCCTGAGTGACTTCCAAGGCTAGTTCATAAAAGGTGATATGGCTTCTACCAGCTCTGTTGATACACTTGCTTTGAGCTGTCCTGGGCTGACAGGTTAAGAAGGCTGGCTGCCCTGAGCCACCTTGCTTGTGGGACCACGTAGGAAGACCACGTAGAGATAGACAGAGATGCCACAAGGAATCATATTGTGAGAGCCTCCAGCTGATTGAACCTGCCCAGCTCACTCATGAGATATAAGTAGACATACCGGCAGGTGATTCCAGCCCCCAGCTTCCTGGCCACCCTGTGAAAGTAGAACAGAAAGGAGCTGGCCCTACTGAGCCTTACCTAAATTGCTTTTTCATAAGCATAATGAACATTGTTGCTGAAAACTACTAAATGTGGAGTTGGTTTGTTATTAAGTCATATTATCTTGGAGAAGAAAGTTCTTTGGTGATCTCAATGAGGCTACATTTTCAAGTTTTCCACATTCCCCACCACTACCCAACAACTTAATCACCTATATTTTCTTCCTAGTCATGTTGGCATTTATTTTCTTAATTATTTTATTTTATTGAAGTATAGTTGATTTATAATGTTGTGTTTAATTTCTGCTGTACAGAAAAGTGACTCAGTTATACATATTCTTTTTCATATTCTTTTCTATTATGGTTTATCACAGGATACTGAATATAGTTCCCTGTGCCATACAGTAGGACCTTGTTGTTTATGCATTCTATTTATAATAGTTTGCATCTGCTAACCCCCAAATTCCCAATCCTTCCCTCCCCTAACTCCACCTCCCCCTTGGCAACCACAAGTCTGTTCTCTATATGTGTGAGTCTGGTTTTGTTTCATAGATATGTTCATTTGTGTAGTATTTTGGATTCCACACATAAGTGACATCGTATGGTATTTGTCTTTCTTTTTCTGAGTTACTTTGCTTAGTACGATAATCTCTAGGTCCATCCATGTTGTTGCAAATGGCATTGTTTCATTCTTTTTAATGGCTGAGTAATATTCCATTGTATATATATATACCACATCTTCTTTATCCATTTATCTGTCCATGGACATTTAGGTTGTTTCCATGCCTTGCCTATTGTAAATAGTGCTGCTATGAAATGCTGGCATTTAAAATTGGAGCTCTGAAATGGGGTAATCCTCCTTCTTCCACTTCTCATAAAAATTAAAGGCAACAATATAGGCAATTATCCTAGGACACAGATGCAGATACTGGACAATGACATAATTAAATGTTTAACCTACAGGGGGTGCTTAGCTAGTACTGAAATTTACATTTAAAGAGGGATTTTGGTTTAAGTCTGTTCATTTTTGTAGCCACAACAAGCTAGTAGTAAGTAGGCAGTTAAAAAAGAGCTATGTTTAGTAAACCGAGGCTACCAGAAGCCGCAGGGATAATAAGCCTCCCAGCCTTGTTATATACAAGGAGTACTATATTTACTATATGTCTCATTAATTCCTCCTGTATTTCCTGGTGCTGTGCATATGCCCCTCTGTGGCTACCATGTATATTAATTTTATTTCATTAATCTGATTGACTAGGTTTGGCCAAAGTCCCTTCTTCCCTTCACGATGGTTTCAGGCATAAGTTATCAGTTTGTCTGATTTCTACTCTTCTAGAAAAGTAGATTCTTAGAACAGCTCTGGCCTGGGGAAATGTCTCAGTAATCTAGGTCACAGTAGCACTGGGAAATGGAAGGGCCACGTGCCATCTGAGAAAATATCGCAGAGAGAAGAAAAACGTTTGAAAAAGAAGAAAGAAGAAAGAAAAGAAACAGCCACACAGTCCAGTCCACTTGATCATTGTTCCACAGATGGAAAGGGAGACTAGTAAGACATTAGAAAGAAGCAGTCCCACCAGGTTCGTCTGAAGAACTAAGCAGGAGGCAGATCTGGAGAAACACCTGGGAGATGAGAGATAATCCTATATGATGTTTCTACACATCTTGGAACAGTTTATGTCTTCAATTACCTTTTCTATGATATTTGTATGCGACAACCTTGGAAGATAAAGGTGTTATCAGAGCAGAGGGAAGATCTGATTCCTAACCAACACAATTAAGATGTCTCCCTCTAGGTCAAAAGTTGAGCAGGTTTAGCAGAGCCCCCTTACAAGACTGGGGGTTTCTAAAGCTTCAGTTACTTCCGCTGTGCACAAGCTGTGCACAAGTATACACTACCCAAGCACATACTTGGATACTCCCAAGTATGTGCTACCCAATCCACTCCACATCACCCCCACAGGACTTGTAGGAAAAGGGGAACTGATATGAACACGAAGCTCATGCAGCCAGCTGTGCTGTGAGTGATAAAGGTCTTGATCTCTGACCCAGGAGTCTTATTTCTTCTGCCAGTATCTACGAAACTGTGGTAGGTTCACTTGTTAGCTTGCAAGTAGGGGAGATCACAGCAGCAGCATGCAAGAGTATTTCCTGTGGTCATAAAAGCATAATCCAGGATATTGCCCCACTCTAAAGGGATATTTTTTGAGAAAGAGCTAATAAGAGTTGGTACAACTTTTATCTCTTACAACAGGAGAAGCAAAGGGTTTCTGGGTGGCTACAGTCCTCTTTAGTATCTACTCCACACCCCACCACAAATCACACTCTCAGGTGCACTGACTGTATGTCAACACGCTGAGGTCTGCATTTTGGATTCAAAGCTGAATGTGGACTCTTTTTTTGCCTCCACTGGCTTCAAATCTAGTGCACAAGAATATAACATTTGCATATCCTTATTGCAAGCAATGAAACATACTACAGCGTGGTGCAGAGAGGAGAAGAAATTTGAGTGGAGGTCTCTGGAAAGTGTATTGGAAGGAAGACTGTTCTGGGCATCAGAAAATGAAGCAGGTGTTTGACAGTCAGGTGTCTGAGGGAATTCTAGGCAGAGGAAATAGCTTAAGGCAAGTCCAAGAGGCTTGAGACCAAAAGGTGACTTTTTCATGAAAGTCAATTGAGAAATGAAGTTCTTCACAAAATCCGTGAAGGCAAGAATGGCAGAAGCTCCTCAGATCTTATCCAAAGGTTCTCAGCTGTGCTTCATAGAATTCTGGCTCCTTGGTGGGGAAAGGAGGGTAGGAGGCTAGTTTCCAGATCCTTTCCAAATTAATTTCAGTAGAAACGTGTTTCTGTTCCAGCTGTAGTCAGGCCCCTTTATTTATATCGGAGAAAACAGAGATGCAAAGAGAGAGACCAATACCTTTCTGAAGATTACATGGCCAATAAATGGCAGAACTAGTTTTCAAACTGGGTGTTACGGACCCCCCTTCTTAAATCCATATATTAAAGCCCTAATCCCCAGTGTGACTGTAATACACTGGGGTTTCCATTTCTATGCTCACAGCTTTTCACTACACCAAACTGCCTTTCCTGATGATGCCAAGATGTCTTCAAATATAACGACATTCAAATCCATCAAAAAGTCACTCTCGTCTGCATTTGAGTTTTGCAGGGAAAAGGATACAAGTCACCCATGGACTTTTATTTTGCAGGTTATTTTCCTTATTTACTGCTGGATAATGAAATGATAAAAGTGCTCAAAGCACTTTTTAGTTGGTTATGAAGAGAAATCAATACTGCTTTGTGTTTCAAAAAGGAAAGGCATGTAAGAGGTATTAAACACAAATGGATTGAACACTTATTTGTGAGGGGTTGCTAACAATTGAATTACTATTTTAATGTCATAACATGGCAGCACTCAAGATTACCTTTCACATCTAATCATACCATTTACATGGAAGTGGGAAAATGCTTCTGAAGCGGCCAAATGCTGTTCACTGAATGGATCACAATAACACTAGAAATTGCTCCGGAGGAAAAATAATCAGATTCTTCGCCAAGCTCTGGGGAAAGGTTAATGTCTCTTCATTTGAAAACACATACACACACACACACACATATATGCACACATACACATGCACACAAAGAACTTAAAAAAAAAAGGGCAACTTATGGCAAAAAAACCCCAACACCATGGATTTGGGCATTGGTTCTTGGCTCCAATCCTGACTTTAACACTTGAGGGTTACCTGTCCTTGGTTTCATCACTGGTAAGACTGGAGTTATATTCAAAATCATATACAGAAGAACACTGTGCCCCCAAAATTTACATGAATTTTTATGCTATTACATCTTCACAAAACCCTTTGAATTAGGTGCTATCTTCACCATCCTCATTTTATAGGTGACAGTGTTGAGACAGAAAGAGTGTGTAATTTGCCCACAGTTGAGAAGTGGCAGAACAAGAATTCAAGAACAAGTCTAGCTGTATGGAAAGGCAATACGCTGCTGTCACCAAGAATACTACGTACCTCAAAGAAACTTCATGAGAGACGGAGGGTATATCTCTAGTGGGGCAACTGTCTCCTTGCTCAGGCCCCAGGCTACTTCCGTAGCCTACATTCACCACTCCCAAGCCCTCCTCCAATTCCTCTAATTATATCAAATGTACATTCATCAAACACACTAGATTTTTTTTGATGTCTTTTTCCCTTTGATTTTCTTAGAATGCCTTTTTATTTGTTCCACTCTTGCGACACACGTAGCTCATATGTTACACCCTCCAGGATTCCTTTCTGAACTCCCTCAAAGAGTCTGCTCTTTCTCCTTCACTCCCAATAACATTCTGCTGAATCTCTCTCAGGGAATGTGCATTGGGACATGATTATCTGTTTACTCATCCGCCTTTCCTGCTCAAATGTAAACCATTGGAAGGTTCTTTATTTCAATATGCTTGGCACCTAAATACAAAAATGTTTATTTTTTCATATGTATTCTTATATTTATGTTTTAATGTCTATACATCAGCAAATATATGAAATTAAGATGCTCTAGGACTGCTGAGACTTAATAATAGTGAACATGTATTGGGCACTTGCTACCTGTCAGGTATTATTGTGAGCATTTTGTGGATAATGACACATGTCATCCTCCCATTGGCCTATGATGTTGGTACCACTAACTCACCCATTTTCTAGATGAGGGCACTGAGGCACCAAAAAGTTCACATATCTTGTCCAAGTGGACACAGTTCTAATGTGGGGAATCTGAGCTTTAAACCTAAAAATATGACTCCACATCCCACATTATCCATCAAGTTTTACTGAAAAACCAAGACCCAAATATGATAGAGTAAGGGAGAGTTTCAGGGTTCCTGGGTGACTAAACTGTTAAGTGTGCCAAACAGAAGTATTACACAACCCTTGTCTACATAAAATAATCCCTCCTTTTTTTTCTGTAAAGACTGAATACTTGTAGTTGCACTTAGCAATGGCCCTCTAGTATTGCCCATTACAAAAATAAGCACCTATCCTTTTAGAGCACCCATTTTAAGATGTTGGTACTTGTATCAAGTGTTTAAAAATGTACAATTCTAATAAGCACTCATGGAATGAATGGCCTGGAGCACCTGCCATGTGATTGATTCTCTCAGAACTCCATGGTGAGCTATGTTTTTAAAGAGAGAGGAACTTCTCTTGGAAAGGCATACTAGGAAAGACAGAGCCACTCGTCAGTAAGGTTATCATCCATCTTTCTCAGATGAAAGGACAAGCCAACCTAGACCTTGATCTGCTGTGATGAGACAACTATTCATTTTATTGCATAATCTTGTGTCACTCTGATCCTGTTTCCAGATCTGTATCAAGAGGGGATTAGACTAGTTGATTCTCCCCGCAAAGTCTTGGGTGTCTAACATTTGGATGCAATTCAAGGTCATTGTTACGATCACAAGATTTATTTGGACTAAGACAGTCTATGGTTTGGATCCTTCTGTTTATTAGATGTCTGGCACTGAGAAACTTGCAAAACCACTTTGAGCCTCAGCTTTCACATCTCTAAAATGGGGAAAGCAGCAATGCCTACCTCAGATGGTTGCTGATTAAATGACAGAATGAATGCAAAGCACTTAATCTAACTCTAAGCACCAACGTTCATTATTTCATTTAATCCTCCCTACAAATCGATAATGGGGTAGGGCTATTATGATCCTCATTTTACAGATACGGAGAATAAGGCAAATGAAAGAGGAGGAAATTTCCCTTTAGCAGACCAGAGATGCTACTTTATTTCGCTAAATTATATTGCCTCTATTTGCTCTATCCCTGGTGCTTAGAACTTCTACTACCATGTAACATTTTTTTTTTTTTTTTTTTTTTTTGCGGTACGCGGGCCTCTCACTGTTGTGGCCTCTCCCATTGCGGAGCACAGGCTCCGGACGCGCAGGCTCAGCGGCCATGGCTCACTGGCCTAGCCGCTCCGCGGCATGTGGGATCTTCCCAGACCAGGGCACGAACCCGTGTCCCCTGCATTGGCAGGCGGACTCTCAACCACTGTGCCACCAGGGAAGCCCCCATGTAACATTTCTGACTGTACTGACCGGTGATTAGGTAGACATAGTATGTAGTCATAGCCATGTCTGAAAAAGACCAGTGCCCCAAAATATGTAAGCCATTAATTTCTCAAAGTAATAATTAAAGTTATCCTTACTGAGCACCCACACTGTACACTAGTTATGTACCAGGCATCAATCAAAATGCTTTATGTAGATTAACTCCTTTAAGCTTCACAAGCTACATGCAATGATACCCTATTTGACAAATAATGCACATATATGTAAAAATATACATACAGAAAGGCTGACCAACTAGCAGTGTCACACAGCTAGTAACTGGTGGAAGCCTGAATTTAAACCTAGTCATGCAAACTTAACCAAGGTGTCTCCTTCCTTCTCCCCACACTCCATATGTCCCCAAATATGAAGCAGCAGATTGTATGCACATATTTCCCAGTGTCAATCGCCTACTGATTAATTTCAAGTTAAAAAATGTAAGGGTGAATATCCTTCATCAACTAATTAGCAATTCTTTATGGTGACTTATTTTGTGTGAAAAAAGATCTGTTTAAACAGTAATGCTGAGATAAATAGCCCGCAGCTCCTGTCCGCCCCCCACCCCCGCAAAAAAATACTGAATTTGCAGAAATCTTTTTTTTTTCACCCACTGCATTTACAAAAGATTTTTTAAGTTAAAATCTGTGTGATAAAGCTTCTCCCTTTTTCTTCCAATATCTCCAGAGGGAAGAAATACTTTAGATCAAGAAGAGATGCCTTTACTAGAAAAATTCTGGACCTTCAATGTCATTTGTTAAGTAAAAGAAGGAGAAAAAAGTTTAAAGTATGTAGAGTTACTGCACTCAGAGAGCAAGTGGTGGGGGGAGATCTTGAGAGTAGAATCTGAATTACTGTGTCTTCAGTCCAGCCTACTCTCAGATCTTGTCAATATTATTTCAGCCCTCAGTGTACTTTCAGGTCACCTCTGACAAGGAAACCAAATACAGCCACAAACTCTAACTCCAAGCTTCAAGTTTTATGATTGTACCAATACTTTATCATACCCTATGTTTCTCCTTGGAACATCTCAATCCTCAGGACATGGAGGAAGGCCTTTCCTATTTATAAAGCTATCCTTTCTTGCCTTCAAGAAACAGGTGGTTGGTTCTCTTCTGCCATCTTTCTGGTGACTATCTTCCCTCCCAAGTATTTGCCCACAGCAAATCTGATACTCTCTGCCCTTAGCTACCATTTAAACCTACTGTTTCTAGTGGCTTTTCAGTTCCCATGATCCCAGATACCTTCTGACGATCTGCAATCTTTGGTCTTGACAAACCAGAAGCAAATGCTAGGACTTCCTTTTAATATCCTGTCCCTTTAGCTCCAGCCCACCCTGTTCTTGGGCTTGCTTTTAAGTCTCAGCACATCAGCTGAGAATACCTGACTCATCTCTACCACAGCAGATGGATGAGAGCTACCTACTTGCTGTCCCTGATGACTGGTTCAGGCTATCAGCTCAGCCCTCTGCATCTTTTGATGAATCAACAGGCCAGATGTAAAACATGCCTTCATTACATATTTATTTCTCACTGATGATATGTTAAGCCTTTGGGGCTGTGGAGAAAGCAGAGATAAATAACACACATTCTTTGCTCTAAGGGACATGGATATTCAGTAAAAATAAATAAATAAAATCAGCTTTTTAAACACCCAGGATAAGTGGTGTAGAAATACTCTAGTGGGAATACTGTGCTCTTACTTATTTAGTGTGGCTGATTGGGTAAGGTGTGTGTGGAGTGCTTTAAAAAATATAAATAAAAAAACTCCTCAAAATCATTTACAAGCTCTTAACCCATGGTGTTTATTACAGAGTTTTAAAAAATATGGTCTTGATAAAATTCATCATTATAACCTTAGAAGCCTGTTAAAAATGAGTCACGAACTCCAGTCCAGACACATATAATCAGAATCTCTGAAGGTCAGGCCAAGAGCTGTCACGTCTAAGACCCCCACCTTGAGTTTTATATCTATAGCACCCTGTCTCCTATGTTTCTGGAAGTCATAAGAGTGAAGTCTCAAACAAATGAGTATCCAGCTAAGGAAATACTCAGAGTTAATTCCTGGAGCCCCAAAAATCAATGGCCCTTTCCCTGGTGGCGCAGTGGTTGAGAGTCCGCCTGCCGATGCAGGGGACACGGGTTCGTGCCCCGGTCCGGGAAGATCCCACATGCTGCGGAGTGGCTGGGCCCGTGAGCCATGGCCGCTGAGCCTGTGCATCTGGAGCCTGTGCTCCGCTACGGGAGAGGCCACAACAGTGAGAGGCCCACGTACCGCAAAAACAAAAACAAAAACAAACAAAAAGAAAATGAATGGCCCTAGCTTCAGCCCAGAACCATCCAGGGACAATAGAACTTTCTCACTCAAGTGAGAAAATGGAGTCTTCAATCTATTTTGAGTTGACTTTTGTATATGGTGTAAAATAAAAATCAGATTTCATTCTTTTGCATGGAATTTTCCCAACACAGTCTATTGAAGAGATTATCCCTTCCCGTATCCCTTTAGCATGGGACTGTCCTTCCTCCATCATCTCTTGCTTGGCAAACTTAATCTTTCAAAAGCCACTTTAATTGTCATTCTTCCTGAAAAGACTTTCCTGATTTTTCAAGTCCTAACTGGAATATAGCACTTAGCTCTAAGTGTGCTACAATTCATATTTTTCCCCTAGACTGTGACTACATCAATTTTAGCAACAGAATCTTATGCATTAACGTATTCCTCAAAATTGTGAGAGTCTGATACATGGCAGCCACTTTACATACTGGTGAAATGTCTAAATTCATGCATGGGAATGCCTCTGATATTCAACCAGAATCCTGATGTTCATGGCAAATAGCATTTCTGAGTGGTCAGTGTGCACATTTATACTGATGGTTCACTATTGTGAATAGAACCTTTGCCTCTGCCCCGTAAAATGTGTAAATTTGTTATTAATATATTTACCTTTTCTTGACCTAGGCCTGCAGAATTCAGAATTGCTACCAATGTGATTATGACAATAAAGTTACACTAGTACTTAAATTTACTAATCTTCATTGTGTAATGCTATTTTGTCAGATGTACCACTTTGCAGATTTGTTCCTCTTATAGAGTCATTAAAGAATTTTGGGGAGTTCTTATTTCTGTTTTTCCCTCATGATTAGCATTACATCATTTATTATTATTTTAAAAATTGGCACATTTTCTATAAACTTTGCTAAGGTAACAATACTGCCAAGCCTCTCAACCACTTTTAAAAGTTTACTTATTTTTATCCACTGACTTTCATAAAAAGGAATAGGAGTATTCTGCTAAAACTAAAAAGAAAGAAAGAAAAAGAAAGGAAAAAAAGGAAGGAAGGAAGGAAAGAAGAAAAGAAAGAAAGAAAAAGAGAGAAGGAGGGAGGGAGGGAGGGAGAGAGAAAGAGAAAGAAAGAAAGAAAGAAAGAGGGAGAGAGGGAGAGAGAGAAAGAAAAGAACGAAACAAAGAAACAAAGAAAGAAATAAAGAAAGAGAGAAAGAGAGGGAGAGAGAGAAAGGAAGGAAGGAAGGAAAAGAAAAGGAAGGGAGGAAGAAAAAGAAAAGGAAGGGAGGGAGGGAGGGAGGGAGGAAGGAAGGAAGGAGGGAGGAAGGGGAAAGAAAGAGAAAGAAAGCAAGCTATGAAATTATGAAATGCAAGTATTTAACCTGGAAACAAGCTGCATCACCTTCGTGGATTAGAGGTCTTTTTCTCTTATAGAGATAACTGCTTAGAAATATTAAATGGTTAATTTTGTACATAGCCTATGTTTATTTCGTGTCTAAATGCTCCTAACTTTCTGAAAGTAGAAAGCAATAGAGCATCCACCCAGGTTCAGTTCAAGGACCTTAATAAACTTGATTCAGGCAAAGTGGCAACACTTAGGATTCCTCTACTAAACTCTAACTCATAGGAGACTACCCTGAATAAAACGAGGGGGTGATTTTGCCAAAGGTGATTTTCTTAGAAGACCACTTCATACAATGACTGAGACAGCAAGATTATGTTGTAGAGAGAAACATGAATTTCAGAGTCAGACAACTGGATTGAATACCCATCTTCATCTTTTACAAGCTGTGTGACCTTTGATGAATTATGTAACCCTGCTGAGTCTCAGCATCTTTATTTATAAACAGAGATAATACCTACTTGAAAAATATTCAAAGATTAGTATGCTAATATATATAAAAAGGTTGGAATGTAATTGACACTCACTATACATTCATCCCCTTACCTTACTATTGAAGAGAAAGCTATAGAAAGAGATTCAACTTAAGGAAGAGTGTTGATTCAGACTATGAGATACCAAATGGAGTACTGACCATAATGACATTTGGAATATATCTATTCAGTTCATCTGCCCATTTTTTAATCAGATTTTTTTTCAACTGAGCTGTATGAGTTTCTTATATATTTTGGATATCAATTCCCTATTCAATATAGGATCTCCCATTCTGCAGGTTACCTTTTCCTTTTGTAGATAATTTCATTTGATGTGCATAAGCTTTTATTTTGATGTAGTCCCACTTGTTTATTTTTGCCTTTGTCACATGCGCTTTTGGTGTCAAATCCAAAAATCCATTGCTGAGATCTGATGTTTTCTTCTAGGAGTTTTATGGTATCAAGGCTCAAGTTTAAGTCTTTAACTAATTTTGAGTTGACTTTTACAGACGTGTAAAATAAAGATCAAATTTCATTCTTTTGCATGTGAATATCCAGTTTTCCCAACACAGTCTATTGAAGAGACTATCCTTTCCCCATTATATATTCTTGGCACCTCTGTCAAAAATTAGTTTACCGCATATGCCTGGATTTATTTCTGGGCTCTCTATTTTGTTCCATTTTTCTATCAATCATCCAGAATTACACTGTTTTGATCACTATAGGTTTGTAACATAGTTTGAAATCAGGAAATGTGATGTTGCCAGCTTTATTTTTCTTGCTCAAGATTACTTTAGTGATTCAGGGTCTTTTGAGGTTCCACACAAATTTTAGGATTCTTTTTTCTATTTCTGAGAAAAATGCCATTGTACCTACCTCTCTGGTTAAATAGGCTCAGTTACCACTGAAAAATGATAACTCATATGACATTTTAAATTTATTTTCTTTGCCCTTTGCATTTGCAGCACTGACCTCAACACTAAATATATATCATATACCAGATGATTCTTGTATATCTAAATATGCAAATATTACACAAAGCAGCAACTGCACTCCTGCACATCATCCCAAAGAAAGGAACACTCATATTTATGTGAAATAATGTTGATAATGTTCATAGCAACTTTATTTGCAATAACCAATAACTAGAAACAACCCAGATGTCCTTCAATGGGTGAAACGTTAAGCAAACTATGGTACACTCATACCATGGAATACTGCTCAGAATATTTTCTTAAAAAAGAACAAATGATTGATAAGTGTAATAACTTGGATAAATATCAAAGGAATTACATTGAGTTAAAAACAGCAACATCAAGAGGTTACATAATGTATTATAACATTTATAAAATATTCTTAAAATAGTAAAATTACAGAAATGGAGAAGAGATTAGTGGCTGCCATGATTTAGCAACAGTTGGCATGGAAGAAAGGTGAATGTGGCTATAAAAGGGTAAAACGAGGGATCCTTGCTGTGGAGGAACAGTGCTGTTTCTTGAATGTATGTATCATTGTCAATGTTATCAATGATATCCTGGCACAGTTTTGCAAGATGCTAGTAAGTACACTGTGGGAAACTTGTTAAACTGTTTCAGAGGCACTCTCTGAATTATTTCTTACAGCTATGCATGTGAATCTACAATTATATCAACATCTTTTTGAATGATTCTTTAAATTCTAAAGTGCTTTACAATTTTCAGACGTTTCACATACATGATTCCATATAATCTCATATCAATCCTTTTTATTCCCTCTATATTGCCCCTCCTCTCTTCCCTCTCCCCACTGGTAACCACTAGTTTGTTTTCACTGTCAGTCTGCTTTTTCGTTTTAATCACTAGCTTGATTTTTTTTAGTTCCACATATAAGGGACATCATGTAGTATTGGTCTTTCTCTGACTTATTTCACTTAGCATAATGCCTTCCAAGTTCATCCATGCTGCTTAAAATGGTAAAATTTCATTCCTTTTAATGGCAGAGTAGTATTTATGTGTGTGTGTGTGTGTGTGTGTGTGTGTGTGTATATAATATATATATCCTTTTTTACCTGCATCTGTTGATGGACACTTAGGTTGCTTACATACCTTGGCAATTGTAAATAATGCTGCTATGAACACTGGGGTGCATGTATCTTTTTGAATGAGTGTTTCTAGTTTTTTGGATATATACATAGGAGTGGAATTGCTGGGTCATATGGTAGTTCTATTTTTAGTTTTTTGAGAAACCTCCATACTGTTTTCCACAGTGGCTGCATCAATTTACATTCCCACCAACAGTGTAAAAAGGTTCCCTTTTCTCCAAATCCTTGCCAACATTTGTTACCTGTGTTCTTTCTGATAACAGCCATTCTGACTGGTGTGAAGTGGTATCTCATTGTGGTTTGGATTTGCATTTCCCTGATGATAGTGATACTGAGAAACTTTTCATGTGCCTGTTAGCCATCTGCCTCTCCTCTTTGGAAAAATGTCTATTCAGTTCTTCAGCCCATTTTTTAATCAGCTGTTTGTTTTTTTGATTTGTATGAGCTGTTTATGTATGTTAGATATTAACCCCTTATCAGTCATAACATTTGCAAATATCTGCTCCTATTCAGTAGGTTGTCTTCCCTTTCTGCCGATGGTTTCTTTTCCTGTGCAAAAGCTTGTAAGTTTAATTAGGTCCCATTTGTTTACTTTTGCTTTTGTTTCTTTAGCTTTAGGAGACGGATCCAAAAAAGGTATTTATGAAATAGTAATAATGAATAAACCAAATTATTTCATAAAAGATATACGCATACATAAACTGAGTGATTTTTTTGAAGATGGTAATATATATTATATGTAATGTAACTGAATAAATGTATATACATCTATATTTATATCTTTCTGTCCAGAGGGAAAAAAGAACCATAGAAAAGAAAAAAATATGCATATACGTATTCTGTAATGCTTATATAAATCAAAATAAAATGTTACATAATTGTTCACCTGGTGAGTACTAAGAGAATTATTTGACCTTGACATTCCGAACCTTCTCATTTGAACATCACAGAATTAGAAACATAAGTTTATATTGTCTTCTTGCTTGGTATGATTGTTTTTAAAATTCAGAGGGAAGGTGACAATTGCTCTACATTGTGGCAGAGAATGTAAACATCAAAAACCATAATATTAAAAATGATGGTATAACTGACAGAGGGAGGCAAAACAAGGGAGAAGTGAAGAAGAGGTTTAAAGATTACAGAGTAGGGAAACAAGGCGTATTCTCTGTAGCTGAGAGATAAGGAAGTTGTAATATTTTATCACTTAAAATTATTTGTAAATTCCAAACAATAGCAACGTGGAGGTGATGTATATTTTAAAGACAGATAAATTCACTGTATTTCATAGTTTATATTCAAGTATAATGAGAAATAGAGGAATAGACCATTATTTTACAATTGTGTTGGAACCACCGAAAGAATTAAAAGCAGAAATGGTCAAAATTATTAATCTCTGGGGAAAAGAAGAGACTATCAGTCAAGAAGCTTTCTTTAAATACGTTCTTCGCTGTTTGAATATTAATTTCCCTTTGCAGACATTTAACATTAAAACAGCAATTTTAACACAGGAAAAAAAAAACCCCATTAATATGGGAAAAGTTTCCAGCAAGTGGTTTAGTGTCAAGATACAGTAAATAAAGGAAATGATATGGGGATTAGGACAGAAGGCCTAGTAAAACACAGTACTTAAAGAAAGTGTCTCATGAGTGTGAAACACATTTTATTTTTCTGAGAAAGAAGGAAGTGTGATTAACTGGAAAATGACCTTAAAGGAGTCTAGTCCTGAGTATGCTAACAAACGATCTGAGATTCTTTCCAAGTCATTTAATCTGGCTGGGATTCAGTTTTTTATTAAGAAAATAAAAGAATATAGTAAGGGTGTCTTCCGCCACTAAAATGTTCTTCATAGTCAAAGGAGTAAAATATTATGCACCTAGAGGGTAGAATGTCTGCAGTGGTAGCTATGGAAATGTTCTGCTCAGATCTCCCTTCAAGGCAGAACTTTCTGTTCCAGGCAAGGACTGCAGTTTGCTACCTGCCTCCAGCTGCTACTGCCTTCAGGCTCCACATCAGCTTTCTTGCCATAACCATGCTCTTCCTGGGCAGCCCTCACCAATGGCTGACCCCAGCAGAGGTACCAGGACTTGGCTATTTCCATGCAACCTTGGGCTCACCTCATGGGAAATCTTTGCTGTGGATCTCCCCCTTGGATTCCCTGAGGAATTTCCAAATCCACATTGCAGTCGGAGGTTCTCCCTGTCCAATCCTGCTTCTGTTGGTCTTCCTTCTCACAGGAAAGGGTGCACACCATGGTTTGGAGCTTTCCCTGCTCAATCCCACTTCCATTTTCTTTTATCTTTTGAAAGCATTACCAATCAAAAAACCTTTTGTGTTCCCATCTCCATCTCAGCACCTGCTTCCCAGAGGACCCAGCTAATACAGTGCCTTCTAACTTTGTTTCTTCTGTGGTCAAAGTTATTCAGTCAGATTCCTAAGGATGCACACACTTCAACTCTTCAGTTGTATGCACATATGCATGTATGTATTTTGGATGAGTATACATGAGTATACATATATTTCCTTTAAAAATTTCATGTATTTATTTCTATGTATACCTATTCCAAAATCACTCTCTTCCACATAGGCAGTCATTTGGAATATTTAGCACATATCTTTGTACTAATGTATAAATATAAGCTATTTAAGAGAAAAAAATAAATATAATTTTTAAGGAGTGCATTTCAATAATACACTCTCAAGATACAAGTCTCAGAGAGAAAATGATGCTCCCGCTGATTACATAAACAACTGCTGCCTCAAAGGTAACTAGGAATAGGAAAATTGGTTTTCAGTCTGTTAAAAGTTAGCTTTTTTTCTAGGCCAGGTTTCTTTATTGTTAAATGCGTGCGATTTTACCCCTCCATTTTCATCCTTTCCATCTCATTTTAGATGTCTCCCTAGGAAAATACTGAACATTTTGTGCTCTTGTCAGTAGTACATTCAGTACTTTGACCTATTGCAAACTTTCTTTATTTTCTGTTTAAAGACTGCTATTAATTGAATCAGATCTTGAATTTCACTTTGAATGAAGAAGATTTTGCTAAGAGTTCTGCATCGTCTTTGATAAAAAGAAAGACTGCTGATTTTCAGCTTTTATTATAACCTATTTCTTCTGTCAAAATGTCCTTTAATACAGACTGTTTTTAATCTCTTTAAATTAATGAATCTCGTTAAATGGCTCTTAAGTAAATCATTTTGATAACGGTAGATAGATATTTTTTGTGCCCCAGATGGATAGTTTAAGATAGTTTCTTTTTTTCAAAAATAAGATAAAAAATGCCATTCCCAAACCGCATTATTTTGTGTCTCCCTGATGAATACTTCCTAGTGCTGGTTTTCTGGTCTGTGACCAAAGAGTGACTTAGTCATTAAGAAAAAATGACTTAGAAACACATCAAAGAACAAGACCTCAGGGACAGAGAGGTTTAGGAAATTCTTATATTTTTGGTCTGTTACACTCTTTTATCAATTCTGTTTCTAGCTCTGTGTCTCTTATTACTTACTGTCTTTCATACAATGACCAGCTGCTTTTTGTTAAACTAAAATTTAACTACAAGATGATCCTCAAAATGTACTCCCAGGAAGTCTTTGGTTCTGACCCATGACTTCATTTAGTACTGAAGACATAACATTTTTCATGGTGTCTACTTTTTTATTTGTGCATTTTAATCTATTTGGAGTACATTTTGTTAGAAGTCTGAGAGTATGTCACATTCTGCAGTTATCACCATTCAGGACTAAAGGTGGGAGTGGGGGAGTGGGTCAGGGATTTGAGTTCTTTGACCTTGATTTTCTTTTAAACAATAACATTTTTGAACAGAATGTTCACATATTTTGAATGGCCATAGGCTTCAACTGCTCTTCACTTTCTCTTCCAATTATCTCTAATCCTTCAAAAATCTATGTGTATATCACACATTGTAACCACAACTGATGGAAAACCCTTATAAAACAGGAATGTCCAGAGATGTATGATACTTGGGCACTGCAGCCCTGCTCAGGGCAGGAATTCTCAGAAGGGAAAAGGCAGAGAGAAGTGTTATAAAGGAAGCCAGAAAAAGAGACATACATGGTAATAGCAAAAGGAGGAAACAGGAAGAAGATCTTCACATTCTGTGAGGTTTGGTTCTGCATCCTTCTTTCACTGTGGTTTCCCTAGGATACAGAAGGCAGTGAATAAATCTTATTTATTTGAATGGTATAAGAGATTGAAAGAATGAGTAAGAAAAGGAGCAAAATGTTCTAGAGACCAAGGCAGCAGTATGACATTCCTACTGGTATGTGTATGTGTTTGTGTGGGTTGAGAAAGAGGGGTAGGGGGAGAGAGAGAAACTATTTTCTTCTGAAACCCATGCTGAGCAGTGAACCTCAGAATATGGTGAGTAGGCAGATATTTGGCATTCTCTGGGCTTTACAACAGGAAATAATAGTGATATAGGTACCAGTTACTCCCCACACCTCACAGGGCAGAATGTGCAGAGTTTCGCTACTTGGAAGCTAGTTGTAAGGTCATCATAGGAGAGACAAAAACGTATTCCTTATCATCTTAACAGCATTGTGGATCTTCAGCTCAACAATTATTGAAATTTGACTTAGTTTACAGTCTTAGACACAAATGGGCAGGGGGAAGAAAGCTTATGAAGAGAATAAGCAAGATCAAACCCTGCTGGTTTGCAACTTGATCACTATCAGGTCCCTTGCCCAATGGGTAATAATGGTTAGGTTGTTCTGGTCCATGTTTCACAGCACTGGGATGGAAGGCTACTTTGACTAAGGAGGGGAAGAGAATGCCAGCAGCTTGTTTGAGTCCTAACACAGAGTGGATTGACTGAGTGGGTCTTTGGGCTTAGAAGACCAACGATGGTTTTGAAAAGGTAATGTCAGGCCCAACTGAGGATCAGCAAATCTTTGAAGATGGGAACAAATATATATTCATAGAATCAGGGCAAAACATGGCCCTTGTATTATTTTCAGACATGAGGCTGTATTTTAAAGTGATTCAGTTTAGGTGATATAGATAAGCCTAATTGAGTCAATATAGAGAACTTTCCAGGTGACTATAGAATCTTAAGCAACAGGATCTATATATTTTTCAACGTCAATCTTAATCCATTAGTTCCGCACCTCAAAGGGAAGAGAATACAATAATTAAGTGAAGCTTCAGGGTTTTTCTTTGTTTTTTGTTTTTTTTATTCATAGGACTTTCAAATCACGTGCACTTTCCCAATCCTAAATGCAGCAATTCTATTTGTGGAAAGGGAAAAATAAAAAGTAAATCTCTTGTCTGCCCTTCGAGTTTTCACAGAATAAACTGTCATCTTTTTTTTTTTCTTTTCCCCCAGGTGACAGATTATAGGAGCCTGTTAAAAAGCCCAGGACTTTTGGGACTTCTCTGGTGGCGCAGTGGTTAAGAATCCGCCTGCCAATGCAGGGGACACAGGTTTGAGCCCTGGTCTGGGAAGATCCCACCTGCCACACAGCAACTAAGCCCATGCGCCACAACTACTGAGCCTACGCTCTAGAGCCCGCGTGCCACAGCTACTGAAGCCCACGTGCCTAGAGCATGTGCTCCACAACAAGAGAAGCCGCCACAATGAGAAGCTTGCGCACTGCAACGAAGAGTAACCCCCATTCGCCACAACTAGAGAAAGCAGCAACGAAGACCCAATGCAGCCAAAAATAAATAAATAAATAATTTATTTAAAATAATAATAAATGATTTGGCAATAAATGAATTAATATGAAGCCACAGATGCACAGAACGTTAGAGCTAGAAGTTGTCAAAAAATTTCAGCTCCTCTGCTTCAGGATCTGATATTATATAAACCCTTCCCCTCCTGCTCCATCCTTTCCTTCACATTGCATGAGAAAGTATAAATTCTGGGCAAAACAATGAGCCTTTCCTTTAATAAACCATGAAACTTATAATAAGAAATGCTAATTTAGGTGCCTTACTATTGATTAATAATTAACAGGTTAATTAATGAGGCTGTTAAATAGGTTAATGATGCCGATTAACGATTAATAACCAGTTTTAAGACTGGAATCCCGATATCAGAACCAGATTTAAGACTGGAATCCTGATCTACCAATGTTCAAGTCAGTCCCCAAAATGTTATTAAGTTGTATGCATCCTGTTTCTGTAAAGTAATCTGTTCTCCATCTTGTCTCTGCATGCATATTGGCAGGGGAAAATATACCCAGAAATGGCCACTAACACACTGATGGATGGTGGCTCTGGTGCTAGAGTTTAGGATAACTTTTATTTACTTACTTACACTTTATAACTTTTTTTTGTTTACAGTATCTTTCAATGGGTTTTTATTGAGAAAAATTCCTATGAATTACCTAAGTGTTACCAAGTAATTAGCACATTGGGCTAGGGAGGTAGATGTTAAAAAGAAAAGATACACAGTACTTGAACAGGGAGCCCAGAGCATGTTTGGTCACTAATCTATCCACAGACCATTACACAGTCAAATTAAGTCTTAATTCTCGAATGCACTTCCATCCAAGCCTGCCTCTACAATTTGTCTCTGTGAACACACAGGCTCACATTTTCCCTAATTAAGCATGGCTTTGGTATAAAAACACCAACCCAGTGAACAACTTTTCTTTTTTTCGTTTTAGTTAAAAATGTCAGGGCTCCTGCATTAAACAAAAGGATTAAAAAATGATGGTGACAGTAGATGCAAAGCAGAGGATGAGCGTGGGAATCACACCGGTAGGGTTTGAATTTGGGCTCTCCTGCTCACTGACTCTGTGACACCAGGCAGGCCATTAAGATCTCTGAGCTTCAGTTTCCTCATCTTTGACATGATGATGACAATGTACAGTGCAAGCGCTCTCATGAGAGTGAGATGTACAAGTGTTAATTTACAAGGGCTACTGTGGGAATCCAGTGAAAAGTCCACTGTGTGCTGTATGTGTGGTGTAGGTCGTTATTTCCCCACGTTACAGAAAAGGATGAGAGGGAGAGGGTGCAACGCCAGCATCACTAAACCAGACAGTAATGAAGCCAGTGCACAGACCTTGGTGTTCTTGTTCTAACGTTCTCCAGGAGGCAGCACAGATGAGTAGTTGAGAACACAGCTCTTAAAGTTGCAGCCTAGTCAACTGGCAAATCTTTTAGCACCTTAGAGTTTCATCTACAAAATGAGGACAACTCTGTATACTTCATTTGGTCATTGTGAAAATTAAGTAAAATATTATTTGAACTTTAGTTTAAATATATTAGATATTTCTCTTCTGACACCAGCAAGAAAATCCTAAGGGGTTAACCCTAAGGGGTTATTACAGCCCCTCTTATTACAGCACTTGTCTTATTTTTCATAATGTCTCCAATTCTTAGATGTAGGCCTGGTGACCAGGAGGCATTCAATAAGTAGTTACAGGGACTCCCCTGGTGACCCAGTGGTTAAGAATCTGCCTGCCAATGCAGAGGGGACACAGGTTCAAGCCCTGGTCCGGGAAGATCCCCCATGCCACGGAGCAGCTAAGCCCGTGCACCACAACTACTGAAGCTCATGCACTCTAGAGCCAGCGAGCCACAACTACTGAGCCCTTGCATCTAAAGCCTGTGCTTCGCAACAAGAGAAGCCATGGCAATTAGAAGCCTGCGCACCGCAATGAAGAGTAGTTCCCACTCACTGCCACTAGAGAAAGCCTGCATGCAGCAATGAAGACCAAATGCAGCCGAAAATTTAAAAATAAATAATAAAATTATTTTAAAAAGTAAGTAGTTACAAAGTGAAAAAATGAATAAATGAATGAATGATGAGAATGGGGTCCCTCTGATTTTTTCTTCCATATTAACATTACATTCTAATTATCCATATTCTTTTTTCACTGTTGTCATGTTTTAAGTCCTGTTCAGACTTATGCCCCCACTCTTGTCCCCGCTTTCAATCATAGTGAACAAGGTCAACGTTAAACATGGTGGTTAAGAGCACAGTATCTGGAGTCTGGCCTCTCAGGCCCATTCCCAGATCCAACAATTAATAGCTGTGTAACACTGAATTATTCACTTTACTCCCTAACATTCAGTTTATCAAAGATTATAGTAACTGTTTCAGAGGCTCATTTGGAGCATTAAACACCCTGATATTTTTAAGGTATTTTGAATAGTATCTAACACATGTTAAGTGATGAAAAAATGTTGCCTATTTTTAATTTTTAAAAATTTTTTAGCCCACACCATGTGGTACGCAGGATCTTAGTTCCCTGACCAGGGATCGAACCCATGCCCCCTGCATTGGGAGCAAAGAGCCTTAACCACTGGACTGCCAGGGGTCTCAAATGGTAGCTATTTTTATTATCATCCTTATTATTACTTATGTCACACTAACTGTCCCAGAAGACCTGTGCCTTGGGCCCCATGTCCCACGTCTGTGCAGAGGAAGATACAGTTCTTAATAGCAAAAGGATTCTACTGGCCTTCAATGCCAATACCAAGTCCAATTTAACTGGGGATTTCTGTCTTATTGATGGAAACATCATCATTCTCAGGTGTTGCCTGAACTTGTGTGGTCCAGGGGATTTCGAATAAGCTCCCTGATTGTAAGAGGGAATTGGAAGACCAAACAGGAAATGAAAACCATACAGTGTGTTATTTAACCCAAAAAGACACTTTCACTGTCTTTAGAGGGAGAGAGTAAGCACTAGGGATATTTAAGGGTCGTGTGTGTCTTGATAAAAGTAGTTAGGGAAGAGGGGAGCTAAGTCATGTGCTATTTATCTTGGTATTTTATTCTGTCAAATCCTCCTACCACCCTTGCAAAACTGATACAAGTGCTTTTATTTATAAAATGGAGATAATACCGAGCATCAGAGAGGTTAAATAACCTGCCAAAGACATCCAGCATATAACAGCAGAATTAGGACTCACACTCAGATCTGGCTGATGCCAAAACTCATCTTACGTAAGAAACAATACTTTTTATTTAGAAAGTGACGCATGCTCACTTTAGCAAATTTAAGAAATGCAGATAAAAAGAAAAGTCAAAATGATTTTGAATCCACCACTTACAGATAGCCTTCTGCGTAAATGTACTCCAGGTTATCTTCAGCATACCACCCCCACCTCCCTTAACTACCGAGACCCTCATTTCTCTCATCTGTAAAATTGAAGCAAAAGCAATAGTGTTTTGTCAGCCCCTTACAGCTTTAAAGTCCTGTGATTTTATACCTCAAGTGGTTTTGCCTTCAATTTTTAGTTCCATTAATGGAAAAAAATGTATCCACACAGAACGATAGGCAGATTTCCATGAACAGTTCAATTCCTCCTACACAGGGATGACATTAAGCCAGGGAAAGTGTCTCTTTGTAGGTTCCATGTCATGCCGTCCATTGCTCATTTCCTGGACAGACTTCAGGTGCCCACTGAATATGTGGCTACATCATCTGCCCCTGGATACATTTAGGATGATTAGAGCAGGGAATAAGGGGAGAGAAAGCTGGCTTAGGTAGGTTGTAACATTTGTGGGTGTTAAAGGGAATTTGTTGAATATAAAACTGTTGACCAGCCTGGGAACCTTAAGAAGTTATTGGTTCAAATGCCAGTAGCTAATAGATTGATATTAATGCAGAAGCAGTGGTTAATCAGTCACCTCCACTTTAGATGTTCAGTCCTTCCGGTTTGCAGTATTTTCTTTTCTCCTGCCCCCTGACTACTGCGCTGACAGAAAGATTAGAAAGTTACATAATTGCATTAGGATAACAAGGCAGTTCAGGGAAAAGCTGATACCCTGGCAGTATTTTTAGAATAATTTGGAGGAGCTGCCACTACTGTCTTGTTGAGAGCTGTCTTCAGTTGTCAGCAGGGACAGAGAGAAGTGAGTCTATCATCTATTTTTTCAGATTACTGGGTACTTGAGATGGGTAGAAAGAAATAATAGGAAGATCAAGTGGTTTGGAAAATAAGGACATCACTAACACCTTTACAATGACTTACAGATTTTTGTGATTTTTTTTCTTTTTGTCAAGCACAAGATTTGCATTATTTTGCACATTGCATTTATTTCTTCTGTTTCAAGTTTCCCCTCATTCCCTCTCCTTCTCATTTTTCTTTCTTACCTTTTCATCACACATGCATAAACACACACATCAAATGCATACACAAACACACACAAAGGGACACAGAGATGCAATCATATAGAAATGCACAGACACACACACACACACACACACACACACACACACACACACACACACACACACACACGCGCGCACACACACACACACACACACACACACACACACACACACACACACCCCCCAGACTACAGAAAGATGTATTTTACTTGAACAGACTCTACACATATCATATACATATATACACACACACTATCCTCAGAATGTATCTTTCCAAACTATCTGTAATTTTCCATTTCTCTCAGCCTCAATTTCACCCTCTGTAAAATTAGGATGAAATGCCATCCTACCGGGATTGTTATAAGATTTCAAAATAGTTTAAAACTTTTGAATTGAAAGTGACAGAAATCCATAGTGTACTCTCTTTAGCAAAAATGGGAAACTTTTTGTGTTGAAATGGATTTGTTCCACAGCATGGATGGACAGGAATGGTTGGGCGTCAGGGACTGTAATGAGTGTGATGAGTAGATATGTGTACACATTACTAATGAGTAGTAATGTGTAACGAGTTTGGATACTGTCAAGATTCTCCTTCTTTCTTTTTCTCCACATATATCTCACATAGATGATTTTCTGCAGTGGTGAAGACTATTCCCAGAAAATAACATGCAAGGTTATATTATCCAATAGCAGTTCCCTATAGAATTCAATAAGGTTTCCATAATATAAAAAGTAAGCATTGACAAACTCCCCTTTCTATCATCTCCTTGCCCTTTTCAGGGTCTGCTCTAATCTCCAAGGTGATCTTCACTAGGAACCATTAGCAACTGCTGTCATTCATGATCTCTTCCTTCATGATTTCTATTGAAACAGAAATATAATAAAAGGGAGGAAGAAATAAGAAGGTAGAGCATTTTATTCATTGGGAATTATATGCAAATTCTCACAGAAAAAGCAAAGAGAGAATAATGCCGTGTCCTAGATCACTGACTCCTTCAGAAGCAAGGAAAGATAGGGAGCTGGAGTTTTAAGGTGTTTGCTGATCCAAGAATCCAAGAACAACTTGGTATGGCTGGTAAGTGGGAAAATAGCTCCTATTCGCCAAAACCAGAATGAAAGAAAAATATAAGAAATTAATGAGCAGAGTGCTAAGGAAGGGAGCATAAAGGATTGGAGAGAGAGAGAGCGAGCGAGAGAGAGGGATTTACTAGAAAAATTAGAGAACTTTTTTTTTTCTGGGTACTGAGCATAAACCTTCCTCATCCCAGTGCATACACTCTCACCAGTTTTCAAGAAAGAAATCTTGTACTAATTATAATAACTTTTTAGATGTTACATTTATTTAAAATATTTGTACTGACTTCTACTTTTTAGATCCAGATTTTTTTGGTAGGTATAGTCAACAAAGCCCGGGCCACGAAGCATCACAGTTATATCCAGGTTGCACATATGTGTATGCCTTATCTCCCCTATAGATCATGACCTTCTTGAAAGAAGGGTCTTCTTCGAATTTAATATTCCATATCTGTTCTACATGTCTCAACAAGGTCTGGGAACAATAGGTTCTCAAGGCTCATTTTATGAAATGAAATGTGAATAAGAGAAAGGATAGGATGGAATGGTATGAAAAGGCAAGAAAGAGTAAGTGGAGGTGAAAAAAAAAGATGGGGCAAAACTCAATCCTGTCCTCTTTCTTCCTGGAGCAGAAGACGGGCAGAATCCACGCTCTTGCTGACAGCACTGGTATGATGTTCTTGCACCAGATGTAACATATTCATTTTCCAGTATTTACAAAAGAAAAATCAAGCCTGCTACATATTTCATTTCCCATTTCTTTTCTACTAGGCTAACTATCCCATTAATTCTACTTTTTACTTAAAAGTTTGGCTCCTTAATCAAACAGCTGTTTCACACCAACCCCCCAGTAATTTCACTCACACATACTCAATATCTCTCTTGCTGTGGTCACATTCCTGCTATGAGGCTCTTTTGGCAACTGGGGAGTAAAGCCAGTTTCCAAGCCAATTTTAAGACAAGTACATATATTTCTGGCTAAATACCATCTTTAAAAATACCCAGTTTTTTTGTTTTGTTTTAATTTTGATTTCCAAAGAAGACCAAGAAATGAGAGGGGCTTCAGAGTTTCATGGAATAATGGTTCAATTTGTTGGCTGACTTAAAAAAAGAGATCGGGTTTGGTACTCATAGATTCCAGTCCTAGCTAATCGTCTGATTTCAGCACCTATTATATGGAGCTCACTCCCTTGACCTTCCATTACCTTTATAATTACAGTGTCTAATATAGTGCCTGGTACATAGTAGGTGCTCCATGTGTAATTGCTGAGAAAATGGAAACATGCATCGATTAAAAATCTCTCCATCTTACTTTATAGTGATTCTGTGATGGTACAAAGGAAATGTAGCTCTGGCCATATTTGTAAACTCCAGAGAATTTAAAAAGGAGGGTGGGAGAAACTATAACACAGAGGCAAGTTAATTTTTATTACAACATATATCTCTAACTATGAAAGAAGTAATCATGTATATATTGTGCAGGCAATTTACTTGCCCTATATCATAGGGAGTTAGTGCTCAATGGGGATTAGAAGATGCTTACTTCAACCTTTTTTCTTTCACAAATGAGAAAACTGAGATCCAGCAATGGGAAATGGCCTAGCCCAAAGCATATTGTTGGTTAGTAACAGAAGTGGTTGGCTTCATTTAATGAGGATTTTTGTAAAACACTGATTTTGCTTCCAGGAGCAGAATCCTTCCTTACATGGATTTTTTAAAAAATCTCAGCATCAGGCTAGAATGTCAAGTACCTGACTCCTTTTGGGGCTGGAAAAAGGCTTGCAGAAGAGTGAGCTGACCAGCCACAAAGTCCCTCCATCAGTCTACTCAGCAATGCCGGGGCCTTCCACAGAGACAGGTCTGATAACTTTGCCTTAAATGAACTCTGATTACATTTCACTCTTCCTTGGAAGAAGTGCAGACAGGAAATGTTTGCTGAGGCAATGAATAAGAAAGGAGATATGGGAACTGGAGTGTCCACTCCACTTCAGAAGCAGTGCGAGATGCTAAAGATAGAGAGGTAAGTAAGGAATCCACTTTTTATAAAAACCATCTCATGGGGCAGAATCATGAGTAAACAGAAAGGACAATGGCAGTACTGTGTGACAAGTGGTTTGGCAAAACCCCACAAGTGATGTTTTAGGAACACAGGAAAAGAGATTCACCTATTCATGTGGGGTGAAGGTTGAGGATAGAAGCAGGCAATTAGGAAAGGCCTAATGCAAAATTTTGTTCTTTTCTGGATGCTAGGCTATATGTTTTTAAGTTTGCTCTTTTTTCTACATTTTTGATATTTCATAAATTTTCCTAAAAGAACTCGTGTTTCGTCTATGTTATAAAAATACATATTATACAAATGAGAGATGAGGTGCCATTACCAATATTTTAAAATTTTATTTTATTGAAGTATAGTTGACTTACAATGTTGTGTTTAGTTTCTGCTGCACAGGAAAGTGACTCAGTTACATATATGTGTGTGTATATATATACACACACACACACACACACACACACACACACACACACATATTCTTTTACATATTCTTTTCCATTATGGTTTATCACAGGATATTGAGTATAGTTTCCTGATGAGGTATCACTGAAGGCTTCTGAAGGCCATGTTAGAGAATAGGAGGGATGTCTGAGGGATGTTAGAGAATAAGAGACCAGTAGGGAGAAACTAGTTAGCTATATTGTCATGAGTTTAAATAACTGGAATAAACAATGTGGGTCTTTTCAAGTCAACAAAATGATGAATCATTTTTTGGAAGAAATGCATACATATGCTTGCTGAGAATACAACCCTCATCAAAACTACCCACAGCTGATATGCTTATTTGTGGTACCCAAGTAAAAAGATAGAAGTAATTCAGCAAATCCACACAGGAGCCATATCTAAATGACAAGTGTCTGATGCTAAAGCTTAAGTGCAGTTATTATGCAAAAATGACCTTTATGCTTGCAAATATGGTAATTCTATATAAATGACACTCCTATCCAGATTTAGTTATAAGTAAATATTTTCTAATGTAAACTCAAGCCCCAAATCAAGCCAAGATATCCTTTCTACATTAAATTGCTCTACTGTTCTTTTTTAAAGCAATTCTTGTTCTTATACTGGCACCATTCAGAAGCATGACATATTTCAAAAAATATTCTCTTTTCCCCTAATCTTGAACAGAAAGAATGCCTTATTTAATGCCGATTCAACTCCTTTGATGAAACTCTCTAGGCAGTTTCTTTACTGCCTTCTGAATGTAAGTGTTTTAGAGGAGAAGTCTGAGGCCAGCTGTAGTTTCCTTACTTATTTTGCCTAAACATATGCAGAACATTGTCTTCCTTAAATATGGAAATATTTGTCCAGGTATGCATTAATTATTTTAACTTAATTGATCAATTTCTTTAGCTCTGCTTATCTAATTTCCATCCAGCTTTGGAAATACACTTTGAATTATTTGTAACAGCATTTTTTCCCAAACACTTCAGGGATTTTATTTCATCATGAAGTATGTTAATTGTAGGTTTTCCCTAATGCCCTTTATAAAACTGAGAAATTTTCCTTCTATATTGAGTTGCTAAGAATTATTATCATGAATGGATTTTGAATTTTGTCCATTTTTTTTCTGAATCTATTGGGATGATCATATTTTTCTTCTTTATTCTGCTGATTTTGTGACTTTTAGTATTCAATTTTTCTAATGTTGATCCAGTCTTGCATTCCAGGAATAAATCCATTTTTAATATATTCCTAGATTTACTGATAATTGTTGAAGATTATTGTCTCTGTGTTCCTGAGGGATTTTAGTCTGTCATTTCTTTTTCTTGTAATGTCCTTTCCAAATTTTAATACCTGGGTTGTTATGCTGTTCTTATTAAAAAAAAAAAAAAAGTTGGGAAGAGTCCCCTTCTCCTCTATTTTCCAAAGGAGAATTGGGCAGAATTGCTATTATTTCTTCCTTAAATACCTGATAGAATTCACCTATGAAGTCTTCCAAGCTTTCATTCTTTCTTCCTAGGAAGGATTTTGGTTACAAATACAACTTCTTTAATAGACACACAGTTTTTCAGATTTCTTCTTGTGTTAGCTGTGGTACTTGTGTTTTTTAAGAAATTTGGGTTAAGAAAAGACAGTCTCTATTTTCTAGCATCTTGTACTAAACGAGGAATATTGAAAAATACACACAAAAATAATTGTCCAGGAAAAAAGGAGAATTATTTCTGGGAGGGAAATTTCCTTGTACAAATGATTCAAAAGTAAAGCATGACCTTTTGTGTTTCCATACAAATTGTGAAATTTTTTGTTCTAGTTCTGTGAAAAATGCCATTGGTAGTTTAATAGGGATTGCACTGAATCTGTAGATTGCTTTGGGTAGTATAGACATTGTCACAATGTTGATTCTTCCAATCCAAGAACATGGTATATCTCTCCATCTGTTTGTATCATCTTTAATTTCTTTAATTTCTTTCATCAGTGCCTTACAGTTTTCTGCATACAGGTCTTTTGTCTCCCTAGGTAGGTTTATTCCTAGGTATTTTATTCTTTTTGTTGCAATGTTAAATGGGAGTGCTTCCTTAATTTCTCTTTCTGATTTTTCATCTTTAGTGTATAGGAATGCAAGAGATTTCTGTGCATTAATTTTGTATCCTGCTGTCTTACCAAATTTATTGATTAGCTCTAGTAGTTTTCTGGTAGCATCTTTAGGATTCTGTATGTATAGTATCATGTCATCTGCAAACTGTGACACCTATATTTCTTCTTTTCCGATTTGGAGTCCTTTTATTTCTTTTTCTTCTCTGATTGCTGTGGCTAAAACTTCCAAAAGTATGTTGAATAATAGTGGTGAGAGTGGGCAACCTTGTCTTGCTCCTGATCTTAGTGGAAATGGTTTCAGCTTTTCACCATTGAGAACCATGTTGGCTGTGGGTTTGTCATATATGGTCTTTATTATGTTGAGGTCAGTTCCCTCTATGCCCACTTTCTGGAGCGTTTTTATCATAAATGGGTGTTGAATTTTGTCAAAAGCTTTTTCTGCATCTATTGAGATGATATATGGTTTTTGTCCTTCAGTTTGTTAATATGGTGTATCACATTGATTGATTTGCATATACTGAAGAATCCTTGCATTCCTGGGATTAACCCCACTTGATCATGGTGTATGATCCTTTTAACGTGCTCTTGGATTCTGTTTGCTAATATTTTGTTGAGGAATTTTGCATCTATGTTCATCACTGATACTGGCTGGTAGTTTTTTTTTCTTTGTGACATCTTTGTCTGGGTTTGGTATCAGGGTGATGGTGGCCTCGTAGAACGAGTCTGAATGGCCAAAGCAATCTTGAGAAAGAAAACCAGAGCTGGAGGAATCAGCCTCCCTGACTTCAGACTATACCACAAAGCTACAGTAATCAAGACAGTATGGTACTGGCACAAAAACAGAAACATAGATCAATGGAACAGGATAAAAAGCCCATAGATGAACCCATGCACATATGGTCACCTTATCTTTGATAAAGGAGGCAAGAGTACACAATGGAGAAAAGACAGCCTCTTCAATAAGTGGTGTTGGGAAAACTGGACAGCTACATGTAAAAGAATGAAATTAGAACACTCCCTAACACCATACACAAAAATAAACTCAAAATGGATTAAAGACCTAAATGTAAGGTCAGACACTATCAAACTCTTAGAGGAAAACATAGGCAGAACACTCCATGACATAAATCACAGCAAGATCCTTTTTGACCCACCTCCTAGAGAAATGGAAATAAAAACAAAAATAAACAAATGGGACCTAATGACACTTAAAAGCTTTTGCACAGCAAAGGAAGCCATAAACAAGACGAAAAGACAACCCTCAGAATGGGAGAAAATACTTGTAAATGAAGCAACTGACAAAGGATTAATCTCCAAAATTTACAAGCAGCTCATGCAGCTCAATATCAAAAAAACAAACAACCCAATCCAAAAATGAGCAGAAGGCCTAAATAGACATTTCTCCAAAGAAGATATACAGACGGCCAACAAACACATGAAAGAATGCTCAACATCACTAATCATTAGAGAAATGCAAATCAAAACTACAATGAGGTATCACCTCACACCACTCAGAATGGCCATCATCAAAAAATCTACAAACAATAAATGCTGGAGAGGGTGTGGAGAAAAGGGAACCCTCTTACACTGTTGGTGGGAATGTAAATTGATACAGCCACTATGGAGAACAGTTTGGAGGTTCCTTAAAAAACTAAAAATAGAACTACCATACGACCCAGCAATCCCACTACTGGGCATATACCCTGAGAAAACCATAATTCAAAAAGAGTCATGTACCAAAATGTTCATTGCAGCTCTATTTACAATAGCCACGAGATGGAAACAACCTAAGTGCCCATCATCGGATGAATGGATAAATAAGATGTGGCACATATATACAATGGAATATTACTCAGCCATAACAAGAAACGAAATTGAGTTATCTGTAGTGAGGTGGATGGACCTAGAGTCTGTCATACAGAGTGAAGTAGGTCAGAAAGAGAAAGACAAATACCGTATGCTAACACATATATATGGAATCTAAGAAAAAAAAATGTCATGTAGAACCTAGGGGTAAGACGGGGATAAAGACACAGACCTACTAGAGAATGGACTTGAGGATATGGGGAGGGGGAAGGGTAAACTGGGACAAAGTGAGAGAGTGCATGGAATTATATATACCACCAAATGCAAAGTAGATAGCTAGTGGGAAGCAGCCGCATAGCAGAGGGAGATCAGCTTGGTGCTTTGTGACCACCTAGAGGGATGGGATAGGGAGGGTGGGAGGTAGATGCAAGAGGGAGGAGATATGGGGATATATGTGTACGATTCACACTCTGTTATAAAGCAGGAAGTAACACACCATTGTAAAGCTATTATACTCCAATAAAGGTGTTAAAAAAAAAAAAAGTAAAGCATGAGTAACTTTAGGTCCTTTCACCACAAATTCAGTGTTTGGTACAAAGGTAACAATGGTCTTGCTTTTCTTTGCCCTGCTTAAATCACACCTGGAATTCTGTATTTGTTTCTGGATGCCTCATATTAAGAGAAATGTCTGCTAAATTCAGAACATACAAATTCAAATCTGTTTATGACAGCAAAGCAGAAAAAGTCAAAGAGCAACATGGCCAGCATTTTAGATAAATTAGAGAGTCTTTGAGATTGTGTGCCTACTCTATTTTAAAAGCAGTCTAGCTGACTGTTGCCCATTCATCAAGAGAAGCAAGAAACTGGATTATCATGAAAATTTTTGCCATCTACAATGAAGGGGGAAGAACTGTAATACAGAATCTTTCTTTGAGTGATCAATTTGAGATGTGAAGAGTATACAGAAATATATATTAGGAAAAATAACTAAATAAGATTTATGTTTCTAAAGGAATGATCTAGAGGGAGTATAATACCTGGATTCAAATATTTGTATGACCATAAGTAGAAGGAGGATCCAAAATATTCTATTTTAGGCACTGGTAGATGAGTAGAATATTAAAAATGACAATGAGTACTTAGATAGCATTACTCTGTGTTGGATGATTCAGAGCACTTAATTCTCAATCTGTGATATAGACATGTTTGAGAAAAGTGAAACACAAAAGTATTTAAATAAATTACCCCAGATAACATAGCTTCTAGATAGTGGAGCTGAGATTTAACAAGTGGTGTGCATGAGACTCCTCCCAATGGCTCCCAGGAACTGACTGTGTACACCTCATCCCAATTCTGTCCTCAGCAGTGTCATGTGCATAGCCCAAGGTTATCCACGAGGGAAGTATTTATGCCACAAAAGTTGACAGATGCTACAAATCAGCCTCTCCCCAAGAGTTTTAAATCAGTTAAGATTGTTAATCATTTACCAGCCCACAGCTGATTTAACCTACATACGCTACTCCAAAAAGTATGTTCTTAACCACTTTCTTAAAGTAGGAATTAAAGGTCTTTCTCTAAAGGTAAGAAAGACCTTTTTTTTTTTTTTTTTTCCCCAACAGTAAATGTATACTCCCAAAGTAGAGGATGTCCTAGCCTCCCCTGACACTGGGGATTTTTAAACAGTGGGCAACCCCAACTGAGGGCTATAGCAGAGAATAATCAAACACTGAGTAGAATGGTTGGAATTCTCTGTTCTAGAACCCTACATGGTTCTTCATATAATACTCTTTAGATATTGAGTCTACCACAATGGCATAAATATTTACACTAATTTAGATTATAACATTCTCACTAAGATAAACAAAATTATAGCCTCCTTAAATTTGAGCCAATATTAAGTTTAGCTTCACTGATGTATGTAAATACATACATCAGTATTGCATTTTAAAACATTCCATTTTTGAAAGTGGAGAAGCTCTAAAAGCCTTGAGGTTTCACTTCAACTCAGAAAACTGATGCATAAACCAAATTAAACATTTCCTAAAAATGCCATCAAAAGTCTAGAAGGGTCATTTTATTTTCGAGGTGCATATTTCTGAGCAGCATAACATTTTCTTACAGTCTTGTTTTATGTTGTAAAATACTGCACTAAAATTGAAGCTAAGGTTAACAAACTTTAGAGCTTATTATTTTAAGAAGGAATATATGTCAATTTTGGCCTTTTATGCAACATGAAAGCCCCCAGAGTCCAGATATAATGTTGTTTAATAAAGCCTAATTTAAATTCACCCTTGCTCACTGCCTTTGCAAAAGGGGTTTGGGGAAGACGGAAGTTTAACAAGAAGTTTCTCTAATCATAATGTCATGAATAACCAATATACTTTTGAAAATGAGGGAGCATTAGGGTGAAATACAAAATGTTCTCTGATTACTATTGTTTCATACTCGTCAAATGCTGGCTGATGGCCAGTGGGTGTGCTCAGGTCACATGCTGAGAACAGTCCCTTTTGATGGGCACCACTAAGGTGATAAGTGCACTTCAACTTTGCTCTTTCATACTTGAAGTCTCTCCAGGTTAGCACTTTGAACATTATTTCACTGCTGACCTTAGCCATTATGATTTGCAGGCAACTGACTGCAGTCATTAGCAACCTCCTCACAAATCCACTTCCTCCCTGTGTTTTCTAAGGATAAATGTGTCTCTATTCCTTATGTCACTTGTCATTTATTTTCTTGCACTGAATATACTGTAAGGATCATATCTGACAGATCATAAACTTTGTCTCTTAAAAACTAGCTCTCAATTATCTGCAAACTTTCCAAAAGATCTTTTTTGGATCTTCTTTTTAAATTATTAAATGTTGTAAACACACCAATGATGATGAATTGAGCTGCCATCATATGTTCACTTAACATAAATAGACAAAGTGTTGAATGAAAAGAGTTACTTTGGACTGTTATAATTATTTCAGCTCTCTGGGACGGTATAACACGTTTATTGCCCAACTTCTTCAATTTCAGCTCTTAAGTAAATTTTTCATGATATAATTTTTTTAAATGTACTGCCAAAAAAAGATTTAAAAATTTTTCAAATTCTATTTATCTCATTATACAGACACTTGAAACCTTATCTACCTATGTAGTCAATCCTTATTTCTAAGGGTGAGATTTAACATTTAGATTGTTGCTACAGAAACAGTAACATTGAAAATCAAGATGACAAGACAGGGGCTTCCCTGGTGGCGCAGTGGTTGGGGGTCCGCCTGCCGATGCAAGGGACGCGGGTTCGTGCCCTGGTCCGGGAAGATCCCACATGCCGCGGAGCAGCTGGGCCCGTGAGCCATGGCCGCTGAGCCTGCCTGTCCCAAGCCTGTGCTCTGCAACGGGAGAGGCCACAACAGTGAGAGGCCCGTGTACCGCAAAAAAAAAAAAAAAAAAAATGACAAGACAATAATGATGATAATGCTAGCAATAAGTACTAATATCAACAAAAGCTCTGCTAATTAATCCTCACCCTAATACTATCAAGTATCAAGTAAGTAATGTTTATAAGCTCAGTTTTACAAATTGGGAATGAGCTGACATTACATGGTAGTTCTAGAACTTAACATCATCTAATTGGTAAGTGGGTGAAACTTATACTTAAGTCCATGTCTACCTAAAATCAGAGTTTCAAGCACTTACCTACTGTGTATAGATTGCCGCATATTCAAACTACTCAATAGTTATGTATGATATAATCTTTTAGAACCAGAACTGAGAGTTTTCACATTATCACCAACACCACCATCATCATCACCACCACCACCACCATTCACTTTGTCATCCTTATCTCCTGGTATCCTAGATATTTCTCTCTTTTTAAAAAGTGTCACCTTTTAAATTAATATAAATTTATTATTTAATGTATATTGTGTGTATGTATAATACTTAATACATATTATCTAAGTTATAGGAAGATAGATCAAAACTGTACATACAGCTTGGGGAATTTTCACACAGTTAATAATATCCAGGTAGCCACATCCTATATTATAAAACAGAATTCAAGACTCCCTCATGTCCCTCCCCCAACATTAGTCCTTCTCTAACTCAAAGGTAACCACTAATCAGACTCCATCATCATCAATAGTTTTGTCTGTTTTTGAAATTTATATAAATTGAACTATGACTTATGTAGTCTTCCGTTTCTATTTTGAATCTGGTTGATTTTGCCTGGTATTATTTATGTTTGTGAAATTTTTTAAAGTCCTGGCATATAGCAGTAGTTCACTCACTTTCACTGATGTAGAGTCTTCTATTATAGAAAGTAACCTCTTTTTTTTCATTGGATTTAGATCAACATGTAGGTTATTTCATGTTTTGGGCTCTTAAAATCAGTGCTACCATAGGATTTTCTGCAGGTATCTTTTAGTGCACATTGGTATGGTTTTCCTGGGTTTATACTTAGTAATAGAAATGTTGGTCAGAGTGTATGCATAAATGCAGCTCTGCTAAATACCACCAAACAGTTGTCAAAACGTGATTCTACCAATCTACACCCACACACACAATTGCATGGTATTCGGGTTTTCACTAGTTCACATTTTCACCAACTCTTGTTATCATCAGTCATTTTAATCTTAGCCTTTCTTATGGGAGTATGTCTTTTCCCATTTTTCTATTCAATTATCTTTTAAATATTTCCTCTGAGTTTGTCATATCCATTTTCATGGATAGAGGATGAGTTACTAGAACTGGAAATACAACAACAACAACAAAAACAAACAAAAAACAAGGTTTTATTAAAAGGATTAGGTAGGTATTGGATGTAGGTTTTAGTAGTCCAGCAACCCAAACCAAGCAGAGCAAAATTTAAATCCGTGGACACTGCTGTGCATTTATAAGCATCCTGAACTGCATAAGGCATGGAGGATACCTGAAGATAAAATGTCCCAGCGAACATCTAGAGAATGAGAAAAAAAGCATGAATGGCTTGCACTACCTAAGGCAATGTATGACCCTGTAGCCTAGTTGTTTTTTTTTTACCCCAAAGAACATCCACATCTCTTTAAAAGGGTAACAGAGAATTATGGAATTATATGGTGAGCTGTTCTCCTAGTTCTCACAACACATGAAAGAAATTTAAACCCAAGGTCATCTTTGTACCATAAATCCAAATGTGGTGTCCATTCAAATCCAATTACCTAAAATTTCAAGGTCTTTCACTAGTTTGTAGCACCTTTGTCAAAGCAATGTATTTGTATTTTATTCTAAGAACAAATGGGTATTTGTTTCAAGACTTTAAAGGTCACACTTTCCATCTCAGGTTTCATGAAGGCAGAACAACTTAGTTAAAAGCATTAAATGTTGGACTTGCAAACTGATAATGTAAGTAAAGACCTGCCTGTTCTTTCCTTCAACACTTGTTCTCTTATGGATTTTACCAGTCTTCACTCACTGTAGCTTCAACTTGATGATTTAGAGTTAGTCTCTGTTACTAACTTCTGTGGTTGTTTTCATTTTTATTTATCACCAACATGTAAAATTGCACTATTGAATTTCTCTCTACTTTTTTCTTGCGCCACAGATTTTATGGTACTCAACTCCTTGGCCTTTCATTTCCTTTGCTGGAATTGTGCCACTTTATAGATTTCTACCCCTGGGTGAATCTAAGATTCAGAAAGCCTTTTATCTCTTATTCACACCCCACGTACTCTCTTAACATTTATTATCAAATTGGTTTTCCATGTCAGTAAACAAAACATGGGAGATGACAATTTGAGGGACAGATTAAGAAGATTAGCAGCACTCCATGTTTAGTTTTTTGGAGATATTGTGTGCTGAAGTCACGGGCTTTCATTATTCAGGACAAATTAAGATTTATAAAATGGCATTCCACCTAATCGCATGGGCATAGTGTTGGCAACTGTGGATTTATGAAATAAAAGATAAAGATACATTTTCATCTGGCTCATAAAATGGCTGTTCAAGTGGTAATAAGCTGGAATTATCATTTAAAAAGATCTCTTACTTTCCTATAAAATTACAGCAGCTACTTAAAAAAATTTTTTTTCTCTCAGAGAAAAAGGATCCATCATTATGCTTATTGAGAATTTTCTTTTTTACCTAAACTCATGAAGGTAACTCTTCTTTTATGCTGTGAAATAATGGAGTGATTTTTAAACATCTATGTACATGTATTTTTTTTTATATCAAGGTATATTACATGAATTTATAACTTCAAAATTATAAAGACGATTTACCTTAAAAATATTAAGCACATACAAAAAGTTTAATAGGATTTCTCTAAAGTTTAATTTCAACTTTAGTGGTTGGTTTGAAAATTAAACCTCAACACTGAGCAACTTTTGTTTTTTAATTAGTTTCTTTTTCAACTTTAGATCTGTACCACATGATCATATAGTCTCATTTCATGCAAAAACATGAAACTATTTTCACATGTAAAAGGGTAATTGTAAAACTCTGCTCATAGCTTCTTTATCATGATGTTCTATCTTTAAGCTAGTATGTAAATAATATTCATGCATAACTGTTTTGCTTCCTATATAAAGCCCCATTTTTCCCTCTTTTACTAAAGGTGGCATTAGGGCAATTTTATAATTTCTGAAATACTCATAATAGTCATAATCTAGTGTTTCTTAGATTTGACTTATTTGTAGTTTAAGATCTTGCATTAGCTATAATTCCACTGCATTCTTTTTTTTTTTAATAAATTTATTTATTTTTGGCTGCGTTGGGTCTTTGTTGCTGTGCTTAGGCTTTCTCTAGTTGCAGTGAGCGGGGGCTACTCTTCATTGTGGCGCACGGGCTTCTCATCGCGGTGGCTTCTCTTGTAATTGTGTGCAATTCAACTAAATAATAAGGTTCACTTCACTGCTCTGTATTTCTATTCTTAATCCTACTGAAACTCTACATCTTCACGGCTGTTGTTACTGCCTCCTGCTTTGAATTCTCTCTGACTGGTGAACTCTGTTCCTGTTGATGTCTTTGTTCCTGTCATTGTTATGGCCTGTATGGGACAGGCAACGATACCTTTTGGATTCAACTGATGTATCCTAATATGTAATCACTACACATCAGCCACATAAGTGGAAGTAAACCTATCGGTGAATTTGGCCCAACTTTCCAGTTGTAACAACTCACAGTTTATAAGTTTGAGTCCTACACTGCCCTTGGATTTTGCCACTCTTCTTTTCTTCTGTGTAATTTATTTTAGCATTCTAATGAATGGCCAGAGTTAGGATGAATTCCTTATACAGTATATGAATTACTCCCCCAAAATGGCTGCCCTTCTTATAAAGCCAAGTGATGGGAAAGTCACTGCCTCCTAAGACATCATTTTCTTTATTAGTCCATAAAGCTTTCCTTTATTAAGCAGCTTTCTACATCAAGTTCTAATCCTGTCTTCAGTCCAAGAAAGTCAATCCTGATTCATTCCTGAGTAAATGTTTTCAACTATTTAAGGGTAGCTCTTGCTTACTCCCTGAGACTATATCATAGAAAAAAAAACGTTTTTTTCTTTCAACTATGTTTTATGAACTTTAATCTTAGATTCTCTAAATGATGATCTTCAGACAAATTCAATCTTTCTGTGTCTTTGTTAACGATCCATACCCAAACTTGACAGCAGTATGGCTTGTCCAACATGTAAAATTTGTGTGAAATATTCTCTAACCACCAAAGTTCTAGATCAATTTTAGGCCTATCCAGTAATTCATCAGTGTTATATTTTAATGAAATTGCCATCAACTAGAAACTTAACACTTTTTGTTATTTGCTTCTGATATTCATTCATCTCTCTCCCACCTTGAAACTACCAGATCGTTTTAGCAGACATATGTTTTTCCCTATTAAATTTTATTGCTAATTTCTGACTCATTCTTTTAGAACACTGCCAAGATATTTTTGGATCCTGATTTTATCAGAATCTGAAATATAATCATTTTCCTTTCCAGTCTACCAAACACTTAGCATCCACCTCTGGAATTATTTCTCATTCCAACTACCTGGTAGCCAAGCTCATCAACGTTTATGGCATTTGCAAAACCACAACGCCTCTTCTAAAACATCTCTCACTTTTCATCCAAAAACGCACTCTGTGATTTCCAAATTTCACATATTAAGATAAATGTCTGATTTTAAAATATATGTTTATAATCTGAAAATTTTAATGCTTTTTTCATCCCATAACTGCTTTCATGTACCATGAAAATACATAATCAAGTTTTTTTGTTGTTGTTTTTGCCCATGTATATGTCAGAAGGAAGATGTGTATTTTATAGGAAGACAATAATGGTACTTTGTTCTTTTTAAAATTGTTTTAATTATCTTAATAAAAGAATTTAATAGTTTTAATTATTGACTAATTGCATTTTGTATAATTACTATATTCTCCATAATTTATAAATGCTTAAATTTCAATCAGTATCAAATTTCTGAGTTAGTGGGGTTTTAAGTAGATAGAAATCTAGGGATTTGGGGTACTGCTGTCTTGGCAACCAGTGAGCTTTTTGCTATCTCCATAGTTTTGCTTTTTCCAGATTGTCATATAGTAGAAATCATATAGCATAGTCTTTTCAGATTGGTTTCTTTCACTTAGCAATGTGTGTTAAGATTCCTTCATGTCTTTTTATGGTTTGAAAGCTCATTTCTTTTCATCACTGAAAAATATTTCATTGTATGAATGTACCTGGTTTATGCATTCACTATTAAAGAACATCTTCATTGCTTCCAAGTTTTGACAATTATGAATAAGGCTGCTATGGAATTTATGTGCAGGCTTTTATGTGGACATACGTTTTATTTTAGGTAAATATGAAGTTGCTAGATCCTATGTTAAGAGTATTTTGCCAAACTGTCTTCCAAAGTAGCTTATCATTTTTATTCCCACTAGCAATGAATAGGGATTCCTATTCGCCACATCCTCACCAACATTTGATGTTGTCAGTTTTAGATTTTAGCCACTCTAATAAGTATATAGTAGTATCTCATGATTGTTTTAATGTGCACTTCCCTAATGACATACAATGTGATGCTGACCATCTTTTTATAGGCTTATTTGCCATCTGTATATCTTCATTGGTCAAGTGCCGGTTCAGATCTATGCCCCCTTTTAAATTGGGTAATTTGTTTTCTTATTGTAGGCTTAACAAAAAATTTTAAGATACAAATTTAAGGCAAAATCCTTTCTAAATCATGCTCCCATCAGTAGTATTGGTCTGTCCTTCCTTGAAATGCTCTTAAAATTCTATACATAATTCTTCCCCAGCCACTTGTGTTTCTAGGCAGAAGTATCCTATACATGATTTTGAGTGGATGTTCTCACTGAATTTAGTTGAAGCAGTCTCTATAGCTAGCTGTCTAAGACACTGTATCAAACATATGGTAGAAGTCCCTGTTTCAGAAACTGAAGAGTAACAACTGATGGTTTTTCAGAAAGAAGAAAACATTTGTCCCATATATCAGACATTTTAAAAAAAACATTTGGTTCTTTGTGCCTAATTCATCCTCTGGTTTCCTAGCAGCTGGAGTACCTGAGAGTTATATTCTGGCTGTATCATTCGCAGAAAATCCATTCCCTTTAACCTGAGCCTTTACCAAGGATCAGGATAAAGCAAGGATTAAGCACCTATTGATCAGGTCCAGCTAGTCAGTAGTCACCTCTAATGAGGGGATATGAAGACAGTGGTGGAATCATTTTGATCTTCTTCAATGGATCCAATTCAGTAAACAAAGCACTATTATTATCATTAGTTTAATTCATATGTATAAATATATGTATATACATATATACACATACATATGTATAAATTGGGGGAATGAGAAAATGAAGATGAACTTAGCAATATCTGCATATGCTTTTGTCTGACCCAGAATTCACTTCTATATATTCACTCTTTGGAAACTCTCATACATGCTCACAATTAAGCATATATATTATTTTTAATTGCAAAATATAGGAAATAATATAAATAACCAGCAATATAGTCATATGATGCACTAGAAATGCCATGCACTAGATAGACAGAGAGAGAGAGAGAGAGAGATAAAGGCTATATGCATCAACATAAATAGATCTCAAAAACACTGTTCAGTAAAAATTCAAGTTGCAAAATGATATGTATGCCATGATATGATTTTTTACAAATTAACAATGTATTTGCCTATGTATGAATATATGTTGTAAAATATATATTAAAAATGGACTGGCAAGATATAGATCATATTCTAACTAGCATTTGCCTATGTGGAAATGTGACTGAGAAATATTTAAAAGAAAACTTTAACTTTACGCTTAATTTTTGTATGTTAATTTTTAAATGTTCTGAAGTTAACATCACCAGATATTAAGATTTTGATAAGCATAGATATTTGCTATATTCTTTCTCTATGTTTAATTATAAATTTTATTTTAATTGCCAATGTAAATATTTTTAGGGAGACTACATTTTCTTCTAATTTCACTCAATTTCATAGGCTACAAAACTAAATTAGAAAACAAACTATCACATTAGTTGGAAGCACCTCAGTGAAAAGTAAATAAACATAAAAATTATCAGGATCAGCCCAAGGGAATGAAGCAACAGATCCAAAGACTAGTTAGTATCCAAGCAGAGGGCAGCATGGAACCCACAAATAATAAGATATGGTGGAATGTGTCTTATTATATGTGGGACTTTGGACAGGGAATTCTACCTCCTTGGATTTTTCTCTCCTCCTATATTATTCCTACTCAACAACCTTTCCTTTTCTTTTTCTTTCTGAAGAGTGAGCATTATTAGAAACTGAAAATCAGACAAATTTTTTTTTTTCAGATTTCCTTAAGTTGAGGTGGCCATCTGACCCAATATTGGCCAATGAGATGTGAAGGAATATCTGTTGGGAAATAGGAGCTTCTGAAACAGGAGCTCCCTTTTTGACCAAGAGATGGGCAGGGAAGTGAGCCTCCTCCCTCTCTTCCTGTTGTGGATGCTGGTATGTGACACAAAGTGCTTGGAGTTACACAGCAGAGCCATGCTATGACTATGCAGTGGCAAGCTTGAGCATGAAGTGTTAGCTCAGTGACATGGTCTATGTTCAGCCACTGCAAGTTTGATTACCTTCCTCCAGGCTTATTAAGTGACATCACCAATTGTCTTCTTTCCTTAAGTTATTGTTATTCTTTTACGTGCTGCCAAGAACATCTTAATTACTCTGTGTATGTTCTCATAGTTCTCTCCACTGTAACACTCTGCTTTCCATTATGTATTTTTTTGAGGCAGATTGGCCCATATTTCAAATATGTCTCCCCTTTACTAGATGTTTGAGGCTGGGAGAGTAAATAAACTGCCCAGTATTGGTTTTCTTCCATATAAAATTAGGATATTGGACCTATATAAAAATCTAGAAAGAAAAAATACTAGGTTTGCCTCATTTAAAAAAAATAGAATAACTGGACCTACCTCGTATTATTTGAAACTTAAATCAAGAAAAAAAGTAACTGTATCATTTGTCATAATCCTTGGTACAAAATAGTCTCTCAATACAGATGAAGATGAAGTATCCATATTCTAATGATCCAGAGAGTACGAGATAGAGAATAGTTCATGGTAGTGGGTCAAGACAACTGTGGGCATTACCAGTAACAGGTTGATCGTGATACAAGAGGGCAAAACCAAAGGAAAACAAAAACAATAACAAAAAGAGAGACTCTAAAACCACAAGTTATTTAAAGGGAACTATTAAACAGATCAATGTTTCTCCCATGCTATTATCCTCTGTTATATGAAACTCTAAATATAGGAATTATATACATTTTCTTTGACTCCACTAGTTAGTTGCAATAAGCCCAATTTAAATTCTCTGAATCACTTTTTCCCTTTGTAAAATATGGATAGCAATGCTTGCATCAAGAGATTAATCTAATGATAAATGAAATTAGAGAGAGACACAGAGAGAGAACATGCTCACTGAGATTGACTGGCATAATGCAGGCACTCAACAATATTCTTAGTTTCATTATTACATTTGTGGTACACTCATGCATACACTTTTTACTTTTGATTCCTTTGAGCTTGGTAAGGGGCTGGAGGAGAAGATAAGAAGTAAATACTAAAAATATACATTAGATTTAAGTTTAATTTTTTGGAATTATTCCAATCAGCACACATATCTTGGCACCTCCACATAATAGACATCATTTTACACAAAGACTTAGAAAAAGCTGCAATCCCTGAGCACAAGAAGCTTAGAGTAGAGCCTCAAACTCCAGGAAAATTCTCAACCACTTTTGTCAATTCTCTCCCTCTGTGCTTTCCTCACCATACACCCTTTCTCTTACAATCACTTCTACTGTGAACGAAGAGCTGGGAAAGATATCATAGGGCTCCTTTGCTTACCAAAGTCTACCTATTTAAGCGCAACCAATTCTGTCTCCTCCCTCTTAATGTGTTCCTTGATTCTTCTACTCAGAGGCAACATCTCTTACCAGTCTGACAGCCAGTACACTTTACACATGCCCCTTTCTTTAAAAATGTAATTTATCAAGTACTGCTATGTATTATAATTATCTTTGACATATTTTTCTTTCTTTCCTTGAAGGAGAGAAATCAGAATAATATCTTCACCATAATTTTTAAGCTCTACCATACATAGCACTGAGTTTTGCACTATTGACAAGTCAGCATGTATTTGTTAAAGCGTGAATGTATATGTATAAAGTAACTTGATGATGATAATAACTATATTGTATGGAATAAGTAAAATGTTCAAGGCATACTGTGCAGTGTATTATTCAAAAGATATATCCAAAACCATTATGATGTTCATTTTACAGAAAAGAAAGTTAAATCGTGTAAATTATTAGCAAGAAATCTAGGATTCACCTTCAAAAAACTCAGCGAGGATAAGCAGTTTGCCCACAGTCACACAGCTAAGGACATGAATTTGTCATTTTGAATATTCCTCTCTGAGATGATCAGATAACCCAATTTAAATCACCTTAGTTCTTAGAACAAATTTATTGTCTCATGTGACTAAAAAGTTCAGAGGTCAGTCTTGGGAACAATTTAATACAACGTTTCATGATATGGGCTCTGGCTCATTTCTTGAAAAATGTCTGGACTGTGCCATTCTCTATGTGAAGGCTTCTTCATCAGGATGGCTGTCTCGTGATAGCAAATAGTTGCAGATATTCAGACTTCACATCTACATCCCATATCATTCAGAGGTAAATAGATCGACTGTTAGGAAAGCTCCTTATTAGTTACGGAATCTTATTATTTGTGGGAGAATTTTATCTAGAAGGCCTAGGAAAACATCTCTACTCACCCAAATCAGGATAGCTGTCCCTAGCTGTAAATGTTCAAGATGGCCTATACCTCCAGCAGATGGTGGCCCCAGTTGCATCCACATCATTTGACCAACATAAACTGGGGGAAAATAAATTTTCTGGAAGGAAAATCTGGGTACATCTTTGGAAAAGGTTGCTGAGAAGGCAACACACAGGGCTCATTACAACAGTGAAGCAGGGATTGGATCATGTGACATCAAAGCTCGTATTCTTTAAAATTAGTCTATTTGGCTCCAGGGTCTGTTATGGAGTATAGCAGCCATTTCTCTTTAGGCTACCTAAACCACTGTGCAGGAATTTTCAGAGCCTTTGGCAGTGCATATATGTACAAATACTGGTTCCAAATTTCTCTTTTTTCTAAAACTCTGCCCTTTCTCCCTAGGGCATACTGCCTGTTCTTTTCAGTCAAGCCATCCTTCAGCAGTCTGGGCCGCATGAGCGCAGCTCAAATGTAATGCCAAACAAATCAACAGAATGGCTGTCAGGCCTTCACCAGAAACAATATTAGCCTTGTCTGTTCATACCGAGAGCAGAATGGAAGTGACACAAATAAAATGTAATGGGATAAAATATATTGCTCAATGCACAGTAACAAGGAACTATTGGTTGACAATTTTTTTTCTCTCCTCACTACATTTCAATATACTAGTTTCTCTATGATTTCTACACAGTGTTCATTAATTAATGCTTATACCAATGTTGAATACATAGTAGGAGCACAATATATGCATTTTTACTGAAAGAATAAGTGAATGGATTAATTAAATCTGATTCAATAAGTCAGTTATAGAATCTATACTTAGAAATGCAGAATCTCAAAGCTGGAAAATAACCTCAACTTAACAGCCATCTGATCCACCTATTTTCCCTGAAAATGTATCCATTTCACAGAGTTCCTTATGTGTAGTTATTATGAGTGTGATGCTAGGTGAATATCTCTGGACAGAAAATTCATTACCATCAATTCCAATGACATAGGGAGACACATATCTGAGAATTTCTTATATTAAAGAATAATAATGGTCCTATTGCAACCACCCACTGAACTCATCCAAGACAAACTATAGGAATTAGAGAAGTATTAAGAAGATTAATAAGTCAATGCTATTGCTTCTGGATCTATAACATGTCATATGCCCAGATAATAATAACATGTGACATAATTTTAAATAAAATAACATGATGCCTTTAAATCTACAGTCTTATTGTGCTTAATACTGTTCTCTTCTCTCAATTAATTGCATTTTCAACATTTAAAAGACAGATAAAAGGGAACTGATAAGCATTTGGGGGTGTCTAATATGTCCATGCATTCATGTACAAAATTTCTTCTCATCTTTGCAATGTTACCATCAAGTAGGTATCGCTATATATTCAATTCTCAGAAGAAACAGATGGAAGAATTTAAGGAATATGTTCAAAGTCACACAGCAGCTAAGTTGTGGAACTGGCACTTGAACTTGTGTCTATTAGGCTAGAAAGTCCATATTTTATACCTACATTCACAGCCTTCCAGCTATGTTTATTATTTCATTTCTAAACTGAATCAGGAAAAGAAATAAATCCAGAGATATTCTTGGCAAAGGATTCATTGATAAAACACACATGCCATTGGTTCTTCTCTAACATTTAACATTTGTGATACTGTTTGACGAACGAAGAGAAATGCTAAGACTCTAGACCAAATGTTTACTGAGCAGATTATTCTTGATGGTCTTCTGCTTAAAAGTTTAAAATTAAAAATAGAACACTATTCACTGTTTGTCCCCTGCCAAACTGTGTAGGAGCAGCAACACAGATTGCAGGGCAAGGTTTCTGAAGCTCTACACTCAGCAATACATCTTCTTTTGCCCCCAGTGTCAGTATTCTCTCTCCCTTTCTTTCAGAACAGAAAATAGCTTTAATAGCTGCCACTTTCATTACTTTAACTGTGAATAAACTCAGTTTTTCTTTCATCCTTCAGAATCTACACACCACAGATGGCCACCTACGGCCATAAGGAGTCCTGGAACGGCTGCTTTGAGGGTATTACTGAAGTGCTTCCCCAAATATGTCTCATCACAAAAGTGATAAATAGTGGTACAGGAACAAGGATAGGATCTTAGGAGACTGTAAGTAGGTCCCTCAGCACTCTGAGTATACTTTGGGTTTCTCACCTTGAGGGAATGTGGTTGCTGTTGTATTACGTGCTAGGAATAAATGACAGTACTCTTCTCTTCTGACAGACCTTGGAGAGCAGGGGGAGATTTTGCCTGGGGAGGAGGTGGAATGAAATAAAATATTTCCTTTCCTCTTGATCTATTTAGTTATGGAGAAATGCATGTGTTGGTGGAAGCCATCCTTGTTGATTCTGCAGCCAGATGTGTTGGTGTATCATGTAGGCAGGAGGGTATATTGGGATAAGCACTGAAAACCGGCACAGACAGGCCTGGGTTCATCTCCACCTCTGTCACTTTGCTGGCTGTGTGATCTAAGACATACAATGAAAGTTCTCTGAAACTTAGTTTTCCCAATTGTAACATGGGGTGGTGTTAGCCTACCTTGCAGAATTCCCATGAGAACAGAGTTGCCAGATTTAGCAAATAGTAATATAAAGCTCTTAGTTAAATCTGAATGTCAGATAAACAACAATTTTTTTTTTAGTATAAGTATATCCCAAATATTTCATGGGCCGTACCTATACTAACAATTATTTGTTGTTTATCTGAAATTCAAATTTAACTAGGTGCCCGGTATTTTATCTGGTCACTAGAGAAGTAAGGAAAGCACCTACTAGCACAATACTTGACATGGATTTGTTGCTCAACAGAATTTAGTTCCCTCTCTACCTGCTACATTTTAGTTTCATGCTTCACACAAGGACTCATTTTTAACTGTCAAAATGAGTCAAAATTTAATTTTGTTTCCTTTGAAGCCACATGTTAGCAAAGCATCCAATGTTCTCTTTGATAAGGGCGAATGAAGGAATGTCTGCCTTCAACTATCAAAGGTCCCAGGAAAGTTCAGGATATCAAGGTTGAAGCTCCTTCAATAACTGATTTAGGAAGTAAATTAGCTTGTCAACCAGAAAATATAAATCAGTATTACTTGAGTTTATGTGGCACCATTTTCTGTAGAGACACAAATATTTAATTTCATATTTTATTTGTACAACAAGAAAGGACTAGAAAAGGATAACTCTTCATTGCAAAGTTGCAGAAGATGAGGCACTGATTGATTAATGAATGATTTACTTCCCCAAACTCAGTCAATCAGAAGGTAGTAAGAAAATGAAATTAAAGGTCAATTCCCTGGATTCTAACCTAATTTTGTTTTTCTATTTGACTTCACAAAATGAAGAGAGGAGTAAACAAGACAGAATATGTGGGAATATTTGGAAATCTTTAGAAAAAAGGTAGTAAATTGAAAACATTACTATATAGAAGCTAAATATTTTTGTCACAACTAAGTCTATTTTCCATTATTCTAATATTAAAATGAAGAGCAAGTGAGCTGCACTTAAATAGCATTTAAATTAGATTAATGTGCACAAAGTATGGTAGTATGAAATGTAGCTCTAATTTTCATTTTACAGCTGAAGTAAGTCTAGCCTTCTATCAATGTGTTACTAAATTCAATTAAAAAACATTCCCTCTGCTACTAAAAATAACTCTTTGTTCTTAAAAAGGATATTTATTAGAAAAGTGTGCTTTTAAAGGCTTACTATTAAATGTAACAAACACTACAATATGTATACATTTGATTTATTCACTACTTATAGGCAAGTTAATGTAAAACTTTTTTTAATGGTCTGATGTTGAAAAAAAGAACATATAGAATCTTTAGTGGTCTTTAGATATCAGGATACACATGTTTGGTGTTTGATATGTAGTTTGATACATGTCCCAGTTTCTTTTCACTTTTCCAGGTCCAAAGTAAATACTACTGTATTCTGGCAGGACTTTTGTTTATAACATACAGTTTTGTTAAAAAGGACATGCAAGGTAAAACTATAGCTTTTTAAATGGCTTGGAATTAGTCTCTATGTTAAAAAAAGTGAATATAACTAAACATATAAAATATTTTATATAAAATTACTAATACAGTATTGCATATTTGAAAGTTACTAAGAAATCTTAAAGGTCCTCATCACAAGAAAAAACAATTTAAATATGTATGGGGATGGATGTTAACTAGACTTATTCTGGTGATTATTTTGGAATATATATATAAATATCAAATAATTATACTGTATACCTGAAACTAATAAAGTATTATATATCCATTATCCCTCAATTTAAAAAAATAAAAAGATTTTGAGAGAATTCATCTTACACTGGAGTTGGCATCATAAATTGAGATGCTAAAATATTGGTCATGCTCTTCCAGGTATCTGCAATTATGCTGTGCCACATTTTGAGAATTCACCATCATACAGGTTTTTTAAGGAAATGAGATAGTCAACATTATTCCATTAATGCCAAATAACTGTTTTCAGATTTTCTCTTTTTATATCTACATATCTCACCTTTCTGTTTTTCTAAAGGCAGTGTGAGGCCCACAGGAGAAAGTCTATAGCTTTCATCTTGATTTACAGATACGATGATAATAGTTTAGTCTCACAGTTTGTTGGCCACTCCTCTGATAGAATGCCGCCTACAGCAATGTTCAAAGACAGGTTATCCATAGCTGAAGGTAGTTTGATTCCAGTAAACACAGCCTACAGTATGAACATACTGAATTTAGGCTCAAGTTTCCCAGAATAGAAAGTAAGAATATTCCAATATGCAATATGTTTTCCATTTAATTTCATGCCTAAAACCTTTGTTTTGCTTTATTTTTCTCCTCCTCAATCTTTAGGAAGTTAAATTAATAGTACACAATGGTCAATATACACTATAAACACATTGATGGAATATTTAGCCTAGATGCAAGTGTTATGACATTAATTCATCCAGAAAATAGTTTTCTTGAATATTCCATATCTGGCATACTCTGTTGTAGGGGCAAAGTCCACAACAGTCTCAACCCGTAACAGGTTTATGGTTTAATGTGGAAAATAGATAGTAAATATGCAAATTACAAATAATGAAGTAGGTTACAATGGGTAAGTGCGACATGCTGTGAAATAATCTAACTGAGTCTTAGGAAAGACTTCTCTGAGGAACTAATATTTAATCTGAGTCTCTAAAGAATGAGGAGTCAGCCAAGCAAAGAGCAGAAGGAAAACTGCTCTTGCCAGAAGACTCTGAGGACCTGAAGATCCTCAGCAAAAGGCTGTGGTGCTGATTAAGATGAGGGCAGATCTTGCTGAACCTTGAAGGCCATTAAGTTGAACCTTTGGAAAGTCAACAGCAGGAGAATGACAGATTGAATTACATCCTCCCCTCTTTCACTGTGGATAGAGAATACACTGAAGTTGGCAAGGATGGCAGCAGGGGAACGAGTACAGAAGCTTATTGGAACTATATGGTGGCAGTGAAGATGGAGAGGAATGAATTGTTTAAAACATGTGCTGCATTTCTTTTTCTAAATGAAAAAGTGAGCAGCAGAAACCTCCTTTGACTACCCTCAGAGAGGCCTAAAAAAGGTATTGGTAACCAAAACATAAAAGAAACACTCCAAAATAAATGACAATAAGAGATGAAACTAATGTTATATCCTCTGCAAAGACATAATTTCACATAGACAGACTGAGGTCTCCCTTCTCCTTAGCACATACTTCTGAACAGCACTCTATAACTACCATGTAGAATACTGATATGCTTTCATGTTTGCCACCCCCACAAGGACCTCTTATTCATGCCTACCCTCCTCCTGCCCTGCTACACAGCTCTTTATATAGTACCTTTCATGCACCAGATTTTTAACATGTGTAAACAAATGGAATAAATGAAGGCCAGTCTCTACATCAAACAATTAGAAAGATTGTGATTTAATACAGTTGCTAACAAACAGGTCATGAGATAGGAACTCACTCACCTCTGCGATCATTCTGAATTAGGATAAATATGTTATTCCACAAAATGAACAAAGCACAGACATGGCAACAGTAGTTATATGGCAACTTGACAGAAAATAACTACAAGATGTTTGTAATGCTCATTAGAGACAGAAGAACAAAATAACCCCCAAGTTAGCAGAAGGAAAGAAATCATAAAGATCAGATCAGAAATAAATGAAAAAGAAATGAAGGAAATGATAGCAAAGATCAATAAAACTAAAAGCTGCTTCTTTGAGAAGGTAAACAAAATTGATAAACCATTAGCCACACTCATCAAGAAAAAAAGGGAGAAGACTCAAATCAATACAATTAGAAATGAAAAAGTAGTAACAACTGACACTGCAGAAATACAAAGAATCATAAGAGATTACTACAAGCAACTATATGTCAATAAAATGGACAACCTGGAAGTAATGGACAAATTCTTAGAAAAGCACAACCTTCCGAGACTGAATCAGGAAGAAACAGAAAATATAAACAGACCAATCACAAGCACTGAAACTGAAACTGTGATTAAAAATCTTCCAACGAACAAAAGCCCAGGACCAGATGGCTTCACAGGCAAATTCTATCAAACATTTAGAGAAGAGCTAACACCTATCCTTCTCAAACTCTTCCAAATTATAGCAGACCGAGGAACACTCCCAAACTCATTCTACGAGGCCACCATCACCCTGATACCAAAACCAAACAGAGATGCCACAAAAAAAGAAAACTACAGGCCAATATCACTGATGAACATATATGCAAAACTCCTCAACAAAATACTAGCAAACAGAATCCCACTGCACATTAAAAGCAAGTGGGGTTTATCCCAAGAATGCAAGAATTCTTTAATATATGCAAATCAATCAATGTGATACACCATATTAACAAACTGAAGGACAAAAACCATATATCATCTCAATAGATGCAGAAAAAGCTTTTGACAAAATTCAACAACCATTTATGATAAAAATCCTCCAGAAAGTGGGCATAGAGGGAACTGACCTCAACATAATAAAGGCCATATATGACAGACCCACAGCCAACATCATTCTCAATGGTAAAAACTGAAACCATTGCCACTGAGATCAGGAACAAGACAAGGTTACCCACTCTCACCACTATTATTCAACATAGTTTTGGAAGTTTTAGCCACAGCTATCAGAGAAGAAAAAGATATAAAAGTAATCCAAATTGGAAAAGAAGTAAAACTGTCACTGTTTGCAGATGACATGATACTATACATACAGAATCCTAAAGATGCTACCAGAAAACTACTAGAGCTAATCAATGAATTTGCTAGAGTATCAGGATACAGAGTTAATGCAAAGAAATCTCTTGCATTCCTATACACTAATGATGAAAAATCTGAAAGAGAAATTAAGGAAACATTCACATTTAACACTGCAACAAAAAGAATAAACTAGAATAATATACCCAGGAATAAACCTACCTAAGGAGATAAAAGACCTGTATGCAGGGCTTCCCTGGCGGTGCAGTGGTTGAGAGTCCGCCTGCCGATGCAGGGGACGCGGGTTCGTGCCCCGGTCTGGGAAGATCCCACATGCCGCGGAGCGGCTGGGCCCATGAGCCATGGCTGCTGAGCCTGCGTGTCCAGAGCCTGTGCTCCACAACGGGAAAGCCCACAACAGTGAGAGGCCCGCGTACCGCAAAAAAAAAGAAAAAGACCTGTATGCAGAAAACTATAAGACACTGATGAAATAAGTTGAAGATGATACAAACAGAGAGATATACTATGCTCTTGGACTGGAAGGAACAACACTGTGTAAATGACTATACTACCCAAAGCAATCTACAAATTCAATGCAATCCCTATCAAACTACCAATGGCATTTTTCACAGAACTAGAACAAAAAATTTCACAATTTGTATGGAAACACAAAAGACCCCGAGTAGCCAAAACAATCTTGAGAACGAAAAATGGAGCTGGAGGAATCAGACTCCCTGACTTCAGACTATACTACAAAGCTATAGTAATCGAGACAATATGGTACTGGCACAAAAACAGAAATATAGATCAGTGGAACAGGATAGAAAGCCCAGATATAAACCTATGCACATATGGTCACCTTATCTTTGATAAAGGAGGAAAGAAGATACAGTGGAGAAAAGAGAGCCTCTTCAATAAGTGGCGTTGGGAAAACTGGACAGCTACATGTAAAAGAATGAAATTAGGACACTCCCTAACACCATACACAAAAATAAACTCAAAATGGATTAAAGACCTAAATGTAAGGCAGACACTATCAAACTCTTAGAGGAAAACATAGGCAGAACACTCCATGACATAAATCACAGCAAGATCCTTTTTGACCCACCTCCTACAGAAATGGAAATAAAAACAAAAATAAACAAATGGGACCTAATGACACTTAAAAGCTTTTGCAAAGGAAACTGTAAACAAGACGAAAAGACAACACTCAGAATGGGAGAAAATATTTGCAAATGGAGCAACTGACAAAGGATTAATCTCCAAAATATACAAGCAGCTCATGCAGCTCAATATCAAAAAAACAAACAACCCAATCCAAAAATCGGCAGAAGACCTAAATAGACATTTCTCCAAAGAAGATATACAGACTGCCAAGAAACACATGAAAGGATGCTCAACATCACTAATCATTAGAGAAATGCAAATCAAAACTACAGTAAGGTATCACCTCACACCGGTCAGAATGGCCTTCATTAAAAAATCTACAAACAATAAATACTGGAGAGGGTGTGGAGAAAAGGGAACCCTCTTGCACTGTTGCTGAGAATGTAAATTGATACAGCCACTATGGAGAACAGTATGGAGGTTCCTTAAGAAACTAAGATAGAACTACCATATGACCCAGCAGTCCCACTACTGGGCATATACCCTGAGAAAACCATAATTCAAAAAGAGACATTTGCCACAATGTTCACTCCAGTACTATTTACAATAGCCAGGACATTGAAGCAACCTAAGTGTCCACTGACAGATGAATGGATAAAGAAGATGTGGCACACATAGACAATGGAACATTCCTCAGCCATAAAAAGAGACGAAATTGAGTTATTTGTAGTGAGGTGGATGGACCTAGAGGCTGTCATACAGAGTGAAGTAATCAGAAAGACACAAACAAATATCATAGGCTAACACATGTATATGGAATCTTAAAAAAAAAAAGAAAAAAGTTTCTGAAGAACCTAGGGGCAGGACAGGAATAAAGATGCAGACGTAGAGAATGGACTTGAGGACATGGGGAGGGGGAAGGGTAAGGTGGGACAAAGTTAAAGAGTGGCATGGAGAGATATACAGTACCAAATGTAAAACAGACAGCTAGTGGGAAGCTGCCGCATAGCACAGGGAGATCAGCTCAGTGCTTTGTGTCCACCTAGAGGGGTGGGATAGGAAGGGTGCGAGGGAGACACAAGAGGGAGGAGATATGGGGATGTATGTATATGTACAGATGATTCACTTTGTTATACAGCAGAAACTAACACACCACTATAAAGCAATTACAGTCCAATAAAGCTGTTAAAAATAAAGAAATGTCTGTAATGCTCAGAACAGACCATCATTGTTAAAAGTTCAGCAAAATGACTGTTTAGAATTTTAAGGGTAAAACAATCCAGATGATGGAAAAGTGATACAGTTAAATGTGATGCGCTGTAGAAATAAAACGTTTTCTTTCTTAACCATTGGTAGAATGTGCTCTGCCATTTGTTTGGACTGATACATCTTAGGATTTCTATCAACTCCTTTAAGTCATAAAGATTAATAAGACTCAGAAAATACTCAAACTATAAGGAGACAATAGCAATGAACTTCAGATGAAAGCTTATTACTGAAATATTTCTTAAAAAGCAATCTATGCAATCCCTTATTTCACAACACAAAGCCTTCCTACATCCATGGTAAAAGTTTTGTTTTAAAAGCGATTCCATTCCCAGATAGCTAAATCATGAGTTTTAATTTCTTAATTAAAACTCATATTTTAACTATCATTTCTCAAAATGTTATTTGAAGCGTTTAAGTCTTGTTATTTAATTTTGTTAAATTTGGTTTTACAGAATAAACACAAAGTAGAATGACTTAGTCTGAAGGTATCTCTGCTTTTGGCACACACAATTGTTTCCCTTCTATTATAAATTGTTGTTAATTTTAACCTTTTTCCTTCATATTATAAAGTAAAAAAAGCAAATCACCATACATATTTAGATAGCTTAATAAATACTTATTTTTCAGACAAAAAATGGCGACATTAAAGAATTTAAGCCAAATCAGCTGATGTGCAAATATCCATAGTTCCTTTACGGATGGCTGTTTAGCAGTATCAACGGAAAAGAGCAGGTAGCTTGAAATAAAAAATTCAGCTGAAAGCTGAGGACATTTAAACTTTGCAGGGGCTGAGTGTGGTATATTCCCTTCTAGCATAACTCTTGAAATCATCCCTTTTTTCTCTGCTTGAGCACCTATTTTCATCTCTTTAGAGAACCACTGATTACCCAATTAAACCCTCCAATTTTACCAATGGCAGACGTAGCAGAATATCTCTGAGAAATTACATGATTTGACCTACTAACACAGATAAACTGAGGTTTTTTAAAAAAATGCATATGTGTAGTAATTTTTCACACTATATGTCATATATACTGATTTCAAGACAAATTCCCTTTGTAGCACACCATGCAGCTGATATCTCTGCCCTTGAAAAGACAGAATGGAATGGGCAGGCAAGGTCAGCCAGAGATCATTTATCACCATTTCTGAAAAATACTGGGCAAATTTTATCTTGTGCTAAGAACTAATGATCTTCTTGAGCAAAATAAGAATCATATGGCAATATGTAGCAATAAAAATTATACCAGAGCATTAGTGAGCATGGAAGAGGAAGTTGTAAGATATAGACCTGGATGCTATTTGTGAATGTCATTCTCACCAACAGAATGTATCAAGAACACACTGGCCATCACAAAAGGGAATTCAACTCAAAGAAGCCAGATTGTGTTTATTCACTACTATTCTCCATATCTAACCAACAGTCTGGGAGCTCCTATCTGACTTTCTCCTCAAGTCCTAAAATAATGTAATTGAGTTTTCCTTCCTGATCTCTTAGCTTCCCAAGAAAGGTATTTAGATATCTGTGATAGGAAAGAATTTAGGCAACCTTATTTATCTACTTAGGACAACATGGGTGAAGGGAAACTCTGCCTTTACCCATATAAACTTTTCCAAAAGGTTTCCTAAAGCAAGATTAAAGAAATTTTACGTAATCCCTAATAATTGCATATAGAAACTCATCAGAACAAGACTAAACATCAAAACCTACTTCCACCATCTGTTTTGCTGAGGTCCTGGCCATCAATAGCCCTTAAGCAAATGGAGATGAGAATCTATGACAAGGCCTCTCACTCTGCTGGCAGCTGGGGTACAAAGGAGGGCAATTCAAATGTGGCACCTTCTCCCAGGGTGCTTATAGCCCCTGCCCTTCACTGACCACATAAGAAAGGTGGTTCCTTTACATTTATCCCTATCATTTATTTAGTATTTTTCTATAACAACCATTGCCTTCTTTTTTTCTATTTTACAAAATTATCGTCCATAGACCTTTCTCTGGCTCCTTGATCAACACTGCTAATATATATTAGAATATAAATTAGGATCCATTTTCAAATGAAAAGGCCAATATCAGGAACTCATTTAGAATCAATAGTATCAAGCTACCCAAGCAGGTATTAAATAGTGAAGCAGTCAGCCAAGAGGGAATAAAAAAAGAAAAAGTGTGAAGTATCTGTTGAAAACACAGTTGTAAGCAACATGCAGTAACTGTGAATGGCTGAGAAATCACAGGAGTTTAATAGACCTGCTGGGCATATCTTAGGAGAGGAATTTGGGGGGGGGGTTGTTTTGTTTTGTTTGTTTCTGTGTGTGTGTTGTTTGTTTGTTTGTTTTCAACAAAGTACTTGCCTAGGTCTGCAAGCATCACAAGGTCTGGGGGCTGGAAATGAAAAAAAAAAAAATTAAAGTCTGTTAAAGATGAGAAAACTAACTTTTATTGCTAATTTTGGGCACAAGTAATAATCATAATAATAATCATCATAGTAATAATCATAGTAATAACAACTGTGAGAAAAAGAAGAAAAATAGTTGCCGTTAGTCACTGTTTTTATGAAAGCCATCTTATTATGCAACAAAAATGTATTTATCTATGTGTTCTTTTCATATTAGTATTAAATAGAACACTCCAATTCAAAGTGGTTTGTGCTAAAGGAAGAGTGTGTTTTCTTAGGTAATTGAAAGGCTTCAGGTATGGCTGATTCCAGGCACATAGACAATGCCGTCAGAACTCAGAAGTTTTTGCTCTCCTTTCATGGGGGCTCCATCCACAAACAAGCTTTTCCCTTCATACTGGCAAAAGCTACAAGCAATTCCAGGTATGAAACCTATTGTCTCATCAAGCCTCCCAAAAGCTCTTCAATTCTTCTAATGAAAAAAAAAAAAACTGCAATTGAGCCCTGATTCTCCTTTCTTGGGTCACTTGCCTTTCTGATACTGAAACAATGCCTTGGAGAACCTGGCCTGGTGTCAAGCCCATCTGACTCGTGTGGAATGAGGAGGAAAGAGGGTTCAACAGAAAAATTGGGATGCTGCTGTGAGAGTTTAAGTGAATGATTGCTAGGTAGATATGGATATCTTCTATACTCTCTATTGGAAAGAAATAGGGAAAGAGGAATTTGGGGCTTTGATTTGAATGATGCTAAATCCAGACCAGGAGTCAAGGTTTATGAAATACTGACATGCAAGAGGAATTGCATAGCATTCTCTTATACACTACAGAGATCAAACAAGAGTGAAGAGGGCTTAGAGCATTAAAGAAAAATCTCCTGTGAAGTTCTGCTGGCTTTCCTGAGGTTATCAAGGACTGAGCTACACCTATATACAATTCATTGTGTTGGGGAGGGGAAGGTGCATGCAAAGGGAATAAATGGGTATTGCACAGCTCACTCTCTGTCCTCACAACAAACTAGCCACATGTATCTTTTTTTATCACCATTTTGGCAGTGAGAAAATAGATGAGAAACAATGTAAAGTCCCCAAATAACCCATCTTATACATGTGGAGCTAGAATTTGAACCCGAATTGGTTGACTGTAAAGCAATTTCTAAGGGAAAACCCACGAATATCCATATCCTACTAAATGAAGTATAGGAAAAAATGTTTAGCTAAGGCATTTACATTAAAGTGTCTTTCAAATATAAGATTTTAAAAATCATAATCAAGTTCTCAGGTGGAACTCACCAGTAAAAAAAAAATGCATAAGATTTTGATAAATTCATCCTTGTTTTGAAGATATTTGTAACTAAGGCAGAAATGTTAACAATCCATCTTCTAAGGTGAAAAAGATTACTGCTTAGCAGTTTGTGACATGTTTTTACAAACTGACTTATTGATTTTAAGATGTGGAAAAAAATTTAAGTATTTTTCAAACCAAATTCATATTTAAGAGAGACGGAATCACACTTTGCCTCAAAATGCAGTAAATTGAGATTGAGAATTTGAATCTTTAAAAGCTGAACTCTCTGGGAAATGCCAGAAATATAATTATTTAGAATCTGACTGTTTTTGCCTCACATTGAGTAGTATTTAGTCCCTTCTCCCCTCCCCATCTTTTATTTGTGGCTGATGTGAGGGAATATTTGAAATGTGAAAAATAACCTTTTTTTTTTTTCTGTCTCTGATGGTGTTACCATATGGCTTTAACATTTGGTTCCATCCTTTTCACCCTCCTACAATTTATTTATTTTAATCACTATTTGTGATTAGTAAAATGAAGGGCTCTGAGAGTCTATTCCTGGCTATATTCTCGCTCCACAGTTTGGCCCCTGATTATTCAATTTCTCATAGCTGCAGAGACTGCCATCTTTAAGTGAGCATAATGTTACTCACCAGTTGAATGAAATCCTTAAAAATGATAGTTCCTTATATTTTAAGAGAGTTTCTATTATCTGTGGGGTTTTGGCCCCCTAAATTCCAAAACCATCTGTGCCTTCTCATTTATGACCAAGACTTTTCTGAGTTTTGAATTTGTTTAGAGCTGACAAAACACAACATCTGGATATCAATTCAAGGAGGAAGGATCATTTCAAAGCTTTTTAATGCCCCTGGACCACAATGAGATCAAATTGAAGACCATTTTTTTTATGAGTTGAGTGCAAATTAATTAGAAACATGTGGATTAAATTTCTCTTAAACCTCAAAGGGAATTTAAATACTAAGGAAAAGTGCTTTGCAAACTGCTTCTTGGCTTCTGCCAAAGCCAGAACACTTGAAAAAAGAGTTGGTGATATCTACTGAATTCAAATATACCCAGTATTTTCTTCGCTGGTGTATAAAGAACATTTTGATCTTTGAATAAAAGGGAATATAACCAAAGATTTGCAAGTTTCATATCCAATAATGCTTACTCTTCAGTCTAAAATAAGCATATTCCTAGAATTCATATAGCCTTTCCTTGTTTTTTTTGCTGCTATTTTTTTTTGTTTAACAATAGCCCAGAATATGAGTGAATGACATCACTGTACTGGTGTAACACAAAATCTCTCAGTCATTTCATATACTTTATTTCAGGGATGGGGGAAATTGATTAATAAAAATTTGTTTCAAATTTGTGAGTACATACTTTTTTTTCATTAGTTAACCTTATTATGGGGGGTTAAAAAGCTTTCCTGACTAATGGAAAATAACTACCCGCCTCCCGCACCCCCTTGAATACATGTTAGTCTCCTAAACACTCATTTTACAACCAATACTGTCAAAACGACCTGTGTGCTTTTGGTTATGTGTGTGTGTGTGGGGGGGTGTGCAGGGACATGTAAAAGCAGTGTTACTAATATTTCAACTCACGACAGTTGACCCTGAGGCCCCTGTACACACAGATAAAGTAACTGTTCAATTATCTGCAGGGAAAACTTAGCCATGACCAAGGACCTGAGTGAAGTCTCTGCAAAGGACAGCTCTGAAGAGGGCAGAGTGAGGAGAGCAATCATCAGTGTAGGAGCTACAATTTTCCCAATTTCCTGAGTTGGAAGCAGCTTAAAATGATCCTTTGCTGGTAGCCGCAAAGTCTGGCAGTGACAAGGAGTAATTCTCCCCTTCTGCCCTTTCCTCAGAAAGCCTTGATTTACTCTTATCCTGAGGGTAACGAATGTCATGACATGTCTGCAGCCTTCCTTATCACCACCGCTAATAACAGATTCCCACCTGGAGACAGCACCATGAGAACAATTTTAAATAAGCCTCTTCCGGCACAAACTGATTTTGTAAAGCAGACTCCGTCGTTAAAGCAAATACAAACGTGCCAGCAATAACTCCAGAAATCACTTGACAACATTAAGATAAAACCTTATTACTGGGCTTCCCTGGTGGCGCAGTGGTTGGGAGTCCGCCTGCCGATGCAGGGGACACGGGTTCGTGCCCCGGTCCGGGAAGATCCCACATGCCGCGGAGCGGCTGGGCCCGTGACCCATGGCTGCTGAGCCTGCGCGTCCGGAGCCTGTGCTCCGCAACGGGAGAGGCCACAACAGTGAGAGGCCCGCGTATCGCAAAAAAAAAAAAAAAAAAAACCTTATTACTGACAACTCTTTTTTTCTTTCTCCACTACGTCTTACATTTTAACATAAGACCTTCAGAGACTCCTGGTACTACCACTGTCTCTACTCAGGAATAATGCTAAAGGATGTAGTTGTTCATCTTAGAAAAGAAGTCCCACGAACACACCTCTTTTCTGAAAGAACAGTGAGAGTTGGCTAGTTGGAGGTGGAAGGGGATCAGTCAAAACAAACACTCCCAAATTAGGGAAAAAAATAAGAGACAGTCTCAGAATGTAAAGATGTGTTTTGTGAATAATAAAGCTGATATTTAATATGCTACAGTAAAAGATACAAACAGGCTTGCCCATCCTCTGCCTCACCTGAGGGAAATCTACAAAGAAGACAAAATCTTATTTTCACAGCCTCCCACTTAACCCTGGCAGAAAGTACTGAACAAAAAAGTAGAGCAGAATAGCCCCCATTCAAATGATACACCTAACAAGGGGAACTCCACTTCAGTGCAGGGTGAGGAGTAAACATGATGCAAGAGAACGGGTGAGTGCAGGGGAAAATGCCTCCTTCTAGAAAGCGGAGAAGTGAAAATGCCCTCCCCCCACCCCATGAATTTTAGTGAAACATAATTTTCACACGTTTGCTGGAAATACGTGTTGGGTTATCACAAGAACAACTCAAGTACTGTGAAACATTCCTGACCAGTTACAATACAGTGATTGATTTATTACCACTTTTCTTTTCCTTTCTTATGCTGCCCAGTATATTCATTAAAGGAAACATTATGTTGCTTTTTATTTACATTTTATAAAACTCCTCTGGAGCTCAGATCTTCACAATAGTTACTTAGTTATAGTTAATAAAGAAAATGTCTTTTACACAATCTGAATGCCAGATTTTAGTGGTTTCTGATTCCTAACCCCATCCTGAGACTACATTGCCCCTTATGACAAAATACAAGTGAAAAATTCTATGTCCTTGCTGTCAGGGTCACTGAGTGGTTCTCAATGAATGTTCCTGTGAAAAAGTGGTTTTCCACAATTTGCTTAAGTCTTCCATCTTTAACACTTCACAATAATAACCTATAAAGTTTTTCCAATATATGTATTAGAATTGCAAACATTTTTTCTGCAATTGGTCACTAACCACTGACAAAATGAATTAACAAGCAATGAATGAATGAGAACATTGAAATAATTATTAGAAATAATCCAAACACCATCCTTTGTTCCCAATATGGAGTATTATGGACATTTAGTAACATAATTTTACAAATAAAAACATCATTTATTCAAATTATGGAAGAATATATGCTAATATTGCAATGCTGAAACTAGAGAAAAATGATTTGTTAGAATGATTCCAAGACCTATATAAATATAAGACTGTCATTTACTTATTCCTTCACTGAGCAACCATTTATTAAAGGCCAAATGACTTGGAAGAACACAATGCATGAAGAAGACACAGTATAAACTGACAGAATAACTGGAGAGGCAATATCTAACTTTTATTGGCCACTAATTTAGCAGCCACCAGCTAAACACTTCATATATTGCCTGATTGAATTATTAGAACAATATTAGAAACAAGGAGAGATACTATTACTAGTATCAGAGATACTAACAGAACAAGTAAGATACTATTATTAATTTACAGATGAGGAAACTGAGGCACGTATAGGTTAAACAGTTTATCCATGGTCACACAAGCAAGGGTGATCAGAGATAGGATTTGACTAAAAGCTATTTCCAGAACTCTTTATCACCATGCCCTAGTTCCTTAGTGACAGAGATCTAAAACAGGTCACTCCTTTCTAACACATTGAGCCAAACTACAGAAAATTGAGATGGCCAGACATCTTACTACAGCTGCTTCCACTCAGTAGCTAGAGAGCCTCTTTCAGCCCTCTAATTTTAAATGTCTGATTTCTTGTGCAATGTATCCCATTGGTGGCATGGGTTGTGCATAGTTATATGAGGGGTCTTGGCAGGACAAGACTGTGTAGATTGTCCAGGACTGAGATATAATTACAGTGATGTGAAGCTCAAGTTGTTCTTCAGTGTGTCCCATGCTCTCCTCCAGGTACAAAGTAATCAACTTACCAGCTGTGGCAATTATTTGACATACTTTTGTTAATACCTAAAGGAATTGTATTTTTTGTGATACTCCTGTTGTCTGCATTATTTTTAATATGGCATCTGCTCTAGTTTGAGACCTCAAGCATAATCATATACAAATTATTGTTGTTCTTTTTTCTTAAGACCCATTTTAACCCTTTGAAAAGACATTTTTTGTAGAGGAAACGTGATCTGAATACAAGATCAACTTTACTTTTCAGAGTTTTTTACTCGACCTGCACAAAGAGAAAAGAAAGGAACTACTTTTCATGATTTATTCATTAAGTTCCCAACAGCAAAGAATAGACTGATCAACAAGGGTTTTTATTTCATATGCATCAAGCAAATGCCAAGCACTCTTTACAATCCAGTCAGCTATAACCTCTTCTGTGAAGACCTCCCTGACAATTACTACCCATACAGTAATGTTGATCACTGCCTCATACTTAGTCCTTCTGTAATAGTGATACTGGTCTGTAATCTGTTTGTTAGCTGTTTTTCCTGCCAGACTGTGCACTTCTTGGAGGCAGTACATATGTCTTATTTATCTTTATATCCCTTGTTTCACCTGAAGAACCTGGCAAGTTATTTCAGTTCAAAAAATGATTGTTTAAATAAAGGATAGAAATCAGTGTCCTGCAGACACAATCTTAATAAATGTCTTGAAATGTTTTCTGTAAAACATTCTCCTGAAATTTTGCATTTGTGATGTGTTGGAGGTTTGAAAGAAAAGCAGAAGTAGGAAAAATCAGAGAAAAATAATAAAAATAGACAGTATTTGTTGACTGTCATCTAGCAGCTAGATATTCTGTTGCTTTTCAAAGATTATCTCCATGTATCCTCCCAACATTCTCGTGATGAGAACTTTTATTATGCACTCCCTATAGAACAGGAAACTGAGATGCACAGAGATTAAAGGACTTTCCCAAGAAAGCACAGTAGGCTGAGAAATTGTGGGACTGAATGTCAAACAAAGCAGCCTTACTCAGAAGCCCACACTTTCAACCATCACATACACTCTCTCCCTGGGAAATGGGGACACTTTTGGTGTGTAGATCCAGCAGAGGAGCTTGAAATGAAGTCAAGGCAAGGCTCACTAAGCAAGAACTTAAAAGGCAAGGAAGGTGTGGAAAAGGACAGCTGTGATGGGACAGCTGCAAACCCGGAACTAGATCTGCAATTTAAGTGTAGAACCCATCAATCATTCTCTTCTTTAATGTTTGCTGCAAATACTCACTATGCATCTGAACTCCAAGCTCTGTCCTAACCCCTGACCCAAAGCCAAAGGAGACACAGCACAAGCCCTGGGGGGGTATCACAGTGTGACAGATTTTTACTCTAGAGCTGCAATGTACAATGTAATAGCCACTAGCTACATATGGCTACTTAATTTAAATTGTAACTAAAACTAAATAAAAATGAACATTCTGTTCCTCTATCTCTGTCACCACACTTCAAATGCTTAATACCCACTTGTGACTAGTGGTTGCCACATAGGACAGGACAGATATAGAATATTTTTTGCATTACAGAAAGTTGTATTGGACACTGTTGATCTAAAGAACCACATTTAAGGGCAAGAACTCAAATCAGAGAGACAAACACCAGCTATGCCTCTTTGGGGAGGATACTTAACGTCTCTATACCTCAGTCTCTAATTTCTCTATCTGTAAAATTAATATAATTATAATACTTGCCTTTGAGGGTCACTGTAAGGATTATTTTAGCTAGTTCATATAAACATTTTGAGCACCTGCTTAGTATATGTACTTAACAAATTGGGTTTTAAAGTTATTGTTACACTTATCACTAATAAGTTATTCATATCTTGTAAACAGTGATTTGTTTACAATATGAACCCTGATAGACCAGGACCCCCTTTTCAATTAACAGATGAGAATAGTTAATTCTATGAGAAATTACTCACATAAATCAGATTCACATGAGTGGGATGTCAAAAGCATGATTCATGACCAACACGTGTGCTCCTGTCACATGCTTGACTACTCTGGCACACAACTTCTGGCATTTATATACTAAATATGATAATATATTATGATATAATTTATATAATAGGAAAAATTCTTTGTTATATGAATTCTTTGTTATATGAGTGAAACAAAATGTATATGATAAATAATAACAAGAGAAGAAAAGCGAACAGACACTAATCAGATTATTTACAGAAACAAAGAGCTACTTAAATCTGGCTTGGCTGTAACAGAGATAATTGAAAGACTTCACCATCCACAGCTTTTCAACTGCATTTGCCAGTTAATGGGCTGGTTTCACTTAACATATACACATGAAGTTACATTTAGATGTCTGGGATAAATCCTACTCAATGGAAAGCACTGGAAGGGGGTAATAAAGAGTACCAGAGCATCTTTCATAGAAACTGGAAAAGTGGACACCTCGAGTAAATAAGAGAGGCCCCATGAATCCACTTTGCACTGATCTTAAGGCAATCCATTGAGTACGATGCTGAGCATGTGCAATGATACTATTCCATATACTGAGCAACTGAAATTCACTTATGCATGTATGTTTGTAAATGTTGCTTAACTTAGGTAAGCTATTGCATTTGCAACTATTTTGCTACCAGAACTACCACACATACCATTATTCATTCAAGTGATAACTGTGTTTTATCTCCTGTAAAATTATTTAGTTACTACTTCAATGCTGATGTTCAACTTCTTACATATGTAAGGTATGTAATAATGAAAACAGTGAGAAATTATTGTGTGCCTATTCTATTTCTGGGACTTGAGACTCATATTATATATGAATACACGTAGAAGCAAAGAAAGCAAAGCAAAACAAAAGAATGAGTGAATAGATAACGTTTGATTCTGCTATTTGCTAGCCATGTTAGCATAAGCACATCAGTCAATGTGCTGAGGCTCAGTATTCCTATTGGGATAATTTCACCTACCTTTATTTTTTAGTGAGGATTAAACTATATCACTTAAATTAGAAACTAAAATTATGAAGAATGGTATTACAATGTGACCCTCACAAAAATCTTGTAAGGTAAGTATTATTATCTTTTATTTGCACTTGAGGAACCTGAGGATCACAAATCTAAAATAGCATGTCCAAGCTCAAAGCTGTAAAAATGATACCTGATAAAATGGACCATTTATACCCAGATCTGCCACATACCTTCCATTGCCCTTAAAATAATACTAAATGTTGCAATGAGGTAATATTGAAGATATTTTAATGTAATGTTGAAAAAATGATCTATAAATTCTATGCGTCTACAGATAAGGAGTAAAAGGAATATGAAGAAAATCTATATGCTGGTGACTCCAAATTTACATTTCTAGCAAGGATCTCTATCCTGAACTTCAGATTTTTATGCAAGTGTTTCCATGACACCTAGGCTTGAATGCCTAATAATCATCGCAAAATTAATATTCCTAATATAGAACTCTGGATCTTACCATCTTCCAACCTCCACCATCTGCTCTAGCATTGTCTTTTTCTATCTCTCTACCTGGAAATTTCATCCCACCGGTTGTTCAAGCCTACACCTGTGAGTTATCTTTGATTCCTCTCACATCCCATATCCAATTACTCAGAAAACTCGCTCAATGTTGTCATCAAGATATATCAAGAATCCAATCACTCCCTACTTCCTAACTTACCTCTCTACTTCCCTTTAATTTATTCTCAGTACAGAAGTCAGAATGTTTCTCACTAACTCTCTAGCCTCAAATCATAGGACTGACCCCTTGGTCACTCCACTCTAACTACACTGGTCTCCTCCGTGTTCCATCAACAGGCGAGGCATGCTCCTACTCAGGGCCAGGCACTGGTTGTTCCCTCTGCCTTGAATACCCTCTTTTCAGTTATCCAGTAAGGTCAAAATTATACCTTCCCCAAGTCTTTGTTCATACTTTCTCACTGATCCTTTCCCTTGCCACCTTATTTAAAATTGCAATCCCTTTACCCATACACACACTCCTTATTCCTCTTCTCTGTCTTATTTTTCTCCATAGTAGCATATGTGTAGGTATGTGTATATAAATATGAATATAAACATAAATATACACAGGCACATTATAAAGCACACAATGTATTATTCTCTGGGAATAGGATAGAACAGGATAGAACATGACATGATACGTATTCTCTTTTTCTCCTTACTAAAATTTAATCTCCAACAGGGCTAAAATTTGTTATCTGTTTTGTTAACTGCTTTATCCACAATGCCTAGAATAATGACGCGAATATTACATGTGTTTAACAATCATTTGTTAAATGAATGAATGAATACACAAGGGAAAAAGATGTTACAATGGTAGAATGATATTTCATTCTCCCTATTTTTCTACTCTTTCATATGAGCAATAATTGTTTGCATTTTAAATGCCATGTTTCGTTACATGATAGAATTTACTTTTGAGTTTCTACCACCATGCCTGTAATATTTCATGTCTCTCAGTTTCCTTGCTTTGACTTTAGAGGCTCTGCTTTTGGCAAGCACTGGAAGAATCTAAAAATGTCCATTGTTTGAAAACAAACATTTAATGATAAATGTAGTAACAGTTAATGGTTTACTAGTAGTGGGAGCAGAACAATCATTCATTGGGGGCATTTTATAATTAATGGACCATGACTGATTCTGTATTTGTACTCTTTTTTTTTTAACCCTCAGAAAAACCCCATGAAATGTCTGTAATTAACAGAGATGGAAACTGAGGTTCAGAGATATTAGATAATTGGCTCAAGATTACAGAACCAGTAACTGAAAAGTTGGAATGTTAATGTTAACAAGTCCTTATCCATATAGTCACTAGCATCTTTATCTCCAAACATTAAAGTACAATACATTGAAGATGATTTAATTTGCACAATACATACTTGTTAACACAACTGACTATTGTATGGATTGAACATCATCAGAAGGATTACAGTTTTCCTATATACTACTACAGCAAAGTTTTTAAAATAATTCATAGTTCTCAAATGAATTCCCCCTTTTTGAGCTAACAATACGTTATTCTTTGTCTGCCTGTATTTTTTTTTTCCTGCTGCTAAAGGTCTTATCAGATAAGCAAGTGACTCTACACAGCCTGAGTCTCTTTCTAAAGAATGGTCTCACTGCCTTGAAAAGGACTCATAATCACTCTGTTCCCTTTCCTTATATATGTTTGCTGGACTCCTTGGGGAGGCTTTGAAATTCTGACACTTAGTGTAAGTGCAGAGTGTTTGCCAAAAATATTCTTTGTTGGGGAGGCTGAGGACTTTTTTTTATTTACTTATGGACACAGCATATTTTATAGCCTCTCAGAGTGAGGAAATGACAAAAATTGAAGGTAAAATAACTTTAGTTTGTGCAAAAGGAGATGGGGAAACTTTGAGAAAGGAAACTCCTTAAGAATTAATCAAAGTGGCTTAAGAGGAAATGATATTTACTGAACACCTATTATGTGCCAAATCTTGTATAAATTGCCTATGTACATTTTATATAATGTGTTTGCAACAAATCATTGATGTGGATGTTATCCCAACCTTTTCTTATAGATAGTGGCATTGATACTAAAAGAGTTTAATATCTTTTTCAAAACCAACTGTCTAAATATCTCTTCATTTTGAAAAACATGAGCTTCTAGATTCAAATACGTAAAAGTCAGGAGAATGCAAAAGGTAAGAATATTGTTTACAGATATGATTTACTCTTTCCCTCTTTTTTTTCCCAAATACTCTGTATTTTTTTCCCTTTACATCCTTGCTCCCCTAGTTATTGTATAGTCATACTATTTATAGGATTCTAGAGGAATAGGAAGCCTTTTAAAAGCAATCCTGGTGAAATCTCCCTCTTGTTGATCAAATAATTATCATTTGCTTAATAATTTTAAACTTCTCATTAAACCTCAATTTATTATGTATATCCTGCCAAAGTTCTCTAAAACGTAAGCTAAGGCCAAGATGGAGTAGCAGGTGCCACATTTGTCGTTTCACTAAGAACAACAACACAAACAGACAACATCTACGAAGTAACGTTTTCCAACCTTGCACATTAGGCAACCCAGGACAGCGATACCTGAATGAAGTAAACTCTGTGACTGTCCCCCTGGTTATGACCTCATGAGGGCTCCCAGACTGCAGCACTGAGAGGCAAGACCTAGTCACAGCCTAGCAATCTCACTGAACCGAGAAGATGGAGATGGAAGGTTGGGGGATGTGGTGCAAAGCCTAAAATTAAGATCCAGTATGATGTGTTGCTTTCATACCTGGTGAACCCAAAAGGGCCTCAAGTGGTATAACTACAAATTCCCCTTCCAACTCTGCTCTGGTGGATGAGGTCCTCTAGCCAAACAACTTCCCTTATTAGTAAGACCAGGCACAGTTCTTGTTTGTCTCTGAGTAGTGGTTTTCAGTTTCCTGACAGCCCATGGAATTATTAAACACACTAATCACAACCTACCACAATAACTAAGATCACACCCCTTAGTACTACAAAGCCTGTCTCCCATAGCCTCTAGTTGTTCACTCTGTCCCTGAGTGCCACCTCTATATGGTCCATGTGGTGTGCTGTGTCCTCCTCCCCTAGGCTGTGAGTATATGTGACTAATAACATATGCAACTATGGTCGATCTCATTTATCCAGTGTTGGGTGATATGTGTTTGGTTACTTCCATAACTCTAGGGTGGAAATCCCTTCCTCATCAATGGGGTAATTAGGAGGTGATTAAAAGAAGCAGGCCAAGATGTGAAAGGCTTACAGGTCAAAATACTGGAGAGACAGGATCTGCACAGAAATAAAACAATAAAGTTCAGCAGAGCATTTCCTCAAATCTTCATCTCATGACTGACAAACACACACTTAAGGGAAACAACTTGAGGGCAGGGAAAGTATCATGCAATCAGAAAGGAAACAAAACTCTTAATTCACAGCAAATCCAATAGAGTACTTAGAAAACTCAGAATATCTCAGTAGTGGGGCAAAATTAGATGTAGATTAGTCTAATCTAATGCTACTTAACATAGCTTAGAAGCAATCTCAAAAGGATTTCTCAGTAACATAACTGTGCTCCAGAAGGAAGCTCAAGAATATTTATAGACATACAAAAATATTCAGCAGCAACAAAGTTAAAATCACGATGCCTGGCATTCCATCAAAAACTATGAGGTAAGCTAAGAATCAGGAAAGTATGACCCAGTAGGAGAAAAACCAATCAATAGAAACAGACTGAGAAATGACCCAGATAATAAATTATTAAATAAGGACATTAAAACTGTTACTATTATATTTCTATATTCCAAGATGAAAGGGGAAATATTAAACATAAGTAGAGACATGAATGATATGAAAAATAAATTGAACTTCTAAATGTGAAAACTACAATGTCTGACATGAAACACACTTGTTTGGATTGAAAACAGGGGGTGCTTCAGAAGAAAAGATTGGTGAACTTGAATACACAGCAACAGAATCTACCCAAAATGAAACACAGGGAGTATGAAGACTGTGAAAAAAGTGAATGTATCATCAGTGAGCTGGGGGACAACTTCAAGTGGGCTACCACATGTGTAATTGGAGTCAAAGGAAAACAACTCAGGGCAGGAGGTAGAAAAAAAAAGACTTGAGGAAATAATGGCTGTAATTGTTCCAGGTTTGATGAAAACTACAATTCCACAGATCCAAGAAGCTCAACAAATCCCAAGTACAGAAAACAACACAAAAGCTCATCTTAAACTGCTTAAAAACAGTGATAAAGAGAAAATCTTAAAAGCAGCTGGAGAAAAGTGATATGTTTTGAATAAAAGAATGAAGATAAGAATGATAGATTTCTCATCAGAAGCAATGCAAGTCAGAGGAAAGTGGAGCAACTACTCTACTAAAAGAAAACACTATCAACCTAGAATTGACAACATAGTAAAATAAGCCTTCAAAAATGAAGATGAAATAAAGACTTTCTTAGACATCTAAGGCTAAAAGAATTCATCACCAGCAGACCTGTGCTGCAGTAAATGCTAAAAGGTCCTTCATGCAGAAGGAAAATAATACCAAATGGAAACAGGTAGCTACATAAAGCAATTAAGGACACCAGACATTATAAATATATAATTATAACATACTTTCTCTTCCTTTTAATCTCTATAAAATTAATTGAATGTGTGTAGTAAAAAATAGTAACAATGTATTGGGAGGTTTATAATATATTTAGAAGCTAAATGCATAACAACAATATTACAAAGGCCAGTAAAGAGGCAAGAGAAGTAAACCACAGCAAGGTCTTATGCTATACATGAAGTCATATAATAATACTTAAGTTATAAGTTAAAGACATACAAGAAATGATGGAGACTTGTCAAAAGGACACAGGAGCAAACTGATGAAGCTCCCGTTCGGGGAAAATTTTAGCATCAAAATAAATCATAATTATTTAGATTATAATCTATTTAATAAATTAGGACTCTAAGTCTGTACTGATACAATAAATAGACACAAAATAAATAGTTAAGGAAGAGGAGAAAGCTCTAAATTTCAGGAACCGTTTTCATCAATCATACTCATTGACAGTGTTCTGTAGACCCAGTCTAAATTCCACTTTCTATTATAAATTGGTAAACCAGTTCAAAAAAAATGAAAGTCTCCTTAAACTGTACAGACAGCATACTTGATTGAAGGCATGAAATAAAACCTCATTTATCTGTATTTGGAATTTTTCTTGTTATTGCTCTTATTGATTCAGAAACACAATTTTTCATTTGCTTAAACATTTTTTGTCTAAATCTTTTTGTAATCTTCATCAAAATGTTTGCTTTCATGATATGCCTAGTCCAGCTTTTAAATCCAAGGAAAAAAAATCATACGATTTTGATAAATGGACACTCAGTTGATTCTCTGAACTTTTAAAATGCAGCTATGTGCTCAACAGTACTACTGAAGTTGATCTATTTGTTTTTATTTTAAATCCAGAAATAACTGCTTATGTGTGAAACCACCACATATGATCTCTTTCTACCTCACAATTGACAGAAATCATATTTATTGTTACCTCTAAATAAATAAAATAAAATTACTACTCTCTCAGGACTAGCTATGGAAATAAGACAGAAAAGCCTTTTTAGAATCTCTTTTTCTTTATATCTGATACCACAAAATATCTGCAAAAAAATGGCATTTCTAGTAAAATATAACAAAAACTTTGGACAATAGAGCCTTATCATATAGGTACATGTAATAAGCCTCAGATATGCATGTTTTGGAAAAAACAAAAAAATATATCCCAGATAGAAAGTGACAGCAGAACTCTTTCTCCTTCCTTCTTTACATCCTATTTATTGAGTGTCAAATATGTGCCAGTAACTGTTCTAGGTTCAAAATGCAAACTCCTTACAGTCAAGCTTCATATGCTGACCACCACTGTCTCACCTCCAATGATGTTTTATTGCCTGAATTAAATATAGGTTACCTTTCTTTAAATAAAACTGTAAAAATTGCTAAAGTGTACTCTAGGTATTAAGACTAATACTTAATAAATAATAGTATTATTAAAATAATTAAGAATGACTTTTGATAGAGGTTTTAATAAATACAATTTCTGGGATTTATTTACAGACAGTTATTAGACATAACTTTGAAAATTATCTTCAGATAATAAGAAAAGTCAATGAGATTCTTAGAAAGGATGTGCAGTAATCTTCATTCCCTTAGGAAAAGAAATTACCTGGTTTTCTCCCTAGATATATTTTCAGATGAAATTGCAGAGGATAAAAACATATTGTTTTCTGAACTAAGAAGCTGAGCATTTTCGAGTTTAAAATTTATTATTGATGGCTGTCACAAAACAACTCTGTAATTATATGATAAAGAGAAAAAGAACATTTATATTTCTTTAGTTTGTTTTTTGACTGTAAAATCTTTTAATCTCTCCTCCCTCGACAACAACAAAAATGCATATCTAATTCTCAGTATTTTAAAGTGTTTTTTAACAGATTGAATGAACAAGACAGTTAACTTAGTCACAACAGTCAATAAAATCCTAGAAAAAATATATTGAATTTTTCCAGATGAAATCATCATTGACCTTCTGATAAGCCTCACCTTGCTCCTGAAAATATAAGCCTTCTAAGCCAAAAATATTATTTGATGTATTTGGTTATTATCTAGTGAATATGCTATCAAAATGTTAACATTACAATTTAAAATAACAACACCCCAAAAATAACTAATCCAAAAACTTCATGCTGTTTACCACAACGTTCATTGCAGCACTATTTACAATAGCCAGGAGACGGAAACAACCTAGGTGTCCATCGACAGATGAATGGATAAAGAAGGTGTGGCATATATATACAATGAAATATTACTCAGCCATAAAAAGAAACAAAATTGAGTTATCTGTAGTGAGGTGGATGGAACCTAGAGACTGTCATAGAGTGAAGTAAGTCAGAAAGACAAAAACAAATACCATATGCTAACACATATATATAGAATCTTAAAAAAAAAATGGTTCTAATGAACCTAGGAGCAGGACAGAAATAAAGACACAGACACAGAGAATGGACTTGAGGACCTGGGAAGGGGGAAGGGTAAGCTGGGACGAAGTGAGACAGTGAGAGAATAGCACTGACATATTCACACTACCAAATGAATGTAAAATAGATAGCTAGTGGGAAGCAGCCACATAGCACAGGGAGATCAGCTCCGTGCTCTGTGTCCCCCTAGAAGGGTGGGATAGGGAGGGTGGGAGGGAGATGCAAGAGGGAAGGGATATGGGGATATATGTATACATATAGTTGATTCACTTTGTCATACAGCAGAAACTAACACAACATTGTAAAGCAATTATACTCCAATAAAGGTGTTTAAAAAAAAAAAAAGAACTTCATGCTGGACTCCAGGATGATTTCAAAAGGGAGTAAAGTTAAAAATAAAGCAGCAAATAAAAGGAAGAGTGTTTAACAAACTCCACAGAATCAATGAAGATGTATAAAAGAGATTAGAAAATCAAAATTTTAAAAAGGTACTTGTCCATTATTTCGTAACACAGAAAATCATCCAAGTTATGAACAGTATGCTAGGTTCTGGGGCTTAGCAAATTCTTTATTTGTTTATTTTGTTAATAGTAGCCTACATTTCTAAAATTCTCATGCATTCAGAGATTTCTACTAAGATTATGATATGCATGCAAACAATTTGATATACCCAGAGAGTGAAGCCCCAAATCTAGCCTTCCCAGCCAACTGAACAATGGAAGGGGGAAGGGAGAAGACAGATGTACCCCTGAAGGCCAGGGTAGAACAGATGATAAACATACTTTAAACAAAGAATTGTAGGACAACACTTGCATGATATAGTCCTAAGACTGTGCTTTCAATAATGAAGATGGAATCATCCATCTCAACTATTTGTCGGTGTGATTACCAAACTAGCATCTCACTGAGCATTGGTTAGGCTGTGTGGACTAAATACTTGAGCATGGAAATTACTGTATGTATGTATGTATTCAGCCTGGGATGAAGAGTTAGGTAAGACATCTACATTTGAGTAGTTATTGATTAAACTTAAATACAAAATTCTTAGAAATAATCCTGTCCAGGTTCTGGAATGAATAAATTGTCTCTATTCTAATCTGGTCTTTCTTCTTCTTTTCAATGTGTTCCAAAGTATTGTGCTGCCCTGGTGTGCCCTACAACTGGTTTCTTTCATGTTTCTGAATCCTTACTAGCATTACTTAGGCCTGATCTTACAATTGATCAAAATATTCAAGTTTGAAGTGTTTATCAATTGCTACCCATGTCTGCTTTACCAATACACTTCACCACCACCGCTGTAGATTTTTTTCTCTCTATTCTAGTGATTTTCAACCCTGCTTACACATGAGAATCAGATGGAGAGCTTCTAAAACTAATATTGCCTGAGCCCCATCTCAGGCCATTAAATCAGAATCTATGAGAGTGGGGCTCCACTATGTCTTTTTAAAAGCTCCCTCGGCAGTTATGATGTGCAGCCAAGGTTCAGACCTGCTGCTTTAACCTGAATGCCATACTCAGTGTCTTCTCTCCCTCTCTCTCCCCACCCCATGCTACAGTGATCACGCTGTTTATATTCTACTCTTCAGCTGTCAACTGTCACTTGCTAGGTAAATTCCAGCTAAGAAAGAGTGACCCACTGTGATGAAGAAACACATGGGTATCACGATGTCATGGTATATATGTGTATGTAACATCACCTCTGTCAAGGTGTTTTGTTTTCTAACAATTTACTAATCTATTCCTATACCCCAGACATTCATCTATCCATACATTGTACATAATTCTGGGTCATTCAGAGATTCTGTACTTCAGACAAGAACTACCCCACCTCCTTACAGGTGACACATGGGGAAAAAAAGCTCTCTTCCAAAAATGCTCCCAGGAAATTTCTATAGATATTTTCTCGAAACAGGCTTAAATGGGGACACTATCATAATGGGAGAGAATTCTGCCTAATATACATACACCTTAAGGGGTAGAGAATCTTTCATTGTAATCCTCTCACCTTTTCTATCAAAAAATAGTTTTTGTGATAGGGCTATTTCTTGTTATAATATTGTTATTATTAGGCTAGAGACAAGTAAAATATTTTAAAATGTATTAACATTACTGCCAACTTTAAAAATATACACTCAAGATGTACTTGAAAATGTGCCAATTGTAAAACAAAACCAAAGCAACTTGAAAGAAATTTTGAAATAAATAACACTGACAGAAAACTGTGATAATAATAAAGGCCACTTTGACTAACCCCCAGTTCTAGTACCCATCCCTGGGTGTAGCCAGAGTGTGCATGTTTTTCAAAAAAATTTTCCTATGCATTTACAAATATATACACACATATTGTTGCTGTATTTAGAACTCATTGTTTTAAAACTCTTCCTCCTTTGCTACTTGTGATTTCTTTCAGGTCAGCGCCAAGATGCTGAGAAGCCCTGTGCCTTTGGACCGTTCTAGAGCTCATTGTTGGAGCGTTAAAACATGCCAAAGCCCACAAACCAAGCGTAAGCTGAGACAACACCCCAAAGGGTTTCAGCAAAATTCATCACCACTTTACTTCTTTAGGTAACGCCTGAATGTGCTTCATGGGACATGGATTATTATGGTGACGGGAGAGCAGGTATCCATGGTGAGGAGACAAGAAAATAACTTCAAAGAAAATTCTTTGGAGCTAGAACTAGAACATCACATTGGTGGTCCCATTGCGTTGTTTTGCAAGATTACCTGGCCAAGACCACACCCCAACTTCTATATTACTCTAGAGAGGACGGATTACGTGCCTGAGCGATTACGAGGGGGCAGGAGAGGTGGAACAAGTGATATTCCTCAGGGCAGTTTCTCTGTCTGTGGTCAATGAACCACCTAGACATAAAGAACAGCTGATGCTTGTTTAAAATGCGTAGGCCCTGGGCTTCTCTGGTGGCGCAGTGGTTGAGGGTCCGCCTGCCAGTGTAGGAGGCGTGGGTTCGTGCCCCGGTCCAGGAGGGTCCCGCGTGCCACGGAGCAGCTGGGCCCGTGAGCCATGGCCGCTGGGCCTGCGCGTCCGGAGCCTGTGCTCCGCAACGGGAGAGGCCGCAGTGGTGACAGGCCCGCGTATCGCAAAAAAAAAAAAAAATGCGTAGGGTTCTCACTCTCATTTCAGACTCCCAGCCTCCAGCACCGTCCTGGCTTCAGAACGCCACCGTAGAAAAACCCAGAACTCACCTACTCCCACAGACACGCTGAATCCGCAGCTATATACAGAACAACTTCCGGAGGGAGGGGAACGACACCTAAAAACGGAGTCTGAGTGACTCCTACACCTCCAGCCAATGAGGCAAGGCCCCCCCGTCGAAGAGGCCACCAGAGTCTGAGGCACAATTGCTCCATAAACCCCACATGCGGTGGCGCAACCCACACCCTGAGGGAACTCGAAATCCATGCTCCTCCCTAAGGAGAAAAGGGTTTGGACCCCAGCTTTTAAGACCTGCACCTGAGAGACAAGCTCCCAAAACATCTAGTTGTCAAAACCAAGGGGGCTTCCATCCTCAAGACCCTGAGAAACAACACTTAAACCGCTCGGAGGCCACTCACCCGCCGCAGGGCTCAGCGCACAGGTGGCACCTCCAGAAGTGCCCAGAATTTACGTGAATGAGGCTCCTTTGTTCATCTTAAAGCCTAGCCTGAGGGACAGGCGTCTCTTTAACACAGTCTAGAGGCCTGAGGGCTTGCGGCGTCCTCGTCCAGCGCTCCCTCAATAAAGCTCCGGCCCGCCTGGCGCCATCTTCCTGTTAACTCTAGGCTCCGCCCCTTCTCCCTCCTCCCAGGTACCACCCGTTCCGTCCGTATTGTCTACTACGTACTGTCCATCACGTATTGTTCATCGTATATGCGCATCAAATTTTTTCCACTCTAAGATCTTCAGTAGTTAGCATGTTGACTATCAGCCATATTAAACCTCAAAAAAATGACCTCCTCTTACTGGACTCAGAGCTTTAACGCTTCATCCACGGTGCCGAAAACTATTAACATTCTTGTTAAGTCTAAAGAGACTGAAAAAAAGATTTAAATATTTATAAAAATCATTAGGAAATGTTGTCTGTAGGTTCTGCTGGGGGAACCTAGTGTACTGGGTATTCTAATTCTACGTGTGGGAATCGTGTAAATGTGGAATTAGCACAGGTCCTTCCCATTTTTCTGGTTCACTTGATCCTCTAGGAGAGACCCACAGAACGTTATCCACGAGGTTTCACAGACTTGTAGGAATGGATCCATTTGTTCTTGCCACCTTGAGAAAGGCTGGGCTTTATGACGCGCAGCCTCTTATTTCCCTTCGTCAGCGCTGAGTGTGATTCCTGGGACCTGAGGCCCTCCTGGCTCCCTCGGCTTCCTCCAGTCCAGCCCTGCCCATTGCTCTCTGTGTCGACCACCAGCAAGTTTTCTTTTTCTTTTTCTTTTTCTTGGCTGCGCAACTTGTGAGATCTTAGTTCCTAGCATGGGACTGAACCCCAGCCCTCGGCAGTGAAAGCACAGAGTCCTAATGACTGGACCGCCAGGGAATTCCCAAACTGCCAGCAGCTTTTGATTCAAGAAGCTTCCTTTAAGGGAGGAGCTATTTTTCCTAAATGCAAATTGTTACACTGTAAGTTGTTAAATAAAATATTTTGTGCTCTCAAAAAAAAAAAAAAAAATCTTCTCCAGGACTCTGAGTGTATCACACCCCCTCCAACCTCCACACCCTAGTTCACCTACCCCCGCACTGACGCCAGTCCTGTCCTTCTCCCACTGATATCCTCTACCTACTGGTGCCCTCCTCCCACTTATCCTTCCCTCCCTCCTATTTGGCCCACCTCCCTTCTCCCCCTACCTGCTGCCCCTTGCTCCAACTGAGGGGCCCAAGTACCTCTGACCCATTCTCTCCCTGCAGTGAGGTGCAGTAATGGTGCTCCAGAATGTGGCCACCATGTCCACTATGCCCAGACATGTTTGAGCCCTCCTAGAAGACTTTCTACATCAGGCCCATCAACCCCACCCAGATAAGATCCTGAAGCTAGAAGCACTGACCAACCTGGCAAATGAGACTAACATCCATAACTTTCCTACGGGAATGCCAGACCTACATTCACAGCACAGACAGGGATTTTGTGGCAGCCACGGTCCAAGCCACTAGACGCTGGGCAACTAACATAGGCTGAGTGGGTGACATCTGCTGCCATGACCTGGTGCAGCTACTGTCCCACTGTGATGAGCTCGTGGTCACAGAGTCAGTGGTCATCATGAAGAAGCTGCTACAGATAGACCCAGCACAACATGAGATCATCAACACGGGGCAAAGATCAGAAAACATCCAGGTGGCCATGGCGCGAGCCAGCATCCTGTGGCTCTTCAGTGAGTACTGTGAGCATGTCTCTAGGATTGCACCTGACGTCCTGAGAAAAACAGCCAAGTCCTTCACAGCAGAGGAGGACATCTTCAACCTGCAGGTCATCAACCTGGTTGGCCAAGCTTTACCTGACCAACTCTAAGTAGACCAAACTGCTGAGCATGTATGTACTGAGTCTGGCCGTGTACAACAAGAACTGTGATATCAGAAACCAGGCGCACTTCACCCAGCAATTTATGGTCCCTTTGGAGCAGTGTGGGGCCCTCAGCTGCCATGCCAAGACACTCTTCATGGCACCCAAACCACTCCCAGTCTTGGAATTATTCTTCAAAGACCAGGATCACTTACAAATGGGCTCACTGTCTCATCTGCTCAATACCAAGGCCACAGGCTACCAGGAACTCACAGACTGGCCAGAGGAAACCCCGGATCCATCTTTGTACAACTTGGAGATATGTGAATGGACCACATGATCAAATCAGGAGGAGAAGAAGAAGAAGAAGGAGGAGGAAGAGGAGGAGGAGGAGGAGAGGAGGGGGAGGGGGAGGGGAAGGAGAAGGGGAAGGGGAGGGGGAGAAGAGGGAGGGGAGGTGAAGGGAGGGGGAGGGGGAGGGGGAGGGGAGGGGGAGGAAGAAGAAGAAGAAGGAGAAACCTTTCTACTTAGCCTCTGAGGGGGACTCAGAGCTCACAGTCTACAGGCAGCGACCGCCAGTTTGAGACTGAATCATACAGTAACAGCAGCAGCAATAGCAGCTCCAGGGAGTCTAGCAGTGAGTTCAAAAATGAAGACCAGGATGAGGATGAGGGGAAGGGGAAGAGCAGCGAGAGTGATCAGAGTGAGGAGGAAGGTGAGAAGAAGGTGAAGAGGAAGAAAGTGCTCAGGCTCCTTCTCAGATGACAACAGTGATTCCATCAATAGTTCATCAAAGTCTGAGAGCCAGCAGGGTCTGAGGAAGAGCAGATGGAACCTGCCTCCTAGAGGAAAACCAAAAAACAAACAAAAAACCAGTGGCAAAAGTGCCCCTGCAGACAAGGAGATCTCCCTGCTCAATCTAGAGGACTTCACCCCTCCCAATATCCAGCCTGTCTCTCCTCCCAGCGTTGTGTCTAGCAGTCTGGCTGCTGACCTACAGGGCCTGACACAGACTCTGCCCCCGCCGTGCCCTCACTCCCGATTCCAGTATTGGGTGTTGGGAGGCAGGAGCTGCTGCACCTTTTAGCTGGTGAGGGGCTATCTGTGGGCTACATCTTCAGCAGCCAGCCTTTCTCCCGGGACTCCCACGTAGTGGCTGTGCACATTTACTTCTTCAACAGCTCTGATACCCCTGTCAAGGGCCTTCATGTGAGCATGCCCTGAACTTCCTGCCGGCATTAACATCCTGAAATCGAGCCCTAAGCACTCAGAGAATCTGCCACTGCTGTCATGGACATTAATTTCTGTGACTCAACCTAGGTGGCCAGGCTTCCAGCTGTGAACAAAACCCAAGAGTTCTATGTCTCCATCCGGCCACTGGGGAACTGATGGCTCTGTGTTCATGAGTGAGAATGAGTTCAGGAACAGGGAAAGCTGACAGGCATGAATGAGATCACAGAGGAGCTCAAGCTGCCAGACACCTGTCAGAGTAACAATGTTGTGGTGCAGAAAGTGACTGCCATTGCCAACCTGGGCTGTGTCCCTTGTGGGGCCTATGGTGGGTACAGGTTTGCAGGAAGGACACTGACCAGTGGGAGGCTGGTCCCACTGACCCTGGAATGCCCCGTCCACTGGAGCTGCCCAGCTGACAGTCAACAGTGAGAAGATGGTGATGTGCTGGTGAAGGACATGGTGCAGGCTCTGATGCAATGACTCCCAAGTGCTGTGACCTCTTTGGACCCCACCTGTCCCTCCCTCATGAAACCTGGGCTGTTAGCCCCTCTCTCTCTCTCTTTATTTCTTTGTCTCTCTCTTTTTCTCTCTCTCTCTCATATCAGACTCCTCATGCCAGATAGCATCCAGGGGGTCCTCTCTCTGGTCATTACCAGGCACCCCTCTCTTTCCCCTCCCCATGGGTTCCTTAGTGACCTGTGCAGAAGGGAACAGCAGGTTCTTCCTTCAGTCTTCCTATTTTTCTGTAGCTATTATTGTAGCAAAATCTCAATAGAATGTCTTCTCCTTAATAGATGTCATAAAGCACATTATATATATTACATATATGATGGACATTAACTAGACTTATTGTGGTGATCATTTTACAATATATGCAAATATCAAATCATTACCGTTGTACACCTGAAACTAATATAATGTCATATGTCAATTATACCTCAATAACAAACAAATAAATAAATAGTGTCTTTCTGGACTGTAGTCCAAGAACATTGAATCAGGATATCTAGACATGAGCCTAGGAGCCTTCATTTAAAAAGTGTCTGACAATTTTAAAGCATAGTCGAGTTTAAACCTGTAAACTTGACTGTAAGGTATGCCCTAGACACCTCTTGTTTTAGCAGTGTCCTCTTCTCTGCCCTGGGCTCTTCCACATGGGACCAGCCCTTCAGAAAGAACCTCGGTAAACTGCAATTGAGGTACCAGAGGAAACTACCAAAGAGCAAGAGAACTGAGATCTCTGGAGCCTGTACATTCTACGGTAGCTAGCTTACAACAGTTAACCAAATGAGTACCTACTAAGACACAGTCCAAGGGAGGCAATTCTGGAAACTCAAAGAAAAGTGGAATTTCTGACCTTAAAGAGTTTACAGTCTGATAGGAGACAAATCTGCACATTAAAAGTATGTGAGGAGAATAGAAAATCTAATCATCCTAATTACTTGGGTAATTGTTTTAACTTTTACATCTATTTTGACTACAGACAGAAAGTCTGAATAGAGTCTTCTAACCCCTAGTCTAGGATTTTCCATTAAATATCCTAATGCATTACTATAATATAGTCTAGACTTTCTAGTCTCTTGCTTAGAAATTTCTTTTGATTTATTCTATGTATAAACCATAATATATTCTGGAATTTTAAGGTATGTATAGTTCCAAATATCCTGGATTATTTTCTCAAATTATCGAAAGATTTCAGAAATTCCATCACTTTTGCACTCAAAAATAATACAAGACAGCTATTTTTTTTTCATTCATTCATTCATTGATTCTAAGTCATAAATTGAGAGTCATGTATATCTTAGGATACTAAAGATGATTAAAACTTGGTGACTGTTCTCATGGACCACAGCCTCAGAGAAGGCAGATGTATAAATGCCCATGAACCTTAATTTTTGGGGAAAAAATCTATCTATCTATCTATCTATCTATGTAAAATCACCTTGGAGAATATATCTTATCCCCTGTGCTTGGCAGATAATGATAATTTTAGAATGCACTAGAAGATGAAATTACTATACAAAAAGTAGTTCTCTCTAAGTTGGGTGGAGAGTGAGCGCACATTTTAAGCCAGCAGGGATATGGGCAGGTGACAGATAAGGCAAGGAATCTTATTTTAGCAATGGAGAGGTAAAGAACCTATAATGATCTATTCAGTGAAAGGAATGTGCTCCTTAAATAATCACTATGTGACATGCTTTTTCCATTTGATAACTAGATTAACTGTGACACAATAGGATTTAGGGCATGGGTGAGGGAAGGAAGAAGAGCTCTCAACACAGAATGGAAATAGGGCTACAGAACAGGGTTGCCTGGCCCCCAAAACTACAGATATGTCACTGTGAATGGAAGCACCCATCAAAGAATTTTCAGCGTGGAATCCTGGGATGCCTTCATTTGTTACCCAGACTTCTCCTAGCTATGGCAGGAGCCTCAGATGCTAATTGCCACCACAAGTTCCTAGATTTACACACTGAACACTATGACATAATCCTGGCGGAGTACAAGGAGATTGGGGAAGACAGATCTCTTCAGTCCTGCTGTGAGAGTAGAGATAAGCAAACCCAAAGCGAACCTGACAACTTTCCCTTTAATTGATTTAAATTAGGAATTTCTCCAACTTCCAAACTGTTTTCTAATTAAGTTCGATATGAATGATGGCCCATATTGCAGATGGCTGAAAGGTGAGTTTTCTAAAATAATAACGAAGCCAGAATGTGATCTAGTTTTCTGGAGGAGTAATCCATGCTATTCAGATGACATCTTTCAACATTTTGGGGAGGTGGTGGTGATTAGCTTATTTTAGGTTTTTAATAAAATGATAAATCCCCCTCAAAAATCCTACCAAACTCTAAGTCTCATCTTAAAAATAATTTTAATGAGATTTATTTTTATTCATTTTAAAAATTGATATGTGCTCATGAGAAAATATTTAGGATATAGAAAGTAGAAAAATAGGAAAAAAACGAGTACCCAGAATGACAGATATAGTCACTGATAAAAATTAAAATTTTCAGTATACTTTTCTCATAGTTTATAGTTAAACTGTAAATAATTTTGATATCATATTAAATAGTGTACATATAAAATATATATCTTTTCATGTAATATAAAACAAAAGTTTCCATGATATTACAATATTTTACAAAGATGAATTTAATCCTCACATAGTATTTCTTCATATAAAGCATGCCATAATTTATTTGTCGACTCCTCTTTTTTCAGTTTAAAGTGTCATTTCCAAGTATTCAATATTTTGAATAAGGCTATACAATGTATCAATGTGGACATTTTAACTTTTTACTGTTTTTGGTGTTTTTAGTTTGTTGACCTCTCAGGGTTTATTTACAGAAGTAGGATTATGTATTAAGGGTTGGTTATAAAAATATTTAAGAGTTTGATATATTGGGGGACATTTTCTGATAAGATCTCCCCAATTTTTGCCTCACCATCAGGGTAAAACTGCCCATTTACTGCAAACATTCTCATATTAAATGTTCTGTTATTTTTACATGTGCTCATTTGTCTCTAACACTGAAGCTGGAGAGGTAGAATATTTCCATATGTACTTTTCAATCAGTATTTCTTCTTCTCTTATACATTGTCTATTCAAATTTGTTTTACATGAAAACAATGTTGTCAATTCCTTATTTGTAAAGGATACAATTGGGTTATGGATAGATTTTCAATAAAAATGTACATGAAAACTCAATCTTCTGTAGTTAGGCCACTCAGAAAAGTTCAGTAAAATCATCTCAAACAGCAGGAACGCCCTCCAACACACACACACAGACCCACACTGTCGGGGAGGGGAAAATTTTCCCCTCTATTCTTCTTGAGTTCTTGTGGCTGGACTAATCATAAAATTGACCAAGACAGATTAACAGGAGAAAAAGAAATTAATTTTAACTTGTGCACATAGAGGTCTCATAGAAATAGGACCTAAGGAATGGCCAAAGCAGGCAGCTTTTATACTTTTAAGACAAAGAAACAAATTTGTGAGGAATTAACAGGACAAATAAACAGGCTTTGAGTGATTAACTAGTGAAGAATCTAAACAGAGTTTGGGTTTGGAGTAGCAAATTAAAGAAATAACAAGGTTTGTTTACCGCGGCTTCTCAGCCGGAATGAATTTTCTTTCTTTTTTTTTAACTTTTTAATTTATATTGGAGTATAGTTGATTAACAATGTTGTGTTAGTTTCAGGTGTACCACAAAGTGATTCAGTTATACATATACATGTATCTATTCTTTTTCAAATTCTTTTCCCAATTAGATTGTTATAGAATATTGAGCAGAGTTCCCTGTGGTAGGTCCTTGTTGGTTATATATTTTATTTTTTATTATTTATTTATTTTTTACTGGAATATAGTTGCTTTACAATGTTGTGTTAGTTTCTGCTGTACAATGAAGTGAATCAGCTACATGTATACATATATCCCCTCCCTCTTGAACCTCCCTCCCACCCCCGCCCCCCATCCCACCTCTCTAGGTCATCACAGAGCACCAAGCTGAGCTCCCTGTGCTAATACAGCAGGTTCCCACTAGCTATGTATTTTACACATGGTAGCATATATATGTCAATCCTGATCTCCCAATTCATCGCACCCTCTCCGTCCCCACCAGGTCCGCATGTCCATTTTCTACATCTGTGTCTCTATTACTGCCCTGCAAATAGGTTCATCTGTACCATTTTTCTAGATTCCACATATATGCGTTAATATATGATATATTTTTTTCTCTTTCTGACTTATTTCACTCTGTATGATAGACCCTAGGTCTATCCACATCTCTACAAAGACCCAATTTCGTTTCTTTTTATGGCTAAGTAATATTCCACTGTATACATGTACCACATCTTCTTTAACCATTCCTCTATCGATGGACATTTAGATTGTTTCCATGTCCTGACTATTGTAAATAGTGCTGTAATGAACATTGGGGTACATGTGTCTTTTTGAATTATGGTTTTCTCAGGGTATACACCCAGTAGTGGGATTGCTGGATCATATGGTAGTTCTAGTTTTAGTTTTTTAATGAATGTCCATACTGTTCTCCATAGTGATTGTATCAGTTTATATTCCCACCAAGAGTGCAAGAGGTTTCCCTTTTCTCCACACCCTCTCCAGCATTTATTGTTTGTAGATTTTTTGATGATGGCCAGTCTGCAGTATGAGGTGATACCTCATTGTAGTTTTGATTTGCATTTCTCTAATAATTAGTGATGTTGAACATCTTTTCATGTGCCTCTTGGTTAAATATACCAGTGTGCACATGTCAATCCCAAACTTCCTAAATATCCCTCCTCCCCACCCCCTCCCCACTGGTAACCATAAGTCCATTGTCTAAGTCTGTGAGTCTGTTTCTGTTTTGTAAATAAGTTCACCTGTATAATTTTTTTTAGATTCCACATATAACTGGTATCATACAATATTTCTCTTTCTCTGTCTGACTTACTTCCCTCAGTATCACAATCTCTAGGTCCATCCATGTTGCTGCAAATGGCATTATTTCATTTTTTTTAATGGCTGAGTAATATTCCATTGTATATATGGAGAACACTATGGAGGTTCCTTAAGAAGCTAAAAATAGAGCTACCATATGATCCTGCAATCCCACTTCTGGGCATATACCAGGAGAAAAACATGGTCTGAAAGGATAACTGCATCCCAGTATTCATTGCAGTGTTGTTTAGCCAAGATATGGAAACAGCCTATATGTCCATCGACAGAAGAATTGATAAAGAAGATGTGGTACATATATACAATGGAATATTACTCAACTGACTGAATTTTCTATCTCTTGTGATAAGGGTGTCCTTCCAGGAGGGCACCTTTCACATGAGAGGTTTATTTCCTGCTTTCAGGGAGACAGAGAGGAGGGTCAAAATGTCACTGTTGCCTTGGCTGTTTCTTAAGTAACTTTACTTCAAAATAATCAACATGTCATTAAGGCATATTTTGGGGTGGCCTGCACTGGGCCCCAACAACACTCACCCTCCTACCCCTATCCCCTATACTTCTTTCCCCCTTAAATAACCTACACATCATGTTCCATATAGCATTCAGGAAGAGTGGAGCCCGACAGCCTCCCAGCAGTGTGCAGGTTGATTCTGAGGTATGTAACAAAGAGGAATTATCTCCTGGGCTCCTCCTTCCCATTCTTCTCCAGGCATCACTAGACACACACTAGTGGCAAGGGAACAATTTGACTGCACCATTCAGAGGTGCTGATTTCCTCTTGAAAAGTGCTGAGATTAGAGAAGTTGGTTGGATTCTCCAGGAGGGGAAGAAAGGTTTAGGAAGCTATAAAAACTGCTCACAGGGCTTCCCTGGTGGCGCAGTGGTTGAGAGTCCGCCTGCCAATGCAGGGGACACGGGTTCGTGCCCCGGTCCGGGAAGATCCCACATGCCGCGCAGTGGCTGGGCCGGTGAGCCGTGGCCGCTGAACCTGCACGTCAGGAGCCTGTGCTCCGCAACGGGAGAGGCCACAACAGTGAGAGGCCCGCGTACTGCAAAAAAAAAAAAAAAAAAAAAAAAAACGCTCACATATAAAACCTCTGGTTAGGGAAATATTTATGCTTCACAGTGAGTTCATCCAAGAAAAATAAATATATAACTACACAAATTATTTTCTTCATAAGGGAGAATACTGAAAATTCAATGAAATCAGTTTTGCACATGCTTCATATCTCTCTGCACTAACTCTTTATTATGATAATTTTCTACCGTGGTTTCAAAGGTTTTAGCTTTATTGTTTCTGCAACTAAGATGACTGGCCACTAATAAAAATATCTAAAATAACAGATATTCCTTTATGAGTCAATGCACATGTTCATACCTAGCTAATATAAAAGGGAATTTACTCTTGGGTAGTGCTATATAAAGTGCATTTATCTAGCAAAAAAAAAAAAAAAAAAAAACATCGTTTTCTTAGCCAATTGCTCTATAAAATTTGAGATGTACTTCAGAGGTGAAGGGGGGAATTAAAATAATTCAATAAGAAAATTATACCTGAAAGTTCTATATTTTGGTTCATACTAAAATGAAAATATAAAACTCAAAATAAATTTGAACTATGAATATAACATGAATCATTAGTAATAATAATATTTTCCCTGCTAGAAAATAAGTAAATGGGATTCATTTCTCATTCCATTTTTCTTTCAAGCTTCTCTCCTAAAGGTATTGCTTCCACAAGGGATATTTATTTTCATTTATTTTTAACCTTCTGACCTTAGTTTCCTTGACCGAAAAATAATGTTACTATTTCCTGTGCCACTACACCTTTGTGAGGATTATGAGAGAATTATATGTAAATTAAATACCAAATGCCTAGCATTTGATAGGTACTCTTTAAAATATTTTTCTATCAGGTTGCCTTTTTATTAAGTATTATAAATTATATATGGCATAATTCATAATTTTTCAGTCTTATTTATAGTTGGGCCAATGAGTACCATCTACCATTTTAGTACTTAAGAGAAAACGGCAAAACCCAAGAAAGACAGTCTCCACTTTGAAAGCTTAAAGAAATGGATTGATTCATTTTCCTCAACAATGTCCCTCTTTTTAGAGAGGATCAATACAGTGAGATGCAGAAAAGAATCTCTCTTCTGATCACTGATAAAAGGAAACATTAGCTGTACTTTAAACACACCTCGCTAGCAGAGAAAATAGTGAATGACATTGTAGTATCCATAGTAAAGGAACAAAATGGAATGTTGATGCAGAAGGACCCCTTAAGGGTGACTCACAAATCATGCTTTTGTTAGGTGTCTATGTGACTGTGAAACTGTCAGGATTTGTTTAGCTAATGACTCTAACTTTTTAAAATTTTAACCATGGCTCTTTTGCTGCATTTCAAAGGAGTCATAATGTTCCTTCTACTATCTGTTTCTTGTGCTTGAAAAGATGATCTCACATGAATATTTCTTATCATTTAACAACATAAGGACATTTAGTCAACTCTCTGACCCACCAGCCTCTACTAGTTGAGCTATAGGTTCTTGTTCTAGCAGACTACATCTGTCCTCTTTTCTTTTACTTGGATTTCTAGACTTCTTCCAGGATAAGTAAAGCACACAGGTACTGAGGATGTGAACTTGAGGTGAAGAGGAGGAAATGCCATTGGTCATTTTGAGGGAAATGGTAAAATTATTGAAATTGTTGAACATTTATAGACACTGTGCTAAGAAATTTAGTGCATTACCTTATTCAATATCCATTAAAGTGTTCCAAGATAGTAATTATTTTTATATCCATTATGCAGATGAGGAAACTGAGTATAAACAAGGTTAGTAACTTATTCAATGTATACAACCAGTATGTTTTCAATAAACACTAGCTATTCTTGAAAGTAGTGGCATGAGAGAGCTTTGTAAAGTTCCATGAAACAACCTGTTAGGTTCTTGGGCACCAAAACTCAGGAAATTCATTAACTTGCCTAAGTTCATGTAGCTAAGTAAGTGACATAAATACATTTGACCACACATCTATAAATTTGATCTAAAATCTATTCCACAGTTCTTGACTCTAAATGTGTTTTTTAACGGTATTTGTCTGTTAATGGGAATTATAAATGATACAAACAAATAATAAAACTTGGTTCTTCCCCCATATGATCAGAGCCTATCAGGAGAAATAAATTTGATATTAGAAAACATCTAAAGTATAATATATATAATGATAATGCTCACCTGATAAGAACAACAGAGAACTATGAGATGAGGTGAGAGAGGAGAGGTTTGAAAAACCTGGATGAGAAATAAATAGTCCGCTAGCCACTTTCTAAAGTGAGATTAGGTAAGAAGATCTTTAAGCAATTATGAAATCAAAGCCAGAGAATTGATCATACAACCATTCAAGAAGAAAGATGCTATTAATTTGGTAATACAATGCAACTGTAATAGTTTGGTCTCCATCTACAAAGATATTTGAATACTAGTGATAGTGACTTCTTTTTTTTGGTTGCACCGTGCAGTTTGTGGGATCTCAGTTCCCTGACCATGGATTGAACCCGGGCCACGGCAGTGAAAGCTCGGAATCCTAACCACTAGGCCACCAGGGAACTCCCAATAGTGACTTCTGAAATTTACTTTAGGTTTAATATCTTTAAAAAATAGTTTGCCTGAGCTTCCCTGGTGGAGCAGGGGTTAAGAATCCGCCTGCCAATACAGGGGACACGGGTTCAAGCCCTGGTCCGGGAAGACCCCACATGCCGCGGAGCAAATAAGCCTATGCGCCACAACTACTGAGCCTGCGCTCTAGAGCCCAGGAGCCACAACTACTGAAGCCTGCACGCCTAGAGCCCGTGCTCCGCAACAAGAGAAGCCACCGCAAGGAGAAGCCCGCGCACCGCAATGAAGAGTAGCTCCTGCCTCCCTCAACTAGAGAAAGCCCGCGCGTGGCAACGAAGACCCAACACAGCCAAAGATAAATAAATAAAATAAATAAATTTATTTTAAAAAATGGTTTGCCTGAGAAATTTTGGAATAAAAACAAAAATAATTGGAATGGTTCTTAATGTGTTTGATATTTTGAACTACTTGCAAGAACCTTTACAATAATTTGTATATTACATTCCCTTCAATATAGAAACTACATTTGGAAAAGAAAAGTTAATTATATAATAAGTCTAAGAATGCAGTTTCAATGATTCCCAAGTTGTTAATAGGATTTTTATTCTCCTGATGGTACTAACTTGTTATTTTTGAAAGGATAAAATTTGGGGAGTTATTCAGACCCATTTAATCCCTGCCTCTTCTACTTCCTTGCTTTGTCTATAAATCTTCTGTAACTATTTTTTCATTTACAAAAGAGAAGGTTTTACATTCTGGGGATTAGTGGATTAAATAAAATGTATACATAAAAAGTAGCCTGGTCTCTAGGATCTAGCAAACACTTAGCAAATGTTAGTTCTTTTTCCTTGGATAAAATACCTATTATTATGCCTGGTTAATAATGGGTATTCACAACTAAGTCTTCCCTAAATTAATAGATAATTGTTAATAGATATTAGATAATTAATACTTAGAACATATGTTGCTGTAATTTTACTTGTAATACCTTGGTCATCACACATTTGATTTCCAAGCAGAGGTTGAAACACCCTTCAATCTTCCTTTTTCCTCTCATTAGCAAATGCCAAAGGAAGTTTCTGCATTCTTTCCTCACTGTGTCAGCTGTGAACTGTAAGAAACACTAGTTATAGACTAAACAATACACACATCAGCCGTGATTTCTAAATAATGAAAGTTACCATTGTCATTAAAGACCAGCTCAGCCAAGGCACTGATTTTAAGTTTAATGAATAAATGAGGCACTCCACTAATATTTAACTTTAATTTTTTGACAAGCAGAATGTAAGGAGTAGTTTTACAACTTCACCAGAGAAGAGAGAAATTTGGACATATTTGCTCTGGGAAAGAAAGATAAAACAATTGGGAGGAGAAGAAACAAAAATTACATATAGGAGCAGAAGAACATGTGATGAAAAGATGCCTGTACCAAAAATATTGGTAACCTGCTAAACCACTAGTATTATGATTTGGCAAAGGTTTAGAAGAGAGAAAATAATCACTTGGGTGTCCTTAGACTTTTGAGAGATAGTGTCATTTCTGTTCTTTGATGGACTTCTTTGCAAGAGAATCATGTAACTCTCCAAACACATATTTGAGTTTATTGTTCCAGTTTTACTTTAAGTGTTTTAAGGGCAAGAGGAAAAGAACAGAAGGAACATAAATGTAGATGGACGGCTTCCCTGGTGGCGCAGTGGTTAAGAATCCGCCTGCCAATGCAGGGGACACGGGTTCAAAACCTGGTCAGGGACGAGCCCACGTGCCGCGGAGCAAGTAATCCCGTGTGCCACAACTACTGAGCCTGCACTCTAGATCCTACGAGTCACAACTACTGAAGCCTGCACCGAGAGCCTGTGCTCTGCAACAAGAGAAACCACCACAATGAGAAGCCCGTGCACCACAATGAAGAGTAGCCCCCCTCTCTCTGCAACTAGAGAAAGCCCATGCACAGCAATGAAGACCCAATGCAGCCAAAAATAAGTAAATAAAATAAATAAATTTAAATGTAGATGGAACACCTATTGGGTTCTAGATACTTTGTACTCATGATCATTACATGAAGTAAATACACCTGAGAAAATTGAGACTCAGCCGATATTTGACAAGTTCCTAATACATGAGGACTAAGGGTTAGCATCTAGGTAAGTTTGACTCCTAAGTCCAAGGTTTTCCACTACATTGTTTTGCCTCAAAGAAAGATTTAGTCTAACTGGTCACTGATTCACCATCTTTCCTTCTCTCTTAGAAAGACCTTGGTGCTTGCATCCCAGAAGTGAAGCATTTACTAAATACATGAATAAGGGAGCACTCACAAACAGGTCTGCGGTGCTCAATCATCAGACATGCCGGTCAAAGAGGATTCTTGTAAGCCTTGAAATAAATAGTCAGTGTAGAGGAGCAGGTGGGTGTTTTTCATTTAAACGCTGTCCTGGGGAGAGAATGGAGGACAAGTTTGCTTGACCTAAGAGTGAAATCTCCATTGTTCGGATATAAGCATCACGTTAAAGGATTCTGACACTGTTGCACATTCAGCTCATGTCACAAATCTCCTTAAGCCAAGTTCTGAGAATCCGGCTTCTGCCTAACTTGATTATATTGCTCTTAGGGCAAATGTAAAAGTCACTATTCTTGATACTTAGAGTCGTTTGCTTTGCCCTTTAGATCTGCACGTAAGTTTTCTTGAGCCTTTCTACTGAAATCAGAACTCCTGAGAATAATCTATATTATATCACGGATAAATTCAAAACGGAGATTCTGGGCCTTTAAGGTAGAAGGCCTGAGACTTATCTACGGTGAAGGAAACACCCCTCTTTGTAACTTTGTTTCTTACCTTTTCACAAGTCAAAAATCTAGCAGATATCCCTCCGATTCAGAAGGAGTCACAAAAGTTTTGATAAGTCTGGAAATATTACCAAAGCAATAGAGCCAATATTTTATCAGCATGTTATTTAGCAGATTATGCTTAGATACTTTTTATTGCCTAATGTAATGCTTTGTGTTGGTTTGGTTTAGTTTGGCTAAGTGTACATAATTTAGCGTGGTTTAGTCTTGATTCAAATTCTGCTTCTCCACCAAGGTCTAGCTGCACTGTGAAGTGTCCACAGAAGTGGGGTGGGGAGGTAGGATGTACAGACATGGCATTTCACATATAATCTCATAATTAAAGATGTGTTTATCTTAAAAAGAAAAAAAATACAGTTTGAAAACCATTGATTTATTACACTGATCCACTTCAGATATCAAAGAGATAAAAATATACCCCACTGCATTATATAGCATATAATATCACTATACCATATCATATTATATCATATTAGATTAGATTAGATTTTGTTCCAGATGATTTTCAGGCCCAGGGCCACACTCCTCTCTCTCATATCTCTTTCTTAAATAAGATCTTTCTTAATTTATCCCTCCTCACTTCCTTTCCCCTTTGGTAACCACAAGTTTGCTTACCATGTCTAATAGTCTGTTTCTGTTTTGTATGCAGATTCACTCATATTTTTTTAGATTCTACATGCAAATGATATCATATAAAACTTGTCTTTGTCTAGCTTAGGAGTATGGGATTAACAAATGCAAACTACTATACATAAAATACCTAAGCAACAAGGATTTACTGTAGAGCACAGGGAACAATATTCAATATTTTATAATAACCGATAATGGAAAATAATCTGAAAAAAAATGTAACTGAATCACTTTGCTGTATACCTGAAACTAACACAATATTGTAAATCAACTATGATTCAGTGAAAAAATTTTCCTACAAAATATAAGGCAATATATATTCAGTTTTGATATGCATGCAAACTTATTTTGGGGGGATACTTAATACAATGTCAGAACTTGCTGTAGTCTCTTGGAAGACAAGATTTCATTGCTATGTTCTTATGGTAGAACATGGATTTATATGATACTGTAACCAATATTTTGTATTTTTTTAATCTTGAATTTGCTTTTTTACACAAAATCAGTACCCTTCCAGGCACAGATGTGTAGGAGATGCTGTTTGACACAATCCATGGATGATCTGAACCTTTTCAATTAGTGCTGTTTTCTGAACAATTGGAAGTGGCTGACGTTGCATTTGCTACTAAGGGCCAGACTGCTTCAGGAATTTTTTTTTTTTAATGTTACTAATGCAGTGACAGAGCTTTCAGTTATCTATAGAATGTTAAGTATGAATGCATACTATCAAATCACCACAATGAGGCTGGGCTTATTTTTCCAGGAATAGAAACATTGTCAGTTTTAGATTAATTTTAATAGGAATTAATGGCTCCTTAAATAAATGATCGTTGACAGATAACTCTTTCAGAATCAAGTATTCTCAGATTGGTGTTTGTAACTCGGAGCAATGCCTGTATATATTTATACCAATAGCTCATTAACTTACTCATATTTTATTTAAAGACTCAGCTTTATGTCATGTTGAGGATTCTTTTGAATACTACTACAGTCAAGACACTCTGCCAGGTATTTGACATCTTTTCAATCAAATTTTTCACTACCAGTGTGGCACAGAAACTATTGTCCTTATTTTTTATTAGAGAAAATGAAGACCAGCAAAGGCTAAAGTGTCACTGCAGGATGCGTGGATACGGTGAGCAGTTTATCATTTATTCTTTCTCTGTGATATGCCAGGTGCTTTGTAAGGGGCCTCATTTAATGTCTCCTACCCTGCATGCAGAGAGATGCTTTCAATTAAATGGAATGTACCTCCCTTTTTTGATATACATAGAAACATTATCAGATAATTATTATCAGATGATATTATGTTGCATTATGATAATTCGGCAACCAGGTGAGGGTGTGGGAGGGAAAAAATGCCACACAGCTTTTACAGAGGTATTTTCTGAGCTATTAACATTCATGGCTTTTATAACGGATCACAACTCAACATTTGAAAGCTTTTTATGCTTGGAGTAGTATATCATAAACAGACATTTTAGAATGTCTAGTCACCTAAGAGTGCTTCTGGTGGATGGAACGCAACTATAGTTGTATGTACCCTAAATTTCTCTAATTTAATTGACAGAAAAATTGTCAAGGCAGATGTAAAGTCAACCATGCAGCCGTTGGCGATGATGGCCTTGGTCAGAAGTATGCTCCGAATTCAGAGACTAAATCCATGAGATTTTTAGTGGTTGTTTTGTTTTGTTTTACAAAATTTCGAATTTTAGGCCCTCAGCTAAGAAAATCATGTCTTGTTTATCCATAGCAGTCAATTCAAACGTTCTCCATGGGTGGCTTAGATATTGCCTCAACCAGAGTCCCAGTTTGACAATCAGGTATCATTTTGAACTTGAATTACAGTCCCAGTTGTGAAAAGTCAGAGCTTCATTCACTTAGCAGTCAATCTCCTTTGTTCTACTCATTCAATGTTATTAGGCAAGGAGAACGCTTTCTATCCCTGCTGCTTTACTTCCTTTCCTCGATACCACCCACACCCCTCACCATACAGGCTTACACGCGTACACCTATATACACCAGTCTGCAAACGTTCTCCATTTAAGCTAAAAGTTTTCATGCATGAAATTCTTTTTTGACTAAATCTCCAGTGCTGTGGCAGTCAGAGAATATTCTTAGTCTTTCTCAATTGGAAAAATGAGCCTACTGCCTTGAAAAAGGGGGAAGTTTGATAGAGGAATATGGTGAACCTCAAACTAATATTTTGTTAGTATCACGTGGCAAGTATAGTGATATGCGCCCTTTATAAATTGCCTATATAACCCTCAAAAATTATTTTTGGAGTTAGTATCAATAGTCCTAGTTTAGAAAGAGGACGGTTTTTTTTTGTTGTTGTTTTGGTATAAGCTAAGTTAGTTAAATAGTCATTACACCCTGGGTAACCGTGGACCTAGAATTTGAATATAATTCTAGGTTATTCCAAAAACACATCTTTCAATTTAATGCAGCACACTGTAAGATGGTAAACATAATAAAAATAAAAATAAGACAAAATAAAATAAAGTAAATGAAAAGACAAAGATTGTCCTTTAATTCTCCAGAGTTCAAAGGCTCCTATTCAGAATAAGTAGCAATATATGTCGAAGGTTCAGACTCCACAGAAGAAACAAATAACTTTACAAGATACGAGACCCCATTACTATCTTTACAATCAGGTTATTCTTATACTTTATGTATTTTGGGTGCATACTGTGACGACAGCTTTGTATACAGAGATAATGAATTATCTGGTAGATAATAGTTTCAAAAGTTCTGGATATCCATTGTTTATTCCTCAAGATCAGCTCTCTGCCCTTCATAATTCTTCCTTGTCTCACAGGTCTGACATACATGGATTGTAACAACAGGCCTCCTTGACCCCTGGTGTCCCAGTGAGGACATCAATTGGGAGAAACTGTGTGGAGACTGGAGAATAGAAAGAGATAGAGATTGTGGTATTTATACTCTTGGCTCTCTCCATGCTGGATCTAGTTTTGGAAGCATATAAACTATACTTTCCAAAGCCACATCCTTTGTCTGGGGAATCTCTACTATAATTATAGCTCATTCCAGGTTCCAATAACTTCTCCTCCTTAAACCTCAGGTCTCAGAATGGCAATACCTCCTACTATATCTAAACCCAGGTAATTCAACACACTTTGTTCATTTCCTATAATCTTAATAACATTTTTACAAAGAACCCTTTCAGTAAGCTCGCTTTAATTATTCCAGTTGAATATATTGTCCTTTTTATGTTAGGACCCTGATTCAATTACTATAGAAGACCTTAGATGCAGTTGAAAAGAAAACTCTGATGCTCTATTACAATCCTAATAAAACCCTAAAAACGAAAAAGATGGTTGAGGTGATCACCACTGAGACAATGGCTCTAGAAAATATTTCTGTGAAGTGTTTTCCTTCTAATTATGAATACAATGGATATGCATGCATGTTTCTCTCAACTAATAACATGGATTTTTTTGGGAAAATCTAATTAAATGTATACAGAATTTTCCCCTCAGATAAATATTTGTAACCTTAATAAATCACAGTTTCACATTTATCCTAATACTTGTACAACATGGTATTGTATTTAAAAAAATAGAGTCCATCAAATAAAAGCAATAATAGAAAGATTCCAAATATTACTTGCATCTCTTACAGAATTTTTAAGGGAATCATTTAAATATCCCAGAGCAACACTTCATCATATATTGGGTTGGCCAAAAAGTTCATTCGGTTTTAAATACCAACAAATGACACATTTTTCACTTTCACGAGGAACTTTGTTGAACAACATAGTCACTAACCAAACGAACTTTCTGGCCAACCCAATACTTTCTTATTTACACTCAAATTATCTCAGTACTCCCCAGTGCCCAAGCCACTCACTTGCTTAAACAGTGATTCATCATAAAAAACGTTCCTTGAATTTCCAGCTTATAGATTTTATCTTTTTCTACCTCATTCTATTTCTTCCTGCTTCTCTATTCTTGTCTCTTCCTCTCTTTCCCATTATCCATCTATGTTATAAATTACATATAATATCACTCAAACTCATACTCAAAGATAAAACTCATTTAAATGGATAGAAGAAAGAGAGAGGTGACTGGAAAAAAATTTTAACTTTTTTTTTTCTCTTTCTAGTGCAAGGTGTGCTGTTATGTCAGGAGAGAGTATACGTTGAACAAATAATTCTATGCAATTTAGGTTTCAAGGCATTCGTAGGGAGAGTGAAACTCCTACTAGACACTCAGAAAGTCATGGATCTCAAATTGAAAATCAATGGGCAAAGTAAAAAAACTAATAACAAAAAGAAAACTAAAAAGTAAAAAAGAAAAATCTACCTTCAAAAAGCCCAGGAATCTAAAAACTTGACACAAATGAACTTATTTACAAAACAGAAATAGACTCACAGACATAGAAAACAAACTTATGGTTACCAAAGGGGAAGGGGCAAGGGAGTGATAAATTAGAACCTTGGGATTAAACTACACACAATACTATAAATAGAATAGAGAGACTTCCCTGGTGGTCCAGTGGTAAAGAATCTGCCTTCCAAGACCCCAAATACCAAAGCAATCTTGAGAAAGAAAAATGGAGCTGGAGGAATCAGGCACCCTGACTTCAGACTATACTACAAAGCTATAGTAATCAAGACTGTATGGCACTGGCACAGAAACAGAAATATAGATCAATGGAACAGGATAGAAAGCCCAGAGATAAAACCCATGCACATATGGTCACCTTATCTTTGATAAGGGAGGCAAGAAGATAGAGTGGAGAAAAGACATCCTCTTCAATAAGTGGTGCTGGGAAAACTGGACAGCTACATGTAAAAGAATGAAATTAGAACACTCCCTAACACCATACACAAAAATAAACTCAAAATGGATTAAAGACCTAAATGTAAGGTCAGACACTATCAAACTCTTAGAGGAAAACATAGGAAGAACACTCCATGACATAAACCACAGCAAGATCCTTTTTGACCCACCTCCTACAGAAATGGAAATAAAAACAAAAATAAACAAATGGGACCTAATGAAACTTCAAAGCTTTTGCACAGCAAAGGAAACCATAAACAAGACCAAAAGACAATCCTCAGAATGGGAGAAAATACTTGTAAATGAAGCAACTGACAGAGGATTAATCACCAAAATTTACAAGCAGCTCATGCAGCTCAATATCAAAAAAAAAACAACCCAATCCAAAAATGAGCAGAAGACCTAAATAGACGTTTCTCCAAAGAAGATATACAGATTGCCTACAGACACATGAAAGAATGCTCAACATCATTAATCATTAGAGAAATGCAAATCAAAACTACAATGAGATATCATCTCACACCTGTCAGAATGGCCATCACCAAAAAACCTACAAACAATAAATGCTGGAGAGGGTGTGGAGAAAAGGGAACACTCTTGCACTGTTGGTGGGAATGTAAATTGATACAGCCACTATGGAGAACAGTATGGAGGTTCCTTAAGAAACTAAAAATAGAACTACCATATGACACAGCAATCCCACTACTGGACATATACCCTGAGAAAACCATAATTCAAAAGGAGTCATGTACTACAATGTTCATTGCAGCTCTATTTACAATAGCCATGACATGGAAGCAAACTTAGTGTCATTCAGCAGATGAATGGATAAAGAAGATGTGGCACATATATATAATGGAATATTACTCAGCCATAAAGAGGAACGAAACTGGGTTATTTGTAGTGAGGTGGATGGACCTAGAGTCTGTCATACAGAGTGAAGTAAGTCAGAAAAAGAAAAACAAATACCGTATGCTAACACATATATATGGAATCTAAGAAAAAAAAATGGTCATGAAGAACCTAGGGGCAAGATGGGAATAAAGACACAGACCTACTAGAGAATGCACTTGAGCATACAGGGAGAGGGAAGGGTAAGCTGGGACAAAGTGAGAGAGTGGCATGGACATATATACACTACCAAACGTAAAGTAGATAGCTAGTGGGAAGCAACCGCATAGCACAGGGAGATCAGCTCAGTGCTTTGTGACCACCTAGAAGGGTGGGATAGGGAGGGTGGGAGGGAGGGAGACGCAAGAGGGAAGAGATATGGGGACATATGTATATGTATAACTGATTCACTTTTTTATAAAGCAGAAACTAACACACCATTGTAAAGCAATTATACTCCAATAAAGATGTTAATAAAAATATACACTGTTGAATCAAAAAAAAAGAATCCGCCTTCCAATGCAGGGGACACGTGTTCGATCCCCGGTTGGGGAACTAAGATCCCACATGCCGTGGGGCAACTAAGCCTGCGCGCCTCAACTGCTGAGCTCACTCACCTCAACGACAGAGCCCATATGCCGCAAACTACAGAACCCATGCACCCTGGAGCCCCCGCGCCACAACAAGAGAAAACCCGCACGTCACAACTAGAGAGAAGCCTGCACGCCAAAACTAGAGAGAAGCCCACATGCTGCAACTAGAGAGAAGCCCGTGTGCCACAACAAAGACCCCACCCAGCCAAAAGAATAAATAAAATAAATAAATATGCTTTTTAAATTAAAAAAAATATGTAACCAACAAGGACCTACTGTATAGCATAGGGAACTATATTCAATATCTTGTAATAACCTATATGAAAATAATATAAACAAGAATATATATATATATTTTTTGCTGTATACCTGAAACTAACATAACACTGTAAATCAACTGTTTTTCAAGAAAAAATAAATAAATAAAAACAAAAAAAGAACAACAAAAAACACAAAAAGCCCAGACATGGCCATTGATAACATTCTGATAAATGTGTGCTATAAATAATCACGTATATATTTTATATATTTATATGTATATGATATAAAACTTTTGCTTTGATCTGTCACTTTTATGCTTCAAAATTAAATTTTTAAAGTTGTTTTAAAATATTCTATAAGGCTGATTATAATTTATCTGCCCAATTCCCTCTTAAACATTTGTTATTTCAATTTTTAAGCACTACATCTGCTCTTAAAATCAAACATTTGTCCATGTCTATGATCACTTCTCTGATGGATTACTAGATAAAGATGTACTGGGTCAAATGTTAGAATATTTAAGCCCTCTGATTTACATTGCCAAAGAGATTTCTTGAGAGGTGGAATCAATTCACACTTCTATCAGCAAGAAGTAAGTGAGGCTATTTCTCTATAAAATCTCCAGCTATTTATCAGATGCTAGTTAAATATGTAAGAAATGGCATATTGTTGTTTTCATTTCTATTGGTATGAAGTTTATTGTGTATTTCATAGGTTGACTGACTTTTTTTTTTTTTTTTTTTTTTGCGGTACGCGGGCCTCTCACTGTTGAGGCCTCTCCCGTTGCGGAGCACAGGCTCCGTACGCGCAGGCTCAGCGGCCATGGCTCACAGCCCCAGCCGCTCCGCGGCATGTGGGATCTTCCCGGCCTGGGGCACGAACCCACGTCCCCTGCATCGGCAGGCGGACTCTCAACCACTGAGTCACCAGGGAAGCCCTGATTGACTCATTTAGAAACTTTTCCATTAATAGCTTTTCACTATTTTACTATTGGCAACATTTTTATTAAATTTTATAGTGCTTCAAATTAGGGCATTATTTCTTTGTCATTATTTTTGCATGTTTACATTTTTGTGATTTCTTGTTAATATGACATTTTTTAGAGTTTAACTTACTACCCAAATATGTTTCTTAAGAATTTCATCATAACTATTATCAGTTAGTATTGTTGTTTCCAAATGTGTGTGTGCTTCTCTGTATATCTGTTTTTATAGATGTCATCTTTTTTCACATATTAACTCTTCATCAGGTAAAGCGTTTTTAAATACATAATATGAAAGAATAATATAACAATCTCTAAGTTTCCCCTAACTTGTAGAATGTTTTAGTATCATTTATTAGATTATCTATCAATATTACCATTGATTATGATAGTTCTCCCCCTGCTTCTTTAAAAATAATAAATGTTCTTTATCTTCCAAACAGGCTGAAGTCCTATATGTTTTGTTCCATTGATCAGTTTGGTTTCATGCATTATGTCCAAATTTTTAAAATCATTTTTACTTTTGTAGTATGCTCTTAGAGCTAATATGAGAAGAATCTTTAGTCTTATTATTCACAATAACCTCAATACTTCTGTTCATTTTATAAGTTTCCAAAGATACCACTGAGATTTTGAAGAATTTCCACAAATTAATACATACACGTATAAAATGATGATGTTGGATATTCCCCTGCAGACAGATTCAAGTTTTTTCCATCTATTCAGGTGTTCTTTTATATCCCTTGGTATGGTTTGAATCACTTTTTGTACATATTCTGCTACTCAGTTTTTGTCAGGATTATTCTTAATTTATATGTCATCAATATTCTGAATATTTTTCATAATAGGAAAATAATTCAATTCATAAGCGAATTCTACATTTCATTGAAATTGTCAGAATTTTCAAAAAGCTATTAAGGATGTCTGCTAGCCTAATAATTATTTCTCTTGTTCTCTATTTTAAAAATAATGCCACTTTAGTGAAGGTGTACCCCAAATACTGCATTCAGTTTCTGGGGTTTGTTCAGTCCCCTGAAACACCCTAATTTTTGTATATTGCATGGATATGCCTTAACCCCTTGCCAAGAAAAAAGGATTTTAAAAATATCAGTTTATCAAAGGAAACCTATTTGAACCCAGTGAAATGCCAGGATGTTTTTTGTTTGTTTGTTTTTGTTTTTTGTGGTACGCGGGCCTCTTACTGTTGTGGTCTCTCCCATTGCGGAGCACAGGCTCCGGACACGCAGGCCCAGTGGCCATGACTCAGGGGCCTAGCCACTCTGCGGCATGTGGGATCTTCCTGGACCGGGGCACAAACCCGTGTCCCCTGCATCGGCAGGTGGACTCTCAACCACTGCACCACCAGGGAAGCCCCCCCAGGATGTATTTTATTAACCTAAGTATCATTTTAGCTGTTAGTTTAAGATTAATCTTATTTATCCTTTTATAAAGAAATCTAGGGAAAATTACTATTGTGAGGAAGGGCAATTGACTTATAGATTATATCATGTTATTCAGTTAAATTATTTCATTTAGTAACCAATGCTCTATCAGCTTGCTCTAATAGATTAATAAATAATCTGATATTAAAATAGTGCTATATTCTTGGATTTATCTCCTTTAATTATATAGGGTTAATATTTTGACAGTATGATTCTTAAAAAATTTCTGGTGTTTGATTGAACAATTTTACAACTATATAAAATCATTCTAAGAGTATTTTGGTGGTTTTATTTTTGTCATAAAATCAATTATAGATAGACAGAGATAAAGATAAATAGAATCTCTTATATAATTTATAAAACATAGTAATACTTCTGTGTTTGAAACTTTCACAAACATTTCAAGCCTAGAGCTTGTTTTGAAGGAACTATTTCTTCGATAGCCTATTAAAAATTCCTTTTCAATTTTATATATTGCATTTTAAAATTTTTATTTATTTATTTTTGGCTGTGTTGGGTCTTTGTTGCTGCAGGTGGGCTTTCTCTAGTTGTGGCAAGTGGGGGCTACTCCTTGTTGCGGTGTGCGGGCTTCTCATTGTGGTGGCTTCTCTTGTTGAGGAGCACGGGCTCTACGTGTGGGCTTCAGTAGTTGCAGCACATGGGCTCAGTAGTTGTGGCTTGCAGGCTTCAGTAGTTGTGGCACATGGGCTCAGTAGTTGTGGCTTGCGGGCTCTAGAGCACAGGCTCAGTAGTTGTGGTGCATGGGCTTAGTTGCTCCGCGACATGTGGGATCTTCCTGGACTAGGGCTTGAACCCGTGTCCCCTGCACTGGCAGGTGGATTCTTAACCACTGCACCAGCAGGGAAGTCCCTAGATATTGTATTTTATTTTTTGACATTGCTAGTTGCCTCGTATAATCTAGTGTCTTTACAAATATCAAAAGTGGAGTTAGTTAGAGGATAACTTGAGTTCCCTGTACAGGATGAATTGCACATCCACCCTTAAAGAACACTGACATGGTTATCTTAAAGAAAAAAAAAAATCAGTAATTGCAAGTACCTCACACTGCCTAATATAATGCATTGCACTTTGTAGACTTTTTTTTCTGAAAATCATTTGCTTTGAATGCTTTTGAGCCTTTGAAATCTTTGAACATTTGAAAGCTACCTGAAACATTTTCTCTATGTCCTTGGAAACTGTGATGGGGCCAACAAAGTGGGTATGTGACCCAGGTAAGTATGGAATCTGTATCCTTCCTGGTATTTATTTGATTAAAGAAAAAATGTTTTCTCTTTTCACTGGGATTATTTAACTGGGAGGATGGGACTCTAGGGAGGAGAGTAGCCGTCTTTTCTGGCATATGGAGAGAGTTCGTCTACAGAATCAAGCTAAAAAGAGACAAACAATGATGAGAGATAGCTGGAGATTAAAATCTTTGAGATATTTGCTTCACTGCAGCTCCTGGGGCTCCAGTTTCTTCATTTCATGCTTTGATTCTGTGAATTCCCCCACTTTCTTCTCAGATACAGTAGCCTACGCATTGTCTATGGTTTAAAACTTGGTCAAGTTGGAAATTAGTTACCTGCAATCCAAGACTCCTAATTTTTGTCATGCATCCTTTAAATGCCCTGTTAATGGACACTTATACAGATTATACAGATGCATAGTAATGTCACTGGTTTATTCTTTGTGAAATAGACTTTCTGCTCATTTTAAACATTGAGATAATCCTTCATCTCCAAGTTTATTACATCTTGTCCATTCTTCAAGGCTACTTCTAGATTTGTAAGAGCATTATCTAGATGTCTAAACAAACCCATTTTTCCAAAGCAGAGTGATGATAATGGAATTTGGTGAAGGATAGTTTAATAAACAGGCCAGCAGGTGAAATTTCTCAAATACCTGCTGTACTCTTCTCGGGGCTAGTCCTCTCCCTCACTCCTGCTATAACATACATATATTTCTATGAACCTTTCGACCTGCTCCAAATTCTGGAATATGCAGTTTTATTGCAAGTTGTTTTTACTTGAATAAAACATTGGACAACTGTATAAATGTTTAATTTAATTGAAACACCTGACTAGTATGTGTAACAGGGAAGCAAAGTCCCTACTGACCTACCTTATACCATCGCAATACATTTATTTCATCATTTTCATGAATAATGAAATATTGTAACTTGCTCTTAATTTTATGTGTAATTAAAAAAATTCACGGGCTTTCCTGGTGGCACAGTCGTTAAGAATCTGCCTGCCAATGCAGGGGACATGGGTTCGAGCTCTGGTCCAGGAAGATCCCACATTTGGCAGAGCAACTAAGCCCGCGAGCCACAACTACTGAGCCTGTGTGCCACAACTACTGAGCCCGCATGCCACAACTACTGAAGTTCACACACCTAGAGCTCGTGCTCCGCAACAAGAGAAGCCACCTCAATGAGAAGCCCAGGCACCGCAAAGAAGAGTAGCCCCGCTCGCCGCAACTAGAGAAAGCCTGTGTGCAGCAACAAAGACCCAACACAGCCAAAAATAAATAATTAATTAAAAAAAAAATTTCACACGGTAAACCTGCCATCTCAACTTTAGCATGTTTCCACCTTCTCATTGCACTAGGTTAGGGAAACCATGAAACACAAGGTCCCTTCTCTTACAAATGACACTCTTTAGTGAAGGTGGCATTTGGGTAGTACACCTGCTGCAGGGCTGACAATTGCAGTTGCCTGATCTGCATAGCCCATCCCTTCTTTTAGGGAAGCTAGAAAGAGTCTATTCATCTGTTAGGTCTTAATTTTAAGGTTATTTTCTCTGGAAGTCCTCATGCTGCCACAGACCAGGTTAAAAGTATAGGTTATAGAGTTGAATAGCATATTCTGAATATTCTTATCTCCAATTACCTACTCAATACCATATTAGATTATAAGCTCTATAAGATCAGGGGCCATGTATAATTTGTCTATCTAGGGATTCCTATGTACAAATGCATGTGCTTTATTTCTTTATAAGAAATACCATGGCTAGACTTTTTGATAGGGTTAAGCACAGAAACTTATAAGCACAAAAGAAAAAAAAAGTCTATTTTGTTAATACAAAAAAATGAAAATGAAATAAATATTTGCGATATTCTGAAAAGAACATGACTTTATGCACGTTTACATGACATCACAACAATTCCAAAAAAGTATTTGGGTCTATAAGTGGAGCATATACAATATTAATTCTTTTCTAATTAATTTTACGCAAATAGTAATGGGACATTAGGGAATGAGTTGTCTCTCGTTATTTTCACTGCAAATGTTATAAGGGAATCTACAATGCAAATATCCTTTCAGAACTCTGAACTAAGTCCAAATGTTTTCTTTGAGGGTTGGGTAGAGTGAAAATGCAGACAGACTGTAAATACCAAGCAGTGAAAAAAATCTTTCTTGGCACATCATTACGGAGGCTTGAATGCATGGACCATAAGAAAGGAGAAGGGATTTAAGGGTAAATTCACAGCAGGCAGATTGCTTCTTAATGTCTTTCAATTCATTCGTGTGTGAAACAATATCATATCATAACATGAACCATTAGAAAGGCAGAGAATGGAGCATGCGATAAATAAATTTCTGTGCCAGGCCAAGAAACTTGTGTGTGTGTGTGTATGAGTGAGTGTGTGTGTGTGAGTGAGCGTGTATGTGTTTGTATGTGTGTGTATGCATACAATGTGTGGAATCTAGAAATCTATCTGTTCTCTGTTCGATATATGCTAGATATATTTAGAACCACAAAAAGTCTGAGGAAGGTGTTTCTGGTGTTTAAAGGATGATGTCATTTCAAAGAGCTATTTTAGGAACACAAACTAAGGAACGTATCTCTAATCTCACAAGTTGTCAAATATATCTGAGCAGTACAATCTGTCAAACATATATTTGTCTGTGTTTGTTTTCCAATTATTAGTCTCTGGACATTTAAATATTGAAGAAAGTCAGCTTACAAAGACAATTCAGTGAACTGTCAGTTTTGGCAAACACAAACAATTTAGTAATTCAGTGTCACTAACTAGGCAATACTTCAAGACTCTAACCTCATACTGACCCATGTACTTACCTCAGGGGGCTTTGGGTGTTATAATCTTGCTTAAGACAATTATCTTAGACCCTGTAGTACCACCTATTTCATGGGACTCTGTTTCTAATTTCTCAGTCTCTGGACTTATGGCTCGTCTCTTATGCCACTATGTCACATCAGCTTCCATTTTTTCATCTTTAGCACATTCTCTTTTACAGTGTATGAACCATAGCATCATCATTTCCTAGCTGTGTGAACTTAACTCTTAAGCCTTCTAAACATCAAATTTTCCATCTGTAAATTTGGTGCTGTGCAAATTACTCCCCCTAAAAAATTCCAATAAAAACACGTAGGAACTCTCAGGTCATGAATGAATGGTAAATTTGAATAATTTGCTCTCTTCTCTACTGGATTCATGGAGTGTTGTAACAACACTACCTTGACAAACCCCTGTTTCCTTTTAGTTAATAACCACCCTTCACCCCAAATTCTACCATGTCCCATATGGGATGTGGTGGAGATGGACGAGGGGGCAAAAGCAAGAGCAGACATACACCACAGACTCAAAATTCTATTAAAAAAATAAAGAACCACAGAGTGAATCCAGACAATGTAGAAAAGAAGGTCATGATAAAGATACATAAATAAAAAACAAAGGAGATGATCAACTAAACTTAAAACCCATTCTTTAAGAAGACTAAAAAAATAGAAAATCCCCTGCTAAATTTATGAAGGCTGAAAGAGATCAAGAGTGAACTGAGCGTTACAAATAAAAAAGGACCCTAAATGCATGGGGGATCTTTGTAACTCACAGAAGATTTCTGAACACAACTTTTCACTAATCATTTTCAAAAAGCATTTTTTTCTAAAATTAAGAAAAAAATTTTATGAATACTGACTCAAAAAAAAGTTTTAATCTCAGTATATTCTTAATTACTAAAGAAAAGTGATAGGTAAAAATAATTCTCTCAGAAAACCCAACTAATAACACTAAACCCAAATTGTTTGATAGGTAATAAACCCTACCAAAACAATCTAAAGCCTCTACTACCCTATTTTTTCCAGATTACTATTAACAGCTACAACTGAAAACCCAGCTATAGAAATGCAGGCATTAGTCAGAATTGGTTTTGGGGGGTGATGATTTGCATATACAAAAAAAAGCTTAATTCATTTACATTAACTGGTTGACAATGACTCTTGCCCTGAAATTCAGGCTTATTCATACCAAATCAACAAAAATCAAACTTCTTCTATTTCAGAGAAAGTTGAGCGAAGCATTATTTCAACTGTCACAGTAATTACATTTAAATAAATCATTAAGAGAAGAGAAAGTAAGGAGATGGCATTATCCCCAACAAAATGGAATAAGTGTTATTGTAAAATGTATACAAAGGAATATAGGAAACAGAGGAAGAATATGAGAGACACTAAATGGAGATGAATTTAAAGAAAATTTTCAGAGAGGAGTTTTGTTTGACTCTTAAGAGATAAGTAGGAATTTACAAGTTAGGGAAAAGAAAAGCTTTGGAGAAAGTGTTTAGACAGAGAAATGGACTATGTTGAAGGTAAGCAGCATGAAAAAGTATGGTGTTTGAGGGGTGAGTGGAACACACGTACCTTAAATGTTGCTTCCGATAGCTCCTTAATTATCACATACTTGCTATATGTGTCCCCTGCTAAATTCAAGTGTTGAAGTCCTAGTCCCTCATAGGACTGTACTTTGGCATAAGGTCTTTAGGGGATAATTAATGTTACAAAGCAGCAGTTTCCACACTTTTTGGCACCGGGGACCGGTTTTGTGGAAGGCAAGTTTTCTATGGAAGGTGGGGGGTGGGGGTGGGGGACGGTTCAGGCGGTAATGCGGGTGATGGGGAGCGGCTGATGAAGCTTTGCTCGCTCACCTGCCTCTCACCTCCTGCTGTGCGCCGGGGTTCTTAACAGGCCAGACCGCATACCCTACCAGTCCGCGGCCTGGGGGTTGGGGACCCCTGTTATAAAGGATCATAGGAGGGAGGCCCTAATCTGGCAGGATTAGTGTCTCTGTAAGAGGAAAAGAAACCAGACACTCCTCTTGTTCCACAGTGGGACGGCACCACGAGTAGGTGGCCACTTGCAAGCCCAGAGGAGGTGGCAGACTGACACCTACATTGCCGGCATCTTGGACTTCCCAGCCTCCAGAACTCTGAGAAATAAATGTCTGTTATTTAAGCCACCCAACCTCTGGTGTTTTGTTATGGCACCTTGAGCAGATTAATACACCTATGAAAACTATACCAGGTGAAGAGATACGGGAGAAATCGTTCAAATGACCCTACATTCAGGTGAATCAGAAAAGAAGAGGCGTCAGGTGGAAAGAGATGGGAGATGTTGACAAGGCCCACAGAATACTACAGCTGGGAGGATTCTTAGGGATCTCATTTTCAACTGCTTGATTTTACACTGAAAGAAACAAAGACCCGGCTTTGCCCAAGGTTACCTCTAAAGCTAGTGACAGAGGCGTGGAAGGGACTTTGATTTTCCTTGTATAAGCAAGGACTCATTCCTCTGGAGAAGACCTAGCAGTGTGGTAGCATTTTTGCTGAGAATAATTCCACTTTCCCCTATACTCACATAAATTTATTTCCTAATTCACTCTTCCTGATGCAGCCTGATGCTTTCAGTGAAGCAGTCGATTAATTACTAAGAACCATCAACCTCTGCAGTGACATCCCCTAGGCAAAGGCTGCTTTTCTTTGTAAAATGTCAATCTCCATGAAGGTCTGAGACACCCCATGTTTTCTGACATTCTCAGCCGGTGGGGCCCCTCTGCCTGGGGCTGACTCGGTGCAGAGAGGGTCTACTTTAACAAACAAGATGATGATTCCCCACCAGCAGGCCTGCTGTTGCTGCTGTTTCCAATTCTCCAAAGGCAGGATCCTCCATATGCTCACCTACCACTGCCTCAGCACAGGATGAAATGGATGAACAAATGAATGGGAAGAGCAGGGGTCGGCCGAGTTGAAGAACAAAGCTGGCGTTAAGCCTCGTCAGGCAAAGGGGAAAGACAAGTACTATATCATAAAGGAATGGAAAACCTGGGCCAAGGCTACCACCCTAAGGATGGAGTTTCTGTTTCCACTGTTTCCCCCAAGCAACGCCAAAAGTAGTCAGAAAACACAGCTTTGCGATCAAATCTGAATATCACTTTATGATCCTCAAACTCATAAAGATTGAAACTAGTAATAATGATATCATCTGATAATGAGAAGTATATAAAAAGATGAATTTAATCCACATATTTATGAATACATCCAATTTTGCCCCCTGGATGTTGTACCATTTGGAAAGATTCATGAAGGACCTTAAAAAATGGCTACATGTTTTGTATAATAATTAAAAAAAATAACATTAGGGATCTGGACATAAAAGAGCAAAAAACAGAGAAAATGAAGATCTATGTATAATATGACAGTCATGAAAATGTGCTGCTTACATATCCTGCTGTGGATATGAAGATTCCAGCCTTTACCCTTCTGTAGTCTCCACCAAGTCTGCACCACTTCATGTGGGCTGCTCTAAGCCAATGATATATCGAGTATGGTGGGATTATTAAGGAGTTATCTGGTGAGATGAGCTCCTTCATTGACTGATTTTAGCTTGCGGGCTCCCCTGTGACCTGGCTGAAACTTTCTTTGAACGTTGCTGCAGTCTGAGATTTTTTCCTGACATAATTAACCTTCCTTCTGTCTCTCATTTCACAGGAATCGGATCTGCATTTTATTGTGAAGATTCTACCTTCTCCTACTCCCTCCCCCAATAAATCTTTTGCTGGTCTAATCCTGTCTTGTTGTCTATTTCTTGGGAACCCAAACTAGTGCATATAAGAATATGCAAGAGCAGCTCAAGGGACCTAATCAAACTTAAATGCTTTTGCAGAGCAAAGGAGGCCATAAACAAAATGAAAAGACAACCTACTGAATGGGAGAAAATATTTGAAAATGATGCGACCAAGGGTTTAATATCCAAAATATATAAACAGCTCATATAACTCCAAAACAAAAACCAAACAACCCAATCAAAAAAGGCACAGAAGACCTAAGTAGACATTTTCCCAAAGACATACAAATGGCCAACAGGCACATGAAAAGGTACTCAACATTGTTAATTATTAGAGAAATGGAAATCAAAACTACAACAAGGTATCACTTCACACCCATCAGAATGACTATCATCAAAATGTCTACAAATAATAAATACTGGAGATGGTGTGGAGAAAAGAAACCCTCCTACACCATTGGTGGGAATGTAAATTGATGTAGCTACTATGAAAACAGTATGGAGGTTCCTTAAAAAACTAAAAATAGAGCTACCATATGATCCAGCAATCCCACTCTTGGGTATATATGCTGGCCAGTGGGAGAGATTGGGAATCAAGAAGTGACGATTTCAGACAAGCATAGGCCCAGGAAGCAGGTACGCAGACTAATGTGATGGAGAAACTGCGAGAGGGCTGGGAGTGTAAGGAGTAGCCAGGCTCACAGAGGCAGCGAGAGCAGAGGCCCCGGGCAGGAAACAGCACAGAAAGGCCAGGGCGGCTGGAACACAGTGGAAGGGAAGGAAGCGAGAAGTGTTTGTAGCTGCTGGTGAGGGCCAGATCCTACAGGCGCTTGGAGATCAGGACAAAGGTATTATAAAAGCGACGAGGAAACAGAGAAGCAACTGAGCCCAGTTATCTTTTTAAAAGCTCGGAGACCATTCTGGCTGCTGTGCAGAAACAGACTAGGAACAGACAGGTCCGGGAGGGATGGCCTTTGGGAACAGGGAGACCGCTTGGGAGGCTGCTGCGATCATGCAGGGACAGACGGAGCTGTCTGGACCAGCGAGGGGATGAAGGAAGTGACGGGAGCAGAGGACGTGGTGACGACAGAATGTGGGGGAGGGAGAGGAGTGCAGGTCCAAGACGACGTGCAGGTTTTTGGCCTCGGAACCGTGATGAGAAAGCCCCAGGGAGAAACAGGTTTGGCCAAGATGATATAATCCCACCTGGCCAACAATGTGGCCCCTCCGCCTTTACCCTGGGCGCGCTGTGTGTAGTTTCCCACTGGGCTTTTGTCACTTAATTTCCAAGCTGCTCCAAGATCCTCACGATCGCTGCTCATGCTTAGGGCATAAGAATGTGCAGTAGGTCTGCGCTCCCGTTTACATAACCACCTGCCCCTGCCCGGTGACTGAGCCTGTTTCCAATCCTGACAGTAACCACGATCGTGGTCCTTCCTGAGACTTCCTGGCAGCTTGGACGTGGAGCCCCTGAGCAGCCCCATGGTGGGGGGAAAACGCTTCGGAGTTTGGAGGGTTTTTTAATCTTAGAACTTTCATAGTTTAACTGTGTGTGTTGTATTTGGTTACATAAATAATATGTAAAAGATTCAGACAATCCAGAACAGAACATGAAGTCCCTTCACCATTACCTCCCCTGCCCAGCTCCCAGCGCCTCCCTGCAAGTAACCATCATCAACCAACAGGCGGCTTCCTTCCAGACCCCTTTCAAGGCCTTTACACTCTTAACGCTCGTCCTTTATGTATGTTGGACCTTATTATACATCTGTTTTTACCAAATAATACATCTTGTGGGAGAGTCAGAGATCTAGCTACCGTGTTTTCTTTTTTTTAACAGCTGCACAGTTTTTCTAATATGGTGGTATTATATCTTATTGAATATTTTATTTTGTTTATTTTATTTACTCACCTTCTCTGAGGGTTTGGGCTGTTTACTAATTTTCACAATGCTTTCATGAATGTCGCTGGACTTATATTCAGGCTCACAGGCAAGAATTTCTGTCCAGCAGATTCCTGGAAATGGAATTGCTGGATCAACGGGCAGGTACACTTAAAATTTTCATAGCTTCTTCCAAATTATCTTCCCCAAATGTGCCATTTTCTTAAAAAAAAAATTTCTTTGGTTACAAAAGGTAATTCATGTGCTTGCAAAACGTGTACAGAACACAAATAAGACCAGAAAAGAAATTTTAACACACTCATAATTCCATCACCCAGGAATAACAGCTATTAACATATAATTTAGTTATTTGAGCTTTTTACTGTATCTCACAAAGATCTTTTCAAGTCATTAAAGTGTCTTCTCTGGTGACTTTCTAGTTGTTAATGTGGTTTAGGGACAAGACGAGGAAAGCTTGTGTGGAAGGAAGGAAACTAAAAAGAAATTTTTTAAAGACTGTGCTAAACAGTTGATAACTCATGTGCAGGATACGTTCACCTGAACTACGTATGTAGAAGAATTATTCTACAACGCTGGTTCTTGGATGTCTCTGAGAATCTGATAAAGCTGCCTCCTTCCCAGCAATGTGTATGATCACGCAATTTACATATAATTTCAGGGGTTCATGTCCCTTGTCCCCCCACCAGAAAAAATCCATTGTCTACAGCATCATTTTAAATGGTTGCATTGAATACCTCAGGGTGGCTGAAGTACAGCTCATGTAACCCATAGGGTGTTAAGAATATGGACTCGAGGCAGACACACCCCATCAAATCCTGGCTCGACTGCGTGCTCTTCAGTCCCTCTGCCCGTTCCCTCACTTGTAAAATCCAGACAATAACAGGTGGGTTATAGGGTGGTCGGGAGTTTAAAGCGTTCATGTGCGTAAAATGTTTAAAACAGGGTCTGGCACATGGTAAGTGCTAATTAAATGTCAGCTCTTATTATTTCCAGTGTTTGGCTTTTATAACATTTCTAACTCTATCTTTCCACACTTCTGTGATGACTTCCCGGGGATAAATTCCTAGATGTCGAATAGCTGCGTGGAAGCATTAGCGTATTTGTAAGATTTTGGATACATAATGCAAAACTCCTCCATAAAGACTCAGATTCAATCATTATCTAGGACTGAGTTTCCAGTGGTGAACAGATGGATGAAAATCCATGCCTTGGTGGAGTTTACATCAGAAAAGGGGTAGACCGTGAACAAAATAACAACGTGACCTATTAGAAGGTGACAAGTGCTGTGGAGAGAAATGAAGCAGGGCTGGGGTGGGAGGGCTGGGATGGGGCGGCGGTTGAGGTTCTGAAGGGACCTGAAGGAGGCAGGGAAACGGGAGGACCGTGTTCCAGGCCGAGGGGACAGGTATGAGGGCTTGGGGGCAGGGACGTGCAGGGTGTGCCTGAGGGGAATCCAGGAGGAGAGGAGGACAGAGCTGGAAGGCGGCAGGGACACTTCACGGAGGGCCCGCAGGCTGAATCAAACTACACTTTGGGAGCAGTTTTAATTCTGTCCAACGATCAGTCTAGGAAGGATGAAGTAGGTGTTCAGGGCACAATTGGAATGAACTGAAATTATGTCTTCCTTGTTTCAGTCTATGCTTAAGGGCACTAAAAGGAAAAGACAGCTCTCAACGTTTCTCCAAGAAAATCAGAGGTTCCTTGTTTTCTGAGTAAAGCATGTGAATGTCTCGCCTACTCAAGTCCAGTCTTTTTTTTTTTTTTCCTAGAACAGTAAGAACCAAGAACAAAATGAAAAGACACAAGCTTGTTTTGTTTGTTCCTGGGCCGTGTTCCCGGAACAGCCTATTTGCCAGGTGTGTGATTCTCAGATGATGTTTATCAAGGGAACTTAGGTCTACAAGTGTGAGATGACATTGCCCAGGGTCTAGGGTCCCTGGGCCCCATGCCTCACCCCCTCTTGTCTTCCCTGCACCCCGCAGCCATGAAGCATCAGCCCCAGAGACACATGCAGGGGGCAGAAAGGCCAGCTCAGAAGTTGTGGTTCAGGGCAAAGAAGTAGCAAACCACAAGTTCATCTTGGGGACACCATGGTGGAGATAAGTGACCTGGAATTTCTACCCACTTCCTCCAACTGCAGAACCTCTGCTTCAAATAAACCAGGAAGTTCTGGGGGGTTGGGAAGGACCAGACTTTGAGCTGAAATGGTTAGAAATGAGAGGAGACGAATGGGTATGGAAGTGAGGCTGGTGGGTGTGGGTGTTGCCGTATGGGGTCAAAGCTGAGCGCTGACAGGACGCTTGCCCCTCCTGTTTGGGTGTCATCTACACCTTTACAGGCGCTCCCATTGGTGACTCGGCTGGTCGACAGTATGTCATTGATCGCCTACTGTGTACACTAGGCACAGGGCCGGTGCCACAGGAGAGGTTATAAAGAATCGTACCCGGAGGAGCTGCCAGTTCCCGCCGGGGAGGGAGGGACACTTTGCTCCACTTGTTGGCTAAGTGCCCCGCAAGCCTTGCCTGCTCCAAGTTAACACCAATCAGCTGGATGTTTCTTTGTCTCCACTCTCTCCCTTCCCTCCCTTCTTTCTGTTTTGCAGGTGGTACAGTTTTGTCATTATGAGATGGGGTTAGACATAATAGATAACTTCTCCTAATAACGGTACCTCAGTTTAAATTTTTAGCCAACTTCAAGCAAGTTTAAATGCTCATTGAAAAGGTAAAACTATATAAAAACAACCAAAGAAGAAGGGCAAACCTTCACCGCTTTTACTTCCTGCTCTTCCTCTCCCGAGATACCCACTGTTAACATATCAGTATTTATTTTCCAGCTTAGACCCTTTTTTCCCTGTACACACCTATTTCTGCATACAGTTTTTATACAGAAAGAGAGTATAAACCCTTGTTTAATTCACTTCTGTACTTCCAGCTTCAGGAACATGATAGACACTGAAAATATCTGCTGAACAAATGAATTAAGAATTTCCGAAATTTGACCTTCTCATTTAAAAATGCACCACGGACGGCCTTCCATGTCATCCAGCTCATTCTTTCTATGGCTGCCTAGTATTCTACAGAACGTCTACACGGTTGTTCAACCACAACCCTATTGTCAGACATGGGCTTACCCCTGCTTTCAGTATTGAAGCCCTTGCGCCTACCCCCTCCCACACTGACGTATTTCTCTAGGCAACTGCGGTAAACAGAGTAATGGCTTCCCATAGATGCCGGCGTCCTAGTCCTCAGAGCCTGTGAATTTGTTTCCTTCCACGGCAAAAGGACTTGCAGGTGTGATTGAGCTGAGGCTCTCGAGACAGAGAAAGCCTTCTGGATTATCAGGTGTGTCCAATATAAGGCACTTTATAAGAAGGAGGCAGGAAGCTCACGGTTGGCGGAGGAGTTGCGCGGAGGAAGCTGGGGGAAAGCAGACGCTGTGCTGACAGAGCAGAGCTTGGGGTGACGCCATTGCTGGAAGGCGTCATAAGCCAAAGAACGCGGACAGCCTCCAGGAGCTGGAAAAGGCAAAGAAATGGACTCTCCTCGAGAGCCTCCAGAAGGAATGCAGCCCTGCCGGCCCATTTTGGACTTCTGACCTCCAGAACTGTGAGATAATCAATTTTTGGGTTTTTTTCCAATTTTTTTATAGTGATAAAAATTTTATAGTGATAAAATTTACTGTCTTAACCATTTTTAAGTATACCGTTCAGTGGCATTAAATACATGCATAATGTTTCAGCAACACCATCCATCTCCATAACTCTTTTTCATCTTGTAAACAATTAAACAATAACTCGCCATTGCCCCCTCCCCTCTGCCCCGGCAACCAACCTTCTACTTTCTGTCTCTGATTTGGGCCACTCTAAATGTCTCATATAGTGGAATCACATGGTATTTGTCTTTTTGTGGCTGGCATATTTCACTTAGTATAATGTTCTTAAGATTCATCCATATTGTAGCATATGTCAGAATTTACTTCTTTTTAAAGGTTGAATAATACTCCATTTTATGGTGGTGGATTTCTAGGCTGAACTGAGACAGGCATTCTTAGCTGAGACGCCAAGAGGTGGTTAAAACAGTATGAGAACATCAAGGTAGCTGATTCCAAGCAGAAAAAACAGCTGACAGTGTAGTGATGTATTTGAATCTGCTGTAATTAAGATTTTCCACAGGCTGTGGGGTGGGTGAGAGACCTCGTTGACAACTTTATCAAACTTGTGATGTTTAAATTCAACAAAACATTTACATAACAGATTTCAGAAGGAAATTAAATCTGTTTTTGTTTCACTTTTCTATTTTTTAAAAATATAAATGGGCTAAATGAAAGCTGATTTGATTAGATGTAGAATACTAAAGTGTCTAAAGCCCGTGGAGACACAAACAGGTGTGAGAAGTTCCATGCTCTTGATGATCAAAAATGGGTGTGTAAATCCTAGAGAAGCTTTAATTAAACAGCTCAAAAAAGGTAGCTCCTTTCTACAGGTGTTTTGCAGATTTTGATAGTTGTAGATTCTTTTTTGCTGTGTTGTAAAAAAATCCAAAAAACAAAAAAGCTAACTATTTTTTTTTCTTTTTTTTTTTTAAACATCTTTATTGGAGCATAATTGCTTTACAATGGTATGTTAGTTTCAGCTTCACAACAAAATGAATCAGTTATATATATACATATGTTCCCATATCTCTTCCCGCTTGCGTCACCCTCCCTCCCACCCTCCCTATCCCACCCCTCTAGGTGGTCACAAAGCACCGAGCTGATCTCCCTGTGCTATGCGGCTGCTTCCCACTAGCTATCTACCTTACGTTTGGTAGTGTATACATGTCCATGCCTCTTTATTGCTTTGTCACCGTTTACCCTTCCCCCTCCCCATAGCCTCAAGTCCATTCTCTAGTAAGTCTGTGTCTTTATTCCTGTTTCACCCCTAGGTTTTTCATGACATTTTTTTTTTTCTTAAATTCCATATATATGTGTTAGCATACGGTATTTGTCTCTCTCTTTCTGACTTACTTCACTCTGTATGACAGACTCTAGGTCTATCCACCTCATTACAAATAGCTCAATTTCGTCTCTTTTTATGGCTGAGTAATATTCCATTGTATATATGTGCCACATCTTCTTTATCCATTCATCCGATGATGGACACTTAGGTTGTTTCCATCTCTGGGCTATTGTAAATAGAGCTGCAATGAACAATTTGGTACATGACTCTTTTTGAATTATGGTTTTCTCAGGGTATATGCCCAGTAGTGGGATTGCTGGGTCATATGGTAGTTCTATTTGTAGCTTTTTAAGGAACCTCCATACTGTTCTCCACAGTGGCTGTATCAATTTACATTCCCACCAACAGTGTAAGAGGGTTCCCTTTTCTCCACACCCTCTCCAGCATTTATCGTTAAAAAAGCTAACTATTTTAAACCAGAAAATTTTGTTTACCCATTCATGTATCAATGACCACTTGGGTTACTTGTACGTTTTAGCCATTGTCAACAATGCTGCTATAAGCGTTGGAGTACTAATACCTCTTTAAGATCCTGCTCTCAGCTCTTTTGGGTATGTATCCAGAAGTGGAATTCCTGGATCATATGGTAATTCTATCTTAATTTTTTTGAGGAACCTTCATACTGTTTTCAACAGCAGCTGTATCAGTTTGTTTGTTTTTTTTAATTTATTTTATTTTTGGCTGCGTTGGGTCTTCATTGCTGTACTCAGGCTTTCTCTAGTTGCGGTGAGCAGGGGCTATTATTCTTCCTTGCAGCGCATGGGCTTCTCATTGCGGTGGCTTCTGTTCTGGAGCACGGGCACTAGGCATGGGGGCTTCAGTAGTTGTGGCATGATGGTTCAGCAGTTGTGGCTCATGGGCTCTAGAGCGCAGGCTCAGTAGTTGTGGTGCACGGGCTTAGTTGCTCCATGGCATGTAGGATCTTCCCAGACCAGGGCTCGAACCCTTGTCCCCTGCACTGGCAGGCGGATTCTTAACCACTGCGCCACCAGGGAAGTCCCTGTACCAGTTTTTAATATTCACATCAGCAGTGCTCAAAGGTTCCAATTTCTCCACATCCTCACCAACACTTGTTTTCTGGGGTTTGTTTGTTGTATGTTTGTTTGTTTTTAGTAGTAGCCATTCTAATGTGTGTGAGATGATATATCATTGTAGTTTTGATTAGAATGATTAGTGATACCGAGCATCTTTTCATGTGCTTATTGGCCATGTGTATATCCTCTTTGGAGAAATATCTATTCAAGTCCTTTGTCCATTTTTTTTTTAATTTTTAAAATTTTTATACAATTTTAAAAGTTACACTAGATTTATTGTTATTATAAAATATTGGCTATATTCCCTGCGTTGTACAATACATCCCTGTAGCCTATCTTACACCCAATAGTTTGTACCTCCCACTCGCCCACCCCTGTATTGCCACTTCCTTCTTCTCTCTCCCCATTGGTAAACCACTGATTTGTTGTATTTTTTAAGATTCCACATAAAAGTGATATCATACAGTGTTTTTCTTTCTCTAACTTATTTCACTTATAATGCCCTCCAACTCCATCCATGTTGCTGCAAATGGCAAAATTTCGTTCTTTTATATGTTTGAGTAGTATTCCATTGTGTGTGTGTGTGTGTGTGTGTGTATCACATCTTCTTTATCCATTCATCTGTTGATGGACACTTTGGTTGCTTCCATATCTTGGCAATTGTAAATAATGCTGCTGTGAACATTGGGGTGCATGTATCTTTCCGAATTAGTGTTTTTGGTTTTTTTTTTAATATATATATACCCGGGAGTGGAATTGCTAGGTCATATGGTAGTTCTATTTTTAGTTTTGTGAGAAACCGCCATACTGTCTTCCATAGTGGCTGCACCAATTTACATTCCCCCCAACAGTGTACAGGGGTTCCCTTTTCTCCACATCCTTGCCAATATTTATAGTTCATGTTCTTTTTAATGATAGCCATCCTGACGGGTGTGAGGTGATAACTCATTGTGGTTTTGATTTGCATTTCCCTGATGATTAGTGATGTTGAGCATCTTTTCATGGGCCTGTTGGTCATATGCATTCCCTCTTTGGAAAAATGTCTACTCAGTTCTTCTGTGCATTTTTTAATTGGGTTGTTTTATCAATGTTGAGTTGTATGAGCTGTTTATATATATGATGGATATTAATCCTTTATCAGTCATATAATTTGCAAATATTTTCTCCCAATCAGTAGGTTGTCCTGTGGGGTTTTTTTTTTTTTTTTTTTTTTTGTGGTACGCGGGCCTCTCACTGTTGTGGCCTCTCCCATTGCAGAGCACAGGCTCCAGACGCGCAGGCTCAGTGGCCATGGCTCACGGACCGAGCCGCTCCGCGTCATGTGGGATCTTCCCAGACGGGGGCACGAACCCGTGTCCCCTGCATCGGCAGGCGGACTCTCAACCACTGTGCCACCAGGGAAGCCCCAGGTTGTCTTGTTTTGTTGATGGTTTCCTTTGCTGTGCAAGAGCTTTTAAGTTGAATTAGGTCCCATTTGTTTATTTTTGCTTTTTACTTTAAACCCTTATATATATGATTAGCAAATATTTTCTTCCATTCTGCAGGTTACCTTTTTACCCTGTTCATATTATCTTTTGATGCGCAATTTTTAATATTCATGAAGTCCAATCTATCTTTTTTGTTTTGTTGCCTATACCTTTGGTGTCATATTCAAGAAATCATTGCCAAATTCAGTGTCATGAAGCTTTTTTCCTGTTTTCTTCTACGGGTTGTATAGTTTTCGGTATTATATTTAGGTCCTGATCCATTTTGAGTTAATTTTTATACTTGACACTAGGTAAGGGTCCAGCTTCATTCTTTTGTGTGTGGATATCCAGTTTTCCCAGCACTATTTTTTAAAAGATTGCTGTTCCCCCATTGAATGGTCTTGGCACCCTTGTCAAAAATCACCTGACCATATATATGAAGGTTTATTTCTAGGCTCTTTATTTTATTTAATCAGTCTATCTTTCTGTCTTTATGCCAGTCCCACACTGTTTCTAATACCATAGCTTTGTAGTAAGTTTTGAAATCAGGAAGTGTGAGTACCCCAGCTTTGTTCTCCTTTTTCAAGATTGTTTTGGCTATATGGGGAGCCCTTGAGATCCCATATGAATTTTAAAATGAGATTTTCTATTTTAAAATCCCAATGATGTTTTTTGAAGGTAGAGATTGCATTGAATCTGTAGATAACGTTGGGTAGTATTGACATCTTAACAATATTAAGTATTCCAGTCCATGAACATCAGATGTGTTTCCATTTATTTATGTCTCCTTTAATTTCTTTCAGCAATGTTTGTAGTTTTCATGGTACAAGTCTTTCACCTCCTTGGTTAAGTTAATTCCTAGGTATTTTATTTTTGATGCTATTATAAATGGAATTTTTATAATTTCCTTATCAGATTGTTCATTGTTAGTGTATAGAAATGCAACTGGTTTTTGTGTGTTGACTTTGTATCCTGCTATGTTGCTGAATTCATTTATTAGCTCTAATAGTTTTGGTTTTGTGTTGTGGAGTCTTTAGGGTTTTCTACATAGAAGAGCATATCATCTGCAGAGATCATTTTTCCTTTCCATTTTTGATGCCCTGTATTTCTTTTTCTTGCCTGATACTTCTGGCTAGAACTTCCAGTACTATGTTGATTAGAAGTGGCAAAAGTGGGCATCCTTGTCTTGTTCCTGCTCTTAGAGGAAAAGCCTTCAGTATTTCACCATTGAGCATGATGTTTGTTGTGGGTTTTTCCACACATACGACTTTTATTATGTTGAAGTACTTTCCTTCTTTTCCTAGTTTGAGTGTTTTTCTTACCATGAAAAGGTGTTGAATTTTGTCAAATTCTTTAGCAGCAATTTAGATGATCATATTTTCTTTCCCCTTCACTCTGTTAATGTGGTATATTACATTGATCAATTTAATGTTGAACTATCCTTGTATTCCATGAATAAATCCCACTTGGTCAGGGTGTATAATCCTTTTAATATGCTGCTGAATTCAGTTTTCTAGAATTTTGTTGAGGATTTTCCCATCAATGTTCATAAAGGAAATTGGTGTGGTAGTTTTTTGTTTTGAGTTTTCTTGTTTATTTGCTTGTAGTGACCATAAGCCAAAGAACGTGGACCGTCTCCAGAAGCTGGAAAAGGCAAAGAAATGGACTCTCCTCTAGAGCCTCCAGAAGGAATGCAGCCCTGCCGGCCCATTTTGGACTTCTGACCTCCAGAACTGTGAGATAATCAATTTTGGGGTTTTTTTTCCAATTTTTTTATAGTGATAAAATTTACTGCCTTAACCATTTTTAAGTATACCGTTCAGTGGCATTAAATACATACATAATGTTTCATCAACACCATCCATCTCCATAACTCTTTTCATTTTGTAAAACAGAAATTCTAGACCTATTAAACAATAACTTGCCATTGCCCCCTCCCCTCTGCCCTGGCAACCAACCTTCTACTTTCTGTCTCTATGATTTGGACTACTCTAAATATCTCATATAGTGGAATCATATGGTATTCATCTTTTCGTGGCTGGCATATTTCACTTAGTGTAATGTTATCAAGATTAATCCATGTTGTAGCATATGTCAGAATTTCGTTCTTTTTTTAAGGCTGAATAGTACTTCATTGTACGGTAGTAGATTTCTAGGCAGAACTGAGACAGGCATTCTTAGCTGAGAGGCCAAGAGATGGCTAAAACAGCATTAGAACATCAAGGTAACTGATTGCAAGCAGTAAAACCTTCTGAGAATGTAGCGATGTATTTGAACCTGCTGACAATGTAATTAAGATTATCCATAGATGGGGGGTGGGAAATTCCCTTGACAATTATATCAAACTTGTGATGTTTAAATTCAACAAAAGGGCTACACAACAGATTTCAGAAAGAAATAAAGTCTGTTTTAGTTTTGCGCTTCTGTTTTTTTTAAAATATAAATGGGTTAAGTCAAAGCTGATTTGAGTAGATGTAGAATACTAATGTGTGTAAATATATCTGGGACTAAACTAGCCATTGGAGACACAAACAGGCAGGAGAAATTCTGTGCTCTTGATGATCAAAAACTGGTGTGTTAAATCATAGAGAAGCTTCAGAGTAGAGTTTTAGGTCTTATATTTAGGCCCTGATCCATTTTGAGTTAATTGTTGCACTTGCTATTAGGTAAGGGTCCAGCTTCATTCTTTTACATGTGGATATCCAGTTTTCCTGGCAACATTTTTTTAAAAGACTGTTGTTCCCCCATTGAATGGTCTTGGCACCCTTGTTAAAAATCGCTTGACCATATATATGAAGGTTTATTCTAGGCTCTCATTTAATTTGTGTGTGTATATATATATATATATATATATATATGTCTTTATGATAGTACAACACTGTTTTGATTATTGTAGCTTTGTAGTAAGTCTTGAAATCAGGAAGTGTGAGTCCCCCAGCTTTGTTCTCCTTTTTCAAGATTATTTTGGCTATATGGGGATCCCTTGAGATTTCATATGAATTTTAGAATGGGATTTTCGACATCAGAATCCCAATGATATTTTTTTTGAAGATAGAGATTGCAGTGAATCTGTAGATAACATTTGGTGGTATTGACATCTTGAATATATGAAGTATTCCAATCCATGAACATAGGATGTTTCTATTTATTTATGTCTCCTTTAATTTCTTTCAGCAATGTTTGTAGTTTTCACTGTACAAGTCTTTCACCTCCTTGGTTAAGTTAATTCCTAGGTATTTTATTTTTGATTCTAATGTAAATAGAATTTTCATAATTTCCTTTTCAGATTGTTCATTGTTAGTATATAAAAATGCAACTGGTTTTTGTGTGTTAACTTTTCACCTCCTACCTAGCTGAATTCATTTATTAGCTCTGACCATTTTGGTTTTGGGTTGCAGAGCACTTAGGGTTTTTTACATGGAGGATTATATCATCTGCAGAGATAATTTTACTTCTTCTTTTCCAATTTTGATGCCGTGTTTCTTTTTTTTTTTGTGGTTCATGGGCCTCTCACTGTTGTGGCCTCTCCCGTTGCAGAGCATAGGCTCCAGACGCGCAGGCTCAGCCGCCATGGCTCACGGGCCCAGCCGCTCCGCTACATGTGGGATCCTCCTGGACCAGGGCACGAACCCATGTCCCCTGCATCGGCAGGCGGACTCTCAACCACTGCGCCACCAGGGAAGCCCCCTGCATTTCTTTTTCTGACTAGAACTTCCACTACTGTGTTGATTACAATTGGAAAAAGTGGGCAACCTTGTCTTGTTCCTGATCTTGAAGGAAAAGCTTTCAGTATTTCACCATTGAGCATAATGTTTGCTGTGGGTTTTTCCACACATATGGATTTTATTATGTTGAGGTACTTTTCTTCTTTTCCTAGTTTTTTTTTTTTTATGAAAAGGCGTTGAATTTTGTCAAATGCTTCTTCATGAGCGATTGATGATTGTGTTTGTGTTTTCCATACTGTTGTGTTAATGCAGTGTATTTCAGTTGATCAGTTTTATGTTGAACCATCCTTGCATTTCAGGAATAAATCCCACTTAGGGTGTATCCTTTTAATATGCTGGTGAATTCAGTTTTCTAGTATTTTGTTAAGGATTTTCCCATAAATGTTCATAAGGGAAATTGGTCTGGTGGTTTTTTGTTTTGAGTTTGTTTCTTTGTTTTTGCTTGCAGTGTCTCTGACTTCAGTATCAGAGTAATGTTGGCCTCATAGAATGACTTAGGAAGTGGTCCCTCCTCCTCAATTATTTGGAAAAATTCTCTAAATATTTGGTAGAATTCACCAGTGAAGCCATGAAATCTGGAGCTTTTCTTTGTTGGAAGATTTTTGATTACTGACTCAGTCTCCTTACTAGTAATAGATCTATTCAGATTTTCTGTTTCTTCCTGATTTAGTCTTGGTAAGTTTTTGTGTTTGTAGGAGTTTGTCCATTTCATGTAGGTCATCCTATTTGTTTGCATACAATTGTTCATAGTATAATTATTCTCTTGATTTCTGTAGGATTGATAGTAATGTCCCCGCTTTCATTTTAGTAATTTGAGTCTTTTTTTTCATTCCATCTAACTAAAGTTTTTGTCAATTTTGTTGATATTTTCAAAGAATCAGGTTTTAATCTCATTATTTTTGTCTATTTTTCTATTCTCTAATCTTTAATTCCTTCCTTCTTTTAGCTTTGGGTTTCATTTGTTCTGTTTCAAGTTTCTTAAGTTGTAAATTAGTTTCTTGATTTGAGATCTGTTTTTTTAATGTGTTTGTAGCTATACATTTCCCCTTTGGGACTGCTTTTGCTGCATTATAGCTTTGGCATGTTGTTTTGGTTTTCATTCAGACTTACGAGTTTCTAATTTACCTTGTGATATCTTCTTTGATCCATTGGTTGTTTGAGAGTGTGTTGTTAAATTTCAGCATTTGTGAATTTTCCAGTTTTTCTTCTGTTACTGATTTTTAACTTTATTCCACTGTGGTTAGAGAAAATACTTTGCATGATAATTATCTTTGTGGCCTAATGTATGTATGGTCTAACCTGGAAAATATCCCTGTGCACATGAGAAGAATGTGTAGGCTATTGTTGGTGGGTAGAGTGTGCTATGTCCATTATATATAGTTGGTTTATTGTATCTATTTCCTTACTTCTGTCTGCTTGCTCTATCCATTATTTCTCTCTTCAATTCTGTCAGGTTTTGCTTCATTTATTTTGATTGTCTGTTACTAGAAATGTAAATGTAACGGTTACAGCAAGAAGATACGTCAAACTTCTATTAATATATAATGTCCTACTTTGTCTCTTGTAAACTTTTTTGATTTAAAGTCTATTTTTTCTGATGTTAGTATAACAACACCTGCTGTCTTTTGGTTACTATTTGCATGGAATATCTCTTCTCCATTCTTTCACTTTCAATCTATTAGTGCATTTTGATCTAAAGTGAGCCTCTTGTGGAGAGAACAGCATATAGTTAGATCATGTGTTTTCATCCATTTTGACAGTCTTTTGATTGGAGAGTTTAATTCATTTACATTTAAGCATGATTACTGGTAAGGAGGGACTTCTATCATCTTGTTTTCTATATGTTTTATAGCTTCGTTTTTCACTTCTTGCATTACTGTCTTCCTTAGTGTTCAGCTGATCAGCTGATTTTTTTTCTTTTTTTTTTTGGTACTGAAATGTTTAAATTCCTTTCTCATTCCCTTTTGTTTATATTCTATAAGTTATTTTCTTTGTGGATACCTTGGAGGTTACAGTTAGCATACTCTAATTTGAATTTATACCAGCTTAACTTCAACCAGCTCAAGTTCAATATTATACAAGAACTTTGCTCTTTACAGCTCCATGCCCACCCCTTGCTCTTGATATTACAGAATTACACCTTTATACACTGTGTGCCCAAAAATAATATAAAATAATAATTGTTTTAATGCATTAGTCTCTTAAATCACTTAGAATACGAAGTGGAGTTACAAGCCATTGTTACAATAATATTAGCTTTTATAATTGCCTATGTATTTATCTGTATTGGGATCTTTGTTTCTTCATATGACCTCAAGTTACTGTCTAGTGTCATTTTATTTCACCCTACAGGACTCCCTTGAGCATTTCTTGCAAGACATATCTAGTAGTAACAAACTCCCTCTGCTTTTATCTGGCAGTATCTTAATTTCTCTCACTTGTGAAGGATAGTTTTGCCAGATACAGGACTCTTAGTTAACAGGGTTTGGGCTTTTTTTGTTTTTTGTTTTTTTTCCTTTTAGCAATTTGAGTATATGAGCTCACTGCCTTCTGGCCTCCAAAGTTTCTGATGAGAAACCTGCTAATAATCTTATTGAGGATCCTTTGTATGTATTGAATAGTTTCTCTTATGCTGCTTTCAAGATCTCTTATCTTTGGCTTTTGATGGTTTTATTATGTGTCTTGGTGTGGATCTCTTTGAGTTCATTTCACTTGGAGTGTTTTTTCTTTTTTCCTTATTTCTTTTTCTTACTTTTGTGGGTATCATCTTCGCATTCCCCCCACCTCACTCCAAAGTGCCAGTATCTCCTGGAGGGGAGCTTCTACACATGTCTAGTTACCCAGTTTCTGTAGGTGCAGCCAAGGGACATTTCTCGGTCATCTGGCCTGGAGGCTGGGGGCCTTGCATTCCTGGGTCCCTTGGGGCTGTAACAATCAGAAAGAGAGAGTCTGGGCAGACTATCACCCCCAGGGCACTGCACAGATAGCAGAATGAAACACAGCTCCCGTCTTTCTAAGAAACAGGCCCATTTGCTTGTCCAGGAGCTTCGGCTTAAAGGGCAAGCTTCTGGTTTGGCACATTTCAAGGGGCCTGTGGAGCTGCTCCCAGGGCACAATCTTTGAGTTCCCCCTCTGCCTAGCTGTAACTCACCAATAATATGTATATCCACCATTTTACTGCAAAAGTGCTAACATCTGTAATAGTAGTCAAATAATCATAGTAATTCTCAAAATAAGTTGTATGAAACATATACATATTGCTTGTTTAACCTAAAACAATTGAAAATATTCATAACACCTAAAAAGATGAAATGGATAAACATCATTGAATGAATATGCTTATTCTGTCAAATATTACTGAGAGTCCTAAAATAATACATGTCCCTCGAATCACTAAAAGGGAGAATTTGATATACATTGATAATGGAACATTTTCTTAAAACATTCAGCCAATAATTTAATCAAAACATGTGTTAATTATTTTATATATGTCAGGGCATTTTCTAGGATTAGTAGTCCATGAAACATACTTTAGAAAACAAAGTAACATTTTATAAGTGCACACATTCTTTTTATGCCTGCTGAGTATTATGGTAATAAAACTTACTTTTTCATGTATAGATAGGAACTTGTACATCAACTTAAAAGCTACATCCTTATCCTCATAGCATGATTTTCCCCTCCCCAGGATCCAACAAAGATCCTTGCATACAGTAAGAGCTCAGTAAATATTTCCTTCCATGGGATGACCCAATTCTATTCCTAATCATGTCTGGTTTGCTGTAAAATCAGCATTGAAAACTAATAAAATGATTCAGGAGACACAGCATTCTTAAGAAATGTGTTTTTCCTTCCAACTCTTCATGTAGTTTCTTATATATCTGATAACTGGTAAAAGTGGAGACTGCGAAACTGCAAGGAAATGAGTCTTCTCACGGCATTGCTGATACTGCATAATAATCTCATGAAAGATTTAAATAAATACATGATTTAAATGAGCCCTATGATTTAAATATGTATATCAGAAAAGACGCATGATAACATGCTATAAAATATTTGCATCATGAATCAGAATTTATGGTGATTTTGAGTGGTAACTCAGTGAAAACAAGAATGTGCTAACGTGCTATTCTATAAATGCAGCCTCGCATTGACTTATAATGCCTTTTTATTCTGGCTTCCTTTCTTTATATATCAATAATTTATACTTTACATAAATGAACTGAGACACATTCTAGTAAGCACGAATCAACATTGCCCCTACTTCCCAGATCACTGTACCTTTTAACCCATTGCAAACTTTAATATGTAAAACCAAACGTAACAGAACCAAATGTGTTCCTCTTTAAAGGAGTTAATTATTTCAGCAATATGGTATTTATTTGTCCCAGTAACCATTGAGAGATAATAGATATTTCTTGCTCATATAGCATGAACAACACTGAACAAATGACATTTAGAAAATAATTAACATCATTTCTACAGTTAATATCTTTTCACATATCATGAGGATCATGCCTCTTGATCTGCCCTCATGATGTGTGACATCATTATTTTATAACAGACGTACCATTGCTTCACAACTATCCTCTGTTATCCCACTTCTACAGTTCATATTATGCGTATCACAAATGCAGAGGCATGAGACAGGGTTACAGAAACAGCTACTTATGACAGTCTACCATGGAGGTAAATCCAAGAATGCTTTTATGACCAGGAATCAGATTAATTTACCCATGATGCTTGATAAATACTTTAAAACAAACAATATCACCCCCCAAAAAACGTCATTTCCATTGGTCTCTCTATGTTGACACTAACACCACCTTTTTTTGACTGTCGCTTTATATCATGGCTTCACTTTATATCAAGTCCCCCAAATGTGGTGTTCTTGTTCAAAGTTCAGTTGGATATTCTAGGTTCTTTGTATTTCCATATGCATTTTAGAATCAGTTTTTCATTTTCTTCAAAAAACATTGTTGAGATTTTGATTAAGATTGTGTTGACTGCTTAATGAATTCAGGACGGTTGACATAAATATTGAGTCTTCTGATCTGTGAACATGGTATATCTCTGCATTAATTGTTTTTTTCTAAAAATGCTTTGTAGTTTTCAATATAGTTGAATTGCACATGGTTTGTCAGTTTTATTGCTAAATGTTTCATATACTTGACATAATTGCAAAGGTTATTTTTATTTTAAATTTCTGATATTTCTTTACCAGTATAAGGATATACAATTGATTTCTGTATATTTCTCTTTTGTATTATAATGTAGCTAAATTCACTTATTCGTCCCAGAACTTGCTTTTAGAGATTCCTTAGGAATTGCTTTTTACAAGATTATGCTTTCCGCTAATAAAACAGTTATATTTCTTACCTTAGAGTCTTGATAATTTTCATTTCTTTTTTCATATCGTATTTCACTGACTAGAATCTGAGTACAGTGTTGAAAAGAATTGGTGAGAGAGTTCAATCTTGTTTCATTGCTGATCTTAGGAGCAAAGTATTCAGCCCTTAACTATTAAGGTATGATGTTGTTATCTGTAGGTAGTTTTCAGAAGGTACTTTTTATTTTCTTTTAGTATTTGATTTAGGGTTTGTAATATAGTTATTTAAATGATTAGAATCTACCTTTCAGTCAAAGTATACCAATTCATAGCCAGTACAAAGACCTTATAAGAATGTATCTATTTCTCTGCAACCCTTTGCCAAGTTTTGTGCTGTGTATCATACATGTCATTATATGTTAACAAACCACAATGTGGTGTTACTAGTTTTGCTTTGTAGAGTTAATTATCTTTTACATAAATTTAAATAGTCTTAGCATTTACCCATTTTGGTTACCATTTCTATGCTCTTTATTCATTAGCTTGTATCCAGATTTCCATCTGATATGTTCTCCTTCTTGTAGGATTTAGTTTATCTTTTGTTGTAGTGCAGATCTGCTTGTAGTAAATTCTTTTAATTTCTATAGGTCTAAACTATTTTATCTTCATTTAAAAAATTTTTTTCTCTGGCTGTAGAATTCTAGGCTGGCAGGTGGTGTTTACGTGTGGGTTTTCCTTCAGCACTTTAAACATGTTGCTTCTTCCATCCCTTTCTTTTTTATTCTCGCATTGTTCCTGAAAGTAGTATGCCATTTTTCTTATCTTTGTTCCTCTCTTTACTGTGGTTGCTTTTATAAGATTTTTTCTTTACACTGGTGTTAAGCAACATGCTTACAATTTGTTTTTGTGTAGTTTTCTTCATGTCTCTTTGTTCATCAAGTGTCTTTAATGTGTAGTTTTATAGTTTTCATCGGCCATTATTTCTGCAAATATTTTTGTTTCCTTTTCCTTTTCTTTAGCAATGCTAATTGCACATATAATAGGCCATTGAGGTTAATTCACAGTTCACTGATGCCCTGTTCATTTTTGTCCATTTTTATTTTTGGTGTACCATTTTAGATAATTTCTATTATTATGCCTTCAATTTCAGTAATCCTTTTTCTGCAGTGTCTCATCTGCCCTTAAACCACTCCTTGTATTTTCATCTTGGATTGAAAATTTTCATCTTTAGAGGTTTTGTTGGGTCATTTTATCTTTTATGTTTCCACATACCATTTCAATATTTCTTCTACTTTCATAAACATATGAAATATAGTTCTGTTAGTTGGTTTAATGTCTTTGTCTACTGAATGTATAACCTGTCATTTTGGGTCAGTTTTAATTGACTAAATTTTCTCCTCTTCAAGAGTTACAGTTGCTTGGATATTTTGCATACCTGGAAGTTTTCGTCAGATTCCAGACACTACAAATTTTACCTTTCGGGTATGGTGGATATTTTAAAATTTCTAAAAATATTATTTTCTTTTTATCTGGGATGTAGTTAAGATACATGAAAACAGTTTTATCCTATTAGGAACTGCTTGTAAACTTTATTGAGACTAGAATAGCATTTAATCTAGGATTAATTTTGCCTCATTACTGAGCCAAAACCGTTCTGAGTGTGTTTCCTGATGCATCACACTTACGAGGGATTCCACTCTGCCTTGTAGGAACAGGAGATATTTCCAGCTAGATGTGAGCATCGAGGATTTTTTTTTTCTCTAATACTTTCAGGTTATTCTTCTCCTGGCCCTAGGCAATTTCTACACGTGCATTTATTGCTCAATTTCCAGTAAGACTTGAAGAAGACCCTCTGCAAATATCCACCATTCTCTCTAAGTGCCTCTTTTACTCCTCCAGTGTTCTTTTCTGAAAATTCTAGTCACTCTGGCCTCCCTAGATTTTCTGCTCCATCTGTTCATATCAGGGATTTCTCTAGGTTCTTCCTGGTTTCTCCTTCTCTGACACATGGCCTGGAAGCTCACTTCAGTCTGTAAACTGAGGCCAGTGCAAGGCTTAGTTTGTTTCCTGATTCTCAGGGAACACTACACTATCATTCATTGCCTAAAGGCCAATATACATATTTTAATATGCTTTTATTACTGACTAATGTTTAATATTAAGCAAATTCTAGCCCCCAGATATTTTCAGCAGTATTGTGAAATCCCTTTGCATCAGCTATTAAAAGATGATATTGAACAAGTTTCAAAAGAGAATACTTGTTAAAAATACTGTTTATTTCCAAACAGCCCATTTGACCATGGGCTATTACTACATATTCATGAGACATTTAACATTATATTTCTACTACAGCATTATAAATTAATCTTTTCAACGATATTGAGGTATAATTGACAAAAATTGTATACATTTAAGATATACAGTGTGATGTTTTGATATAGGTACACATTGTGAAATGATCACCATAATCAAACTAACTAGCATGTTTATCTCCAGCCTTTTGATGTGCAATTGTTTTATATAATACAGTTTTATATAAACTTATATAATTTTACTGTTTTTTTTTCAAGGAGGGGAATGGTAAATTGGATTCCTATAACTTTAGCTTTTTCAGAAGAGAAGTACCTATAGTTTCTACAGAAACAACAAAGGATTGTGATTCAATCTAACACTAGGATATTATCTAAAAAATATATGTAACAATCTATATAAAGACCTGTGCAAGGTGAAGAAATACCAGAAAAAAAATGGCTCAAGGCAATGCCTTATATTTCATAATGACCTAAATAAAAATAAATCAAAATTAGAAAACTTATTAAATAAAATAATAGGAAATAGTAAACCATGGAAAGAGAGCTGACAAAGTTCAGGAAAGATTAGAAAGAAAAGAAAAAAAAATTGGAAGTAAGGGCTAACCTAGAAGCCATGAATGTATAGATAGCAGAGAATCTCATAAAGAAAATAGGTAATGGAAAGGAGAAAAATGAAAACCATAGATGTAAGTGAAGAAAATGATAAAAAGAATTTGAAAAAAAAGGAATAGAGAAGAAAAGCAAAAATAATCAGGCACTTTACAGTAGCAGACACAGAAAAGAAAACCAAAACAATGGAACACACACAGATACACTCAGTGCTATTAAATTCAATAAAAATTTATTGAATTAGTTAATGCACAGAAGTAGATTATATCATACAAAGCAGTAAAGATCTAATATCACTACATAATATGATAATCATTCATAGTCAATTATACTGTAATAGTTTACTATTACATCTGTAACACATTACTACACATTAGTGACTTAAAAATTACAAATGTATTATTGTACAGATCTGTTAGGTCAGGAGTCCAGCATGGGCTGAAATCAAGAGTGTGTTCTTTCTGGAGTTTCTAGGAGATAATGTGTTTCCTGCCCCTTGGACTGTTGGCAGATTTCAGTTTCTTGCAGTTGTGTGACTGATACCCCTGTTTTTTTCTTGGCTGTCAGCTAAGAACCATTCTCAGCTTCTAGCGGCCACTGTGTCACTTGACTCATAGCTCTTTTCCTCCCTCTTTCAAAGCCAGCAATAATGGGTCAAGTTCTTCTCAAGTCACATCCTCCTCTGACCCTTCTTCTTTTGTTAAATATCTCTCTGACCACAGCCACAGAAGTTTCTTAACTTTAAATTATTCATTTGATTAAATTTAGCCCATCATGATGATCAAGGATAATCTCCCCATCTCAAGGTCCATACTCTTAACTATATTTTCAAAGTCCTTTTCACCAACGTAATATATACACAGGTTTTAGGATTTAGGGAATGGATATCTTTGAGAGTCACCTTTCTGCCTACTCCATATTCCTATGAAAATTCCATAAATTTCTTCATGATAAGAATTGGATACACTTTACTCAACAAAACCCACAAAGTTACTTTTCCCTCCAGCACTGAAACAAAAAAACTTTTTTTTTTTTTAAAGAAGGAGTTAGGTGCTGGGTTTCATGAAAGACATACACTATATGTTTAAAGTGTTAAATCATGGTCATCAGAGTAAGGTGTAAATATTACGAGGGCTCTGGAATCCTGAGAAAAAGAGGAAACAGATCTAGAATCTTCTATATTAATTTCTTTCCAGTACATTAACTTGAATGTCACAAAGGTGAGTGAACAATTCTAATTGTTCTTTTTCTCATTTCCTTCTTCCATTCTTCTTTTTTTATCTGGATTTCTCCTTACTTCCATCTCTCCCTCTCCTTTTATCAGACATAAGATTAAGTAAATAAGTGAGATGTAGGTATGACACAATTTGATAAAAGTTTGGCAAACTGATATTCATCAAATGTACCCCTGAGGTCCCTAGAGTCACATCCGTCTTATGTAAGCCAGCAGTATCCTCCCCACTCTAAGCTCCTTTCTGACTGATATTCACTTGAAAGGGCTTGAACAATTATTCTAATTGCTCCAAGTTTGGGAATGTGTAAACCATCAAGGTATATAATTCTGCAAGGGTAATATGATTAGCCCTGTTTCACAGGTGAAAATGCAGAGGTTCAGATAAATTTACCAAACAAACTGCAACGCTTAACTACTGAATGTCAGGAGTTGGGAATTTTTAATCAGCGCTTTCTAACCACAGCATGAAAAGTCTTCTCAGTAAAGCCTTTGCAAACCTTTGCAGGCATACTGGCAAGAATAGAAAAAGCACAGTGTATTCATTTTCTAGGACTGCTATAACAAAGCAGCACAAACTGGTGGTTTAAAACATCAGAAATGTATTCTCTCACCGTTCTGAAGGCTAGAAGTCTGAAATCAGGGTGTTGGCAGGGTTGATTGTGTGTGTGCGTGTGTGTGAAGTCTCGGTGGGAGAGTAGCTTCCATGTCTTCCTCATAGCTTCCGGTCATGGCCCTTGGCATTCCTTGACTTGTAAACGCATCACTCCAATCTCTGCCTCCATATTCACATGGCCTTCTCCCTGTGTCTCTACATGGGCTGAATTCTTATAAGGGCACCAGTCCTATTGGAATAGGGACCCACACTACTCTATAACTTCATCTTAACTTAAATAATTATATCTGCCCCAATTCTCTTTATGAAAAAGTTCACATTCTGAACTACTGGGAGTAAGGATGTCAACATATCTTTCTGAGGGGGTGTAATTCAACTCAGACACATTTCTATCTGTATGTAAAAAGTGTTGCCCCAAAACCTTACAGGGTCAAACTGGAGGACAACACCTGAAAAGGCAATTAATCTTTACGAAATGCAAGGTGAAATTAAATAGGTCCTTGGCTTCAGGAAGAAAAGGTTATTTTTGAACAGCAGTTCTTTAATGCAGTTCTTATATTTTATTAATAATTAATAAATAATTAATGCAGATTGCTTTCTTCCAAATAAATTATCAGAATGTGTTACAACAGTTGTGAATAAATCATGGGCTCTAGTTCATGAGTGGTCTGAACAAATGTCAGGAGTATAATACATTATATTTAAATATTATGTGCCTGAAATATGGGTGAGGACTCAATTGTCATATGTTAACACATTTCTGTCAATGAGTTCTTAATTGTTGAAAACCAGAGTGTTCTGAAATGATTTTCTAGATGTTTATTCTTTAAAGCATGTACTGATACTGATTTAATTTCCTCTTTTCCTTTTAGTGGTATAAAATTGAATTGTTAAAAATATCATTTATAATAATAAGAGATAGTCTAAAACAGTGGCCCCCAACCTTTTTGGCGCCAGGGACCGGTTTCATGGAAGACAATTTTTCCACAGACTGGGGAGGGCGGGGGGATGGTTCGGGTGGAATGCGAGCATGCGGAGCGGCAGGTGAAGCTTCCCTCACTCACCCGCCACACCCCTCCTGCTGTGCGGCCCAGTTCCTAACAGGCCACAGACCGGTACTGGTCTGCAGCCTGGGGGTTGGGGAGCCCTGGTCTAAAACGTCAGCACAGAGTAAAAATGTTATCATACTATATATTTTTTTCCTATTAAGAAATGGAATTGCTTATTCAAATGATTTTAAATCCTTCACTTAATGGAAATCGTTTTTACATGATAAGAACAAAGTAGCAGAATGATCAGCATGTAATTATCATTGTCGTCATCATCATCATCATCATGGATGCTATTTACTGAGTGCTGGCTTTGTGCCAGGCCTTGAGAACAGTGTTCTAAAAATGTCATTCCAACCTCAAAACAATCTTAGGAATGAGCTAGTATTATCCTTCCCATTTTACACATGAGAAAACTGAATTAGAGATGTTAAAAAATTAACTTTTCTAGGGACTTCCCTGGTGGTGCAGTGGTTAAGAATCCGCCTGCCAATGCAGGGGACACGGGTTTGAGCCCTGGTCCGGGAAGATCCCACATGCCGTGGAGCAACCAAGCCCGTGCACCACAACTACTGAGCCAGCATGCCACAACTACTGAAGCCTGCGTGCCTAGAGCCCGTGCTCCGCAACAAGAGAAGCCCACACACGGCAACGAACAGTAGCCCCCGCTCGTTGCAACTAGAGAAAGCCCACACACAGCAACGAAGACCCAGTGTGGCCAAATAATTATTTTTTTAAAAAATCTCTTCTATAAAAAAAGTTAACTTTTCTAGACACAGTTATAGGTTACGAGGCAGGATGCAAACTCAAGTCTCAGGTCATACATGACACTCTTTTTTTTTTTCATACATGACACTCTTAATCTCTTCTATCCCAGGCGGAGCTAGGCTTCACAACAAAAAACTTGGAACGGTCCTGCTGTTTGAGCTTAGTAATTTATTCAAACTCTTGGGATGTGATATCCCTCGCTTATAATCGGAAGCTACTAAAAATAATGACATAGGGCATACAATCATCTCAGTGTTGTACACATATTAACCCATTTAACCTTCAAAATAACAATATGGGAGATTTCTTACTCTTCCTCCATGCATGAGAAAACTGAGACTAATATTTCGAAGGTTGAACAGTTAATAGTTGTACTAAAATGTGAAATTAATTTCTGGTTATAAAACCTCTGCTCCTAACAATTATACTCTACTACTGTATGTATGTATTAAAAGAGAAGATTCCCACTCTCGCCCAGTTCTTAGCACCCGTGACTCTCTGTTTTACATTTGTTATTTCTTTCTGACTATGGCTGAGTCTTTGCTCAACATCCCAAGAGCATTTTAAGGTGATTTGTCCTCCAAGATCTTGTTAAAATAAATAACTTCTGCCAAAAGGAAAGTACTATCCAAGCATTGGGAATAGTTCCGTAAGAATGTTCCTGAGTGCATGATGGTAAGTGAAACAAGTGTGCAGAAGCATGGCTAGCCCAGGTTCTCCAGGGTTACTCTGGCATACTCCTTTATTTCTTAATCTCTTATCATATTCTGCATCACTCACAGGCCCCAGTCTGGTTCAGCTTATTGATTGCCAAATACATGCTTTTTGTCCTAATCTTGTGTCTTCAGTATCTTGGCCTACAAGTACTAAAATTCCAAATTCTAATATCAAAAGCATTAAATTGAGCACCTGGAAATTCTGGAAGGCAGAGTGATCACATAAGATAAGTATAATCTGTTGATTATCTTTTGTATGTTTTGGTCTCAAAATAATATTTCTCTTGTGTATTTCAAGCTGCCTCTTCCAATATTTCATCATAGGTTTAAGTCACAACTAGCATGTGGCTGAGAGTATAGCTGTGCATCAAATCTGTTTTATCTTTTTTTGGATCTACTGCTAACCTAAATTTGCCAACTACTCTGGTCATCAGGTGACAAGGCCATGTTATTTAAGCAGAACTGATGCTCACTGCAACCGGGAATAGCTCACAAAATAGTCTATGGATCCTTGATGTTCTTTATTCCCTTCCTGAGTATGACATAATATAATACACTAGTCTCGCTGAAAGTGGCAAAGCCACAAGAAAGAAGGGGCCAAGCTCCCATTTTATCACTTGGAATAGAGTTGCCTGCTCATTTTGATTTTAGGTGAGCAAAAATAAACTTTTTTTGTGTTTGAACAAATATACATTTTTGAGGCATTTGTTACAGTAGCCAGTGTTACCCTAAATAATACATAAACTAAAAAAACAAAACAAAACATAGTTGAAAGTTGACCTCCTTGAAGAATACGCTCAGGGGAAGCAGTCACTCCCTTTACTGTAGCTAAACGTTTGCTTGCACAGTTTTTTGCTAACCTTCCCAGCTCCATCTCATTTTAACCTTTTCTCAGGTCCACAGAACTCAAGGAGAATTCTAAAATTAGATATCTAATTTTTCCCTCGCTATTTTCTTTTTGTAAATCTGGAATATTGTTTCCTGGCATCTTTTAATGACCAGCTCCTTTTTTAGATTTCAGGTGTCATTGCAAAAGTGGATATTGCACTACCTGGTACCACAGACTTATTTGCCAAAAGTTGGTCCCATGACATTGTGGATAAGAGCTTGGTCTCTGGAGCTGTACTGTCCAATACAGAAGCCACTAGCCACATGTGGCTGTTAGCTCAGTTACAGTAGCTGCGTTCAAGTGTTTAATAGCCACATAGGACTTATGGCTACCATATTGGACAGAACAGATTGTAAATGTTTCCATCACCACATGTAATTCTATTGAACAGCAAGTCTCTAAAGACAGACGTTGGGCTACAATTGAATTTGCCTCTTTGCACTGCTGTTTCCCAAATATCTCAAATAGATACTCTTGATATTAAATGAGATATTATACGTAAAATATTTAAAGCAGTGGCTAGTAGATAATAGAGGCTCAAAATTGGTTAGATATTTTTATCCCTAAGCACATGTTGCAGGTTTCTGTAAGGTTCTCCCAATAGCCTAAATCTTAAGCGACTTGTACTAATCTATAATGTTTTAATGTATCTTGCCCCCATTCTTAATCTCATCTCATCATTTAACCCTTGTCCTTGGATCTGATATTTAGCGTAACTTCATCTGTAATATCTTAAAATACCTTGCCCCCTATTTTCTTTTTTTAAGAAAAAATATTTAAACCCTTTTTATTCCACCACCCAGAGGCAATTACTTTCTTAAAATTCGGGTGTTTATCCTTCTGGTCTTTTTTTTATCCCAAGCATTGTTAATTGACTTTGTTTCCAAAATGAAGATCATAGAGTACGTATATCTTATCATCTGCTTTATCCATATAATAATGTGTGGATATTTTCCTGTGTGATTCATTGTGTTTCTTTTTTTAATTGGTTATTTATTTTTCTTAAATTGAAGTACAGTTGATTTACAATGTTGTGTTAGTTTCAGGTGTACAGGACAGTGATTCAGTTATATATATATATATTCTATTTCAGATTCTTTTACCTTAAAGGTTATTACAAAATATTGAATATAGTTCCCTGTGCTATACAGTAGGTCTTTGTTGGCTATCTATTTTACATATAGTAATGTGTATACATTAATCTCAAACTCCTAATTCATCCCCCACCCTTTTCTCCTTTAGTAACCATAAGTTTGTTTTCTTTGTGGGTTTATTTCTGTTTTGTAAATATGTTCATTTGTATCTTTTTTGCTTTATTTTGTTTTTGGATTCCACATGTAAGTAATATCATATGATATTTGTCTTTCTCTGTCTGGCTTAATTCACTTGGTATGATAATCTCCAGGTCCATCCATGTTGCTACAAATGGCATTTCATTATTTTTAATGGTTGTTAATATTCTATTGTGTATATGTAACACATCTTCTTTATCCACTTATCTGTCAATAGACATTTAGGTTGCTTCCATGTCTTGGCTATTGTAAATAGTGCTGCAGTGAACATTGGGGAGCATGTGTCTTTTCAAATTAGAGTTTTCTCCAGGTGTATGCCCAGGAGTGGGATTGCTGGATAATATGGCAACTTTATTTTTAGTTTAAGGAACCTCTATACTATTCTCCATAGTGACTGCACCAATTTACATTCCCACCAACAATGTAGGAGAGTTCCCTTTTCTCCACACCCTCTCCAGCATTTATTATTTGTAGATTTTTTGATAATGGCCATTCTGACTGGTGTGAGGTGATACCTCATTGTAGTTTTGATTTGCTTTCTCTAATATTTAGTGATATTGAGAATTTTTTCATGTGCCTGTTTGTCATCTGTGTATCTTCTTTGGAGAAATGTCTATTTAGATATTCTGCCCACTTTTTGATTGTTTTTTTTTAAAATATATTGAGCTGTATGAGCTATTTGTGTATTTTGGAAATTGATCTCTTGTCCATCACATTGTTTGCAAATATTTTCTCCCATTCTGTACGTTGTCTTTTCCTTTTGTTTATGGTTTCCTTTGCTGTGCAAGAGCTTTTAAGTTTAATTAGGTCCCATTTGTTTATTTTTGTTTTTATTTCCATTACTCTAGGAGGTGGATCAAAAAAGATCTTGCTGTGTTTTATGTCAAAGAGTGTTCTTCCTATGTTTTCCTCTAGGAGTTTTATAGTATCTGGTCTTACATTTAGGTCTTTAATCCATTTTGAGTTTATCGTTGTATATGGTGTTAGAGAATGTCCTGATTTCATTCTTTTACATGTAGCTGTCCAGTTTTCCCAGCACCACTTATTGAAGAGACTGTCTCTTCTCCAATGTATATTCTTACCTCTTTTGTTGTAGATTAATTGACCATAGGTCCTTGCCCCATATTCTTAATCTCATTTTATCATTTAACTTTTTTCCTTGGATCTGATATTTAGCCTAATTTATAACTTCTACCATTTTTGCTTCCATTTGTGAAAATTTAAGCTTTTCTAACTAAGTTGTCTCAGAATGCTTAAGTTAAATGTTAAAGTTTTAATTCCAAGTTCCAAAGACAAAACTTTTAGCAGATTCTTTTCTCTAAACAGATTCACTTCTAACTAGAGAAGAAGGACTCTTAGATACAAGTAAACCAAAGGCATATTTGAATGCTGCCTTCTACCACCTCCTGAATACCAAATGAAGTAAGCCATGAGGATTTTCCTACATAGGAGTAAGAATGACAGGATTCAACACTCTGTGCAGGGTTTGGCTAGGAGACAGGAAGATGTTTCCTCATCATTTCAGAAGTTCATGATCACTGGGCTTACTTTGCTATTTTGCACAGATGCCCCAACTCCACATAGGTTTCTAAAAGATATAATTGCAAGTATTTGATCTAGAGTCTATTTCCAGTTACTCAGGTTGCACTAGAAAGAACCTTTAGAACCACTATTTTATAGTCTACCTGGATATAGCTGTGGTTGTTAGAGAAGCAGTACAGGGTTTAATGAGTGTGTCTGCCCCATTCTCAAGCAGCAAAGCAATTCTTCAAATAGCACAAAAAGCCAAGTGCTTTCTTACACTTTAACATACAATTTGAATCTTTATTCCATTTATCCCTTAGCAATTTTATATGATCCTGCTTAGAATTTAAAGCCTACAGGGGCAGTATAACGACTAAAGGAAAGACTCTTGTTCACAAGATGGGTTGTCCCGGGCACCTCTACAAATAACACATGTCTACCTGGCCAGGCCATATAAACTGTTACTACTAATGATAAACAAAATCTATGATGATTTCTACCATTTACTGCGTGCTCTACATGTTAAGCACACTGTTCAGTCTTTATAAAGGGGAAAATAGTAACTATCTTTTTTTTTTTTTTTTTTTTGCGGTACGCGGGCCTCTCACTGTTGTGGCCTCTCCCGTTGCGGAGCACAGGCTCCGGACGCGCAGGCTCAGCGGCCATGGCTCACGGGCCCAGCCGCTCCACGGCACGTGGGATCTTCCCGGACCGGGGCACGAACCCGTGTCCCCTGCATCGGCAGGCGGACTCTCAGCCACTGCGCCACCAGGGAACCCCAGTAACTATCTTTAAGTGTTGAGAGAATAGGAGGTAATTCATTTCAAAGGAATGGAAATAAACCTAGAATGGGTAAGAAATTCATAGATGGTTATACTTCTAGTAAGAATAGCAGCTGAATGTCAGGTCTAACAATGTCAACTACAAGTATGAGCTTTAGAGAAGTGGCTAAGGGCAAAACTTTCCCAATCAATACAAAGCGGGGATTATCAGGCCCCTTTAAGCAAATCTCAGAAGATAGGGTATAGGTTTTCAATCTTAAAGTGGTTTAATGATTGCCTGGAGTGCTCCTTAAAGACTTCCTAATTCTAAATCTTTTGGGGGTTGAAGTCTGGGAATGTGCCTTTTAACAAGCCAGGAACATAATTTGGCTGTCTTTTCTTTGAGAGTCTAAGCCCTGGAGAGAGAATTAGTTTCCTTCCATTGTTTGAGACAAATTTGCTCAATGAAAGTCAACTTCCAGATGGTGAGCTGGCCTACTAAGAGAAATCAAGGTTAATTTTCTACAAAGCTCTTAAAATAGGAAAAAGAAACAGGGAAGTAGGGATTTCTAACATATTAAACCAAGAGAGAAATTGCATATTAAAAGGGAACATTCATCCCTTCACTCAACAAGTACTAACTTTAGGCAGAGATTGTGCTACCTATTTGGCTTACAATAGGGATTTCATGGAAATTGCCATTATAGGGATAACAGAAAAGAGTCAGTATCTGTAAACTGGGAGGAGAGCTCTAATAAATGGTACAGAAGTGTGTCTTGGGATCTGAGGGCTGCAGGAAGGTAGCACCACCAAGGCATCATCTTGGATATATATACTGGAGTTCCCCGGAATCTGTGTGCTCTCTGGTGAAGACAGATGCTCCATTACCATTCAGGTAAGCCCTGGCCATTAGAATAGTGATGCTATTACTGGCCATATAAGATTCTTTAAGTAGCACAGTATAAAGCAGGCTTTGAGAAACGTGAGATCTGGTTTTGCATCCCAGCCTGTAATAGTTGTGCAACCTTGTTCAATTTACTTTATTTCTCTGAGTTGCAGTTTTCTTCTTTGTATAATATGGGTAATAACATTATTTATCATCTAGAGTTTTGTAATGATCAAATAAGTACACATTTATTATCTCATTTAATCGGTTCTTCAAAGTATTTTGAAGAGCACTTTGAAATTAAACAGAAAATAGGGCCAAGAATAAACCCAATTTGCTTTTCCCTCTGTATTAACCTCTTAAGTTGCCTAATTTAATCTCACAGTCTTAAATAACATTACTATTCTGGTGACTCCTTTGAGCTTTAGACTAAATATTAAACTTCCTATATGAAATCTCATCATGGGTACTTAATAACTATCTTTTAAGTGCTATATCCCCCCAAATTAATATATTCAAACCCAGACTTTTTTTTTTTTTTTTTTTTTTGCGGTACGCGGGCCTCTCACTGTTGTGGCCTCTCTTGTTGCGGAGCACAGGCTCCAGACGTGCAGGCTCAGCGGCCATGGCGCACGGGCCCAGCCGCTCTGCGGCATGTGGGATCTTCCCGGACCGCGGCACGAGCCCGTGTCCCCTGCATCGGCAGGCGGACTCCCAACCACTGCGCCACTAGGGAAGCCCCCAAACCCAGACTTTTAAATTTTATTACTTCACATTGCTCATCTCTGAATTATTAGCGTCTCAGAAAATAGGACCATAATTCCGGCAGAATAAATTTAATCTTGATTCCTCTCCTAATCTCATACTATATCCAGTCCCTCTGCAATTCCTGTTAGTTCAGCTTTAAAATGTATTCCAGATATCACCACTTTGCCCTGACTCTGTGTCCCATCCAACCTACCATCATCTCCACCTGGTCCACTGACACAGCTGCCCAATTAATGTTCCTATTTCAGCTCTTGACACTAGATACAATTTCTCCCTGTGTTCACAACCAGAGTTATCATTTCATAAAATTCAGTCACGTCACCATCCTACTCAAAACCTTCCAATGCTTTCATATTCCAATTAAAATAAAATCCATTTCGTTTATGCTAACCTACATTTCCAATATGATCTACCCCCTGCCCACTTCTCTGACTTTACCATGCTGCCCACATGTCTAAGAACCCAATGTTTCTTGCTACTTTTCCAACAGGACAGGCCCGAAAGTGTTCATTTCCACCAGAATTCCTTCCCACATGCTGCTATCTCTGCTTTGATCCTTCATATCATTCATGTCTCTTTCCACATGCTCCGTTCTTAAAGACGGACTATATTCCACTGACTACACTACAGAAAATATTTTCCATCTGTTACATTTTATTCCTTTACCCTACTACATTTTTTATTACACTTACCATTGTAATTAGCTAAATTTCTATTCTTTAAATTCATGTGCCTTCTGTTTTTCTGATTGTAAGCTCAAGGATGCAAAAACAATGTCTGCTTGGCTTCTGCTCTATCTTCAGAACCTATAAATGCTCTAGCATGTACGTAGTAGGAACTTTAAATAATGTTGAATATAAGACATGAAAGCATCAGACACAAAAAAATGTACTCAGTAGATAGTATAGTAATCCAAAAAGCAACAGATAAAATTTACAGCTTTTTCTCCAACTCCTTCACTGTGGCTATATTAAACTACTTCTTGTTTTCCAAAAGCACAGTGACTTTTTGAGTCTCCTTGTCTTTGAATGAGCTGTTCTCTCAGCTCAAACTATGGAAGAGAATTACAGGCTGTGTTCAAGATTCAGAGGAAATATTTCCTCCTCTGGATATCTTTCCCTCGACTCTTTTCCTTCTATTCCATTAGATAAGGTCTTTTCACAGCATCATGAACATACATGTCTTCTTTAAAGCCCTTCTTGTCTTTTTTTTAATGTCTGTTCTAATAAACTATGAGCCTGTAATGGACAGGATTAAACATTTTTCATTGTATTCCAATAGGACTTCTGGTCACGTCACCTCCTAACTGGATGACTCCAGGCAATTCTTTAACTAAACCCTGTATTTATAACACACTTTCCACATTTATAACACAAAGAATATAATTGTAAATGTATCATGTGATTAATTGAGAAATGTAGATTGAGGAATGCAGTAAAGTACCCACTGGGTATGCTACGCAAGGCATTAAGTGTTCTCTAAATGTTAGCCGTTATTATTATACATTCCCAAAGTTAGCATGGCACCTTGCATACCACAGATGCTCTGTAAAGGATTACTGAAGTTAAAGAAGAATTGTACCCAACGGAGTTAAATAGGCAAGGAAGACTTTATATGAGTCTATTGCAAAAGAGGAGAGAGAATGCATTCAACTTTCCTGAAACAAAATGCAGAGAAAAATTTAAGCTCTGGGGTAAGCTAGTGAAAAAGTATTTATGATCATTAGGAGAATTGTTGGTCAATGTGATTAAGCCAACTGTGTTTGCTAATAGGTACATATGGTGCATATGGAAGTTAGGCACCCTCCTTCCCACAGAGACCGGGAGTCAGAGGCTCTATCTTCCTTGATGATTACATTTCAAGGGAGGTCTCCCAGATCCTTGAGAAAGACATTCCTGCATTTTAAAACTGGCAAGAGGCTGAGAGAAGGAATAGAAAAAGAATTTACAATAGAAATTAAAAGTAATTTATAAAATCAATGCCCTAAGAAAAGGGATGACAGGGCATATAGTCAGGAAGGAACCTGTCCAAAATTTAATCAAGCTGAGGGGACATTTAAGACGATCTTGGACACAATAAAGATCCTGATCTCCGGTCTTAATGTAAAGCAACATAATCTAATACTGCTAATTGCTGCATTGTTATAGCGATATGTACCAAATACTATCTGTGGGTAGTCATTAGTGATGTTAACCAAATATGTCCAGCTCTCTGCTTATGGACACATAGCAGGATGAAACTTCCTGTTCCCCTAAGGAGTGAATGAACCCAAGTGAATTGTTTTGGACAATGCACTGTGGAAAGAAGTGATATATTTCCCTGCTGGACTGAAGGTTTTAATTGTCTGTGTGTTAGCCCCCACTAAGGCAACCTGTAACATTTGAAGGGGAGTTGCTTAGTCAGCTTGACTTCTAGAGTGGGAAGTTAGGAAGCTGAGTCAAGCCAGTCCACACTGGACTGCAGAATGAGAAGAAAGAAAATTTTGTTTTCAGAAGCAGCTAATACTGAAGCGTTGTATGTAGTTGAAGCATGACCTAGACATCTCTTCCCCTCTGTAAGCATTTTAACTGACTTCAGTCAGAAAAACAAAACAGACAAATACCATCCTCAAAGTTCCAAAATCCTCCACCAGAACAAAGTAAGAACATACATGCAGGCCCCAAATCACACACAAAAAAGTTGTGTGTGCAAGGGATACGAGCTTGAAATATTAGTCTCTCTTCTATTATTTAAAGACATTTCTTTTTCCTTGTTCATTTTTGATAGAAATATGAGCCATCAATTTTCTTTTATTTCAAGATCCTATAGATTTTCTACAAATCTACCACAATGAAAACATTTATATTTCATTATTACAAATTCCATAGGGAGCTCTCTCTCTTATACACTCCTCAATTTCATTACATAATTAAAATGGGGAAGTTGCCTTGGGGAAATAATAAAGTATGCTAGGATATACCTGTCTTAAGTAAATACGTAGAAGGTATATTTTTACTAAATATTTTAGATTACTTTAGCTTCTTTTAAAAAATATACCTAATGACCTGACATGGACAATTACCAAAACTTGAGCATTATTCCCCTTTGAATGATAATTATATTTTAATTAAAATGCCAAAGTGATCGAAAGGTGAAGAATAAGCTATTTACTGTGTAGAGTCTGAACAATGAAATAAATGGGAGAAAGGACTTAAATTTTATGATGTTTTTCTAGTAACACTGAAAAAGTGATATTGAGAGCAATTATTTTTTTTCCGAAATGCAGTACTACATAAATAGAAGCAAATTAAATCTACCACTCAGCAAATTTCATTTGCCATGGGGAGATTAATATGAAAAGGGCCTCTGAATTTTTATCAGAGCAGAAAACTTAATAGGATATTTCAAAAATTCAGCTCTGGCTGGCTTGAGGATAGATAATGGAATTGTGCAGCTTAACTCTTGAGGTCACTATTTCAAAACGCCCCAGGTTGGCAGTAACTAAAAAGCATTACTATCTGATGGCACTGCCATGCCTATGTGAAATGAATTACTGGTTTCACTCTGATGGTTACCAGATAGGGATCTAATACCATCTGAACAAATGGAGCTAATTGACCCAATTGCTGGTTTTTCAAGGAGGCATCCAACAATTGAAAATGGAATTACATTCTCACTCTGTACTTGGTTGCTTTCCCACGATGGGAAAGAGGTGTGAAGTTTACCTGGGCTTCTCTTGGGTTTTGATGTAAATAAATCGAAGAGTAGTTCTGGCAGTTCATGCTTTCACCCTGCAGGGTCCTGGAGATCTGGGTATTAAGTTGGGGATAATGTGTCTTGCCCCATTTGCCTGGAAGGAAGTCTGTGCAAATGAAGAGGGATGTTTTAGGGTCTTGTCCTCCATGGATAAAGGACTTGCTCTAGGCTAGAGGAATTCAGGGAAGGTTGATATGGCTGCCTATGCCTATTACCCAGTTTGCACAAAACTACTCTTAGCATTTCAGACTGGTATAGTGGAAGGGAGGAATTAGAGTTACTGAGATGTGTAAATCAGGGACAAACACTAACCCTTATACTGTCTCAAGGATAGACAGTGGATAGACATGAGAGCACTGACCCAAAGACAAATGGCCTGGATTCAAATACTGGTTCCACCCAATTGCTGGTGTGTTGTGTATGCTCCCTAAGCCTCAATTTCTCACCCTTATATGGCTGTTGTGTGATTTAAAAACTTAATGAACATATGAAATGAGTCTGGCAAAGAGTAAACATAATTACACTGGTTATAACATTTTTATTGTAACAAATTAGTAGTTATTGTTATTTTTAACACCTGTTTTTCAAAAACTACCTCCTAGGGCTTCCCTGGTGGTGCAGTGGGTGAGAGTCCGCCTGCCGATGCAGGGGACGTGGGTTCGTGCCCCAGGCCGGGAAGATCCCACATGCCGCGGAGTGGCTGGGCCCGTGAGCTATGACCGCTGAGCCTGCGCGTCTGGAGCCTGTGCTCTGCAACGGGAGAGGCCACAACAGTGAGAGGCCCGCGTACTGCAAAAAAAAAAAAAAAAAAAAAACCTACCTCCTAGTTTGGTATGAGGATCAACAAACAAAAAGAAACATGGCATCTATAAAGTTCCACACAAATTCAAGGTGTTAATAATAATAGTATCCAGTTTATTTTTGCATATTATCATGTGTTATTTCTTATTTTATTCCTGCAATTTCAGACGGTGGCATCAGGGACTAATTAACACTCTGGACATAGAGTAAAGCTGAAGCAAACAGTAAGAGGAATAAAGAGGGGGCTTGTGGAAAATCTTTGTGAGATATAAGAACTATCATTGCCTCAAGCAGATTCCCTCGTGCTCTGGGTTAGCAGGACTGCCAGGTCACTGAGCATTCTTTGTACATGATGTTTATTGGAGCCAGTAGGTATTAAATTATTTCATCAAGCAGTCCTGTAACTTTGCAGCTCCCTGGTGGGTCTTCTAATCTCAGATTACGTTCACCCATCGAGCCATGATTGCTGGAAGCATTATTACTATTTCTCATTATACTATCTCCTATCTCCTGTGTCCTCTTTTATCCCTTTGTTAAAATTATTCCACTGAGAATATTTTTTTTAACTCAAATTGAATTTCCTTTCTGACTCCCTACCTTGATGTCTTAAGAGTTCCAGTTTCCTAAAGATCCCTTAAAAATTCTAAGGGAAAACAAAATGTGTGAATTCAGTAAGTTTTTTTTTCCTTGGGAAAATAACTTTAATGTTTCCATCCATTCCATATGTATTAATCAAAGTTCTCGACCATGTCCTGAAGATGCTGTGTGTGAGTGCACACACACAAACACACATACAGACACATAATATATTTAGTGTGGTAGAGAATATGTAGCCAAGTCAATGAATTCTATTTTTTTTTTGATGGCTTTTTTTTTAATTGAAGTATAGTTAATTTACAATGCTGTGTTAGTTTCTGGTGTACAGCAAAGTGATGCAGTTACACATAAATTCTTTTTCATATTCTTTTCCATTACAGTTTATTACAAGATATTAAATATAGTTCCCTATGCTATTCAGGAGGACCTTGTGATTTATCTATTTTATATATAGTAGTGTGTATCTGCTAATCCCAAACTCCTAGTTTATCCCTCCCCCACCCCCTTTCCCCTTTGGTAACCATAAGTTTGTTTTCTATGTCCATGAGTCTGTTTCTGTCTGGTAAATAAATTTATTTGTGTCATATTTTAGATTCCACATGTAAGTGATATCATATAGTATTTGTCTTTCTCTTTCTGACATACTTAGTATGATAATCTTTAGTATGATAATCTCATCCACGTTGCTGCAAATGGCAAAATTTCATAATTTTTTATAGTAGCATTCCATTGAGTGTGTGTATATATGTATGTGTATATATATATATACACACATACACAAACATATATATACATACCATACACACACAGACCTTATTTTTTTTTACACACATATACATTCTTTTCTTTTTTTAAAAATTTATTGGAGTATAATTGCTTTTAAATGGTGTGTTAGTTTCTGCTTTATAACAAAGTGAATCAGTTATACATATACATATGTTCCCATATCACTTCCTTCTTCCATCTCGCTCCCTCCCACCCTCCCTATCCCACCCCTCTAGGTGGTCACAAAGCACCGAGCTGATATCCCCCTGCTATGCGGCTGCTTCCCACTAGCTATCTACCTTATGTTTGGTAGTGTATATATGTCCATGCTTCTCTCTCGCTTTGTCACAGCTTACCCTTCCCCCTCCCCATATCCTCAGGTCCATTCTCTAGAAGGTCTGTGTCTTTATTCCTGTCTTACCCCTAGGTTCTTCATGACATTTTTTTTCTTAAACTCCATATATATGTGTTAGCATACGGTATTTGTCTCTTTCTTTCTGACTTACTTCACTCTGTATGTCAGACTCTAGGTCTATCCACCTCATTACAAATAGCTCAATTTTGTTTCTTTTTATGGCTGAGTAATATTCCATTGTATATATGTGCCACATCTTCTTTATCCATTCATCAAATGATGGACACTTAGGTTGTTTCCATCTCTGGGCTATTGTAAATAGAGCTGCAATGAACATTTTGGTACCTGACACTTTTTGAATTATGGTTTTCTCAGGGTATATGCCCAGTAGTGGGATTGCTGGGTCATATGGTAGTTCTATTTGTAGTTTTTAAGAAACCTCCATACTGTCCTCCATAGTGGCTGTACCAATTCACATTCCCACCAGCAGTGCAAGAGTCTTCAGTTTTCTCCACACCCTCTCCAGCATTTATTGTTTCTAGATTTTTTGATGATGGCCATTCTGAATGGTGTGAGATGATATCTCATTGTAGTTTTGATTTTCATTTCTCTAATGATTAATAATGTTGAACATTCTTTCATGTGTTTGTTGGCAGTCTGTATATCTTCTTTGGAGAAATGTCTATTTAGGTCTTCTGCGCATTTTTGGATTGGGTTGTTTGTTTGTTATTGAGCTGCATGAGCTGCTTATAAATCTTGGAGATTAATCCTTTGTCAGTTGCTTCATTTGCAAATATTTCTCCCATTCTGAGGGTTGTCTTTTGGTATGTTTATGGTTTCCTTTGCTGTGCAAAAGTTTTTAAGTTTCATTAGTTTCCATTTGTTTATTTTTGTTTTTATTTCCATTTCTGTAGGAGGTGGGTCAAAAAGGATCTTGCTGTGATTTATGTCACAGAGTGTTCTGCCTATGTTTTCCTCTAAGAGTTTGATAGTGTCTGGCCTTACATTTAGGATTTTAATCCATTTTGAGCTTATTTTTGTGTATGGTGATAGGGAGTGATCTAATCTCATACTTTTACATGTACCTGTCCAGTTTTCTCAGCACCACTTATTGAAGAGGCTGTCCTTTCTCCACTGTACATTCCTGCCTCCTTAATCAAAGATAAGGTGACCATATGTGCGTGGGTTTATCTCTGGGCTTTCTATACTGTTCCATTGATGTATCTTTCTGTTTTAGTGCCAATACCATACTGTCTTGATTACTGTAGCTTTCTAGTATAGTCTGAAGTCTTGGAGCCTGATTCCTCCACCTCCGGTTTTTGTTCTCAAGATTGCTTTGGCTATTCGGGGTCTTTTGTGTTTCCATACAAATTGTGAAACTTTTTTGTTCTAGTTCTGTGAAAATTGCCAGTGGTAGTTTGATAGGGATTGCATTGAATCTGTAGATTGCTCTGGGTAGTAGAGTCATTTTCACAAGGTTGATTTTTCCAATCCAAGAACATGGTATATCTTTCCATCTATGTGTATCATCTTTTTTTTTTTTTTTTGTGGTATGCGGGCCTCTCACTGCTGTGGCCTCTCCCGTTGTGGAGCACAGGCTCTGGATGCGCAGGCTCAGCAGCCATGGCTCACAGGCCTAGCCGCTCCGTGGCATGTGGGATCTTCCTGGACCAGGGCACGAACCTGTGTCCCCTGCATCGGCAGGTGGACTCTCAACCACTGCGCCACCAGGGAAGCCCTCCCATGAGGTTTTGAAATAGCAGTTTATATATGTACAAGGTTGTTGTAAGTTGCTGGTCTCTTTCCCTCCTAGAGCAAATCCTTTAGCATTTGTTGTAAAGCTGGTTTGGTGGTGCTGAATTCTCGTAGCTTTTGCTTGTCTGCAAAGATTTTATTTCTCTGTTGAATCTGAATGAGAGCCTTGCTGGGTAGAATATTTTTGGTTGTAGGTTCTTCCCTTTCATCACTTTAAATATATCATGCCACTCCCTTCTGGCTTGCAGAGTTTCTGCTGAAAGATCAGCTGTTAACCTTATGGGGATTCCCTTGTATATTACTTGCTGCTTTTAATAATTTTTCTTTGTCTTTAATTTTTGTCAGTTTGATTTATATGTGTCTTGGCGTGTTCCTCCTTGGCTTCATCCTGTACGGGATGACTGGGGTGACTGCTTCCTTTCTCATGTTAGGGAAGTTTTCAGCTATAATATCTTCAGATATTTTCTTAGGCCCTTTCTCTTTCTCTTCTCCTGCTGGGACCCCTATAATGCAAATGTTAATGTGTTTAATATTGTCCCAGAGGTCTCTGAGACTGTCCTCATTTCTTTTCATTCTTTCTTTTCTTTATCCTATTCTGTGACAGTGATTTCCACCACTTTGTCTTCCAGCTCACTTATTTGTTCTTCTGCCTCAGTTATTCTGCTATTATTTCCTTCTAGTGTATTTTTCATTGCAGTTATTGTATTGTTCATTTATGTTTATTTGTTTTTTAAATCTTCTAGCTCCAGCTCCTTGTTAAACATTTCTTTTATCGTCTTGATCTGTGCCTCCATTCTTTTTCTGAGATTTTGGATCATCTTTTTTTTTTTTTTTTTTGTGGTACACGGGCCTCTCACTGTTGCGGCCTCTCCTGTTGCGGAGCACAGGCTCCAGACGTGCAGGCTCAGTGGCCATGGCTCACGGGTCCAGCTGCTCCACAGCATGTGGGATCCTCCCGGACCGGGGCACGAACCCGTGTCCCCTGCATTGGCAGGTGGACTCTCAACCACTGCGCCACCAGGGAAGCCCTAGGTCATCTTTAATATCATTACTCTGATTTCCTTTTTAGGTAGATTGCCTGTCTCCTCCTCATTTAGTTGTTCTTGTGGGTTTTTATCTTATTCCTTTGTTTGCAGCATATTTCTATGGTGTCTCATTTTGTCTGACTTTCTGTGTTTGTGGTCTCCTTTCCACAGGCTGCATGATCATAGTTTTTGTGCTTCTTGTGTCTGCCCCCTGTTGGTTGAGGTTGTTCCAGGGGCTTGTGCAAGATTCCTGTTGAGAGGGACGGATGCCTGTCCTCTGGTGGGTGGAGCTGGGTCTCCTTCCTCTGATGGGCAGAGCCGTGTCAAGGGGTGTGTTTTGAGGTGGCTGTGAGCTCAGTATGACTTTAGGCAACCTGTCTTCTGATGGGTGGGGCTGTCTGTGTTCATATCTTGGTGGTTGTTTGGCCTAAGGCTTTCCAGCACTGGAGCCTCAGGCTGTTGGGTGGGGCTAGGCCTTGTTGCTGAAACATGGACATCCAGGAGAGCACACTCCCATCAATATTCCCTGGGGCTTTTGTTTCCAGTGTTCTTCCCCTCACATGAGCTACTGTCAACCTTCGCCTCCTCAGGATACCCTCCAGAGTCCCTAGGTAGGTGTAGGCCAAGTTGCTATGAAGGTACTAGTTTGTGCTGGGTCCCAGTGTATGTGAAACCTTGTGTGCACCCTCCAAGAGTGGAGTCTCTGTTTCTCCCAGCCTTGTGGAGCTCCTGCACTCAAGCCCTGCTAACCTACAAGGCTCAATGCTCTGGGAGTTCTTCCACCTGATGCCAGACTCTCAGACTGTCTTGGAGGGCTATTTTATGTGGAAACGTGCTTGTACAGCCCGTGTGGGTTTAATATTGATATTTTTTGGTGTGAGGGTTGTTTTTAGTATAGATGTGTGCCACCTCTTTCCTCAGTGTATGCTGGCCATTATCCCCTCTATAGGAGGTTTGACTGATGTGGTGACCAGATCCAGCACTGGATATTGAGCAGGGCCACACTTTTGCTCTGTGGTTCTCACTGCCCTGTCAGAGGTGGGGTCTGCTGCCTAGTTGTTGGAGTAAAGGCCACCAGATCTGCTTCTTAGCTGTGTTGCTGATCTGTGTTGTGAGGTAGGTGGGATTGGAGCACTCCCACTGGGATGGAAGCCACTGAGTATTCCTCCTCTGGAGCCGTTCACCTGTGGGTGTGCTCTGTTGTGTCACCTTTCACCCATTGTGGGAGCTCTCAGATTACACTGTTGTTGGCACTGCCCTAGGCCCCACCTTAACTGTGGGTATGCCGGCAGTTGGCCCTGGTGTCTCTCAGACATTGTTTTCACGAGGTCTCCAGCATAGATCCACTTAAGTCAGGTCCCAGGACTGCAGTAAACATGGATATGAACCCACTGTGGGTGCTATGGCGAAAGCTCAGACTCTGGCCTCACCCACCCCCATACATATGTGCCCGCAAAGGCTACGGCTACTAAAGCTAGACCTGTCTTGGCTTCAGGAGCACTTGTTGTCGGGTCAGATGTTCTATAGGTGCTGAGTTTACAAAGCCGGTCATGGGGCTGTCAATTAGCAGTTTGCCAGCTGTGAGGAGAGATTTCAGCTTTTCTTCCTTAGTTGCACAGCTCATGGGGCTCAGCTGTGGTTTCAACCCCACCTCTGCATGTGGGCCACCCACAGGGGTCTGCTCCTGAGGTTGCTCCAGAGCACACGGGCCCACCCTGGAGAGGAGAGGGTGCAGAGGCAGCAGCAGCTGGTTTCACTGGAGCCCTGATGGGGATGGGGCGTGTGGGGTAGCTGGCGGCTGTGGGCATGAGAGAGTCAGCTGCAGTAGGGGTCCTTCCTAGTGCCTGGGAAGGCAGGGAGCAGCGCATAGGGAGAGAGGCAACAATGGCAGTCCTTTCCCCTTGCATGTCAGTCAACAATGGCACTTTGCTTCTATGGTGGTCCGCATTTCTTCCACAAGCATTCCTGGTTGCAGATTTCCTCACTCCCATTCCCTCAGGATGTCTCCTTACAGCCAACAGTAGTCTTCTCCCCGGGTTTGTTCTCCAAACCCACGTTCCAGCACCTAGCCCCTGTCCACACTGACAGACACATGTCTCAGTCTGGTGTATGCAGGGCTGTGGCATGGACCATCTGTGTAGGTCTCACTCTGTCCTTTTGGCCACAGACTGGTTGCTACGCTCTCCTCTGATAGACCCTGAAGCTCCCCTTCTGGCCCAACTGATCTCCCTGCTGGTGAGGGGGCTTCCCCTGATGTGGGAACCTTTCTTCTCCTTCAGGTCCACCCCCCAGGGGCACAGATCCCATCCAGCTTCCTCTCCTCTTCCTTTTACCTTTTTCTTTCTTTTGTCCTACCCAGTTATGCGGGGGATCCTTCTTGTCCTTTTAGGTGTTCAAGGTCCTCTGCTAGTGTTCAACTGGTGCTCTGTGAAAATTGTTCCATTTGAAGATGTATTTTTGATGCGTTTGTGGGGAGATATGAACTCCACGTCCTCCTACACCTCCGCCATCTTGTCTGCCTGGTGTGATTTTAAAAGGTATTTCTTAATATTCCCTTTCTGATATTTCATTGCTACTGTAAAGAAATGCAACTGATTTCTGAATGTTAATCTTGTATCCTTCTACTTTGCTGAACTCGCTTATTAGATCTAGTATTTAGTGTGTGGAGTCCTTAGAGTTTTCTATATATAGTATCATGTCATCTCCATATAGTGACAGTTTTACCTCTTTCCTTCCAATCTGGATACCTTATATTTCTTTGTCTGATCTGATTGCTATGGCTAGGACTTCCAATACTATGTTGAATAGAAATGGTGAGAGTGGGCATCCTTGTCTTGTTCCAGATTTAGTGGGAAGGCTTTCAGCTTTTCACTGTTGAGTATTATGTTGGCTGTGGGTTTGTCATAAATCAGGGGTCCCCGGACTGGTACCAGTCCATGGCCTGTTAGGAACCGGGCTGCACAGCAGGAGGTAAGTGGCAGGTGAGTGAGTGAAGCATCATCTGTCACTCCCCATTGCTCCCATTACCACCTGAAACATCACCCCCAGCCCCATTCCACCCGCCCTGGTCTGTGGAAAAGTCGTCTTCCATGAAACTGATCCCTGGTGCCAAAAAGGTTGGGGACCGCTGTTATAAATGGTTTTTATTATGTTGAGTTACATTCCCTCTATACCCACTTTGGTAAGAGTTTTTATTGTGAATGGATGTTGAATTTTGTCAAATGCTTTTTCTGCATCTATTGAGATGATCATGTGGTTTTTGACTTTCTTTTGTTAATGTGGTGTATTACATTGATTTTCAGATATTGAACCATCTTTGTGAACTTGGGATGAATCCCACTTGGTCGTGGTGTATGATCTTTTTTAAGTGTTGTTGGATTTGGTTTGCTAATATTTTGTTGAGAATTTTTGCATCTATATCATCAGGGATGAATTTTCTTTTCATCCTGTAACTTTCATCCTGTAATTTTCTTTTTTGGTGGTATCTTTGTCTGGTTTTGGTATTAGTGTGATGGTGGCTTCTTAGAATGTCTTTGGGAGTGTTCCCTCCTCTTCAGTCTTTTGGAAGAGTTTGAGAAGGATTGGTATAAGTTCTTCTTTGTATGTTGGTTAGAATTCCCCAATGAAGCCATCTGATCCTGGACTTTTGTTTGTAGGGAGTTTTGTTTGTTTTGTTTAAATTACAGATTGTATTTCACTTCTGCTGATTGGTCTGTTCAAATCATCTATTTCTTGGTTCAATTTTGGTGGGCTGTATGTTTCTAGAAAGTTGTCCATTCTAGGTTGTCAAGTTTGTTGACATATAATTGTTCATAGTGTACTCATGATTTTTGTATTTCTGCTGTATTGCTTGAGATTTCCTATTTTATTTGGGTTCTCTTTTCTTCTTGATGAGCCTGGCCAGAGGTTTCTCAATTTTGTTTTCCCTTTCAAAGAACCAGCACTTGGTTTTATTGATTTTTTTCTATTCGTTTTTTAATCTCTATTTATTTCCTCCCTGATCTTTATTGTTTCCTTCCTTCTGCTGCCTTTAGGCTTTGTTTTTTATTCTTTTTCTAATTCTTTTAGGTGGAGTGTTAGGTTGTTTGAGATTTTTCTTTTTTTTTTTTTGAGGAATGACTGTATGTCTATGAACTTCTCTCTAACAACTGTTTTTGCTGCATCCCATAGTGCTTTCATTGTCGTTTGTCTCAAGGTATTTAAGTTCCTTTTTGAATCCTTGTTGACCCTTTTTTTTTTCGGTACACGGGCCCCCCACTGCTGTGGCCTCTCCCGTTGCGGAGCACAGGCTCCGGACACGCAGGCTCAGCGGCCATGGCTCACGGGCCCAGCCGCTCCGCGGCACGTGGGATCTTCACGTACCAGGGCACGAACCCATGTCCCCTGCATTGGCAGGCGGACTCTCAACCACTGCGCCACCAGAAAAGCCCCCATTTGTTTTTTAGTAGCATGTTTTTTAGTCTCCATGTAATCATTTTTCTCTCATTTCTCTTCCTGTGGTTGATTTCTTAGTCTCATGCAATTGTGGTCAGAGGAGATGTTTGAAATAATTTCTATACTCTTAAATTGGTCAAGGTTACTTTTGTGCCCTAGTATGTGGTTAATCCTAGAGAATGTTCCATGTGCACTTGAAAAGAATGTGCATTCTGGTTTTTTTTGATGTAATGTCCTGAAAATATCAATTAAGTCTACCTATTCTATCATTTAGGTTCTCTGTTGTCTTACTGATTTTCTGTCTAGAAGATCTGTCCATTGATGTGAGTTGGGTATTAAAGTCACCTACTGTTATTAATTTATTCCCACCAATTTCTCCCTTTATGTCTGTTAGTAGTCTATGTATTTGGGTGCTCCTGTATTAAGTGCATATACACTGATGAGTGTAAAATCATCTTCTTGTATTGATCCTTTTACCATCATATAGTGTCCTTCTTTATGTTTCTTTATGGCCTTTGTTTGAAAGTCTATTTTGTCTGATATGAGCATTGCAACTCCTGCTTTCTTGTCATTTCCGTTTGCATGAAATATTTTTTCCATCCCTTACTTTCAATCTATGTGTGTCTTGTGCCCTAAGGTGGGTCTCTTGTAGGCAGTATATTGTAGGCTCTTGTTTTTTTTTTTTTTTTTTTTTTTTGTGGCTCTTGTTTTTTATCCAGTTTTCCACTCTCTCTTTTGAGTGGAGCATTCAGTCCATTGACACTTAAGATAATTATTGATACATATGTATTTATTGCCATTTTAAACCTTATTTTCTAGTTGATAGTATGTATTGTCTTTGTTCCTTTTTCTTTTTGTGGTTTGATGATTTCATTTTATGCTTGTGTTCTCTTCTTTTTTTTGTGAATGTATTGTATGTTTTTGATTTGCGGTTGCTCTATTTTTTAAGTATGTTAATCCCTTCCTGTATCTGCTTGTTTTAGGCTGATAGTCAAATAGGCTCAAACACATTCTTAAAAAAAAAAAAATCTATATTTTGTTAGTCTCCTTCCCCACATTTTAAAATTTTGATGTGCTTTTTTTTTTTTTAAAGAAGACGTTGGGGGTAGGAGTTTATTAATTAATTTATTTATTTTTGGCTGTGTGGGGTCTTCATTTCTGTGCGAGGGCTTTCTCTAGTTGTGGCGAGCAGGGGCTCCTCTTCATCTTGGTGCGCAGGCCTCTCACTGTCGCGGCCTCTCCCGTTGCGGAGCACAGGCTCCAGACGCGCAGGCTCAGTAGTTGTGGCTCACGGGCCCAGCCGCTCCGCAGCATGCGGGATCCCCCCAGACCAGGGCCCAAACCTGTGTCCCCTGCATTAGCGGGCAGACTCTCAACCAGTGCGCCACCAGGGAAGCCTCTTGATGTGCCTTTTTACATCTTCATGTTTATCCCTTTGCTCTTCCTTGTGTTTATCATTGCTTTCATGAATAGGATTTTTTTTTCTTTTTGATCTCTATACTGGCTGTTTTAAGTGATTTACTGTCCAATTATGATTTCCTCCTTCTTGTATATTCTTGATTCTTTTCTATTTAGAGAAGACCTTTCAATATTTCTTTTAGGGTTTAGTATTGCTGTACTCTTTTAGTTTTTGCTTGTCTGAGAAATTCTTTATTTCTCTTCCTATTCTAAATGTTAATCTTGCTGAGTGTAATATTCTAGGTTGCAGATTTTTCCCTTTCAAGATTTTGAATATATTTTGCCTCCCTTATGGCCTGCAGCATTTCTGTAGAGAAATCAGTTGATAGCCTGATGGGGGGGTTCCCTTGTAATTAACTCTTTGTTTTCCCTTGCTGCCTTTAGAATCCTCTTTAACTTTTGCCATTTTTATTATAATATGTCTTGATGTAGGATTGTTTGGGACCCTCTGTGCTTCCTGTAACTGGATATCTGTTTCCTTCTTTAGGTTTGGGACGTTTTCAGCCATATCTTCTTCAAATACATTTTCAATCCTCTTTTCTCTTTCTTCTCCTTCTGGAATCCCTATTATGTGTAGGTTGGCATGCTTTATATTATCCCATAGGTCTCTTATATTGTTTTCATTTTTTTAATTTGGTTTTCTGTCTGCTGTTTTGATGGGGTAATTTCCATTATTCTATATTCCAGGTCACTTATTCTTTCTTCTGTATTATTCATTCTGCTATTCATTGCCTTTAACTCAGCTTTCATCTGAGTAAATGAATTTTCTAATTGTTCTTGTCTCCTCCTTCTAGTTTCTAGTTCCTTATGACAGTAATCTGCATTTCTCTCAAAAGACTTTCTGAATTCCTTCAGTATTTTCATTACCTCCTTTTTGAACTCTGTTTCTATTAGACTGAAGACGTCTGTTTCTTTGTTCCTTCAGGGGAATTCTCTTGTTCTCTGAACAAGAGAATTCCTCTGCTTTTTCATTTTGCTTATATTTCTCTTAGTGAGTTTAGGAGAAACAATTATCTACTGTGGTCTTGGAAGTCTATTTATCTGCAGGAGCATCCATGCATAGCTTGTGTGGATTTAATATTTTTTTGGTGTGGGGCTGTTTGGATGTTTGCTGTCTCTTTCCTCAGTGTGTGCTGGCTGCTATCTCCTTAATGGGGGTGTGCAGCCCGCACATACTCCCAAGGAGGTGGGGACAGCGGTTGGTGCCCAGTTGTGGGACCCTCTACAGCGGCAGCAGTCCACACCCACCTTTGGAGTCTGAGATGGCAGCGGCAACTCATGCCTACCCCTGGAGCTCTTGTAGGTGGTGCCCTGCCACCTGCGAGCACGTGCCTGGGAGAAGAAGCTCCTATGGTGATCCCACCCCTCTCCTCGTGGGCCCCCCAAATGCACCTTGCTTCTCTGGCGGGCCCTGGTTTCTTCCCAGACTCCCTTGGTTGTGGGGCACCACACCCTAGCCCCCTCGGCTGTCTCCACACAGCCAACCCATCCTCTCCCTGGGTCTGACCTCCAAAGCCCCCAGCACCTGCCTGCCTCAGTGGAGGAGTGTCTCAGGCTGGGGAGTGCTGAGTGGCACCGACCATCTGTGCAGGTCTCTCTCCACTTTGCCCTCCATAAACTGGTTGCTGCGCTCTCCTCTAGGCTCCGAATCTCCCAGTCTGTCCTGGCCGATCTCTCCATCAATGATGGGACTTCCCAGAGTTTGGAAGTGTTTCCACTTTCACAGCTCTCTCCCAGGGGTGCTGGTCCAGTCCCAATGCCTTTTTCTCTCTTTTTTTTCTTTTATCCTACCCAGTTACATAGAAATTTTCTTGCCCTTCTGGAAGTCTGAGGTCTTCTGCCAGTGTTCAGTAGATGTTCTGTGAGAATTGTTTCACATATTGATGTATTTTTTTTAAATTGGGGTATAGTTGCTTTACAATGTTGTGTTAGTTTCTGCTGTACAATGAAGTGAATCAGCTATATGTATACATATATCCCCTCCTTTTCGGATTTCCTTCCAATTTAGGTCACCACAGAGCCTTGAGTAGAGCTCCCTGTGCTATACAGCAGGTTCTCATTAGTTATCTATTTTATACATAGTAGTGTATATATGTCAATCCCAATCTCCCAATTCATTCCATTCCCCTTTCCCCCGACCTTGGTGTCTGTACGTTTGTTCTCTACACCTGTGTCTCTATTTCTGCTTTGCAAATAGGTTCATCTGTACCATTTTTGTAGGCTCCTCATATATGTGTTAACATATGATATTTGTTTTAATTTTTCTGACTTACTTCACTCTGCATGACAGTCACTAGGTCCATCCACATCTCTACAAATGATCCAAATTTGTTCCTTTTTATGGCTAATATTCCATTGTATATATGTACCACATCTTCTTGATCCATTCATCTGTCGATGGACATTTAGGCTGCTTCCATGTCCTGGCTGTTGTAAATAGTGCTGTAATGAACATTGGGGTGTATGTGTCTTTTTTTTTTTTTTTGCGGTACGTGGGCCTCTCACTGTTATGGCCACTCCCGCTGCGGAGCACAGGCTCCGGACGCGCAGGCTCAACGGCCATGGCTCACGGGCCTAGCCGCTCCGCGGCATGTGGGATCCTCCCGGACCGGGGCACGAACCCGTGTCCCCCGCATCGGCAGGTGGACTCTCAACCACTGCGCCACCAGGGAAGCCCTGTATGTGTCTTTTTGAATTATGGTTTTCTCAGGGTATATGCCCAGTAGTGGGATTTCTGGGTCATACAGTAGTTCTATTTTTAGTTTTTTAAGGAACCTCCATACTGTTCTCCATAGTGGCTGTATCAATTTACATTCCCACCACCAGTGCAAAAGGGTTCCCTTTTCTCCACACCATGTCCAGCATTTATTGTTTGTAGATATTTTGATGATGGCCATTCTGACTGGTGTGAGGTGATACTTCATTGTAGTTTTGATTTGCATTTCTCTAATAATTAGCAATGTTGAGCATCTTTTCATGTGCCTCATGGCCATCTGTATGTCTTCTTTGGAGAAATGTCTGTCTAAGTTTTCCACCCATTTTTTGATTGGGTTTTCTTGCTATTGAGTTATATGAGCTGTTTGTATATTTTGGAGATTAATCCCTTTTCAGTGCTTTGTTTCCAAATATTTTCTCCCATTCTGAGGTTGTCTTTCCATTTTGTTTATGGTTTCCTTTGCTGTGCAACATCTCTTAAGTTTCATTAGGTCCCATTTGTTTATTTTTATTTTCATTACTCTAGCAGGTGGGTCAAAAAAGATCTTGCTGTGATTTATGTCAGAGTGTTCTTCCTATGTTTTCCTCTGAGTTTTATAGTGTCCAGTCTTACATTTAGGTCTTTAAACCATTTTGAGTATTTTTGTATATGGTGTTAGGGAGTATTAGCTTTTACTTGTAGCCGCCCAGTTTTCCCAGCACCACTTACTGAAGAGACGGTCTTTCCTCCATTATATAGTCTTGACTCCTTTGTCATAGATTAGGGGACCATAGGTGGGTGGTTTTATCTCTGGGCTTTCTATCCTGTTCCATTGATCCATTGATCTATATTTCTGTTTTTGTGATAGTACCATAGTGTCTTGATTACTGTAGCTTTGTAGTATAGTCTGAAGACAGGGAGCCTGATTCCTCCCTCTCTGTTTTTCTTTCTTAAGATTGCTTTGGCTATTCGGGGTCTTTTGTGTTTCCATGCATTTTTGATGTATTTGTGGGAAAAGGTTAGCTCCACGTCCTACTTCTCCACCATCTTCATCTGTTCCCCCATCTTTACCCATTCATCTGTCCATGGACATTTAGGATGCTTCCATATCTTGGTTTATGTAAATAGTGCTGCTGTAAATATTGAGGTACACACATTTTTTGATTGAGTTGTTTGGTTTTTTGATATTGAGCTGCTTGTATATTTTGGAAATGAATCCCTTGTCAGTCGTTTCACTTGCAAATATTTTCTCCCATTCTGTGGGTTGTCTTTACAGCTTGTTTATGGTTTCCTTTGCTGTGCAAAAGCTTTTAAGTTTGATTAGGTTCCATCTGTTTATTTTTGCTTTTATTTCTATTGCCTTGGGTGACTGACCTAAGAAAACACTACTATGATTTATGTCAGAATGTTTTGCCTATGTCTTCTTCTAGGAGTTTTGTGGTGTCATGTCGTATATTTAAGGTTAAGCCATTTTGAGTTTTTTGTTTGTTTTTAATGTGTGTGTGGTGTGAGGGAGTGTTATAACTTCATTGCCTTATATGCAGCTGTCCAGCTTTCCCAACATCACTTGTTGAAGTGACTGTCTTTTCTCCATTGTATATTCTTGCCTCCTTTGTTGAAGATTAACTGACTTTAGGCGTGTGCCTTTATTTCTGGGCTCTCTATTCAGTTTCATTGATCCATATGTCTGTTTTTGTGCCAATACCACACTATTGATTACTGCAGTTTGCAGTATTGTCTGAAGTCTGGGAGGGTTGTGCCTTCACCTTTGTTCTTTTTCCTCAGGGTTGCTTTGGCTATTCTAGGTCTTTTATGGTTCCATATAAATTTTAGGATTATTTTGTTCTAGTTCTGTGAAAAAGGTCATTGATAATTTGATAAGGATGCATTAAATATGCAAATTGCTTGGGTAGTATTGCTATTTTAACAATATTAATTCTTCCAGTCCAAAAGCATAGGATATCTTTCAATTTCTTTGAATCATCTTCAGTTTCCTTTATCACTGTTTTATAGTTCTCATCATACAAGCCTTTCACCTCCTTGGTTAGATTTATTCCTGTTTTTTTTTTTAATGCAATTTTAAAAGACTTTTTTTTCCTTTAATTTTTCTTTCTGATATTTAATTGTAGTGTAAGGAAATAAACAGATTTCTGTATGTTTATCTTGTACCCTGCTACCTTACTGAAATCTTTTATCAGTTCTAGTAGTTTTTGTGTGGAGTCGTTAGGGTTTTCTATATATAGTATCATGTCATCTGCATATAATGACAATTTTACCTCTTCTTTTCCAGTTTGGGTACGTTTTATTTCTTTTTCTTGTTTGCCTGCTGTGGCTAGGACTTCCAGTAGTGTATTGAAAAGAAGTGGTGTGAGTGGTGTCCTTGTTTTGTTCCAGATTTCAGCAGAAAGGCTTTCAGCTTTTCACCATTATTATGTTGGTTGTGGGCTTGATAATAAATAGCTTTTATTATATTGAGATATGTTCCCTCTATACCCACTTTGGTGTTTTTATTATGAATGGATGTTGACTTTTATCAAATGCTTTTTCTGCTCATCTATTGAAATGATCATGTGGTTTTTGTCATTTGTTGATGTGGTGTATCATATTGATTTGCATATGTTGAACCATCCTTCTGAACTTGGGATGAATCCCACTTGGTCATGGTGTATGATCTTTTTTATGTGTTGTTGGATTTGGTTTGCTAATATTTTGTTGAGAATTTTCGCATCTGTATTCATCAGGGATATTGGCCTGTAATTTTATTTTTTGGTGGTATCTTTGTCTGGTTTTGGTATCAGTGTGATGGTGGCTTCATAGAATGTCTTTGGCAGTGTTCCCTCCTCTTTGATCTTTTGGAAGACTTTGAGAAGGATACTTTCTTCTTTGTATGTTGGTTAGAATTCCCCAGTGAAGCCGTCCAATCCTGGGCTTCTGTTTGCAGGGAGTTTTTTTGTTTGTTTACAGATTATATTTCAGTTCTAGCAGTCAGTCTGTTCAAATTATCTTATTTCTTTTAGATTCAGTTTCGGTGGGCTGTATGTTTCCAGAAACTTGTCTATTTCCTCTAGGTTTCCAATTTGCTGGCATATAATTGTTCATAGCATTCTCTTATGCTTTTCTTTTCTTTTTGTATTTCTGTAGTATTGGCTGTTATTTCTCCTCTTTGATTTCTTGTTTTGTTTATTTGGGTCCTCTCTCTTTTCTTCTTGGTGAACCTGGCCAGAGGTTTCTTGGTTTTGTTTACCCTTTCAAAGAACCAGCTCCTGGTTTTATTTATTTTCTTTTGTATTTTTAAAAATCCCTATTTTATTTCCCATCTGATCTTTATTATTTCCTTCCTTCTGTTGACTTTAGGTTTTATTTTTTGTTCTTTTTCTAATTCTTTTAAGTGGTGGGTTAGGTTGTTTATTTGAGATTTTTCTTGTTTTTTGAGGCAGGCCTGTATAGCTATGAACTGTCCTCTTAAGACTGTTTTTGCTGTATCCCACAGATTTTGTATGGTTGTGTTTTCAATGTTATTTGTCTCAAGGTATCTTTTAATTTTCTCTTTGATTACATTGTTTACCATACTTTTTTTTGTTTTAGTAGTATGATTTTTAGTCTCCGTGTAATCATTTTTCATTGTTTCTCTTTCTGCGGTTGATTTTGAGTTTCATGCCATCGTGTTCAGAAAAGATGCTTGAAATAATGTTTATCCTCTTAAATTGGTTGAGGTTTGTTTTTTGTCTTAGTATGTGGTCTATCCTAGAGAATGTTACATGTGCACTTAAAAAGAATGCGTGTATATACTTTTTTGGATGCAATGTCCTGAAAATATCAATTTAAGTCCAACTGTTGTGTCATTTAGGATCTTTGTTGCCTTATTCTTTTCTGTCTGAAAGATCTGTCCATTGATGTAAGTGGGGTGTTGAAGTCTCCTACTATTACTTTATTCCTGTCACCTTCTCCCCTATGTTAGTATTTTATGTATTTTTGTGCTCTTATATTGGGTGCATATATGTTAACAAGTGTAATATCCTCTTCTTGTATTGATCTTTGTGTCATTATACACTGTCCTTTTCCTTTATGGCTTTTGTTTTAAAGTCTATTTTTTCTGATGAGTATTGCTACCCCCACTTTCTTGTCATTTCCATTTGCATGAAATATCTTTTTCTATCCCCTCACTTTCAATATATGTGTGTCCTTCGCCCATAAGTGGGTCTTTTGTAGGCAGCATGTTGTAGGCTTTTGTTTTTTTGGCCAATCTGCAGCTCTGTCTTTTGATTGGGGCACTTAGTCCATTGACATTTAAGGTAACTATTGATAGACACATATTTACTATCATTTTAAACCTTGTTTTCCAGTTGATTTTGTATTTCTTCTTTGTTTTTATTTTTCCTTTTGTGGTTTGATGGTTTTTTGTATTATGCTTGAGTTCTCTCTCTCTTTTTTGTGCGACTCTATTGTATGTTTTTAGATTTGTGGTTACCCTGTTTTTCAAGTATGTAAACCCATTACTATATCTACTTGCTTTAGACTGGTAGTCATAAAGCCTCAAACGCATTCTTTAAAAAAAATCTACATTTTCTTATGCCTCTGTCCCACATTTTATGATTTTCATGTCCTCTTTTACATTTTGATGTTTAGCCTTTTCTGTACAGTGTAGTTATCACTTTCACACAAAAAATATTTTCTTAATCTACATACTGGCTTATTTAAGTGTTTTGTTTTCCAACTGTGATTTTCCTATAGATTATTGATTCTTTTCTATTTAGAGAACACCTTTCAATATTTCTTTTAGGATAGGTTTAGTATTGCTGTATTCTTTTACTTTTTGTTTGAGAAATTCTTTCTGTCTCCTATTTTAAATGATAATCTTGCTGCGTAGAATATCCTAGGTTGCAGGTTTTTCCTTTTCAGGACTTTGAATATAGTTTGCTACTCCCTTCTGGCCTGCAATGTTTCTGTAGAGAAATCAGCTGATAGCCCTTTGGGGTTTCACTTGTAATTAACTCTTTGCTTTTTGTTTTGTTTTTTTGTTTTCGTGCTGGCTTTATGATCCTCTCTTTAACATTTGCCATTTTAATTATAATATGTCTTGGTGTAGGTCTGTTTGGGTTCATCTTGTTTGGGACCCTCCCTGATTCCCATACCTGGATATCTGTTTCCTTCTTTAGGTTTGGGATGTTTTCAGCCATAATTGCATCAAATACATTTTTTTTTGTTTTTTTTGTGGTATGCGGGCCTCTCACTGTTGTGGCCTCTTCCGTTGAGGAGCACAGGCTCCGGACTCACAGGCTCAGCAGCCATGGCTCACGGGCCTAGCTGCTCTGCGGCATGTGGGATCTCCCCAGACCAGGGCACGAACCCGTGTCCCCTGTATCGGCAGGTGGACTCTCAACCACTGCGCCACCAGGGAAGCTCTCAAATACATTTCTGATCCCCTTTTCTCTTTATGCTTCTCTGGGATCCCTATTATGTGTAGATAGGCTCACTTTATATTATACCATAGATCTTGTATATTGCTTTCACTTTCTTTCATCTCTCTGTCTGCTATTCTTTTTTTTTTAACATCTTTATTGGAGTATAATTGCTTTATAATGGTGTGTTAGTTTCTGCTTTACAACAGAATGAATCAGTTATATATATACATATCTTCCCATATCTCTTTGCTCTTGCGTCTCCCTCCCTACCACACTCCCTATCCCACCCCTCCAGGCGGTCACAAAGCACGGAGCTGATCCCCCTGTGCTATGCGGCTGCTTCCCACTAGCTATCTACCTTACGTTTGGTAGTGTATATATGTCAATGCCTCTCTCTCGCTTTGTCACAGCTTACCCTTCCCCCTCCCCATATCCTCAAGTCCATTCTCTAGAAGGATACAGGTCTTTATTCCTGTCTTACCCCTAGGTTCTTCATGACATTTTTTTTTCTTAAAACTCCATATATATGTGTTAGCATACAGTATTTGTCTCTCTCTTTCTGAGTTACTTCACTCTGTATGACAGACTCTAGGTCTATCCACCTCATTACAAATAGCTCAATTTTGTTTCTTTTTATGGCTGAGTAATATTCCATTGTATATATGTGCCACATCTTCTTTATCCATTCATCCGATGATGGACACTTAGGTTGTTTCCATCCCTGGGCTATTGTAAATAGAGCTGCAATGAACATTTTGGTACATGACACTTTTTGAATTATGGTTTTCTCAGTAGTGGGATTGCTGGGTCATATGGTAGTTCTATTTGTAGTATTTTAAGGATCCTCCATACTGTTCTCCACAGTGGCTGTATCAATTTACATTCCCACCAACAGTGCAAGAGGGTTCCCTTTTCTCCACACCCTCTCCAGCATTTATTGTTTCTAGATTTTTTGATGATGGCCATTCTGACTGGTGTGAGATGATATCTCATTGTAGTTTTGATTTGCATTTCTCTAATGATTAGTGATGTTGAGTATTCTTTCATCTGATTGTTGGCAGTCTGTATATCTTCTTCGGAGAAATGTCTGTTTAGGTCTTCTGCCCATTTTTGGATTGGGTTGTTTGTTTTTTTGTTACTAAGCTGCATGAGCTTCTTGTAAATTTTGGAGATTAATCCTTTGTCAGCTGCTTCATTTGCAAATATTTTCTCCCATTCTGAGGGTTGTCTTTTGGTCTTGTTTATGGTTTCTTTTGCTGTGAAAAAGTTTTCAAGTTTCATTAGGTCCCATTTGTTTATTTTTGTTTTTATTTCCATTTCTGTAGGAGGTGGATCAAAAAGGATCTTGCTGTGATTTATGTCATAGAGTGTCCTGCCTATATTTTCCTCTAAGAGTTTGATAGTTTCTGGCCTTACATTTAGGTCTTTAATCCATTTTGAGCTTATTTTTGTGTATGGTGTTAGGGAGTAATTTAATCTCATACTTTTATGTGTACCTGTCCAGTTTTCCCAGCACCACTTATTGAAGAGGCTATCCTTTCTCCACTGTACATTCCTGCCTCCTTTAACAAAGATAAGGTGACCGTATGTGCGTGGGTTTATCTCTGGGCTTTCTATCCTGTTCCATTGATCTATCTTTCAGTTTTTGTGGCAGTACCATACTGTCTTGATTACTGTAGCTTTGCAGTATAGTCTGAAGTCAGGGAGCCTGATTCCTCGAGCTCCATTTTTCGTTCTCAAGATTGCTTTGGCTATTCGGGGTCTTTTGTGTTTCCATACAAAATATGAAACTTTTTTGTTCTAGTTCTGTGAAAAATGCCATTGGTAGTTTGATAGGGATTGCATTGAATCTGAAGATTGCTTTGGGTGGTAGAGTCATTTTCACAATGTTGATTCTTCCAATCAAAGAACATGGTATATCTCTCCATCCATTTGTATCATCTTTAATTTCTTTCATCAGTGTCTTATAATTTACTGCATACAGGTCTTTTGTCTCCTTAGGTAGGTTTATTCCTAGATATTTTATTCTTTTTCTTGCAATGGTAAATGGGAGTGTTTTCTTAATTTCACTTTCAGATTTTTCATCATTAGTGTATAGGAATGCAAGAGATTTCTGTGCATTAACTTTCTATCCCTGATACTATACCAAATTCATTGATTACCTCTAGTAGTTTTCTGGTAGCATCTTTAGGATTCTGTATGCATAGTATCATGTCATCTGCAAACAGTGACAGCTTTACTTCTTCTTTTCTGATTTGGATTCCTTTTCTTCTCTGATTGCTGTGGCTAAAACTTCCAAAACTATGTTGAATAAGACTGGTGAGAGTGGGCAGCCTTGTCTTGTTCCTGATCTTAGTGGAAATGCTTTCAGGTTTTCACCATTGAGGATGATGTTGGCTGTGGGTTTGTCATATATGGCCTTTATTATGTTGAGGAAAGTTCCCTCTTTGCCTACTTTCTGCAGGATTTTCATCATAAATGGGTGTTGAATTTTGTCAAAAGCTTTCTCTGCATCTATTGAGATGATCATATGGTTTTTCTCCTTCAATTTGTTAATATGGTGTATCACATTGATTGATTTGCGTATATTGAAGAATCCTTGCATTCCTGGAATGAACCCCACTTGATCATGGTGTATGATGCTTTTAATGTGCTGTTGGATTCTGTTTGCTAGTATTTTGTTGAGGATTTTTGCATCTATGTTCATCAGTGATATTGGCCTGTTTTTTTCTTTCTTTGTGACATCCTTGTCTGGTTTTGGTATAGAGGTGATGGTGGCCTCGTAGAATGAGTTTGGGAGTGTTCCTCCCTCTGCTGTATTTTGGAAGAGTTTGAGAAGGTTGGTGTTAGCTCTTCTCTAAATGTTTGATAGAATTTGCCTGTGAAGCCATCTGGTCCTGGGCTTTTGTTTGTTAGAAGATTTTTAATCATAGTTTCAATTTCAGTGCTTGTGATTGGTCTGTTCATATTTTCTATTTCTTTCTGGTTCAGTCTTGGCAGGTTGTGCATTTCTAAGAAATTGTCCATTTCTCCCAGGTTGTCCATTTTATTGGCATAGAGTTGCTTGTAGTAATCTCTCATGATCTTTTTTATTTCTGCAGTGTCAGTTGTTACTTCTCCTTTTTCATTTCTAATTCTATTCATTTGAGTCTTCTCCCTTTTTTTCTTGATGAGTCTGGCTAATGGTTTATCTATTTTGTTTATCTTCTCAAAGAACCAGCTTTTAGTTTTATTGATCTTTGCTATCGTTTCCTTCATTTCTTTTTCATTTATTTCTGTTTTGATGTTTATGATTTCTTCTGCTAACTTTGGGGTTTTTTTGTTTCTTCTTTCTCTAATTGCTTTAGGTGCAAGGTTAGGTTGTTTATTTGAGATGCTTCCTGTTTCTTAAGGTAGGATTGTATTGCTATAAACTTCCCTCTTAGAACTGCTTGTGCTGCATCCCATATATTTTGGGTCGTCGTGTCTCCATTGTCATTTGTTTCTAGGTATTTTTTGATTTCCTCTTTGATTTCTTCAGTGATCACTTGGTTATTAAGTAGTGTATTGTTTAGCCTCCATGTGTTTGTATTTTTTACAGATCGTTTCCTGTAATTGTTATCTAGTCTCATAGCGTTGTGGTCAGAAAAGATACTTGATACGATTTCAATTTTCTTAAATTTACCAAGGCTTGATTTGTGACCCAAGATATGATCTCTCCCAGAGAATGTTCCATGAGCACTGGAGAAAAATGTGTATTCTGTTGTTTTTGGATGGAATGTTCTAAAAATACCAATTAAGTCCATCTTGTATAATGTATCATTTAAAGCTTGTGTTTCCTTATTTATTTTCATTTTGGATGATCTGTCTATTGGTGAAAGTGGGGTGTTAAAGTCCCCTATTATGAATGTGTTACTGTCGATTTCCCCTTTTATGGCTGTTAGCATTTGCCTTATGTATTGAGGTGCTCCTATGTTGGGTGCATAAATATTTACAATCGTTATATCTTCTTCTTGGATCGATCCCTTGATCATTATGTAGTGTCCTTCTTTGTCTCTTCTAATAGTCTTTATTTTTAAGTCTATTTTGTCTGATATGAGAATTGCTACTCCAGCTTTCTTTTGGTTTCCATTTGCATGAAGTATCTTTTGCCATCCCCTTACTTTCAGTCGTATGTGTCTCTAGGTCTGAAATGGGTCTCTTGTAGACAGCTATTATATGGGTCTTGTTTTTGTATCCATTCAGCCAATCTGTGTCTTTTGGTGGGAGCATTTAGTCCATTTACATTTAAGGTAATTATCGATATGTATGTTCCTATTCCCAGTTTTTAAATTGTTTTGAGTTTGTTATTGTAGGTCTTTTCCTTCTCTTGTGTTTCTTGCCTAAAGAAGTTCCTTTAGCATTTGTTGTAGAGCTGGTTTGGTGGTGCTGAACTCTCTCAGCTTTTGCTTGTCTGTAAAGGTTTTAATTTCTCCATCAAATCTGAATGAGATCCTTGCTGGGTAGAGTAATCTTGGTTGCAGGTTTTTCTCCTTCATCACTTGAAATATGTCCTGCCAGTCCCTTCTGGCTTGCAGAGTTTCTGCTGAAAGATCAGATGTTAACCTTATGGGGAATCCCTTGTGTGTTATTTGTTGTTTTTCCCTGGCTGCTTTTAATATGTTTTCTTTATATTTAATATTTGACAGTTTGATTAATATGTGTCCTGGCATATTTCTCCTTTGATTTATCCTGTATGGGACTTTCTGTGCTTCCTGGACTTGATTAACTATTTCCTTTCCCATATTAGGGAATTGTTCAACTATAATCTCTTCAAATATTTTCTCAGTCCCTTTCTTTTTCTCTTCTTCTTCTGGAACCCCTATAATTCGAATGTTGGTGCGTTTAATGCTGTCCCAGATGTCTGTGAGACTGTCCTCAGTTCTTTTCATTCTTTTTTTTCTTCCAGGTCACTTATCCGTTCTTCTGCCTCAGTTATTCTGCTATTGATCCCATCCAGAGTATTTTTCATTTCATTTATTGTGTTGTTCATCGTTTGTTTCATCTTCAGTTCTTCTAGTTCCTTGTTAAATGTTTCTTGCATTTTGTCTATTCTATTTCCAAGATTTTGGATCATCTGTACTATCATTATTCTGAATTTTTATTCAGGTAGACTGCCTATTTCCTCTTCACTTGTTAGGTCTGGTGGGTTTTTATCTTGCTCCTTCATCTGCTGTGTCTTTTTCTGTCTTCTCATTTTGCATATCTTACTGTGTTTGGGGTCTCCTTTTTGCAGGCTACAGGTTCATAGTTCCCGTTGTTTTTGGTGTCTGTCCCCAGGTGGCTAAGGTTGGTTCAGTGGGTTGTGTAGGCTTCCTGGTGGAGGAGACTAGTGCCTGTGTTCTGGTGGATGAGGCTGGATCTTGTCTTTCTGGTGGGCAGGTCCACGTCTGGTGGTGTGTTTTGGGGTGTCTGTGGCGTTATTATGATTTTAGGCAGCCTCTCTGCTAATGGGTAGGGTTGTGTTCCTGTCTTGCTAGTTGTTCGGCATAGGATGTCCAGCACTGTAGCTTGCTGGTCGTTGAGTGAAGCTGAGTGCTCGTGTTGAGATGGAGATATCTGGGAGATTTTTGCCATTTGATATTATGTGGAGCTGGGAGATCTCTTGTGGACCAGTGTCCTGAAGTTGGCTCTCCCACCTCAGAGGCACAGCTCTGACTCCTGGCTGCAGCACCAAGAGCCTTTCATCCACACAGCTCAGAATAAAAGGGAAAAGAAGTAGAAAGAAAGAATTAGTGGAAAAAGAAAGGAAGGAAGGAAGGAAGGAAGAAAGAAGGGAGGGAGCGAGGAAGGAAGGAGGAAGAAGGTAAGGAAGAAAAAAAGAAAGAAGATAAAGTAAAAATAAAGTAAGATAAAATATAATAGTTATTAAAATAAAAAAATAATTATTAAGAGAAAAAAAACGGATGGATAGAACCATAGGACAAATGGTGGAAGCAAAGCTATACAGACAAAATGTCACACAGAAGCATACACATACACACTCACAAAAAGAGGAAAAGGGGTAAAAATCATAAATCTTGCTCTCAAAGTCCATCTCCTCAGTTTGGGATGATTCGTTGTCTATTCAGGTATTCCACAGATGCAGGGTACATCAAGTTGATTGTGGAGCTTTAATCCGCTGTTTCTGAGGCTGCTGGGAGAGATTTCCCTGTCTCTTCTTTGTTCTCACAGCTCCCAGGGGCTCAGCTTTGGATTTGGCCCCACCTCTGCTTGTAGGTCGCCGGAGGGCGTCTGTTCTTCGCTCAGACAGGATGGGGTTAAAGGAGCACCTGTTTCGGGGGCTCTGGCTCACTCAGGCCGGGGAGAGGGAGGGGTACAGAGTGCGGGGCGAGCCTGTGGCCGCAGAGGCCAGCATGACGTTGCACCAACCTGAGCACGCCGTGCGTTCTTCCGGGGGAGTTGTCCTTGGATCACGGGATCCTGGCAGTGGCTGCACAGGCTCCCCAGAAGGGGGGTGTTAATAGTTACCTGTGCTCGCACACAGGCTTCATGGTGGTGGCAGCAACAGCCTTAGCGTCTTATGCCTGTCTCTGGGGTCCGCGCCGTTAGCCGCGGCTCGCGCCCGTCTCTGGAGCTCCTTTAAGCAGTGTTCTTAATCCTCTCTCCTCGCGCACCAGGAAACAAAGAGGGAAGAAAAAGTCTCTTGCCTCTTCGGCAGGTCCAGACTTTTCCCCAGACTCCCTCCCGGCCAGCCGTGACACACTAACCCCCTGCAGGCTGAGTTCACGCCGTCAACCTTAGTCCTCTCCCTGGGATCTGACCAAAGCCTGAGCCTCAGCTCCCAGCCCCACCCGCCGCGGCGCGGGAGCAGACAAGCCTCTCGGGCTGGTGAGTGCCATTCAGCACCAATCCCTTGTGCGGGAATCTCTCCGCTTTGCCCCCCGCACCCCTGTTGCTGTGCTCTCCTCTGTGGCTCCGAAGCTTCCTCCTCTGCCACCCGCAGTCTCTGCCCACAAAGGGGCTTCCTAGTGTGTGGAAACCTTTCCTCCTTCACAGCTCCCTCCCACTGGTGCAGGTCCCGTCCCTATCCTTTTGTCTCTGTTTATTCTTTTTTCTTTTGCCCTCCCCAGGTACGTGGGGGTGTTTTCTTGTCTTTTGGAAGGTCTGAGGTCTTCTGCCAGTGTTCAGTAGGTGTTCTGTAGGAGCTGTTCCACATGTAGATGTATTTCTGGTGTATCTGTGGGGAGGAAGGTGATCTCCACGTCTTACTCTTCCGCCATCTTCCCGGAAGCCCCCTGTCTGCTGTTCTGATTCGGTGATTTCCATTCTTCTATCTTCCAGATCATTTATTCATTCTTCTGTATTATTTATTTTGCTATTTATTGCTTTTAGCTCAGCTTTCATCTCGGCAAATGAATTTTCTAATTTTAATTGGCTCCTCTTTATAATTCCTAGTTCCTTGTTGCAGTGATCTGCATTTCTATCCATAGTCTTTCTTAATTCCTTCAGTATTTTTATTACCTCCTTTTTCAATTTGGGACCTAGTAGACAGGAGAGGTCTTTCATTGTTTGTTCTTTAAGGGGATTTCTGTTGGTGTTTTAATTGGGAGTGGTTCCTCTGCTTCTTCATTTTATTTTGTTACATCTTTATTGGAGTATAATTGCTTTACAATGGTGTGTTAGTTTCAGCTTTATAACAAAGTGAATCAGTTATACATATACATATGTTCCCATATCTCTTCCCTCTGGCATCTCCCTCCCTCCCACCCTCACTATCCCACCCCTCTAGGTGGTCACAAAGAACCGAGCTGATCTCCCTGTGCCATGCGGCTGCTTCCCACTAGCTATCTGTTTTACTCTTGGTAGTGTATATATGTCCATGCCACTCTCTCGCTCCATCACAGCTTACCCTTTCCCCTCCCCATATCCTCAAGTCCATTCTCTAGTAGGTCTGTGTCTTTATTCCTGTCTTACCCCTAGGTTCTTCATGACATTTTATTTTCTCTTAAAGTCCATATATATGTGTTAGCATACAGTATTTGTTTTTCTCTTTCTGACTTACTTCACTCTGTATGACAGACTCTAGGTCCATCCACGTCATTACATATAGCTCAATTTCGTTTCTTTTTATGGCTGAGTAATATTCCATTGTATATATGTGCCACATCTTCTTTATCCATTCATCAAATGATGGACACTTAGGTTGTTTCCATCTCTGGGCTATTTTAAATAGAGCTGCAATTTCTCTGACTCTGAATTTTTGAGAAACTGTTACCTACTGTGGTCTTGAAGGGCTGTTGTATGTGGGAATGTCCTTATGTAGCCTGTGTGAGTCATTTTTTGTGTGAGGGCTGTTTTTAGTATGGATCACATTTTTCCTCAATGTGTGCTGGCTATTATCCCTTTGATAGGGGGTGTGGTTGGTGTTGTGGTGACCAGAGCCTGCACTAGATGTTGAGCAGCACTTCTTCTTTGTTCTGTGGCTGTCACAACCCTGTTGGGGGCAGGGTCTGCTCTCCAGTTTTTGCAGTAGAAGCCTTCAGATCTGTTTCTGAGCTGTGGTGTGGTGTAAGCAGGACTGGAGCTCTCCCACTGAGAGAGGAGCCACTGACTATTCCTTTCCAGATGCTGTCCACCAGTTAGTGCTTTCTGTGGTGTCATCTGGCACCCATTGTGTGGGCTCACAAACTACACTGTTGTTGGCACTGCCCCGTGCCCTGCCTCAGCCATGGTGGATGAGGCAATGGGCCTGGGTGTCCCTTAGATGCTGTACTCACAAAGCCACTAGCACAGATACACCAAAGTCAGGCACCGGAACCCACCATAGTCATGCATATTTGCACACTTGGACCTACCATGGGAGCTATGGAATCAGCCCAGACTCAGGACATGCCTCCTGGTGCATGTACCCACCAAGCCTGCAGCTGCTGACTCTGGACCTGCCCCAGCCACAGGAGCACTAGTAATCTGCTCAGATGTGCCGCAGGCACTGAGCTCACAAAGTGGATTAAATCCACCAAAGTCACAAAGCCACTGAACAGGGCTCAGATTTCAGCCTGGCTTCTGTGGTTGCACAGTCCATGGGGATTTGCTCGGATTTCAGCCCTGCTTCCGTGTATGCGCAACAGCTGGCTGTTGTCTGTAGTGGCAGATTGGCACCCACTGTGAGCATGGGGAAAATGAGGCTGCTATGGTGGGGCCCCACCTCTTCCATCACACAGGTGTTAACAATGTGGCTTCTATGGTGGACTGGGGCTCTGTCCTATGTACACCCCCAATTGTGGCCTGGGCCATACTCCAGCACCTTCAGGCTGTCTGTGCACAATCAGCCCCAGTCCTCTACCCAACTCCGTCCACTGAAGCCTGAGTTTCAGCACCAAGCCCCCCTATACAAGCAGACACGCATCTCAGGCTGGGGAGTACAGCGAGGTGGCTAGGACCATCTATCCTGGTGTCTCTTTGTTATGCCTGCTGCAAGCTGGCTGCTGCACTCACCTCCAAGCTTCTGAAGCTACCTTTCTGTCCTGGCTGATCCCCAGCTGATCAAGGCAGTTCCCAGGGTGAGGGAACATTTCCTCTTTCACAGCTACCTCACAGGGGCACAGGTCCCTTACCAATTCCTTTTTTCTTTCTTCCTACCCAGTTACATGTTAATCATCTTTCTTGCAGTTTTGGTTGTATGAGATCTTCTGCCAGTGTTCAGTAGGTATCCTGTGAGAATTGTTCCACATGTAGATGTGTTTTTGTTGTATTTGTGGGAGGAGGTGAACTCCATGACCTTCTGTTCCACCATCTTAATCCACAACATCCAACTCAATGAATTCTGTTGATCTAGATTCATAATGTTTTATGAATAAAATGGAATTAAACTTAGGCTTTTTTCCCTATGTGTCTGAACCACAGTTTCTATTCTTGGTCTTCTCTACTCCTACTCAATTCAGGTCTCTTTCTCTCTCTCCCCTCTCTCTCTTTTTTATTTCTGAATAACATTCTTAATATATAGCAATTTACCATAGAGTATGGAAGTGAATTATATATGAAAGACCAGAAACAATATATCAGTGGAATATTTTGCACTAAGTGACTGAGGCACTGTGTCTTCCTTAGGCATATAGGAGGGTTGAGCTCCTTGCCTTGTGTTTTATGTCTGAAAATGCTCTCCTAGTATCTTTCATCACACACTGTTTTGGCCTCCTGAATGCTACTGTTCACTTGGCCTTCTTCTGGTTTCATTCATTGTAAAGACCTTGCAATTGACCCATCCCAACAAAGACTACAAATACCAAATCAGAAACTAACAACTTGTGTTTCCACATGTAAAAGGAGAGAGTAGTACTGGAATTTCTAAAACATTTTTAGAATTAATATGATCAATTGTTGATGTTAGGAAATCAAGGCACTGCCCAGAAAGGTTTGGATTTATGGTTACTAAACCAAGTCCACCTAGAATATACAGTTTTTATATAACATCCTTACTAAGGACAGAGACAAACCAAAACATAAAAAGGAGAGTCCATGAAAGGTAACAGCTGGTTGTAATCTTCGTGAGGGCTGGGCTCTTCCTGTTTCTTACCACAGTATATCTAGTGCCTGGTAGCTCCTAGCGTGGAGGAGAAACTCAATAAATATTTGTTAAAGAGAAAAGCAATAGGGACAGGTCATAGCCACAGACACAGTCACAAACTTAAGCCTATGGAGGAGAGAAGAACAGATACACATGACTTCTCAGGACACAGGCAGCAAAGCTCCAGACTGCTGCTGCCTTGCCCATGATACCTATGATGTATGTTGTCATGTAGAACACAAACTTTCTAGGAATCCTCTTTTTTGGGATTTTTTTTTTTTTTTACTGAACCACTACCCAATGTACAAGTTAGTCCAAACAGAAGATTCTGTCAGTTCTCCAGGCAAATATTCTTAGGAGTGGTAGCACAAATAAACTTTTCTTCTAACTATCCAGAAGTTATCATCTTATCAGAAAGATCTCACACATTTCTACTGAGACTTAGTCCCAACCTCCTTTGTGTAGTTACTATTTATTACAAACTTCTTATATGACAGGAACAACTCTTAAAATCTTAATATGATAATTAATAGAACCCTCTTAACAAATTGTAATGTGCCTGTTATTACTAGTCTCTCACCTGTAAACTGGAAAAGAGGCTTAGAAAAGTTTAATTGAATATCTTCTATAGGCCACTCATTATTGTAAAGGATGCTAAAACAAAAATGAATGATACATGGTCTCACCACTCAAGGCATTTCTATTTTATTGGGGTAGATGGATATATACATAAATACTATAATTAGGAAAGTGCTGTACTTGCACGCTCATGGCATAGTGATTAACACAAATACTTTTGATTTCATGTTGCTCTGGTCCCACACTTTGTTCCGTCATTAAATATCTGTTTGGGGGAATTTTTAAACTGTTCTTTGCCCTATTTCCTCATACAGTTAATTAAGGTGATATTTGTATTTATCTCCAGGAGTTGTCATGAGAAATTAATGTAAACGATGCATGTAAATGGCTAGCCCATATTAATTTCTTAATAATTAAATGATAATTATGATTACTACCAATAAGTTTATTATTGTGAAAATAATGATGAAAATAATAAATTGTCTACAAATGAATTAGAGCAGCTGTCATGAGGAAGATGCATTTGAGATGACTATTTAAGGATGCGTAGGTTGTCTCAAAATGTAGCAGAAGATACTTAATCCTGACAGTTGGAACAGCATGTGCAATGATTATCAGAGTAAAATTGAATTTCCTATAAAACGTTGACCTCCAAGTCAGAAACATGGACATATCCTCTTCCTGTTGACCACAACAAGACCAGTATCCCTCAGCAGAAGATGAATTATACAGTCTGGATCATTGATCATGCTGAGATTCGTTGTCAGCTTGACTTTTAAGATTTGCCAGGTATTAGGGGAGCTTATTTATAGAAAGCAGATGGCTTTCTGTCATTTAATTCACTGAAATTTACTTAGTATGAGGAAGGGAGAAACCAAGCTGTCTCCATGATAAAAGCTTTCTAAATACATTAACTCATTGAGTGGACTGCAGAGGGACAAATAGAACATTGCTTTTAAAATGAATTAGGCTTCTTTTATGTTTTCAAAGAGATAAGACCAAAGTCCTCAGCAGTGAATGATAACATGAGTAGAAGAAATTTCAGAATTTGCTTTATCAAATGAATTCTCTCTCTTCCATAGTGCCGCCTTCCTTAGGAGGTGCCCTCACTGCCTCCCTAGAATAGATAAAGTTCAAAACCCCGTTGCCTGATTTCAAACCGCAGACCCATTCCACTCCAGTTCTCAGATCTCTGCCTTGTTTGTCTTTTTATTTTTTGTATACAATCAAAACTCCAATTGGCTGTCCTCTGTTCTGGTATTACAAAGTACCTTTTGCTTTCTTTTGCAGTAACACACATTCTGCATCATTTTAAAAGTGGCCCCTAGTTATTCATACAACTGTTGTTTTTATTCAAAATTTTACTGTGACATATTTACCAAGATGTGTGTATTCTCTCTGTCCGGTTGATCTCTGTCTCCTTTCTGTCTTCCCTTCCTCTTTTCCTCCTAACTATCCAAAATCCAGTGAGCACTATTGAAGAACAACAGGAAGTGTGAACTTTGGAGCCAATAGTTTTTTGTCCTAACTATTGTCCTACAATAGTTTTTTGTAGTTTTTATTATAACTAACTTATGAATCTTACAAAAATGTATTTTTCTCTCCAATTATCTAATCTGTAAATAATTCTATATACCTCATGGAACTGTTTTAAGTAATTTTAAAAAAGGGTAGTACATGCAAACAGTGGCTGGAAATATAAACAACTTATTACTATTATTACCACTATTAGGTACCAGGGATACAAAGACAGAAAACCCATGGTATCTTCCCTGAAGGAGCTCACTATGTAGGTTTAGAAGAACTTAGAGTATCATTACTTTAGAATAAAAGATATGTTTGAGTATGTAGACAGATAATGAAGAGTGAGATATTATGTTTTAATTCTTTTTCTTTTTTTTTCGGTATGCGGGCCTCTCACTGTTGTGGCCTCTCCTGTTGCGGAGCACAGGCTCCGGACACGCAGGCTCAGAGGCCATGGCTCATGGGCCCAGCCGCTCTGCGGCATGTGAGATCTTCCCAGACCGGGGCACGAACCTGTGTCCCCTGCATTGGCAGGCGGACTCTCAACCACTGTGCCACCAGGGAAGCCCTGTTTTAATAAACAACTTTTGAGCACTTCTGTTTGCAAGGGAAGGTGATTGTGTCTTAAGCTACATGCATTTGAGATGGCCTGGAGCTGCTTGTTTGGAAACGTGCACTGAACTGTGAGACAGCACAAAAGATCACATTGATCACATTAATGATCTTTGGCAGGGACACAGGATGAAAGAGTAGAATTGCCTCATGAGTTGGCCTGTGATTAATAACATGAGGAAAATTAAGATGCCTCGCAGTTGGTCACCTTCAGAACCTTACAGTACGTCACCAGAAGAAAGAATAAGTCTCTCATAGATAAGGCAAGACTTCTTGGAGGAAGATCTTGGAACTGCCCAGTCACTTTGTCCAAGCAAAAGTCAGTCATGATGGGCAACACTCACTATTTGTCCCAGGGTTCCCCACAAGAATTGGCCAAGATTTTGCCAAGAGTGAATCACATTTAATCTCTCCCTTGTTCAATCCTCTTCCTTCCTTTTACAGGTTTTGATTTGTAGTATACATCTTTCACACCAGTCTCCATCTCAGCATCTGCTTCTGGAGAAACCAACCTGTGACAGTGGAATTTAAATATGAGAAGATATGGTCATTCATTTGATACAGAGTAAACGTTTCTAAGTACACTTCTGCATGTGCTGCAAAGATATTTCATACTTATAACAAGCATGGTTGTGGTGGTCTTCATCGCTAAAAGAATGGCAGAGCAGACATACGTGCTTCAGGTCATCGTTTTCAAATTCGAAGAGGCCAAGGTCAGTCTAAAAGAAGTAGCCTACACATGCTCATAGACTTAATGTTAAGGTGGGTCTACTCTTCCCAAAATCTGTCTTCTGTTGCCTTGCTCCAAAAGGCCCTCTAACAACAATACTGATGATGGATGCACAGCATTGTGAATGTACTAAAGGCCACTGAATTATGCAGTTTAAAAATGACTTAAGGTAAAAACTTTATGTTTATACCGGAATTTAAAAATGCTAATATAGCTGGAAGAACTCAAGCCTTAACATGGAGAAAAAGCCAAAAAGAGATCATTTTGAAGTTGGTTTAGAATAGAAATTGGCCACAGCCTTGCTGGGTAGGGGAACTGGGCATGAAAAAATAGGAAAGAAGAAAGAAGTGTGATGACAGAGCAGTGGTTCTCCACCTGTCCTTCACTCTAGGAATTCTAGATCTTTGGATGAACATAAGAATCACCCTGGATTTGGAGGGGGGAAAAAAGAAAAAAAACCTGTCCTCCAGGCTGTGTCCTCAAAGCAACTAAATCAGAATCTCTGAGAGTAGGTCCCAGGCATCAGGTCTTTTAGGTGCCCAGGTGATCCATTGTGTACTCAAGCTTGAAAAACTATTTTATTTCCATACCATTTACTAGTGAATGCATTTTCATCTTAGTGTGTCCTGTTATATACGGTATTCTTTATTGGGAGGTGATGTGAGAGTAACATCAAAATCTTTCATCCCCCAAATTCTGACGTTGCCCTCTTGTTACCCTAACCCTAGAAGGGAGGAGGAAAGGAGAAACCTTCCATGGATGAGAAATGCCCCAGTAGGGGAGTGAAAATGTTATCAGTGTCCAGCTTTGCCAGCAACGACCTATAGCTAAAACCCTGAAACGTATATATCTGCTTCTCTTAACACTTCACCTATTTTTACCAGAAATACTATGGAGCCCTTAAGCTGTTTTTCTTCCTTTCAGTCTTTATTCGTCCACACCTTTATCTAAATACCAGTCACAATAATTACTTCAAAATGCAATTCTGTTTGTCATTCTCCTGCTCAGACTCTTCAGTGGCACCTTTTTTAGCCTCTATAATAAGTGGCTACGAGACCTTGGATGATCTCCACCTGCCCATCTCTGTAGCCTCATCTTTTCATCTTTGAGAACATCCATGTGACTTTCTCCTCCAGTCTCACTGTACCTCTCATTTCTTGTAACACCTCTCCTGTTCCCTCCCATCCTCTCCTCTTCCTTCTGTATCTCTACATCCCTGTCTCTGTCTCTCACATCTCAAGAACTTGACCTGTGCTATTGAATTTGATTAGAATGTTCTTGCCTTTTCGTTGTCTGGTGATCCCCACTCCTCTTTCAGGTCTTGGATTAAACATCATTCCTCAGGGAAGCCTCCTGACATGCGGTATCATCCACTGCAATAAACAAACAAGGCAGTGGGCGTGGTTCAGATATGTTCATAGCAAGGTAAGATATTTTTTTCTTCCTCACTGGCCCTCGAGTTTTAAGACAGTATAGTAATGTCTCTTCTATTCAACACTTTATAACTAGGGCTTAATATTATGTTTGATGCTTTGAAAAACATGTTTCTTCTTAATGATGGAGTGATAGACTGATCTTAGTTTCTGAAGCAAAATAACTCAAAAGGAATAGTGATTTCATAGCACCCTAAGTTGTTGTGCCTTTTCTTCCCAGAACAATTTCTCTGCATTCTCAAATTAGATGGCAAAATATCTTGACGGTGCCTGAAGTCTGAGATTAGTCACAAGAGGATTAGATCTTTAACCAACATGATGATAGCCCAGGGGGTAGATGATTATAGCCTAGCATATCACAAGAGGACTTGGGGGAGTGAACACAGATTTGGCATTCCATGATTTGCTGAAGCAACGGGAATGCCTCCTCGTCAATCTTGATAAAGGCAGATTATAAGAAATAAGAGTAAGGACCATTTAACCCAGTATGTACCACATGTATACCTCCATTTTCTCTAGAGCCTGAGAATATAGTTGAAAGATGATCAGAGAAATTAACTGATCCAGAATACGGTAATATATCATTGTCTGACACCAAGTATCAGCATCTCAGCATCTTTACATGACACCATTTTTCCCTTTATTTGCTCCTGCAGATACAATGAACTGAATCCTCACTTTTCCTAGACTCTTAGATTTACACTTTTAAAGCAATTTTAGCTAGTGCCTAAAGGCCAATAAGCTGAACTATATGGAGAAATCCACCAATTACGTAAAGTTACACAACCTTCAGAGTCTTAAAGAAGTAATAAACTGAGCAAAAGAGGAAGTGAATGTCATCATCCCAAGTTCTGCTCCTGAAATCTGTCCAGTCTTTATAGGTTTCCCCAAAGCATAGTCGTCCACATCTCACTAACCTCCAGGTCAGTGCATGAGTGCGTTTTCAGATATCTCAGACGCCTACCCAAAAAAAGATAAAAGACATAGAACCCAAATTCAATTACTATTATTGTAGGTGCAGGTGAGCTCTCTCTGTTGCAGTTGCATTCAGGGGGTCAGAAAATTACAACCCACAGACCACATCTGCAGGCAGCCAGCTTCCGTAAATAAAATTTTATTGTAATATTATACTCATGGCATTTGTTTATGTATTGTCCACAGCTACATTCAATGCAAAGGCCAAGTCGCAGGGCTGACAAAGACACCATAACGCAAAGCCTAAAACCAACTGGCTCTTTGCAGAAAATGCTTGCTGACCCCTGCACATGTATCAGGTCCTGTTACATCACCAGTTGGCCTCAGAAATAGGGGATTAAGGTCAGGGTGTCTACTTCCTGAGGCCAGTATTGCAGAAGGAATAGTAGAGGTAGTAATAAATAGGCAAGAGATCCCAAAATAGCATTGAATTTCCAGGTAGAAGACTTGAAAATGTTGGCATCCTCTTCAGAGTTAGTAGTTAAAAAACAATATTTCAATTTGAAGAAGGGAATTTCAATCAGATTGACTGGATATATTTAATTTGGGGCATCAGTGGGAAAAGGCAGAAACTTTTAGAAGCTCATAAAAATGCAGAGCTCACATCTTAGGTCTTTCTGAAATCTCAGTACAGAAAAAGCCATTTATTTTTCATCAAATAATTACTGCGTACCCAGTGGTTTAAAAAAAAATATACTAGACCACTGAGTAGTCCAATAAGTGAAACTTAAAACTTGAAAATAGCTGTTTATTTTCCTTAAAAGCAAGGTAATAGCTGTTCATTTTCTTTAAAAGCAAGATAAATGAATTTTTTAAAAAAATTGTACACATATGATCTATAATGAAGTACAATTAATATCATTTAATAGTCATTTAAGTTTTAGTAGGTTACTTAACCTGTTAGTGACCCAGTATCATCATTTGTAAGATACAGATGATAAAGGTCATAATTCATAAGGTTGTAAGAATTAAAGGAGCTATTATATTTAAAAGTCATAAAACACTTTTTGGCATAGAGTAAATATGAAGAAACATAAATAATCTGTTTTTCTTATGAAGAGATGCACATTCAGATATATTACAATGGTTGTGGTAACCACAATCTCACTAATGTTCACATTCTCAATTATTCAGACTTGTCTCAAGGATGTAATTGGTGGTTGATAAAGGGAGAACACTGGTCTTACCTGGTGGAGATTTATTTTATTTTCTTATTCTGTTTGTCTTATGAAAAAAACAAAGATGCCTTTATTTGGCATCTGCTTTTCATTTCTTACTTGTTGGTGGCCTGACCTCTTCTCTATACTGAGTTGTCTTCGGTCAAATTTATTTTCTTCTTCTTTCTCTACCTTTTCTTACTTTCCACAATACCAGAGTTTAGATGTCATCCCTTCAAAGTGGGTCTAAATATTGTGACTGCACTTCATAAACTTTAAAGCACTGGTCAGATATTAATTTGTATTACTGCTTTCAGTCAATGAGAAAGTCCCTTGCCTTTTTGTCCCCTATCTAATACCACTTCCTGAGAGAGATGAGTGCTCTTAGAACGTTCAGCTTTTCTCAACTTGGTCTTTTATCTTCTGATTTTATGCCTTTCCAATATTGTGTGTAATTGGAAATCTGACCTTTATATACAGGAATCATTACAGTAGCTAAATAATGGAAAATAATAATACTTTACTTTCCATAGCATCTTATAAATATTAAATCAACTTTCACAGGCATTGTAAAACTGGACTGTGAGCTTGAGGCCAGAGACCATATTTTATTTATTTCTGCAATCTAACAACTTGCTTCCTCATATCTAGCCATTAGCAGGTGCTTAATAATGTTTAAAATGTAAATGTTCTTACCGTAAAGGCCCTGTGTGGGATGCTTGTAGAGTACCATCTCCTGTAGACAAATGAAAAATAAACTTATTAAAGCAAAGAGCACACAGAACTAGAATTTAGTTAGTATAATTCATTATTAAAAACTGTTTCTACTAAATTAGGGCTTGCAAAGCAAAGAAAAACAAGAGGATGGTTAGGGCTTGCAAAACAAAAAGAAGAGGATGGTTTCTCATGGACATCCTCATGATGTCACTTTCAATGACAGGGTGTTACAATGAATATTATTGTAAAAGAAAGAATGATAAGGCTTTAAAATGGACTGATATAACCAATAGTGACATGAAGAAGTTTCTTGGATTAATAATTTTGATGGGACAAATAAGAAAGTCACACTGGAAAGAATATTGGTTGACTGATCCCTTACTTTAAACACCTATCATCTTTCCAAAGATTATGACAAGAAGAAGCATCAAATAAATAATGACATTTCTTCACTTTAATGATAACTTGGAAACTCCACTTCCTGCAGATAGAATTTCAAAAGTTAAACCTCTTTTGGATTATTTTCTACAAAATTTCAATTTCTCTATATACCCAAGTAAGAGCTATCATCAGTTGAGGAGGTAATGATAAAGTGGAGAGGACAACTCAGATTCAAAACCTATAATCCTGGAAAACTTACAAAATATGGAATTTTGGTCAGGACAGTTAGCAAAAGTGAAACTGGATCTATGCAACCTTGAAATTTACATGGGTGAAGGAAAGAAACTGCAAGAAACAATATTATTGGTCCTAATCTTGGTTCATGGCACCATATTTACAAAGACAATTGTTACAACGGTGTGACCACATCTGAAATATTGTTGGAAAATAAAACCAGAGTGTGTGGGACTATAAGAGAAAATCATGGTATACCAAACCTATTAAAGGAGAAATCTGAAAATCTACAGAGGGGAGAAATGACATTCTTATGGAAGGGAGAAGTGATTCTTCTTATATGGAAAGACAAGAAGCTAGTCTGAATGGTGACAACTATTCATGATGCCTCCATAGCATCTACAGGAAAGGAAGACCAGAGGACTGGCCATCAGATGACTAAGCCTGCTTGTATATTAGAGTATAATAAATATATGAAAGGAGTTGATTGATCCGATCAATATCTGACAAAGGAAAACTCAAAAATGGTATAAGAAAGTGGGTTTGTATTTGAGTAATTGTGGTTTATTCAATGCATTTGAATAATTTGAGACTGCTATATCAAAACCTCATGGTAACTATAAACTGAAAGTTTACAGTAGACACACACACAAAGAATAAGGAATCCAAACACAACAGTAAAGTTAGTCATCAAATCACGAAAGAAGGGAAAACCAAACAAGTCATGGAGATGATGTAGTATACAGCAATACTGATTATAGTTAATAATACTGTATTGTATATTTTTAAAAAAAGGGAAGACCTACAAAAACAAGTCCAAAACCATTAACAAAATGGCAATAAGAACATACATCTTGATAATTACCTTAAATGTAAATGGATTAAATGCTCCAACCAAAAGACACAGACTGGCTGAACGGATAAACAAGACCCGTATATATGATGTCTACAAGAGACCCACTTCAGATCTAGGGACTCACTCATACAGACTGAAAGTGAGGGGATGGAAAAAGGTATTCCATGCAAATGGAAATCAAAAGAAAGCTGGAGTAGCAATTCTCATATCAGAGAAAATAGACTTTAAAACAAAGACTATTACAAGAGACAAAGAAGGACACTACATAATGATAAAAGGATCAGTCCAAGAAGAAGATATAACAATTGTAAATATATAAGTACCCAACATAGGAGCACCTCAATATATAAGGCAAATACTAACAGCCATAAAGGGAGAAATAATAAGCGGCTTTAATACCCAACTTTCATCAATGGACAGATCATCCAGAGAGAAAATTAATAAGGAAACACAAGCCTTAAATGGCACATTAGACCAGATGGACTTAATTGATATTTATAGAGCATTCCATCCAAAAATAGAAGAATACACGTCATTCTTCTCAAGTGCACACAGAACTTTCCCTGGGATTGATCACATGCTGGGCCACAAAGTGACCCTTGGTAAATTTAAGAAAATTGAAATCATAGCAAGCATCTTTTCTGACCACAACACTATAAGATTAGAAATCAACTACAAGAAAAATACTGCAAAAACACGTACATCTGGAGGATAAACAATATGCTACTAAACAACCAAGAGATCACTGAGGAGATCAAAGAGGAAATCAAAAAAATACCTAGAGACAAATGAAAATGAAAGCATGATGATCCAAAACCTGTGGGACAAAGGAAAAAAAGTTCTAAGATGGAAGTTTATAGCAATACTATCTCATCTCAGGAAACAAGAAAAATCCCAAATAAACAATCTAACTTTACACCTAAAGCAACCAGAGAAAGATGAACAAGCAAAACCCAAAATTAGAAGGAAAGAAATCATAAAGTTCAGAGTGGAAATGAATGAAATAGAGATGAAGAAAACAATAGAAATGATCAAGGAAACTAAAAGCTGGTTCTTTGAAAAGATAAAATTGATGTACCTTTAGCCAGAGTCACCAAGGAAAAACAGGAAGAGGGCTCAAATCAATAAAATTAGGAATGAAAAAGAAGTTACAATGGACACCACAGAAATACAAAGGATCATAAGAGCCTACTATAAGCAGCTATATGCCAATAAAATGGACAACCTAGAAGAAATGGAAAAATTCTCAGAAAGATACAATCTCCCAAAACGGAACCAGGAAGAAATAGAAAATATGAACAGATCACAAGTACTGAAATTGAAACTGTGATTGAAAAACTCCCATAAACAGAAGTCCAGGACCAGATGGCTTCACAGGTGAATTCTATTAAACATTTAGAGAAGAGTTAACACCTATCCTTTTGAAACAATTCCAAAACATTGTAGAGGAAGGAACACTCCCAAACTCACTCTATGAGGACACCATCACCCTGATACCAAAACAAGATAAAGATGCCACACACAAAAAAATTACAGGCCAATATCACTGATGAACATAAACACAAAAATTCTCAACAAAATATGGGCAATCCAAATTCAACAGTACATTAAAAGAATCATGCTCTGAGGAGCTTCAAGATGGCGGAAGAGTAAGACGTGGAGATCACCTTCCTGCCTACAAATACATCAGAAATATATCTACATGTGGAACAACTGGTACAGAACACCTACTGAACGCTGGCAGAACTCAGACCTCCCAAAAGGCAAGAAACTCCCCATGTACATGGGTAGGGCACAAGAAAAAAGAGACAAAAGAATAGGGATGGGACCTGCACCAGTGGGAGGGAGCTGTGAAGGAGGAGAGGTTTCCACACACTAGGAAGCCCCTTCATGGGTGGAGACTGTGGGTGGCGGAGGGGGGAAGCTTCAGAGACACGGAAGAGAGTGCAGGAATAGGGGTGCGGGGGGCAAAGCGGAGAGATTCCTGCACAGAGGATCAGGGCCGACCGGCACTCACCAGCCCGAGAGGCTTGTCTGCTCACCCACCGGGGCAGGCGGGGCTGCGAGCTGCGCCTCGGGCTTCGGTTGGATCCCAGGGAGAGGACTGTGGTTGGCGGCATGAACACAGCCTGAAGGGGCTATTGCGCCACGGCTAGCCGGGAGGGAGTCCGGGAAAAAGTCTGGAGCTGCCGAAGAGGCAAGAGACTTTTTCTTGCCTCTCTGTCTCCTGGTACATGAGGAAAGGGGATTAAGAGCACCGCTTAAAGGAGCTCCAGAGACGGGCGTGGCTCAGGCAATCAGTGCGGACCCCAGAGACGGGCATGAGACGCTAAGGCTGCTGCTGCCGCCACCAAGAAGCCTGTGTGTAAGCATAGGTCACTCTCCATAACTCCCCTCCCAGGAGCCTGTGCAGCCAGGCACTGCCAGGGTCCTGTGATCCAGGGACAACTTCTCCTGGAGAACACACGGCACCCCTCAGGCTGATGCAACATTACGCCGGCCTCTGCTGCCTCAGGCTCACTGCACATTCCATACCCGTCCCTCCTTCCGGCCTGAGTGAACCAGAGCCCCTGAATCAGCTGCTCCTTTAACCCCGTCCTGTCTGAGAGAACAGACGCCCTCCGGCGACCTACACGCAGAGGCAGGTCCAAATCCAAAGCTGAACCCCAGGAGCTGTGCGAACAAAGAAGAGAAAGGGAAATCTCTCCCAGCAGCCTCAGGAGCAGTGGATTAAATCTCCACAATCAACTTGATGAACCCTGCATCTGTGGAATACCTGAATAGACAACAGATCATCCCAAATTGAGGAGGTGAACTTTTGGGAGCAATGATATATATATATATTATTTCCCTTTTTCTCTTTTTGTGAGTGTGTATGTGTATGCTTCTGTGTGTGATTTTGTCTGTATAGCTTTGCTTTTACCATTTGCCCTAGGGTTCTGTGTCTTTTTTTTTTTTTTTGGATAGTTTTTAGCACTTGTTATCATTGGTGGATTTGTTTTTTGGTTTGGTTGCTCTCTTCTTTCTTTCTTTTTTAATTTAAAAAACTTTTTAATAATTATTTTAATAACATTTTAATTTAATTTGATTAAATTTAATATTGTTTCTTTCTTTTTTTCCTCCACTTTATTCTGAGCAGTGCGAATGACAGGCTCTTGGTCCTCCAGCCAGGCCTCAGGGATGTGCCTCTGAGGTGGGAGAGCCAAGTTCAGGACACTGGTGCACAAGAGACCTCCCATCTCCATGTAATATCAAACAGGGAAAATTTCCTAGAGATCTGCATCTCAATGCCAAGACCCAGCTCCACTGAACGATCAGCAAGCTCCAGTGCTGGACACCACATGCCAACAACTAGCAAGACAGGAACACAACCCCATCCATTAGCAGAGGGGCTGCCTAAAATCATAAAAAGGCCACAGACACCCTGAAACACACAACCAGACGTGGACCTCCCCACCTGAAAGACAAGATCCAGCTTTATCCACCACAACACAGGCACTAGTCTGCTTCACCAGGAAGCCTACACAACCCACTGAACCAAACTTAGGAACTGGGGACAGACAAAAAAAACAAGGGAAACTACGAAGCTGCCACCTGCAAAAAGGAGACCCCAAACACAGTAAGTTAAGCAAAAGGAGAAGACAGAGAAACTCACAGCAGATGAAGGAGCAAGGCAAAAACCCACCAGATGTAACAAATGAAGAGGAAATAGGCAGTCTACCTGAAAAAGAATTCAGAATAATGATAGTAAAGATGATCCAAAATCTTGGAAATAGAATGGAGAAAATACAACAAATGTTTAACAAGGACCTAGAAGAACTAAAGAGCAAACAAACAGTAATGAACAACAAAATAAATGAAATTAAAAATTCTCTAGAAGGTATCAATAGCAGAATAACTGAGGTAGAAGAATGGATAAGTGACCTGGAAGATAAAATAGTGGAAATAACTACTGCAGAGCAGAATAAAGAAAAAAGAATGAAAAGAATTGAGGACAGTCTCACAGACTGCTGGGACAATATTAAACACACCAACATTCGAATTATAGGGGTCCCAGAAGAAGAAGAGAAAAAGAAAGGGACTGAGAAAATATTTGAAGAGATTATAGGTGAAAACTTCCTTAATATGGGAAAGGAAATAGTTAATCAGTGCAGGAAGCACAGAGAGTCCCACACAGGATAAATTCAAGGAGAAACACGCCAAGACACATATTAATCAAACTGTCAAAAAATAAATACAAAGAAAACGTATTAAAAGCAGGAAGGGAAAAACAACAAATAACAAACAAGGGAATCCCCATAAGGTTAACAGCTGATCTTTCAGCAGAAACTCTGCAAGCCAGAAGGGACTGGCAGGACATATTTACAGTGATGAAGGAGAAAACCCTACAACCAAGATTACTGTACCCAGCAAGGATCTCATTCTGATCTGATGGAGAAATTAAAACCTTTACAGACAAGAAAAAGCTGAGAGAATTCACCACCAAACCAGCTTTACAACAAATGCTAAAGGAACTTCTCTAGGCAGGAAACACAAGAGAAGGAAAAGACCTACAATAACAAACCCAAAACAATTAAGAAAACGGGAATAGGAACATACATATCGATAATTACCTTAAATGTAAATGGATTAAATGCTCCAACCAAAAACAAAGACTGGATGAATGGATACATAAACAAGACCTGTATATATGCTGTCTACAAGAGACCCACTTCAGTCCTAGGGACACAAAAAAATTGAAAGTGAGGGGATGGAAAAAAATATTCCATGCAAATAGAAATCAAAAGAAAGCTGGAGTAGCAATTCTCATATCAGACAAAATAGACTTTAAAACAAAGACTATTACCAGAGACAAAGAAGGACACTACATAATGATCAAGGGATCAGTCCAAGGAGAAGATATAACAATTGTAAATATTTATGCACTCAACATAGGAGCACCTCAATACATAAGGCAAATACTAACAGCCATAAAAGGGGAAATCGACAGTAGCACAATCATAGTAGGGGACTTTAACACCCCACTTTCACCAATGGACAGATAATCCAAAATGAACATAAATAAGGAAACACAAGCTTTAAATGATACATTAAACAAAATGGACTTAATTGATATTTATAGGACATTCCATCCAAAAACAACAGAATACACATTCTTCTCAAGTGCTCATGGAACATTCTCTGGGAGAGATCACATCTTGGGTCACAAATCAAGCCTTGGTAAATTTAAGAAAACTGATATCGTATCAAGTATCTTTTCCGACCACAACATTATGAGACTAGATATCAATTACAAGAAAAAATCTGTAAAACGTAAAAACACATGGAGGCTAAACAATACACTACTTAATAAACAAAAGATCACTGAAGACATCAAAGAGGAAATCAAAAAATTCCTAGAAACAAATGACAATGAAAACACGACGATGCACAACCTATGGGATGTAGCAAAAGCAGTTCTGCGAGGGAAGTTTATATCAATACAATGCTATGTTAAGAAACAAGAAACATCTCAAATAAACAACCTAACATTACACCTAAAGCAATCAGAGAAAGAACAACAAAAAAATCCCAAAGTTAGCAGAAGGAAGGAAATCATAAAGATCAGATCAGAAATAAATGAAAAAGGAATGAAGGCAACAATAGCAAAGATCAATAAAACTAAAAGCTGGTTCTTTGAGAAGATAAACAAAATTGATAAACCATTAGCCAGACTCATCAAGAAAAAAAGGGATAAACTCAAATCACAGAATTAGAAGTAACAATTGACACTGAAGAAATACAAAGGATCATGAGAGATTACTAAAAGCAACTCTATGCCAACAAAATGCACAACCTGGAAGAAATGGACAAATTCTTAGAAATGCACAACCTTCGGAGACAGAACCAGGAAGAAAGAGAAAATATGAACAGACCAATCACAAGCACTGAAATTGACACTGTGATTAAAGATCTTCCAACAAACAAAAGCCCAGGAGCAGATGGCTTCACAGGCAAATTCTATCAAACATTTAGAGAAGAGCTAATACCTATCCTTCTCAAAGTGTTCGAAAATATAGCAGAGGGAGGAACAGTCCCAAACTCATTCTACAAGGCCACCATAACCCTGATACCAAAACCAGACAAAGATGTCACAAAGAAAGAAAAGTACAGGCCAATATCACTGATGAACATAGATGCAAATATTCTCAACAAAATACTAGCAAACAGAATCCAAAAGCACATTAAAAGCAAGTGGGTTTATCCCAGGAATGTAAGGATTTTTCAATATACACAAATCAATCAATTTGGTACAGCATATTAACAAATTGAAGGAGAAAAACCATATTATCATCTCAATAGAGGCAGAGAAAGCTTTCGACAAAATTCAACACCCAGTTATGATAGAAACCCACAAGTAACTGGACCTAGAGGGAACTTACCTCAACATAATAAAGGCCATACATGACAAACCCACAGCCAACATCGTCCTCAATGGTGAAAAACTGAAAACATTTTCACTAAGATCAGGAACAAGACAAGGTTGTCCACTCTCACCCCTATTATTCAACATAGTTTTGGAAGTTTTAGTCACAGAAATCAGAGAAGAAAAAGAAATAAAAAGAATCCAAATTAGAAAAGAAGAAGTAAAGCTGTCGCCCTTTGCAGATGACATGATTCTATTCATAGAGAATCCTAAAGATGCTACCAGAAAACTACTAGAACTAATCAATGAATTTGGTAAAGTTTCAGGATACGGAATTAATGCACAGAAATATCTTGCATTCCTATACACTAATGATGAAAAATCTGAAAGTGAAATTAAGAAAACACTCCCATTTACCACTGCAACAAAAATAATAAAATATCTAGGAATAAACCTACCTAAGGAGACAAAAGACCTGTTTGCAGAAAACTATAAGACACTGATGAAAGAAATTAAAGATGATACAAATAGATGGAGAGATATACCATGTTCTTGAATTGGAAGAATGAACATTGTGAAAATGACTCTACTATCCAATGCAATCTACAGATTCAATGCAATCCCTATCAAATTAGCACTGGCATTTTCCACAGAACTAGAACAAAAAATTGCACCATCTGTATGGAAACACAAAAGACCCCGAATAGCCAAAGCAATCTTGAGAAAGAAAAGTGGAGCTGGAGGAATCAGGCTCCCTGACTTCAGACTGTACTACAAAACTACAGTAATCAAGACAGTATGGTAGTGGCACAAAAACAGAAATATAGATCAATGGAACAGGATAGAAAGCCCGGAGATAAAGCCACGCAATATGGTCACCTTATCTTTGATAAAGGAGGCAAGAAGATACAGTGGAGAAAAGGCAGTCTCTTCAATAAGTGTTGCTGGGAAAACTGGACAGCCACATTTAAAAGAATGAAATTAAAACACTCGCTAACATATACAGAAATAAACTCAAAATGGATTAAAGACCTAAATGTAAGGCCAGACACTATCGAACTCTTAGAGGAAAACACAGGCAGAACACTCTATGACATAAATCACAGCAAGTTCCTTTTTGACCCACCTCCTAGAGAAATGGAAACAAAAACAAAAATAAACAAATGGGACCTAATGAAACTTCAAAGCTTTTGCACAGTAAAGGGAACCATAAACAAGATGAAAAGACAACCCTCAGATGGGAGAAAATATTTGCAAATGAAGCAACTGACAAAGGATTAATCTCCAAAATATACAGGCAGCTCATAGAGCTGAATATCAAAAAAACAAACAACCCAATCCAAAAATGGGCAGAAGACCTAAATAGCCATTTCTCCCAAGAAGATATACAGATTGCCAACAAACACATGAAAGAATGCTCAACATCATTAATCATTAGAGAAATGCAAATCAAAACTACAATGAGAGATCATCTCACACCGGTCAGAATGGCCATCATCAAAAAACCTACAAACAATAAATGCTGGAGAGGGTGTGGAGAAAAGGGAACCCTCTTGCACTGTTGGTGGGAATGTAAATTGATACAGCCACTATGGAGAACAGTATGGAGGTTCCTTAAAAAACTACAAATAGAACTACCATCTGACCCAGCAATCCCACTACTGGGCATATACCCTGAGAAAAGTATAATTCAAAAAGAGTCATGTACCAAAATGTTCATTGCAGCTCTATTTACCATAGCCAGGACATGGAAGCAATCTAAATGCCCATCAACAGATGAATAGATAAAGAAGATGTGGCACATATATACAATGGAATATTAGCCATAAATGGAAATGAAATTGAGTTATTTGTAGTGAGGTGGATGGACCTAGAGTCTATCATACAGAGTGAAGTAAGTCAGAAAGAGAAAAAGAAATACAGTGTGCTAACACATATATATGGAATCTAAAAAAAAAAAAGGTCATGAAGAACCTAGGGGTAAGATGGGAATAAAGACATAGACCTACTAGAAAATGGACTTGTTCTGGGGAGGGGGAAGGGTAAGCTGGGATAAAGTGAGAGGCATGGACATTTATACACTACTGAATGTAAAATAGATAGCTAGCGAGAAGAAGCCTTATACCACAGGGAGATCAGCTTGGTGCTTTGTGACCACCTAGAGGGGTGGGATGGGGGGGTGGGAGGGAGGGAGATGCAAGAGGAAAGAGAGATGTGGACATATGTATATGTATAACTGATTCACTTTGTTATAAAGCAGAAACTAACACTCCATTGTAATGCAATTATACCCCAATAAAGATGTAAAAAAAAAAAAAGAATCATGCTCCATGATCAAATGGCATTTTTCCCGGGATGAAAGGATTTTTCAGTATCCCCAAATCAATCAATGTGATACACCATGTTAAGAAATTGAAGAATAAATACCATATGATCTTCTCAATAGATGTATAAAAAGCTTTTGACAAAAATTCAACACCCATTTATGATGAATATTCTCTAGAAAGTGGGCATAGAGGGAACATACCTCAACACAATAAAGGCCATATATGACAAACCTACAGCCAACATCATATTCACGTTGAAAATCTGAAAGCATTTCTTCTAAGATCAGGAACAAGACAAGGTTGTCTACTCTCAGCACTATTATTTAACATAGTTTTGAAATTCCTAGCTATGGCAATCAGAGAAGAAAAAGAAATAAAAGGAATCCAAATTGGAAAAGAAGTAAAGCTGTCACTGTTTGCAGATGACATGATACTATATATAGAAAATCCTAATGACACTACAAGAAAACTACTAGAGCTCATCAACTAATTTGGTAGAGTTGCAGGATGAAAAATTAATACAAAAAAATCTGTTGCATTTCTATACATTTCTATACAATGAAAGATCAGAAAGAGAAATTAAAGAAACAATCCAAAGCATCAGAAAGAATAAAATACCTAGGAATAAACCTACCTAAGGAGGCTAAAAGACCTGTAGTCTGTAAACTCTAAGATGCTGATGAAAGAAATAGATGATGACAGAAGCAGATGGAAAGATGCACCATGTTCTTGGATTGGAAGAATCAACGTTGCAAAAGCGACTGTACTATCCAAGGCAATCTACATATTCAATGAAATCCCTATCAAATTACCAATGGCATTTTTCACAGAAATAGAACAAAAATTTTACAGTTTGTATGGAGACACAAAAGACCCCGAATAGCCAAAGCATTTTGCGAAAGAGGAACAGAGCTGGAGGTATTATGCTCCCTTGCTTCAGACTATTCTACAATGCTACAGTTATCAAAACAGTATGAAATGGGAAGAAAAACAGACACACAGAGCAATAGAACAGAATAGAGAGTCCTGAGATAAACCTACACACTTACAGTCAATTAGTCTACAATAAAGGATGCAAGAATACACAATAGAGAAAAGACAGTCTTTTCAATAAGTGGTGCTGGGAAAACTGGAGAGGTATATGTAAAAGAAGGAAATTAGAACATTTTCTCACACCATATACAAAAATAAACTCAAAATGGTTAAAGATCTAGGGCTTCCCTGGTGGCGCAGTGGTTGGGAGACCGCCTGCCTATGCAGCGGACACGGGTTCGTGCCCCGGTCCGGGAAGATCCCACATGCCGCGGAGCGGCTGGGCCCATGAGCCATGGCTGCTGGGCCTGCACGTCCGGAGCCTGTGCTCTGCAATGGGAGAGGCCACAACAGTGAGGCCCGCGTACCGCAAAAAAAAAAAAAGGTTAAAGGTCTAAACGTAAGTCTTTTAACTATGAAACTCCTAGAAAAAACATAGGCAGAACACACTCTTTGACATAAATCGCAGCAATATCTTTTTTGATCCATTTCCTAGAGTAATGGAAATAAAAACAAAAATAAACTAATGGGACCGAATGAAACTCAAAAGCTTTTGCACAGCAAAGGAAACCATAAACAAAATGAAGAGACAGCACATAGAATGGGGGAAAAATTTGCAAATGATATGACCAAAAAGTAATCTCCAAAATTTACAATGAGCTCATGAAGCTCACTAAAAAAAAAAAAAAAAATGGGCAGAAGACCTAAATAGGCATTTCTCTGAAGAAGACATACAGATGGCCAATAGGCACATGAAAAGGTGTTCAACATCGCTAATTATTAAAGAAATGCAAATCAAAACTACAATGAGATATCACCTCATACCAGTCAGAATGGCCATCATCAAAAAGTCTACAAACAGTAAGTGCTCTAGAGAGTGTGGAGAAAAGGGACCCTCCTACACTGTTGCTGAAATGTAAATTGGTACAGTCACTATGGAGAACAGTATGGATTTTCCTTAAAATCCTGAAAATAGAGCTACCATATGATTCAGCAATCCCACTCCTGGGCATGTTTCTGGAGAAAAACATGGTTCAAAAGGATACATGCACCCCAGTGTTCATTGCAACACTGTTTGCAATAGCCAGGACATGGAAGCAACCTAAATATCCATCTAACAGATGGATAAGGAAGATGTGGTACATGTATACAATGGAATATACTCAGCCATAAAAAAGAATGAAATAATGCCACTTGCAGCAACAAGGATGCAACTAGAGATCATCATACTAAGTGAAGTAAGTCAGACAGAAGTGCAAATATATGATATCGCTTATATGTAGAATCCACAAAAAATGATACACATGAACTTATTTAGGAAACAGACTCACAGACTTAAAAAACAATCTCATGGTTACCAAAGGGGAAAGGTGGGGGGGGGGATACATTGGCAGTTTGGAATTGACATATACACACTACTATATTTAAAATAGATAACCAACAAGGACCTACTGTATAGCACAGGGAACTCTGCTCAATATTCTCTAATAACCAAAGTGAGAAAAGAGTTTTAATAACTATATATATATATATATGTAATTGAATCACTTTGCTGTACACCTGACACTAACACAACATTGTAAATCAACTATAGTCCAATATAAAATAAAAATTTTTTAAAAGGCAGTTACATTTGAGTTTAGGCTTTAAGAACCAGACATCACCCTTATCTGCAAATAAAATAATATTTCTGTGTCCCCTGTTCCCCCATGAAATTAACAGAAAATTTCCATGAAAATGGAAAACAAAACGATTTACTGTGTTGAGTTGGAAAAAAGTGTCAGAGTAATCCCTACCTCCTTCTCCATCTTTGAATCTGCATAACTTTATATCAGCTACATTTACTGAGAACTTATACATGCCAAGCATGATATCATATCCTAGGGATAAAGAGCTCAATAAGATGTGACACCAATATGCAAGAACCTTACAGTAAACTGAGGAAGACAGACAATACTGAGTTATCTATTTTGGAATACTTTTAAGCTAATAAAATTAGAAAAAATAATAGAGATTTAGTGCATATTTTAAATTTGACAAGTCAGCAAAATGTGTCCTCAGACAAATCTTTGGAGAGTTGAATGGAGAACATTTTCCTCATCAGCACATTATTTTCTCTTTAGAATACTCACCATGATGTCTAAGCGAAACTTGTCAAGGATCCACTTCTTAGGGTGAAACAGCATAAGGAAGAGAAGGGAAAAATATCAGGGAGCAGTGAGTTCTTTCAGGGACGAAAATTTGAAATCCTGGTGGGGAAACCAAAGGAGGGCAATAATGATTAATTGTTAACTCCAAATAGAAAGTCATATCCATAGATTTAAAAAAAATTCATTAATTACTGTAATACAAAGCAGCAAAAGCACAGGTACTTAATTAATATTCACTGAACAAATGAATATGTAAATTTTGTGGCTGGAGGAGTAAAGCAATAAAATCCCCCTATCAACCTGTTGAGGATAACAGACATTTCTGCATTTAAGGATTCTTCAACTTTAATCAATAAATTGGACTTTCTGAAGAAAAAAAAAATTGAGATGATTACTAAATTAAACATGAATGAAAGTTGGCTTTAGAAACATTGGATATATGGAGTAATTTTGTTGTTGCTTGTTTGTTTCCCCTGGCCATTGGTATTGATTTATACAATGATAAAAACATGTATGCAAACTCATAAATATGTGTGGTAGACTAATTCCCCACCCCACCTCTCAAGATGTTGTAATCCTAATCTCAGAAACCTGTGACTGTTACTTTTCATTGCAAAAGCTCTTTGCAGATATGATTTAGCTTAAGAACCTGAGATGGGGGAACTATAAGCTAATATGCTTTAAGCCACCACATTTGTGGCAATTTGGTACAGTAACAATAAAAAAATACAGTTGACCAACATTTCAACATTGTAAACTTTATATTCAGGCATGGGTATCCTGTATCTTTTGAAAATAAAAATATCTGATAACCTCCAACCTTCTACCTGTATACCTGCATGGAAACAATTGACAGGCGTAGAGTCCTTTTCAGCAGGTGCATGAGCACTAAAACCATCAGTTACCCTCTTTAAAAATTATTCCCAGCAGCCCCACATATTAATGTAACCTGTATGGTCCCTGTGGAATTTGAGTCATAATCCCATTAGGCCATTATTAGACACTTAAGGGTATGAATAGGGTAACTTACTTACAACCCTATGAAAACATGAGGAATAAAATCAGCATCAAGAGTAAGAGATGCTAGCGGAGGAGGCAAAAGTATCTGAGATGTTCTACAAGGTCATTTTGTTCTGTTTGCCAAGATATTTTCCATAATTTCTACCAACCAACTGATACTTGACTCTCATACACCCATCTCCTTTGTACAAAAAAGTGTAATCATTTGTTGAATACACCATGCCGTTTCCTCCCTTATTGTCTTTGAACGTGCTTTTTCCCCCATATGGGATGTTCTTTCCTTTTAGTCTTGTCAGACTTCATTCAAAACCAAAATGAAGATTCAGTGCTGTGCATAGTTTTTGGGAAGCAGCAGCGTGCTCTTGAGTCCCAACCTCAGTTGTTGTTCTTTCCTCACTTATCAATGGGTCCAGGTTTCATAAGATAGGATCAAATAAAATGCATGTATTCTAGTAATGACCTTATTGATCATTATATTCAACATGCATGCCTTGATTTATTTATTCATAAATATTAAGCACCTTATATATGCTAGACATTGTATACGGCACTAGTCACATAATCTTGAAAAAATACAGATCATTCTATCCTAGAGCTTAGGGCCAGAATTCAATGATGATGTAAAGCTCATTTTCCATCTTTATAACCACAGTGCTAACACAGTGGCTGAGATATTAAGGTATCTGATAAATATTTGAAGGAAGGAAAGAAGAAAAAAGAGTGAGAGAATGGGAGAAGAAAAGGGAAAGAGAGGAACGAAGAATGAGAAATAGGGAGAGATGAGAAAGAAATAGGAGAGGGAAGAAGAGGCAGAGAAAGAACGGGTAATGTTCCCTGAATACCAAGTTCTCCCAACCAAAATTTGGGCTGGACCTAGCCCTGAAAAAGAAAAATAAGCAAGTTTCTATAGAATATGTATAGCTGCCATCTTGACAAAAATTCATTTTTATTTCATGTAGAATATCAAAGAGTGATGCCATGTTTCACAAACTTTCCCACTGAATTATTCTAATAGCAAAGAGGAGTGAGGGAGAACCTCCAGAGTCTCTCAACCCACTAGAAGAGAGGAATTTCTTTTAAGTCTCTGGATTTATTTGAAAAATTCATGTAAATTTTATATTCTACTCATAATATAGCCACTTTAGTTTAAATATAAAAAAACATTAGTTTTCTCTAAAACCTGCTAGTAAAATTTATGCCCTAGGAAATTGCATCCATAGTTACTGTGTGGCTGCTTATCCCACCCAACACACCACCACCTACTTGGCAGTAATGGGCATATACCAGCTTGCAAGGCAATGGACTGGGGAATCATCTGGGTCAGGTGGTCTCTGAAAATGTCCACAATGACTATCACTGGAAACAGTGAATGGGACTTTTTGCCACTAACCGTATAGCAGGGAGAGATGTCCACACAAAGAATCATCTGCTCTTACTTTATATACTTGGAGTCCTTTAAGTATTTTAAAACAGCAATTACTATTTAAGAAGCTCCATTTTAGCTGTTTCTAAATCAGTTAATAATATGTATTTTCCTTTTAATATCCTTCTGAGGAGACTAAAGTGCCTCTCACATTATTTCAATAATCTGCACAACATTTCCCTTTCAAAGATGGACTTTTTCATCACTTAAAGTACCTTATTTTATACCAAGTTAATATCTAATATCAAACGTTTCTCTGGCTTAAATAATAGCAATTTATAATTGGATGGCAGTTAGAATTTGAGCTTTAAATCTAGAGAATATTTGCTATTAAGTTAATACAATAAAATGGTTGGAACTGTAAGAATTTTTAAACTTGTGGGTATATTTTTATTTTTATTTTTTTTCGGTATGCGGGCCTCTCACTGTTGTGGCCTCTCCCGTTGCGGAGCACAGGCTCCGGACGCGCAGGCTCAGTGGCCATGGCCCATGGGCCCAGCCGCTCCGCAGCATGTGGGATCTTCCCGGCCTGGGGCACGAACCCTTGTCCCCTGCATCGGCAGGCAGACTCCCAACCATTGCGCCACCAGGGAAGCCCAACTTGTGGGTATATTATATCTATATTTATGTGTCTATTTTTTTAATTCATAGAAATATTTATAGTAGCAGATTTCTCACTTATTAGGAATGACCAGTTCTGGATGTAATAGTTTAAATAGATATTACTAAGTATGTTGGCATGTATAAATGTAAATGATGCTGCTTCAATTGGACTATGTAAAAAGACATGTATATTTTGCACAACTGAATGTCTCACATACCTGAGGGCCAATTACAAAACTCCTTTTTCTGTGTTTAGTAGAAAGTTTTATAAAATATTTGATAATTCTTTTCCAAAGGACATTGGAACCACTCATTCCCATTATTCAGATAATTCAGCCTGGAAATTGCTCTCTTTCTGTCAGGATCAGAGGATAGTTTATAAAGCCACCCCACAGAAAGAAGGTATTGGTAGTAGGCATTTTCCAGTATGTGAAGTGGAATAGAGCATGTCCCTGACCTGCCAAAATTGCTTGAACATGTTGTAAAGCGAAAAAGGACTATACATTTAAAATAACAGAACTATTATGGCATTTTTAAAAACTTTAAAATAGGTGCAGAGGGTTATCAGCATCTCTGTCTGAAATTAATATAATTATCAGCTTTTACTTTAACAAGTGTTCAGTCCAACATGAATCAATTTACACAAATATTATTAAACTCCTACTTTTTTATGGACTGATGATACAACAGTGATAAAAACACACAAAGCATTCTTTTTTATGGTGCTTACCGTCTAGTTGGTGAGATAATAAATCAGAAATTATCTGATATTTATTTAGCAGGACTGTTTATTGTCAAAGCGCTATGAGGGAAAATGAAGCAGGGGGTAGAACTAGAATGTACTGGCAAGGTGGACTCTCTGCAGGTTTGTCCAGGTATGGCCTCACTGAGGGATGGCAGCTGAGCTTTACAAATGAAAAAGTAACCATGTAACTAAATACCCAAGGAAAGTTATGCTAGGCAAGAGGACTAATAAGCTTGCCTTATTCAGTGAGTAGCAAGAATACTGGAGAGGTGTGAATAAGGACTGTGATAAGTGATAAATTCAGAAATAAGCAGGACACAGGTCACATAAGTCCCTATAGAGATGGTGAGGAGTTACATGCGAGGAGTGTTATGGAAATTCCTTGGAGTGGCTTCAGCAGCTACATTTCTTGATCTTATTTATGGTTAAAAGAAGATCACTCTGTTGCATAGGAAAAAAGTAAAAATAGCCAGGGAAAGAGTGGAAGGTAGGAGAGAGTTAGGAGAAATCATGATGGTCTAGAAGACAGGGACAGGGAACTTGTTGATACTAATATGTATGTTGTGCAGGGATCCAATTTAAGATATGTTTTGAAACCACATGATCATCTCAACAGGTGCAAAAAAAAGCATTTGATAAAATTCAACATCCATTCATGATAAAAACATCACAGTGGGTATAGCAGGAACATATCTCAACATAATAAAAGCTATTTATGACAAACCCACAACCAACATAACACTCAGCGGTGAAAAGCTGAAGGCCTTTCTGCTAAAATCTGGAGCAAGACAACCATTTCTATTAAACATAGTATTGGAAGTCCTAGCCACAGCAATCAGACAAGAAAAATATAAGGTATCCAAATTGGAAGGGAAGAGGTAAAATTGTCATTATGTGCAGATGACATGGTATATATAGAAAACCCTAAACACTCCATGCAAAAACTACTAGAACTGATAAATGAATGCAGCAAGATAGCAGGATACAAGATTAACATACATAAATCTGTTGCATTTCTTTACACTAACAATGAAATATCAGAAAGAAAAAGTAAACAACAAAAAAATCCCTTTTAAAATTGCATCAAAAAATGTAATAAAATACTTAGGAATAAACCTGACTAAGAAGGTGAAACACTTATATTCTGAGAACTATAAAACACTGATAAAGGAAACTGAAGATGATTTAAAGAAATGGAAAGATATCCCATGCTCTTAGATTAGAAGAATTAATATTGTTAAAATGGCCATACTGCCCAAAGCAATCTACAAATTTAATGCAATCCCTATCAAATTACCCATGACATTTGTTTACAGAACTAGAACAAATAATCCTAAAACTTATATGGAAACATAAAAGACCTAGAATTGCCAAAGCAATCCTGAGGAAAAAGAATAAAGCTGGAGGCATAACCCTCCCAGACTTCAGACAATACTACAAAGCTACAGTAATCAAACCAGCATGGTTTTGGCACAAAAACAGACATATGAATCAATGGAACAGAATACAGAGCCAAGAAATAAACCCACATGCCTACAGTCAATCAATCTTAGACAAAGGAGGCAAGAATACACAATGAGAAAAGACAGTCTCTTCAGGAATTGGTTTTGGCGAAACTGGACAGCTGCATGTAAATTAATGAAGTTAGAACACACCCGCATGCCACACACAAAAATAAACTCGAAATGGCTTAAAACTTAAATACAAGACATGACACCACAAAACTCCTAGAAGAGAACACAGGCAAAACATTCTCTGACATAAATTGTAGTAATGTTTTCTTAGGTCAGTCTCCCAAGGCAATAGAAATAAAAGCAAAAATAAACAGATGGAACCTAATCAAACTTATAAGCTTTTGCACAGCAAAGGAAACCATAAACAAAATGAAAAAACAACCTACAGAATGGGAGAAAATATCTGCAAATGATGCAACTGACAAGGCATTAATTTCCAAAATATAAAAACAGCTCATATAACTCAATAACAAAAAGACAAACAACCCAATCAAAAATTGGGCCAAAGACCTAAATAGATATTTCTCCAAAGAAGATGCACAGATGGCCATAAGGCACATGAAAAGATGCTCAACATTGCTAATTATTAGAGAAATGCAAATCAAAACTGCAGTGAGATATCACTTCATATTGGTCAGAATGGCCATCATCAACAAGTCTACAAATAATAAATGCTGGAGAGGGTATGGAGAAAAGGGAACCCTCCTACTCTGCTGGTGGGAATGTAAATTGGTACAAGCACTATGGAGAATAGTATGGAGGTTCCTTAAGAAACTAAAAATCGAGCTATCATATGTTCCTGCAATCCCACTCCTGGGCATATATCCAGAGAAAACCATAAGTTGAAATGATACATACACCCCAATGTTCATTGCAGCACTATTTACAATAGCCAGGACATGGAAGCAACCTAAATGTCCATTGACAGATGAATGGATAAAGAAGATGTGGTACATGTATACAATGGAATATTACTCAGCAATAAAAAAGAATGAAATAATGCATTTGAAGCAACATGGATGGACCTAGAGATTGTTATACTGAATGAAGTAAGTCAAAGACAAATATCATATGATATCTCTTATATGTAGAATCTAAAAAAAAATGGTACAAATGAACTTATTTACAAAACAGAAATAGACTTCTCTGGTGGCACAGTGGTTAAGACTCTGTGCTCCCAATGCAGGGGGCCTGGGTTTGAACCCTGGTCAGGGAGGTAGATCCCACATACATGTCACAACTAAAAGTTTGCATGCCACAACTAAGGAGCCTGTGTGCCGCAACTAAGAAGCCCACGAGACACAACTAAAGAGCCCACCTGCCAAAACTAAGACTGAGTACAAATAAATAAATAAATAAGAAAAGCAGATGTTCATCAGGATGCAGTCGAACTAGAACAAATATTAAAAAACAAAACAAAACAAAACCAGAAATAGAGTCACAGACATAGAAAACAAACTTACAGTTACCAGGGTGGGGAAGCGGGGCCAGTGGGGGGCACTAAGGGATAAACTGGAAGATTGGGATTGACATATACACACTATTATTTATAAAATAAATAACTAATAAGGACTGTATAGCACAGGGAACACTTCTCAATACTCTGTAATGACCTATATAAGAAAACAATCTACAAAAGAGTGGATATATGTATAGGTATAACTGATTCACTTTGCTCTACACCAGAAACTAACACAACATTGTAAATCAACTATACCCCAATAAATTTTTTTTAAATAAAAAATAAAAATAGAACAACCCTATGATCCAGGAATCCCACTCCTGGACATATATCTGGAAAAGACAAAATCTCTAATTCAAAATGATACATGCCCACCAATATTCATGTATATGGCCGCACTATTTACAAGAGCCAAGACATGGAAACAACCTAAATGTCCATCGACAGAAAAATGGATAAAGAAGATGTGATGTGTGTGTGTATATATGTATGTGTATACACACACACACACACACACACACACACACACACACACGCATCTATCTACCTACACACACTCAGAATGGAATATCACTCAGCCATATAAAAGAATGAAATAATGCCATTTGCAGCAACATGGATGGACCTAGAGATTATCATACTAAGTGCAGTCAGACAAAGACAAATACTGTATGATGTCACTTATATGTGGAATCTAAAATATAATACAAATGAACTTATTTGCAAAACAGACTCACAGACATAGAAACCAAACTTATGGTTATCAAAGGGGCAAGTGGGGGTAATAAATTAGGAGTTTGTAATTAGCAGATACAAACTACTATATAAAATAAACAATAAGGTCCTATTGTATAGCACAGGGAACTGTATTTAATATCTTGTAATAAACTATAATGAAAAAGAATATAAAATATATATATACACACATTATAACTGAATCACTTTGCTGTACACCAGAAACTAACACAACATTGTAAATTAACTATGCTTCAATTTAAAGAAATAAAAAAATATATACCAATATATGCTTTGAAAGTAAAAGCAATAAAACTGCTGATGCCTTTGGTATGAGGAGTGGGAAAAAATGGAAAACTAGAATGATAGAAGGTTTGGTCTATACATCTGTGTGAATATCAGTGTCAATAATAAAGATGAGAACAGTGTTGGGGGGGGGATGATCAGTTTGGGGGAATCAGGAGTTGTTTGCCACTCATAAGTTTGAGATGTCAATGAGATATTCAAGTGGAGATGCCCAATAGTTAACCGGAGAGTTAGTCTGCAGGGGATGGGAGAAGTTAAAGGCAGAGCTATGTATCTGAATATTGTCAACATACAGTCCTTATTTACAGTAATGTGTCTGGATGAGAACAGTTTTAACTGAAAATTTATTTAGAGAAGAGTGACAAAGATTGATTCCTGATTTATTTCACCACTTAAACATTGGAAGTAAGCTAGAAGGAGCCAACAAAAGAACTTGAGAAGCAGTATCAGGAGAAGTGGGAGGAGCATCAGGAGACCGAGGATCCTCAGAAGCCGAAGAAGAAAGTGATTCATAAAGAAGAGGTAATTGTGTCAAATGCTACTTTGTTCAAGTGAGATGAAGCTGCTAATCACCACCGGACATATCTAGATGTAAATCTTTGGAGAGTCAGTCAATGACATAGGGGAGGCCAAACTACTAATAGGAGTGTACTGAGTGCACAATGGGGATGAAGAAGAGAAACCTGTAGGTTTAGGCGGTTTTGAGTCCTTTGCCCATAAAGGATCACAGAGTATTGGGGTGGTAGCTGGAGGAACACGGGGTCAAGGGATTTTTAAAAAATGAGTTATGGGCTTCCCTGGTGGCACAGTGGTTGAGAGTCCGCCTGCCAGTGCAGGGGACATGGGTTCGAGCCCTGGTCCGGGAAGATCCCACATGCTGCAGAGCAACTAAGCCCATGCACCACAACTACTGACTGAGCCTGCGCTCTAGAGCCCGAGAGCCACAGCTGCTGGGCCCACGTGCCACAACTGCTGAAGCCTGTGTGCCTGAAGCCCGTGCTCTGCAACAAGAGAAGCCACCTCAATGAGGGCTTGTAGTTGCCCAGTCTGCTCCAATCTCCTATTTGTTCCTTGACTCATTTCTTCATAATAAACTACAATGTCTCTCCTGAACAACTGACCACCACCCAGGATAGAAGTGATAATTGCTACAACTTAATAATTTTTTTTGTCATCTCCAGATATCAACAACAGAAAGAAATCCTGGGTTATTTTTGTTCAACAACTAAAATTTCAGATGATAAGACTGATTCTTATATTGTGCAAATCTTTGTTTTATAGCTTTGATTATGTCCTGACTATGGAAAGATATAGGAAGTAGGTGTTTCAGTTGCTGCCAGTGTCATGTGACTAAAAATTAAAATAAAAATATTAGGTTGCATTAAGAGAAGAATAGGGTGAAAATCAAAGAAGGTGACCATCTTTTACTTTCCTCTTCTAATTATACCAGACTTGATAAATGGTAGTGATGTTATATTTATCTAATATTTTTGGTAGGTTTTTATGTGCCTGGTTCTGGGAATAGAGAAAAAAGATACAATCCCAACACTGAAGAGGCTCAGAATCAAATAGGAATAGTACAGACAAGAAATTGCAACAGTGTGTAAAATGCTCTTACTCTATGATGTACAGGGGGCTGTGAACAGAGCATCCAGAGGGTTGATACCCAATTCAATTCTTGCCCTTTCTTCCCAGAATACATGGTACTACATGATCAAGATGGTACTAAAAAGAACAAAGAGAACATTGTAAGATGAGAAGGGCTGCCACACTTTCAAAGGCTGCATGCTATATGTTGGTTTTTGACAATCAAGAAAATGTGTAGGGGCTATTAAAAATAAAAACAATTAACATATTAACAACATGCTGAGCACTTACTGTGTACTAGGTGAATTAATTTTACCATATTAACAAACTCTATAAAGTAGGTTGCATAGTTTAATCTCTCTTTTACAATGAAGCAAAGGAAAGGCATGGAGGTGAGTTGTTTTTCCAAGGTCACAGAGCTGTATTGGCAGGGACTAGTTCACAGAGTCAGTTCAACTTCAGAGCCTAACTAATGCTCAACTCTGACAACTAAACCAGAGGGCGAGGATGTAGAAACTGTGACTTATGAGGAATCAATAAAATAACTCCTCTCTCTTCATCTCCAGGTTAAACATCCTGAGAGCATCTGAGACGGTGAGGGTCATGGTTAGAACATTTAAATACTTAAAATAAAGCAAAGTATTTTTCCCACACGAGACATTTACGTGACTCCTGATAATAGAGCTAGGAGTGAAATATCAAAGTTATAAGAGACAGAATTGATCTAATAAAAGGGATCCATTGATTTAAAAAAAGTCTCCTCTGTCATTAGGCAGTAGGCCAAAACCGGATGACCAGAATTGTTCAATTATACGTCATCTACCACAATCATATGATTAACTAAAATTAACACATCTCAGTGTAAAAGTGCTTAAGGAATAGAAAAAAATTACATTCCAACTAAGCTTTAGAAAGCTTCACCTGAAGTGAAAAGAAACTTTAATGTATCTGGTCATGCTATGGTTTAGAGCTATTGACTGAAGAATACATCTGTAGAGACTGGTTTGGGGAATCTTCCAAGAGAAAATAGAATGTTAAAAATGATCTGATACAAATTTTAATTGATCTAGTGGAACTGCTGCTTACAAGTTACATAAAGTCTCTGAATCTCTTGTTTCTTCACCAGTAATACAGGAATAATAATGTCTTCCAGAAATACCATACAGAATTGAATTTACTCATAATGCAACACTTTCCACAGTTTCTGATATGTAATACATAGTAAATATTTTCATGTTATATATGTAAATGAATAGCATGGCCTATACTTACTGACAGTTTTTAAGTTGAGCAGTCAGAGAAAGGTACACTTATAGAGCTGAGCATAGAGCTGTCTAATTTTGTTAGCTTGTTTTCAATTAACTCTATTGTTTTTGTAAATTTGTAATAGAAAATTACATTAAAAATTTATCAAATTCAGAAATATGAAAAAAAAGAAACACTGCACAAAAGTAACCACAGTTAACAAAGCAGAGCATTTTATGATGTAATGAACTCTTTTCACAACACAAGGAGTTTTGGTTATTCCTGGTCTGTTTAGTGCTGTAATTGTGGCCTTGCTTTAATGATTCAAGTGTCTTCACACTGGTCCAAACTGAAATTGACTGATGCTGGAAATGGACTGTGTTCTTCTTAAGCGAAACATTATAGGTATGCATTTGATTTAGTTTTATAAATTCAAGGAATCTCAGGAGCATACATAAATAACTTCGTTCATGGTATATGAAGAGTTTTGTTTTTTATATAGAGTATACAGAGCTGAGGAACACTTGCAAAGTGGGGGAAAATGAAGGAATCCCTTTTTTAAGCCTGGAGGTCCAGGCTTTCTCTTTTGAGATCCTGATCTTTTGTTTTCAGGTGGGAGATGTCTAGGCACCAATTATTAACTAACTTGAGGATTTTCTCTAGTAAATTATACAAGTCCTTTTCTTTCCACTTTTTGCACCTCTTAACGTTGCTGAATAGGTTTTTCAAAATTAGAATCCCATGTGTTAGTTATTTGCATTCATGTCAAATGTTTCAAGGGCAAGTAGGACACTCTGTCCACACTACTTTACATCACATATTACAGAGGTACTAATTTCTCCATCATCATAAAAGCTCATGATTATCTTTGGATTTTTTCACTGCTATTTGATTCATAGATACATGTCTGGATGCTGACGTCATGTATATTTTATTAAAACCTCACCAAGCATCAGCAAAGATAACTGTTCATACCTCCAGAATTTTTTATTCATGTTTATCCACAGTGGGTGAAAGCAGCATGCAAAATAAATGAAGAATGATACCACAAATGTCTTTAGAGAAATATTAGAAAAGAATCAGCAGAGAGGGCTTATGAAAGTTGTATGAGCTATATGTTATCTATGCATACACTACAACAGTCAGAACATTTAGTATGTCATGCTCCATACCAGCCCCAAATAATATATTTGACACATAATGAAGTTTTAACTTGGGGTGGGGAAGTAAATTTTGCCTTTATTGTTATTTTTAAAGATGTATTTATCTTTAAATGCGTTGTTTGCTTGAAAAGTCTCTACCTATTTTCACAATCATTTGAAACAAGCATTTTGTATGGAAGCATCAAACATCTATACTATATTGCAATGTGTAAGCACTCGCATCATTTTCTTAGCTTGAGTAAGGCTCAGTTTCCTAATGTCATTCAGATTCCTTTTTGTCACAGTGTTACTAATGAATATTGAAGCTGAAGACAGAAGATAAAGTGCCCAAGACATGGTCAATAGGTTAAAACAGTAGCATATTTAAAAATGCCCATAAATTGTTTCTTTGAACCCAGGAGTCATATGGTGAAGTGGAAGATGAAGGGGACCCCTTCACTTAGAAAGGCATTTTTCTTCTAATTAGCATGTGTCAACCGGGGCTCAGGGGAAAAATACATGATGATATTTCAGACAATGCCACAGAGTAGCTATTCATGGAGTACAAGGTTAGCAAAATCTATAAGGGTATTTACACTCATTTATTATTTTTCTTTATGTCTTTGTCCCTTGGTGAATGTAAAGCATATGGTTTTCTAGAAAGAGAAGGTCAGAGATGGAAAGGAATTCGACATAATTTAATCTGGTCTCTTCATTTTTAAAGATGAGGATACTGCAGTCCAAAGAAGTCATGGGAATTGCTTAAGTTCACATAACTAGTAAGAGTAGGAATGAGGAAAGAGATTGCCTGCCTCCCAGTATTAGCCCTTCCATTTTGTTCTACTCTGTGACCTGAATGACACAAATCAAGTGTATATTCAAAGAAAGCTTCAAATATGATATTTTGAAATTTTTATTGACCCCACTACTGATGATGAATGGTTTCAAATATCTCAACTATTTTCAGACCAAATTCTAATATTCTATGTGGGCTGTGTAGCAAAGTGACATAATATGATATCAGTTTACATGCTTGACTACCACACTGGTGTTAAACATCACTAATTTCACATGAAAAGATGCTCAACATAGTTAATCATCAGAGAAATGCAAATTAAAAACACAATGAGATATCACAACACCTGTCAGAACGGCCATCATCAAAAAGACCACAAATAACAAATGTTGGTGAGGATGTTGGAGAAAAGGGAACCCTCATACAGTGTTGGTAGGAATGTAAATTCGTGCAGCCACTACGGAAAACAGTATGGAAGTTTCTCCAAAAACTAAAACTAGAACTACCATATGACCCAGCAATTCCACTCCTGGGTATCTATCCAAAATTTAAAAAAAGAAAACACTAATTTGAAAAGATACATGCATCCCAATGTTCATAGCAGCATTATTTACAATTGCCAAGATATGGAAGTAACCTAAATGTCCATCAACAGATGAAAGGATAAATAACATGTGGTGTGTATACACACACACAATGGAATACTACTCAGCCATAAAAAAGAATGAAATTTTGCCATTTGCAACAACATGGATGGACTTGGGGGGTATTAGGCTAAGTAAAATAAGTCAGACAGAGAAAGACAAATACTGTATAATATCACTTATATGTGGAATCTAAAAAATAAACTAGTGAATTTAACAAAAAAGAAACAGATTCACAGAGAACAAACTAGCAGTTACCAGTGGGGAGAGGGAAGAAGAGAGGGGCACGTAGGGACTTAAGAGGTGTAAACTACTACATATAAAATAAATAAGCTACAGAGATATGCTGTACAACACAGGGAATATAGCTAATACTTTACAACTATAAATGGAATATAACTTTTAAAAATTGTGAATCGCTATGTTGTACACCTGAAACTTATACAATATTGTACCTCAATTTTAAAAAATCACTAATTTTAAATCCAAGATCTATAATTTTTATTTATGTCACCTTGGACAGAGTACTTGATTTCTCTATGCTTGAGTTGTCTCATTTGAAAAATTGGAATTATGAGTCCCAGACTCATAAAGTTGTGACGATTAAATGTGTTGTGTGCACACGAAGTGTCTATCCAACTGTGTAGCCCAAAGTTAGTCCTCAACATGTATTAGCAACTATTACTGTTATTTCTTATTGTTAATGATAATAAAGAGACATTGCCTTGCCTTGTGCCTGGATGCAGCCCATTAGATTGATGAATTCATCTACCTTCTATAAGAGTGTGGTTTCCATCTTCAGACAATGAAGAGGCATAAGAAGAGATTGGTTAATGCTCATGTAATAAAAAATGAACATAAACCAAAAGATTCACTGTCTCCTTGGCTTCAAACACATAGGCAGATGGTCTGTTTCGACATATTGAATTCCAAATCCTTTGCAGTCTTGTAAAGTTCAATCAAATGAAAACCACATTGTAAGTCATGGTACAGGGAGGCAAATATTTGGCCACAGATGAAATGCATGTGTTAGTTCAAACTAAATAACCTTTGGAAGACAGCCACTACTAGACCAAAAATTTCTTTTGCACAAGATTACTAAGCAACCTATTCTGGCTAGATGCTCTGCAGTACAATATATTGTTAATAAAGTTGGCATCTGGCCTATAGGAACATCCCTTTACCCATCCAAAATAAATAATTTAACTTCAGGGGATGTCCACTTACTTTGTAATCATCCTATATGTGTAACCTACTGAACTGTATTCTGGGAAGAGCTGCTCAAAGCCCCTTTGAGCCGCTTTCTTGATACATATAGTCAGTAGACTCCAAAAGTAGAAATCTTGGAAAAATTGTCCTTAAGACAATTAGTATGAATACTGCATTGATAAATGTAACCAGATGTTAATTTCATGTTTTCTCAGGTGCCACTTAAAAAGTTGCATGTTCCTTATCAGATTTCCATTAAGTAACTCATGACACTAATGAAATAATGTGTTAGTAAGAATGATCCAATCACAGGCATCATGACAATGTCTTCTTTGTTTCCCTCCCTAATGTTCAAATCTAATGGCAACACACCATTCAGAATAGCCAGGGGCCCTAATTACCAAATAGAACACTGTAGCTCAAAGAAGATTTTAAGCTAAGAAACAAACAACTAATTGATTTACAAATGACTTGAGGTCCAAAACTTAATTTGTAAGTAACTCAGGGAATTAAATATCTAAAGAGGACTATTGACTGGTAGAATCATGAAATAATCATAATTGTAGCCATTCATAATGAAGATAGGCCAATAGTTTTCTTTCTCAATGGAGACTCTGCCATGGTAAGCTTTTAATGACATTCTCTTTGATTTATGTTTACATTACATACAGCTTATTGGTCGCTTGCTCAGCAGAATCTTCCCAGAAAAAAAAAAATTACACACAATAATGTTTCACCAGTTATATCTCCATGAAACATATCTAGGTTACAAATTGGACAATAGAAGACTAATTAACACTGATCAGCAGATGTGCCTGCCAAGGCAGTACACTGAGACAAACAAATTTACAACTCAGTTCCTGAAAAATAAATTCACTTGTGACTCCTCACAGGATATCTGGATGGGTATTTAAGGTCTATCTCCAAGGCCCGCTTCCCATATTACAACATCAACACATCAGCCTTCCGAGTTAGATAAAAGGAATCTGATGAGGACCACGTTAACATTTATGTTGAGCTTAAATAAAACATGAAACTAACATCTTGAAAGACTCTGAGCTGAGCAAGGCGGCATTCAAGAATTATTCATGAAGCTTCAGTGCTTCTCGAGATTTTAGTTGCTTATATCTGATTTTACTTAAAGTTCTTCCCTGCAATGATTGTTTTCAGGAAGTATACAATAATAGGAAGGAACTATTTGAGCACTTAATGATATCTAAACACCGTAACTGCCGGATCATCTTCCTTCCTGTTAAATACGTCTATGTGTCGGGATGGGGAGGGTGTTGGTGGGAGGAAAGGGAAAGGTTTACATTCAGGAAAAGCAGATTAAACAGAAGGATCTTACCATGAAAAATGAGGCCTCATAGTCTCCTAGGTTCAGGGTTCTGTAAAGTCTGAGCTATTTTCTAATGATTTTGTCACACATATCTTAGCTTTGTCTTTAAGCAAAGACCCCACTGAACAAGTTTGTGAGTATCTATACTCAAAACCTCCTGCCTGTAACTAGAAGAGAAAGCCATCTTTTTCCTTGAGTTTTTCTTGTCTATATTCCAGACTTCCTCAGTCTCCAGGGAGGAAGTGAATGGTACAAATTGACCCACCCTGGCACCCTTCAGCCTCTGAAATGGCTCAGTCCCACCTGGTCTCTGATAATTACTCATGAGGCAAGCTTTTATCTCCCAATAAACAACATTCCCCTTCCTCCAGAAATTCCCTGTGGCCTTAATTTGCTAAGTCAGAAACCAAGGACCCCTTAGTGACAACAGAAGGTTATATCTATTTCTTTAGTGGTTTATAGTTTCCAAAGCACTTCCACGTACATTTTCTCATTTGATAATGAGGAACATTTAGCTCCACTGAAAGCATATGTTAGACTGAGAAACAGACTGTGGCAGATGTGACATTTATGGGATTTCACACAGGGCAGAAATTAGCATGAAGAAGCGAAGGCTGTTCAAGTGTGTAAGACTCATGGTCCATAATCAGAGAGAGGGTGTCATTTGTATTTACATGCAAGCAGAACTGGAAAGGCTGATCATGAAACATTCAGCAACATTATTTCCCTCCCTCTCTCTCTCTGTTTAAGAGAGGCATGCATTTTTAACTCTAGTGATATCCAAAATAATTTGTGCAAATTTAAAAGATAGAAACGGTTTTGACCCAAACTATGCATTAGTTGACAAAAAGAGGGGAAAAAAGAACACCAAGCATACAAATGCAAAATAATTCTCTCAGTTGGACTTTTTTATTCAGTTTGAAATTAAGACGTTTAATGGAGGGAAGGTAGACTGAAGCAGTTTTTGTGATTAAATGTATATTATGGTATTTATATTTTGCAATGACATGTAACTTTCCCCCATGACACTAAATTCTTTATATCATTTTTTATATACAATTTCTATATCACAGTGCTAATGCTTTTTATAAAGAAAATAACCATTGTGTTTTAAAACCATAGAAACTACACTTTAAAGATTTTATCTTTTCAGGAACAAAATGGCAAATATGTCTTTCTGTCTTAAATTTATATACCCTTCACAGTTTTTTATATGAAAGTGTTCAAGGACATTTTTCTTATAAAATCTGATTCTGAATATGGTTTAGATCACGTTTTAAACAATATACATTTTGGGGCTTCCCTGGTGGCATAGTGGTTGAGAGTCCGCCTGCCGATGCAGGGGACACGGGTTCGTGCCCCGGTCCGGGAAGATCCCACATGCCATGGAGCGGCTGGGCCCGTGAGCTATGGCCGCTGAACCTGCACATCCGGAGCCTGTGCTCCCCAACGGGAGAGGCCACAACAGTGAGAGGCCCACGTACCGCAAAAAAAAAAAAAAATATATATACATTTTGGTGGAATAAAACGTATATTCAGAAAATGTGCACAACTCATAATTAAATCAAGTCAATTAATCTTTGAAAAGTGAATGTACTTAATCACAATATAGATCAAATTTGAACATTACTAGCAACCCAGATGCTTTCTTTGTGCTCCATCCCAGTCATCAAGCCCCTAAAGGAAACTGCACCTATGACCTCTTGACACAGATTAATTTTGCCTGTTTTTAGAAAATTTACCAACGGAGTCATATACTATGTATACATTTGAATATTTTTCCTGAATGTTATGCTTGTGATATTCATCAATGCTGTGACATATAGAATATAGGCAGTGGTTTGATCACTTCTTTGCTATCGGATGTTTATAGTTCAAGTTACTGTGAATGATCTCATATGAATATGTATTATATATATATTTGATTATATTTCTGTTGGGTATAATCTTTATTTCAATTTTAGCCATTCTGGGTAGGTGTATAATGCATCTGGGTATGGCTTTAATTCACATTTCCTTACTGACTGGTAATGTTAGATATCCTTCTGAGTAAGGTGCCTGATGAAGACTTTTGCCTTTTTTATTGGATTGCCTAGCTTCTTCTAACTGAATTAAGTGAGTAAATTAATAGAAACTTTTATAGGTTGATTGCTAGGTAGGTAGACAGATGACTAGAAAGATAAATACATACAAATAGACAGATAATAAAATAACCCTATTTATTCCTGGTAAAATTCTTTATTCTGAAATATATTTTCTCCAACGTTCTCCAATATTTTTTCCAATTGTTAATATAACCACTTTAGCTTTCCTTTAATTAATGCTAGCATGATATCTCTTTTACCATTCTTTCACTTTTAATCTGCTTGTGTCTTTATATTTAAAGTGGATTTTTTTTTTAATCTAGGCAGCATATACTTAGGTCTTGCTTTTCCTCTTCTAAATCAAATCTGAAAATCTATGCTTTTAAAATGAGATTTTAAAACCATTTCATTTAAAGTACTTATTAAGATAGTTGGGTTTAAATCTGCTATCTTTCTATTTATTTTCTATTTGTCAGATTCGTTATTGTTCCCTTTTAATTTTGGATCAATGACTTCATTTTATCACTGATTCTCCATTTTAAAAAAATTTTTGTTTTCATTTTTAACAGTCTTCTTTGGTCTTCATTTTGCACTATTTAGAGTCAGTTCACTACAATTCTCCAATGATTTGAGGGTGGAATCTCAGGCCTCCTTCAGGAGGTTCTGTGTGTCTGAATGATTTGTCCCAGCCATTGCCATCACCAAAGTGTCTGTTGATCAGCAATGATAGAGCAAGAGAAGTGAGAGGAACACACAGCCTTACCTATTAAAGAGGCAGGGGGTTCCTGGAATGAGAACTTAAAAAAACACCTGCTAAAGCACACGTTAGGGTAAAAGTATGAGGGCTGAGCAGTCTGCAAGAAACCCTCCAGGCACTCTAGGCCTGATACGGAGTCCCTTTCCTACTCCCATTTTTTTCTTCAAAGCACTTGGTGAAAAGGAATTGTTAGGTGAGTCCAGATTTTCTTTTCTGTCTGTGGCTCCCAGGGATTCTAAATTGCCATTTCAGCTCACCCTTGAACTTTGAAAATTCATTAAAAGTTAAGTTGCTTTTTTCCCCCCCACCTCTGTAGTGATTTTTTTTTCTTTCCCCACTGCTCCACCAACAGTGATAAGAGCCATGAGTTTGTTTTCTTCCAGAATGGGCTCAGCACTCTCAATTTTAGTTCATTAGATTTCTTCACATTCTCAGGTCACTACTGGGATTTATAAACGTGATTTTGTAGGTTATCCAGCATATTCTCATCACTAAGGTAGGAGCACTGTCTCCTGCAACTTTCTATATCCTAAGAGGAAGCATAAGTCTCTGCCTGATTTTGGATCAAATGTCTTAATGTATCTGGAAAAGCACAGACAGTAAAAATGGCACTGTCTTCCTTCAGAGATCATTTAGCCTTTGTCTGGAAGACTATTGGAATGAAGGTTGATTGCCTTATCCAGTTAATATATGAATTGATTCAAGGTTGAGTTTTAGGCTCTTCCACTTCCTGTTTGACCTACTCTTAGAATAGAGTTGTTCTAGAATTTAAATTAAAGCCTGAAAGCCATATGTGCTTACTAGGGCAGGCCCTGGAGTTCAGTTGTTTTTCTTCCTCAGCATGGCAAGATTGCTAAAGCTCTGCTGGGCTTTTTTAACTTCCAAGTATGAGTTTTTAATAAAAATTTTCACCTCCTATTCCTTGAAGTTTATAAGGTTGGCAAGTGCCTTGTGAACAAACTAAACAAAATAACAGGTTGACTTTTTTACAGTTCTTTTTTCCCCCCCAGGGCTCTCTTCTCCTCAAGCCTTGGAATCCCCTCATTCCTGGTGTGTACGTGTGTGTGTGTGTGTGTGTACGTGTGTGTGTGTATGTGTGTGTGTACGTGTGTGTGTGTGTGTGTGTGTGTGTGTATTCTCAGCCCTGGAATGCTTCTACAAGCTCTGGACTACAACTTTCTATGTCTGTGCCTCACCCTGAGAAGCAGGAGATGTCCTGAGAAAAAGAATATATGAAAATAATGGCAAATATTGGGTTTGCCTCGATATACTCTCCTTTTCTCCTGTGTCTTGATTTGCTTTCTGATGCTTTCAAACTGCTTCATGGTCATTCTGAATGAGAGATTCAGTGTGATACTAGCCTGAAGTGGAGATTTTAGTGATAATTCATAAGTTTAAATTGTTTTTACAGCTGCCCCACATCATAAAAAGTTCTGTGGGAGCCAAAGCAATCTATATGAATTTCAGTTTATTTTAAATCCTTTCATAAGAATTACACTAATATGAAAAGTTACAGCACACATGTCTTATTGGTAAAGGTATAGCAGTTGTTGACTGATGCCATGCATGCTGTAAGTCAGAATACCTAAATTTACTATTGCACAATTCCTATGAATTACCCAAGTTCACACCAGTTGGTGGAAAATGCTAATTCAAAACTCAATATCTGCTCAATCCAAACTTAAATTTATTTCAGTTTTTGTGACATTCATAAATAGAATGTCTATGCAGACATTGATCCAAGCTGTAATTATCCTCAATTCTTCCTTCCCCTTATCTACCACATCAATTCATGTTTTCATTCCTAGTGCCACTCATTCCAATATCTCTCAACTGTACTCTCTTCTCCTTCCCTCTCAATTGGTGCTATTGGGGCTCAGAGCCTCACCCTTTCTTGCTTTAATTATTATCCTCTCTCCTAATTTGACTCCCTGACTCCCTTCACAGTACATCTATCTTTGAAATTGCCCTTCTGAGTTATCTTTTCAAAACACAAATACCATTTCAGTCTTACTTTAAGACTCATTACAAGCTCACTGCTCACATGCAAAGGAATGACATCTTTTAGGGCAGCAGCCAGACTGTGCAGGAGTTTTATAAGTCAGGCTAACTTTTTTGTCTTCATGTCTGACTCTAAACCTATAACCCTGTGTATTAGCTACAGTAAACTACTCCTAGGTTATTACATGATATTGGCACACATAATTATGTCTTTGTCTGAAAAGTCTGTGAGTAAAATTCCTTTATTTTCTTAGGCCTCCAAGACCTTCTCTGTGAAGATTTTTCTTAATGGACTAGATTTACATTCCTTTCTCTGTTCTTCTATGACCCTTTAGACATGGATCTGCCATAATACATATGCATGGTCTATTCACGAATGGTTATATTCTCCAAAGATGTCTCTCGATCATTTTCTCTATCGTCTCTCAGTCATTGATTATATCCATGTCCATGACTCTATTTTCTATGTATATAGCAATTAATCTGAATTGTCTCTCCAAATTTTCCTTCCTTTAGCTTCAGAACTTTATGCACATCACCTTCTCCAACTCCCCTGCTGTATGCTTTATTTACTCCACATGTAAAATTAAACCCAGTACTTATTGTTCCCCATGTTACAGTCTCTATGTTTACTTAATCAAATTACTGGAGCCCCAGTCTGTTTAACCAAGAAAACTTCCTCCAGTTTCTCAATTCATTTCTTTTCTTTGCTTCCTGTATCCATTCAATTATGAAAAACTGTTGAGTCTATATCACAGATGTTATTTAATCTTATCAAATTCTCTTCATTTTCACCAGCACTAATCTAGTTTCAATCATCACTATCTTCTCAAGGGTTATCATTCTAGAAATGTCCCAAAGGACATCACTTAAGATGGATCTAATACAACTTCTTCTGCTTAAAATCTTTAAAAATCCCTCAAGATTAAAATTTAGTTCCCTAATTCGATGTATAATACATTGTATTAACTTTTGAATCTGATCTTGTTTTAACTGCACCTCCCCCCCCAAATCTTTTAATATATATATACATGTTAATATCTAACCAAAGACATCATATAGTCACGTTATTTTTTTCTACCTGAAAGCATTTCTTTTTTTAACTGGACAATAATCTTTTTCATTCATAAAAGCCACATCAATTTTAATCCTCTCTGTGAAGCTGTACATAACTCCCGCAAGCAAAGTAGTTATTCCATTCATTCTACAAATATTAATTCAGTATCTACTTGGTACCAGGTACAACTGTACTTGGTACCAGGTACAATTTCTCACTTGGTACCAGGTACAACAATTCAGTATCTACTTGGTACCAGGTACAACTTGGTACCAGGTACAACATCATTCTTAGATGAACAAAACAAATGAAAACAAACCTTAATGAACAAAATAAAAATTCCTGTCTTCATGAGTTTTATAGCCTAATGGGGAAGAAAGAAAATAAGCATAAAAATAAGTGTATTTAAAAGTTTGTGAAAAGATCAAACGAAAGAGCAGAGGAGGCTAAGGGGTAGGAAATGCTGAGGGGATTGGATGCGTAGAAGTTTTCAACAGGTGATCAGAGTAGGACTCTTTGAGAAGACAGCATTTGAGCAAAGACTTGAAGGAGCTGAGAGGATAAACCAAGTCAGTTGCTAAGGAAGAGTGGTCTAGGCAGAGAAGCAAGCTTGTACAATTAGGCTAAGATAGGAATACATGTGCCATGTTTGAGAAACAGCAAAAAAGTTGGATTGGAGTGATTAGAGGGAAAGAGTAGGAGATGGGAGTCATAAAGCTGTATGGAAAAATCAATTGCATATGGCTTTGTAGGCTATGGTAAGGATTTTGGCTTTAATCCTGAGTTAACATGTGAGCAATGCAGAAGTTTAAGAAATAACATGGTCTTAGGGTAAGGATATCCGACATTAGCCCCCAAAGAACTTTATACTTATCTTTATTGTAACACTTAACACGATGTATTTAATTGTCAAATTGAATCTCTCTTATCCCTGTCCGATATTCTGAAGTTCTTGAGAATATGAATCATGTTATATTTGTCTTTGTACCCACAGGTATAAGTCTATACTTATAAGCCAGGACATTGCATGTGGCCAATAAATTCAGATGTAGATTTAATTACAAAATATTGCCTGTCCAGGATGTGTCAGGCACAGAGGTAGATGCTGTTGCATATTAATTCAAATCACAGTAGAAGTCAGAGGTAATTTATGCATGCACTGATAGCTGCACACATTCCATGCACATGGTTATTTCATTCACCTTTGGGTGACTTAAATAATCATCTTCTGCTGCAAAGTCCTAACTTGGACAAAGAAGCACTGTATCTCTTTCCAAATATCACCTGAAACCCCTATATGATTTGAGTAAGACAGAAAAAAAAACCCACCTTTAAGCCATAATAAGACCTGTCGTTATTGTGAGACTTTATCTATATTTTAATGACCTTATTTTTTTCATAAGAACTCTAAGAGGTATGTAATACTATTTCCATTTTCATAATGTAAATGCTAATTCTTACTAAGAATTAGGATTTGAACCCAAAGGTATCTCTTTCAGATTGTCAATGTCTTTTTGCCTCATCACTCCGTTCATCAGAAGGTCTCTACGTTACAGGAAATTTATGCATCTGTATTACAGAGATATGTATCTTGACATATATTTATAGACCTAAGTACACTTATATAGAACTTATATGAAAAAAAATTACTACTGCATTTAGGAAAACTGCCTTGTATTTAAAAAGAATGTTTTGTGTCAGTGGCGAAGAATGAGATTTTGTCATATCCAAAGAACTGAAGATAGGTTTAGGAGCTTATTTTCCTCGTTCTGGAAATTCTGATTACTTCAGTGAGATCCCATATCAATTCCTCACTTTGGCTTAATGTGTCTCTTAGAATGCTTCGAAAGATACATGGGACTTTAAATTGCAACCTTGGTTCTTTTTACCTCTTCATAGTAGAAATAAGCCTTAGCGATTTTTCTTTCTTCTGCCTCTCCCTATTACCTGAGTGCTCTCCTTGTCCAAGGCCACTCTATTCTCACCTGAAGAATAGCACTTATCACTTCCTCAAATGGCTCTGGTGAGGGACAATTCTAACAGATACATAAGAACAATTCCGACCAACAGTGTATGTATAGATACATACATACATACATACATGCCTATCTACATATATACATACATATACAGGATAGGCTCTGTGTGTATATGTGTATTTGCATATAGTTGTTACAAATCTTAAACTCCAAAATGAGACAAACTGAGATTAGAATCTCAATTCTGCTGTCATCTTAGCAGCATGAATGTCAGCCAGTAACAAGCTCCCTAAAATTCAGTCTTCAAATGTGTAGAAGTAATGTTGCCAGCTTTAGAAGTTATTGTAAGAATATAATGATGCAATATAATTAAAAGCAATAGTGGAGACTAATATTACTTATTTAATAATAGTAGCTTTCTTTTTATATATATATATATATATAATTTAATTTATTTTTTGGCTGCATGGGGTCCTCGTTGCTGCGTGTGGGCTTTCTCTAGCTGCGGCGAGTGGGGGCTTCTCTTCGTTGTGGTGCGTGGGCTTCTCATTGCGGTGGCTTCTCTTGTTGCGGAGCACAGGCTCTAGGTGCGCGGGCTTCGGTAGTTGTGGCTCGTGGGCTCTAGAGTGCAGGCTCAGTAGTTGCGGTGCATGGGCTTAGCTGCTCCGCAGCATGTGGAATCTTCCGGGACCAGGTCTCTTACCCATGTCCCCTGCACTGGCAGGCGGATTCTCAACCACTGTGCCACTAAGCATGTCCCAATAATAGCAGCTTTCTAACGGTAAATGACTAACCTATGTGTTAATATCTAGTATTTCCATGTACAGATCACATTAACTTGAGTAGGTCTGAATGCAAAGTAATGGGTCAATATTAAATCAGTTTTCATAACAGAGCATTTGTAATACAACCATTTATGCAAACAGGGCGTTAAATTCCTTTGTTTTATAAACTCATTGCTATAAACTGAAATCTTACAGAGTGGCAGTGTATTGCCATGTTAAAGGAACTTGCTTCTCAACACTTTCTCTTGACAGCTGACTATTCTTTCCAATTTCCTGTGATTTACACATCTGTCCATTGTGATGGGAAGCCATGCCGATAAGTGGGCAGAGGTGGGCCATGCATCGATCTCTGTGACACGCCATTAGCCATCTTCTTTCACTTAATATTATCTGACGAGTCTTGACCAGTTCAATCTTCCCTCTGAAGACACTGTGTTTAATAGAATTAGAATTCCCCGTGCTCTCATGTCATGCTTTAAGCTTAGGCAGATTCAAAGTTCTCTCTTCTTAATTCTAAGTCATTTTAGCTAATTCTCCATTCCTTTTAAATCTCTATACTAAATGAAAGGCAAAACATTTCCACTGGCCTGGATAAAATTTGTCAGTCAGTCTTTCGGAAATTTCAGAGTGCTAACTGAACTATTTTGTAGAATTGTTCAGAATTGTTTAGCAATTTGGAACTTTTATCTTTGTTGTTTGCAACACAATTATGAATTCATATTTTAAAATATATCATACTAGTTTTGTCAATGGGAAATAATTTGTTTATTTTGAAATTCCTTTCTTTTCTAAATCAACATATGGTAGGACTAAGAAAGTTGTAGTGACCCAAGATCAATTCTTTCCAACAGAAAAAAATCTGCAACTTTTTGTTCACAATTGATTTTTGGTTTTTCTTTGCTTACTAAGATGAAGTTTCCACCATAAAATTAAATGTCTATTTGTAAACAGACACCAACATTTCCCTAATCAGCAATTCTCTCATTATTCAGGATTTCAGAGTAGACAGCTTATTAGGGAAATCAGAGGGTAAATTTTATCAAAAATATATTCTGTTGAGAAATAAACACAGTATAAGTCATAGCATTAATATGCATCTAATAAATACTAGTATCTATTTCTTTCCCTTCCGCCCCCCAGGTGATATCAGTGAACTGTATCTTTTAATGTCTACAATGAGTGTCTGGGGCTTCCCTGGTGGCACAGTGGTTACGAATCCACCTGCCAATGCAGGGGACATGGGTTCGAGCCCTGGTCTGGGAAGACCCCGTATGCCGCAGAGTAACTAAGCCCGTGTGCCACAACTACTGAGCCTGCGCTCTAGAGCCTGCGCGCCACAACTACTGAAGCCCGTGCACCTAGAGCCCATGTTCTGCAACGAGAGAAGCCACCACGATGAGAAGCCAGCGCACCACAACAAGGAGTAGCCACCACTCACTGCAACTAGAGAAAGCCGGTGCACAGCACAAAGACCCAACACAGCCAAACATAAATAAATACAATGAGCATCTGAGGTAGTATTTGTTGGTCTCATTCTACACATGAGAAAAATAAGGCAAAAAATAAAATTAAATTAACTTAGCAATGTTATACACATAAAATATTTTGACTTCTGCCTGTTCCCTTCCCAGATCACCCCAGGATATTGAAGGCAATTCTTAGAATCTGGCTGACCGTTTTCAGGCATTGAAAACGGCACTGCCTGAAAGGACTCATTTGTAAAATAACGAGAGAAATGATAATAACTACTCAAAAATAACCACAATTGCTGAATGACTTGTAATGATAGCAAGGGAGATCAGTGATCAGAGGCCCACAATGACAGTAAATAGGTCATGCGACAGTTTGCATATGTTTGCATATTTGCCTATGTGGGTGCAAGTGTGGGTGTGGGTGGGTGAGTGTACATCCCAGTCTCCAATGGCTTTCCATTGAATAAGTGGAAATGAAAAAAAATTTTAACACTAGACAGACTTTATCCTACAAATTCCCTTCAATCTCTAATATCATTCACACTGTATTATTGGGACTCATTAAAATATCCTCCTTCGATAGCGGTAATTATGGTTCTCTCCACCCTTGTAGCAGGCCTTTCCCTCCATTCTACCTGTGGAAAACTTAACCTAAATACCAGGTTCTCTTTGAAGCTTTTCTTGAATAGTGTTTTTGTTTCTCCTTGCTACTGCAAGAAGTCAACACAAGCTGGCTTAGAACAACATAAATTTATTATCTGAGAGTTCTATAAGTCAGAAGTCTCACTGGGCTACAATCAAGGTTTTAGTAGGGCTGCATTCCTTCTGGAAGCTCTAAGGGAGAATCCATTTCCTTGCCTTTCCATATCTGAGAGGCTGTCTGAATCCCTCGGCTCATGTTCCTTTCTTCCCCATTCACAGTCAGCAGTATAGCCTTTTCAACCTCCTCTCTGACTCTGATCCTCTTAGAAAGTCCTTTGTAATTACCTTAGGCCCACCTGAATAATCATGGATAATCTTCCCATCTCAAGATCCTTGATTCATCACATCTGCAAAGTACAAAATATCTTTTGCCATGCAAGGTAATATATATTCGCAAGTTCTGAGGATTGTAACTTGGGCATCTTTAGGGGAGACGATATTCTACCTACTACAGAGGGAAATCAATCTTGTCTCTGTCATTACATTTCCATTAAGAGTTTATACCACTATTATATTTTAAACTAACATAGATTTATGGGCGTTGCTTTTAGTTGTGGTTTCATTTCATCTCCTGCCTTCTAAGTTAGAATCCCAGAGGGCATTGAAATCTTATCTCTTCAATTCAACTGGAGATATCTGAGGATATTCCTACCTCCTGGACACCTTTTGATTCCCAGAACATCCGACATGAGTTCAGTTTATTAAATTGAACTTAAAAGTTTTGAGAGAGACTAATTCAACTATGAGTCAGTCAAAGCAAAAGCAGCAACAGACAATGGAGTTCCTTTGTTAAGTGATTTCTGTTACCAGGTAAGACAAGACTGGCAATATCAGGAGCCTGAAGGGGTTCAGAATGAGCCTCCTTAAAATGTGGGACTTTGGTACGCAGACTGTTTTGAGCTGAAGGCAATCAAGACCCAGCAGACTTAAGAAAAACTTTTACCTGTCCCTTAACTACCTAAAATAATTGAGATAGTGGGCCTGGCCCAGAAAGAGAGTTATTTCCAAGAGACAACTTTTTCTCTGAATGACCTATTTGTATGGCAGAATGAACATCTAATTACCAAACATCTTCTCTCCTTATTGTCCTGTGAATCACCTTCCTCCCCTTTGAATCTCCAGGCCCCTATCCCATTCCTTAGCTCAAGACGGCATATAAGCCTCAATTGCCCAGCTTGTCCTTAGGTCTCATTGTCTTTGTGGAGTCCCTGTATATATATATGCAATTAAATTTTGATCTGTTAATCTGTCTATGTCAATTTTATTTTTAGACCAGCCAGAGAACCAAGAAGTGTAGAGGAAATTGTTCCTCTCTGAGAAGCCCAATCTGTGGTCTTTCAGGAAAACTAAATCTAGAAAGTGAGTTTTGGGGATTGGCATATTTTCTAGGATGGCTGTATTTTCTGGAATAGGATGCGGTCAGACTTTTAGAGGACACTGCCTATCATAGCTGCTGAGAAAAAATTAGAAAGAAGTCATTTAAGTCTCTTATCTTTAATCCTGATTACCTTCTAAGATCATTCTTGTGACCAGTTGGTGATAATTGCCCCATGTGGAAGGATTTAACCTTCTTTACACTGTAGTCCAAACCCCTGACAATCATAACCTTGCTTGATGCCTATCTTTAGAATTAAAGGAGCGATTAGTCACTAAGGTAATAATATCTTTGTTCTCAATTACTGGAAGGGTGGAGAGTTGTGTTCATTCAGGGACTATGGTTGGGAGAGAGAACAGAGAACAGGCTATAAATTCATTGTACAACAGTTTCTTCAAATTCAGAGAAAAATAAAATTGAAATTTTCCATTGATCATGATCATCACCATGCCTACAACCTATGAACATTTCACAGACAGAGAATCTGAAAGAAAAAGCCAGAAAATAAGAAAAAAAATAAAGGAGTTCCTGCAAGGTAAAATGTACTCTGTTTTGAGGAAATAAAGACACAAGATTTTTTAGGTTCAAAGCATTGTGCTATTTGTTTCAAAGACTAATCCTGTCACCTCCTTAAGGGATATTCATTAATATGCTCAATTTTCAAATAGAGATTAAGAGATTAAATAACATGAAAAATATAAGAGCACAAATATGAATTAATAAATATTTAAGTGTCTAAAAATACAACATTAAGAAAATGCATCAACTTTTAGATGAATTGTTAAATTAGCCATCACAAAATACCTATCACATTGAAAACATGCTATAGGCTAATTTTTCTGACTTTGCAATAACTGTTACATGGGCACCATGTTTGCTGAGAAAGCATACTCAATTTTAAATTAAATAAGTTACTCATAGCCAAATTACTAGGAAAATAAACTATAAAAATTCTTCTAATTTTTAATAAAAACTGGTATTTTCGAGTTTTTTTAATATATTTGATACAATGTAAATTTAGACCTCTAAAAATCAACATTCCTGACTAGAGCCCACGAGGTTTTAAAATAAGACCTACCTCCTTCTTATTAAATGTATTTTATACACATTTTAGTTTTAAAAAAGTGATTATTTTATAATTTGATGTGCACAAGTTAACAAAATCTAGTAAGCTTGAAGCTCAGTTGCCCAGGAGTAGAATTCTGGACAAAGAAGAAGGATGTTTGATGAGGAGACACAATGATAGTTTTCTGCATAGAAACGTGTGATAGTTAATTTTATGGGTCAACTAGGCTAGGCCACAGTGACCAGGTATGTAGTAAATCATTATTCTGAATGTTTCTGTGAGATGTTTTAAAATGAGATTAATGTTTAAATTGGTAGACTTTGAGTAAAGCAGATTGTTCTCCCTGATGTGGTGGGCCTCATCAAATCAGTTGAAAGCCTTAACTGAACAAAGACTGGCCTCCTCAAACAAGCGGGAATTCTGACAGCAGATAACCTTTGGACCCAAACTACAGATTTTGGACTTGTGTCCATAATCTTGTGCGCCAATTCCTTAGAATAAATCTCCTTAAATACATATATATACACATCCTATTGGTTCCGTTTCTCTAGAGAACCCTAACACACAGGGAGAAGAGAATGATTATCCATAAATAAAATCAAAGAGAAACCAATGGGTCACAAATAAGGCATACTATCAAGAGTAGTATATGTCATAAAGGTAAAAAGTGACCTGCCCGGATGAGGCAAAGAAACGAACATGTCTTAGCTACCAAGGATTGTGTTACTTGCTTCAAAATTTAACCCCCATAGTCTCCCTATGAGATATTCATTATCATCTTCAATTTTCAAATAATGATATTGAGGTCTGAGAAGTTAAGTAATATATAGTCTCAAGCAACCACAAAATTTGGGAGAAATGCATACATTAGACCTTCTTTAGTTTTGTTTTTCTGTCTACCTAGCACCTCAGGCCTAATCTGATTAAACTCCACTCACCCACCCAAGGTCACCACTGCCAGTTAACCAGATATTTAGGTATCAATCTCATATATCGTGGACAAACTGTTACATTAAACTCAAAGTGCATAACTCATATGTTTTACAGTTGAAGGTCCCTAATGGGTTTGTACATCACCACTAGTTTATGTGATATAATTCATGTGAAGTGTCATAAATATAAGTGGCATATATGACATTCAGGTACAGTTTATATGTAGTTCTAAATCACTGCACATGTAGCAAAGTTAATTATTGGAAATTAACATGCTGGGGGTATATTATACCCACAGTCATCATGCTGGGCTCTTGCAATGGAGAGAAACCTTCTCCAGTGGCCCCTCTGTGACTCTGGTTTATTACCTCAATGATTTTGTTGCTTGTTGTAACCCAATATGTATGTTAGTATACCTTAAGGAATAGGTTGTCGTCCGATTTATTAGTTGGAGTACCTTACATCTTTCAATGGTAGGGAAAATTTTATACTGACAATATCCAGAGTTTTTATTGAAGTTATATTAGTCCTATCTATCAGAGAGATGCTAGAAAATCTATAACTCTCACCAAGATGATGCCCATGTGAGCAATTCAGTTTATGAAGTGCAATCTTCTAAGGCAGGCTTAGGGCCCTTTTAACCTATGTGATGTTTAATGATTTTGTCAAAATAAAAACTAATACACAGTTCTATGTTCATCATCAAATTATGCCATTCAATTTACAGTTTAAATCTATGAAAAATGACTTCCAGATATGGAAGTCTGAGAACTGGGAAATAGCTCCAGTCTATGTAATTCTCCATCCTCTATTGACACAGATATTTGTAGTGGGTGAGAAGTTATTTGGCTTATTATTACACTGGGAATTTTTCAAAACAGAGTAATGACATTGTTTCATTATGTCAAACACGTAGATATCTACCTAGGGTATACTGTTGGGCCAAAAAAATGATTATTAGAAAAATGAAACTATATAAAACAAGAGGGGTAAGTGCTGAAAGGTCCTTATCACCTTGTTTAAATCAATCTTAAATCCCATTTTCCAAACTGTTAAACCGTAATTCCCAAACACATTCATTTTTCTTAACCATCATAGTCAGTATATCAAGGAACATTTTTGCAAGTTATTTGCCTGTGTGTGTGTGTTTGTGTGTGTTTGGTGTGAGTGCATACACACGTGGGCATTTTAGAAGGCTGAATATAATTCGTATTCTGTTTTCATCTTCTTGTTAGATGTTGTTTTATTAAGAATTAGATATTATTAAACAGGGTCAAGAAAGGTAAACCTTTAGTCATTAAAAAAAAAAAGAAGAAAAATAATATAGTTCCCTTTTTGGAGAATATGATTTCTCCAAATGAAGTTTATGTTGGTTATTTAGACAATGGAAAACAGTCCTTTTTAAAACAGCCCATTGTGTTTTCACATTTCAGGTGATGAATAGCAACCTTACTTTTCCTGGTTAATTTTCTGAGATTCCTTTATTTCCTCTGCCCACAGGGTGAAGTATTTAATATTTGCCAATTATCCTTCCAAGATCGTTTTATGTTGGTCTTTTTTGCGTACCACTCTGAGAAATGCAGGGGTTTAGACCTACTATGTAACCCCCTACAGGTATTAAACAAGGTTCAGTTGAAAGGCATTGGAACATATGTTGAGATGCCTCCTGACCACGCATGAAGACATTTTTATTTCAATATTCTGAGAAAGCAAAAAAAGCACAGAATGATTCACCAACTAGCCCAGGGTCTCATAGTTAATTAGTTGGGAGTTTAAATTCATACTCAGCTTGTCAGATTCAAAAGCCTATGTTCATTATGTAATATCCCACAGCCCCTGAAGTTGCAGAATTCCAACCGTAATGGGGTAAAATCGCAGACACGTCAGATTTAGCATTTGTCATCAGAATGTTCAGCACAAAAAAATCAATCCCCCTCTGCATGCAAGACCCTGCCATTAATCATTTTGCCTTTTTCTCACACCCACAGCACATGACTCAATAAAGAAGGCTAACACGAGGATGAAATTTACACTTTCAATAATAGGTCTGGATTGTGTAGAACAGATTCACCTCTAATGCTATCCTAATCAAAACTTTTTTTTTTAACATCTTTATTGGAGTATAATTGCTCCACAATGGTGTGTTAGTTTCTGCTTTATACTAATCAAAACTTTTATTACCAGTAACTAGTCAGAGTTTATCTAGAGAAAGCAGATAAGTATTAAAAGTTGAATCTTAGGGGACTTCCCTGGCAGTCCAGTGGTTAAGACTCCGTGCTTCAACTTGCAAGGGAAAGTGTGGGAAAAAAAAAAAAAGAAGAATCTTAGGATCTTTGTCATCAATAGTGTGGCTTAGGTGAAATGAAATGTTGGGGACTCTGGGATATAAAAGCTGCAACACAAACAAATTAACAGGTCAGCGGCTTTCATAATGGAAGTGCTAATGGAAAAAAAAAAGTCATCCGTTCAAGTTAAAAACTACAATAAAGGACATGGAACAAATGGATGCCCAATGCAGGCCAAGGACAACACCAAAGGAGTTTGGTGCGAAAGGGAAAGGCTACAGAATATAAGTCACAACAAAATATTTTTTTCTGCACTAGATCCCACATCCAACGATTTCAGTTCCATGGGTATTAAAAACATACCACCCTAGGGCTTCCCTGGTGGTGCAGTGGTTGAGAGTCCGCCTGCCCATGCAGGGGACACGGGTTCGTGCCCCGGTCCGGGAAGATCCCACATGCCACGGAGCGGCTGGGCCCGTGAGCCATGGCCGCTGAGCCTGCGCGTCCGGAGCCTGTGCTCCGCCACTGGAGAGGCCACAGCAGTGAGAGGCCCGCGTACCGCAAAAAAAACAAAAACATACCGCCCTAGACTTAGACCATTTCACCAAACGTATAAGTGATACTCAAAATGATTTTAGATGGGGGTTGGATACTAGAACTAAATGCCATCAAATAGCTGAGAAAGTTACATCCTTTTTCTTTCTCTCTCACGTATTCTAGTTATATTAATAAAGAAGTCTCCAGTTTTATATTAACACGTGTAACACTTGTTAATTTCTCTTACACAGTTTTATAAAGTTTCCTTTTAAGATACATTTATTTACATTAAAAAGGGAGTCAGTTTAAAGGAAAATAAGTAGAGACATTATGCAGGCATGGTGAAAATCACGGTGGTGTAATATAATTATTTTACTTGAGAAACAGTATACCTCTAGAAGAAATGTTAAAGCGTCTGAATCCATTAGCAAAACCTAAGGACTAGTCTATCTCTGGTCACCTCTGAGATTTGTGGGAGGGACTGACACTGGAGGGCCAAACACAAGGGCCAGTTGAGCCAAGAAATAACAGGTTTGCATTTATACAATTCATGCTCATCCACTGACTAAATAACAGGCCCTGGATATAAAAAATGAATGAGGGGCTTCCCTGGTGGCACAGTGGTTAAGAATCTGCCTGCCAATGCAGGGGACACGGGTTCGAACCCTGGTCCGGGAAGATCCCACATGCCATGGAGCAGCTAAGCCTGTGCGCCACAACTACTGAGCCTGCGTTTTAGAGCCCATGAGCCACAACTACTGAAGCCTGCACGCCTACAGCCCGTGCTTCGCAACAAAAGAAGCCACCACAATGAGAAGCCCGCGCACCGCAATGAAGAGTAGCCCCCGCTCACCGCGTGCAGCAACAAAGACCCAACTCAGCCAAAAATAAACAAGTAAATAAATTTATATTAAAAAAATGAATGAGATTAAATTCCTGACCATCCCTCTGTCCAGCACTGCAGTATGCTTCTTATTTGTTTAGTCTCTCATTGAAATTTTCTGTAGCAAAAACTTTCTAGGGTAGGTCTAACTACTGCAGACAAACGTCTTTCAACCACAGACTACCTTTCTGTACAGTGAGGTCACTCATAGGATCTCTAATCACTGCATAGTATATGCCAGATAAGCATCTCTCTTAGAATCTGTCTTCTCTTTCTGAAATATTCTCAGTTCCTTCCATCATTTCTCAGTTTCACCTTCATCATCTTGATACCTCATCATTAAACGAATTCCAATTTGCCCATATTTTTAAAGTATTACAGCCAGAACTGAATTCACTATTTCAGGTCTAGCAATATTATTTTATGGGTGTTATCAATTGAGCGCTAATACAGAAATGTTCTCTACTTTTGCTTCAGCCCAAGATCGCACTAGCTTTGTGTATTCTATTGATGACTCTGAATGAAATTATTGTTTCTTGTTTTCTTAAAAGTGTGGATACTGAATGCATCTTAAGTAATTATTTTTTAAGCTTATGAGTTATGTAATTAGAAAACTAACAAAAGACTACCCCCACCAACAAACACACATTCTTTACCAATTTCCTCTAAATTTCTCAGGTAATATAAATAAAGATAACAAAAAAGGGGGCCACATTAGATAGCAGAATATTAGATTTATTGGTTATATGCCTCTTTATTTTTCATAAGAATTTTTCTGAAGACCTCATACCGCATGAGAGAGAGATTTCTTTCTTGTTACACCAGTTCCTTCCTCTTCCAACATACCTCATCACTCACATGTATGTGAAAATGCCCTTTTTGTTACTGGTGGGGCGGAGGAGAGGGAGTAAAACTGGCAGAGAAATCACTTGTTGATGCAGCGTTTACCCTTTGTCATGATATAGTTCTCCAATACTGTCAGTGGCAGGACTGCAGATTAGCTCCTAAACCTTGAAAAGAACAGACATCTAACCTTCTACCCAACAGAGGAAGACAACACTCCTTTTTCAGCTATACCTTTATTTACAAAGGACTGTGATGTGGGTGCTAGTCCTGGATGGCAGTGTCTTTATCCCAGAGAGTCTGCTCAATTAGCAGAGAGAAAAAAAAAAAAAAAAAATATATATATATATATATATATATATATATATATATATATTTTTTTTTAAATGTAGATAAGGGGACATTCACAGACATTCTGCCTCCAGGTACTATGACCAAGATTAGGCCAGTCCTTCTCCAACTTGAATTTGCATACAAATCACCAGAGGATCTTGTTAAAATGCAGATGTGGACTTCCTGCTTCTGGGGTGAGACCCCAGAGTCTACATTCCTAACAAACTTGTTTTAGGAAAAGCCATGATACTGGTCCAGAGACCATGTGATTGTTAAGGGATTAAGAGAAACCTGGCAGATTAGAAGTTTCCTACATTTGTTTCCAGTGCTATTTTTTTTATTAGACTACCTCAGATTTCATTTACCCAATAAATATGTATGGAGTATCTGCAATGTTCCAGGCCCTGCTTTAGTTGAGGGGCATTCAGTAGTAATATTTTCCCCAGTGCCCTTTAGGTGTAGGTTCAAAATGTAGGTCTCTCCTTTAAGACCTCATTGCAGTGGGGCAAGCATTTCTAATACAGCTTTGACATTAAGGTTAAGAACAAGGACCTTGAGAATTAGAAAGACTTAATCTGAAAGCTGGCTCTGTCACTTCATTCACTTGCCACCTTGGGTAGATTAATGAAATTCTGAGCCTCAGTTTTCTCATCTATGATGAATTAAAAGAGGAATTAAAAGATATAATATTTTAAAGCATTAGTAGTATCTGATATGAGTAATATATTTTTTAAAAATTCCAATTATTATTATTATTGTTCCAGTTGTGGTATTCACTGGGCCGTAGAGTAAAGCAGAACCTGCAGGCACAGACATACTTAGATGTAATCCTTGAGGGGCTATAGGGCTGAGGGGGGTGCTAACAAATAACAGTGTTGGAGGATCCTGAAAATAGGTCCTTAGAGGTATTCACTTCCCCATTCCAGAGATCTTCGTGTGCATGAAAATTGTTTTCTCTGTAATGACAAAAATGCCTATACCTGAACTGGAGCCACTTGTGCAGACAAGTCTACATTCCATACAAGCAAAGGAAAGAGACATGTAGGAAGGAGTCGAGAAGGATACCAAATCATCCAAAGAGATTTCACAGAGTGTATAGCTCCAGGGATACAGGGGACTTTCTATACTGGGGGTAAAATACTGTGGGGAGTGGAAACCTCAAAGGGCAAAGGATAGTCCTACTAGCAGAAGGCAGAATTAGAAAGAGGGAGGGAGAGAGGTGGAAGGAACACTGTCACTAGAACTGGGGGAAAAGGGACTTGGATATCAACTTCTAGCAATACTCCAGTTGCTGACCTACCAAGTCACCAGTTTGAAGATCCTGAAAGTTTTCCTTAATTGAGGAAAATTGATGAAAGCAGAGTGATGAGAGTCATTCTGCGGTGGAATGAATGGTGAAAGAAATCTAAGCTGTGGTGCTCAACACTTATGCAAATTGACCACTTGAATAAGGAAGCACCTCGTTCTGTGCCAAGCTGCTTGTTTGCATGAAACACGTTCATTTTAAGGGTTATTAAAATGCCACGGTGTTTAGATTGTAGGCTAGAGAAATATGTAGTTAGACCAGAGCACGGGGGGAAAAAAATTAAGAACGTGTCAAAAGACATATCCATTTATTATTTCTGAGGGCAGTTAGAAATCACAGTCTGGGGACAAGAACTGTGATAATTTTATATAATTCTGAAATACTTGTCACTTCGTCATATTATAGTTTTGACAGTATCTATAATACTTTCCCTTATTAATCAGAGAGAGAGGGAGGGAGGGAGGGAGAGGGGAAGGAAGGAAGGAAGGAAGGAAGGAAGGAAGGAAGGAAGGAAGGAAGGAAGGAAAGAGAAAAAGATACATAAGCTTGTCTGTCTAGATGACCACAGGAAAGAAGAGGTAAGAGACTGTATTCTGATCTGATGCCAAGTTTGGAAGGGCAGGAAAAGATGATGCAAGAGTGAATGACCAAAGGACAGATAAGTAAGCTTGGAAAAAAATTAAGTCAGGTTAAACACCTGCGGCAGTAGGAAGAAAACTAGAAGCTGTATTAGACTTGATAAAGGTGCTTAGCTGGAGAGAGGCTCTGTTGTTTTGAAATCTCCTGCTTCTGCAGAGCTGAAAGCCCTTCCTGAGGAGCTTGACGGACAAAAGATCAGCAAGAAGGCCAAGCATTATTGACAGCAGCAATTAGAGACCCATAAGCTAGACTAGGAAAAACCTCAATTCGTAAGGAGAATGAACTTCTGCTCTTGTCTTCATTTGCCTCTCTGATCTTACAGTGGAGTACAAGTGTATGAAGGACTTTAAGAGACTGTGGCCACATGGTGAAATGTCAGAGCGCTTGGCAACTGTCAGCCTCCTTGAAGGGTATTTCTCCCCTAGGCTCATTAATCTTACCACGACAATATCTTGTGTAAACGGGCATTTTGGAAACTTCCCCATTACTGCTTTCTGATAATCACCCAAAGTGAATTAGTGTTCCCTAGTGTGACTTTCCCGTGCCTTTTCTTGTAACCAGCTATGACTGCACCGACATTAAATGGGTGGAAAAATGGAAAAGGTGACTTTGCAATTTTTTTTTTTGACTCTTCTGAAAATGTCATGTCCTCAGTTGGAAACTTTGAGAGGTCCTTTTACTTCCTGTCTCGGCATAATAAACCACGTCTATCTTTTTTCATGGTTTCATTTGGGCTGGGTCCAAATTAAAGTGGAGGGAGAGGCACTGCTTTCACAGTAAACTGAGGTCCAGGGAAGACATATGAGTTGAACAAATGAGGTGCAGTAAAGACATGTAATGTGATTAATATAATGCACTTGAACGCACTGTTTTAAGAATTCCCATTCCCGTTTTTTATTTTTTTGGCTTTTATGGTCTACATTTTAAAAGCACCACCAAAGAAAATGTCATCCTCATTATAAAGAAGAAAGGGGTAATCTGGAGGAAATGTCTGAAATGCAGTTGCATTACTGTATAAACAACACTTGTCATCACGACTCTTTAAAATTTTATTTCTGAACTTCAGGCACATTCTGTCTCTGTGAAAGAAGAAATTACAGAAAAAGTGACCTGGTAGTTTACCTAGTGTCTATGGTCACATCCAATGGGAACGGAACACCCAAATCAGAAACAACTTGTGCCGTCAGGAATTTAGTTTAGATTGACTGAAGAGTCCAACTTCCTTTTCTTATCTCCTTGCCTTCCTCAATGATAGACACAGGCTCAAGATTTTTCAAATATCTTATAGCTGTAAATTAATCGCCATATGTTCTATCAAATTAAAATATGGTAATAATTATGGTTTCTAGAGAAGACAGTGGGAAGTATTAGTCACACACATTTTGCATTATGCTTTAGAACCGGCGCACCTCTTTAACCTTTGTTTTGCATTTTATTCTCTCCTCAGTGGAAATCAACAGCGGAATCCCATTGCGCAGGTAAGAAAAATGGAATCACTTAAGGCCAAACAGCTACTATGTAAAGAAGCTGAAATTCAGAAGCGTAACTTGTCCAGTGAGCTAAAAGTTGTCTCCTGCGTTATCTGGGTCATTCTTCAAAAGAAGTGTCATAAAGAAGGTACTTGAAGAAACTCATTCTACAGATGAGAAGCAAAAACACCACAGTGACAACAAAGTAATTGGTTCATTCAACTAATAATATTTAAAGGAGATTTAAATTTAATTTGGTTTCATTTTAAGTCTTAGGTTCTTCCCTCTATAACATGGGGAGAGATGAGTATATTCCCCTTCAATGCACTGAGGATTGGTAAAACAAACAAACAAACAAACCATAAAGGAGCACAATATAGTGGCTAAACATGCCAATAATGGAATCAGATCTCCACAGAAAAAATGCCAGCTCCCCCACAGCTTGTCCTTGGGGCAGTTTGCTTAATTTGTCTCTGTCAGCATTCTTGCCTATACAATGGAACTGCAGATAGATATCCTCTTATAAACAACCAATAACATACTGCATGTAAGCACTTGACACAGTGTCTGGTGCATACTATACAGTCAATAAAAATTTGCTATGAGATGCATGATAATAATTATTCTTTCTATTTTCCCTTCAGCATAGCCTAGAATCTAGTATTATTTAGGATTTAAGTCAGTACCATGATTCAACACACCCCTCCTCTGAAGTGCAACATACCAGCCGTACTGTAACCCTAGGATGTCTCCACTAATGTATTATCCAATGCCTTGGAGAGCCATGACTGAATCATGTTTGCTGAGAGAAGTCCGTGTACCAAGCACAGACACATTTACCAAAAAGGGAATGAAGCTTATATTTTAGGGCTCTTCATCTGCATGTGCCCATTATCTACAGAGAGGGCAGTGCGGTAGTCACATGGTCGTATTTTTATAAAATTTACAAAGTAAGACATTTTAACCTCAATTAGTCACCTTTGCATTCATAATTTTATATTCTTTATCTTAAAGGAGGCTTCACTCATATGATGAAAACTTCAAGACCTACAAAACATACATCTCTTCTAGAATACCTCCCATCTATATAGAAGTTAGGCTAAGACCATTGTTTCTTTCCTTCCCAATCCCCACCATTGTCTCACTTCTCCCTTGGGTTAGAGTTGAGGTGCCCTGTGGATATTTTGGGGATCCAGCTAACTAGAAACTGTGCTGGGGGACTATGTAGATTTAGCAGAATATGCTTATGTGGTTCAGTTGCTCTGTGTGTGGTAGTTATTCCTAGCTGTCTCAGTAAAGGGATTTCCAAAGGTTTATACCACTGATAGGCGGTATCATGATGTAAATGCATGCTATAGCCCCCAGCACCAGCATGTGATAAAGGAGGAAAAGAAAAGATTTGGAATTTAAAGCTTGGCGGAATATTCCTCCAACCAACACACGTGCAACTTTTTAAAAAATGGATTTAGTTCTACTGAAGCCTAGTCAAACCATAGTTTTTACCCTATCAAGAATATACTTTGTAATTCAAGAAAAGTGAATAAAAAGAAACAATCCTTGCTAGAAGACTGAAATTAACATTCTATTCACTCTATAAAACGTAATACTCTAAAACCACCATAAGACTGCAGCCAAATAATTTAGGGAACAAAAAGTATTATGGAAGTGTTTCAAGAAGTTAATTAATTAAAAAATATGTTATTCTTCTGCATTATGTGGTACTTGTAATCTTTTTTCAATTTATAATCTGTTGTGACTTCTTGCTTTTTTTTTTGCGGTACGCAGGCCTCTCACTGTTGTGGCCTCTCCCATTGCAGAGCACAGGCTCTGGATGTGCAGGCTCAGCGGCCATGGCTCACGGGCCCAGCTGCTTTGCGGCATGTGGGATCCTCCCGGACCGGGGCACGAACCCGTGTCCCCTGCATCAGCAGGCGGACTCTCAACCACTGTGCCACCAGGGAAGCCCTCAATTCTTATTTAATGGCTCAGCCCTGGTTGGTGTCACAAACTGGTTAGAAAGGACAAACACAAGTCTGACTCAAGAAGGGAGAAGAGAGAATCATGAAAGAATGGAGCTGGCTGAGAAGGTCTCCTGGACACAGGGATGCTTCAGGGTGAGTGTAGACCCTCACAAGTGTCCGTGGGCCTTACCACATGAAATTAATCACACATGTGCCTGCTTCCTCATCCACCAGCAGATGAACTGAAATGCTGTGCCCTGGACAGGGGTGGGGTGTTGGGCAGTAGAGTCAGGTATCTCCCTTTCCTGCAGGCTTACCCCTGCAACCAACATCAGATGACCAACCCCCAAAGATCTTTAAACCTCCACATCAGGACATATGTGGTAACTGTATTGGGGGAAGGCAAAAGGCTTTCTCCTGATGACATACAGCCTCTGGTCAATGATCTGCCAGCCTAGAACAAGGACAACCACTATCATGCTCCACCCCAAGAAGTCATGGGACAGATGTGCCCAAACCTGACCCTAAGTGCTCATGCCCATGCTGCTACGGGTTTCAGTAGTCATGGGTGGAAGAAAGAAGAAGGATGGATGGGCCAGGGAACAGGGGGCACATATAAGTGAGATCATACGGTGTTTGTTTTTCTCTGTCTTGTTTCGCTTAGCATAATGTCCTCTGGCTCCATCCATGTTGTCAGGCAGGATTTCTTTCTTTTCTAAGACAGAATGATACACACACACACACACACACACACACATATATATATATATATATACACACACACACACACACACACACACATACATACATATATACATATATTTTTTTTATGTATTTCTCACATTTATGTATCCATTCATCCATTGAAGGACAATTAGGTTATTTCTGTATCTTGGCTCTTGTGAATAATACTGCCCTGAATGTGGGTGTGCAAATATCTCTTCACCATCCTGATTTCCGTTCCTTAGGAAAAATACCCAGAACTGGGATTGCAGGATAATAAAGTCATTCTATTTTTAATTTTTTGAGGAATCTACATACTGTTTTCATAATGACTGTACTCATTTGCATTCCCACAAGCAGTATACAAGAGTTTCCTATTCCCTACATTCTTACCAACACTAGTTATCTTTTGTCTTTTTGATAATATTCATCCTAACAGTTGTGATGTGATAACTCATTGTGGTTTTGATTTGTACTTCCCTCGTGAGTAGAGATGTTGAGCATTTTTTCATACACGATAGTCATTTGAATTTCTTCTTTTGAAAGTGTCTATTTAATTTCTTTACCCATTTTTTAATCAGGTTATTTGTATTTTTGGTATTCAGTTGTATGAGTTCCTTATATATTTTGGATATGAACCCCTCATTGGATATATGGCTTGCAAATATTTGTTCCCATTTCATAGGTTGCTTTTTCATTTTTTAAAATAAATTTATTTATTTATTTATGGCTGTTTTAGGTCTTCGTTGCTGTGCACGAGCTTTTCTCTAGTTGTGGTGAGTGGGGGCTACTCTTCATTGTGGTGCATGGGCTTCTCATTGCGGTGGCTTCTCTTTTTGCAGAGCACGGGCTTTAGGTGCACGGGCTTCAGTAGTTGTGGCTCGCTGGCTCTAGAATGCAGGCTCAGTAGTTGTGGTGCACGGGCTTAGTTGCTCCGTGGCATGTGGGATCTTCCTGGGCCAGGGATCGAATCAGTGTCCCCTGCATTGGTAGGCGGATTCTTAACCACTGCACGACCAGGGAAGTCCCTGCCTTTTCATTTTTGTAGATTTGTTTTTTTTTCTCTCAGCAGCTTTTTAGTTTGATATAATCCTACTTGTCCATTTTTACTTTTGTTGCCTGTGCTCTAGGTGTCATAGCTAAAAAATTATTGCCAAGAATGATGTTAAGAAAAATTTTCCCTAAGTTTTCTTCTAGGAGTTTTGTGCTTTCACATCTTATGTTTAATTATTTAGTCTATTTTGCATTGATTTTTGTATATCGCGTTTGAATGGTCCAATCTCATTCTTTTGCATATAGATATCTAGTTTTCCTAACACCATTTGTTGAAGAGACTGTCCTTTCTGCATTTTGGGTTTTGGCACCCCTGTTGAAGATCAGTTGACTGATAAGGTGCTGGTTTATTTCTATGTTCTGTATTCTGTAACACTGGTCTATTTATCTGTTTTTATGCCAGTATCATACTTTTTTGAATTTTTATTTTTATTGAAGCACAGTTGATTTACAATGTTGTGTTAGTTTCAGGTGTACAGCAAAGTGATTCAGATATATATATATATATATATATGTTTGTATATATATGTGTGTGTGTGTGTGTATATATATATATATGTACACACACAGATATTCTTTCTCAGATTCTTCTCCCTTAGAGGTTATTACAAAATATTGAGTAGAGTTCCCTGTGCTATACAGTATGTCCTTGTTGGTTATCTATTTTACACATAGAGTGTGTATATGTTAATCCCAAACTTCTAAATTATCCCACCCTCTCCTTGCCCTTTGGTAATCGTAAGTTTGTTTTCTATATCTGTGGGTCTATTTCTGTTCTGTACATAAGTTCATTTGTATCATTTTTTTGTTTTTAGATTCCACATATAAGCAATATCATATGATATTTGTCTTTCTCTGTCTGGCTTACTTCACTAGGTCCATCCATGTTGCTGCAAATGGCAAAATTTCATTCTTCTTATGGCCGAGTAATATTCCATTGCATATATATACCACATCTTCTTTATCCATTCATCTGTCAGTGGACATTTAGGTTGCTTCCATGTCTTGGCTACTGTAAATAGTGCTGCAATGAACACTGGGTGCATGTATCTTTTCAAATTATGGTTTTCTATGGATATATCCCCAGGAGTGGGACTGCCGGATCATATGGTAGTTCTACTTTTAGTTTTTGAAGGAATCTCCATACTGTTCTCCATAGTGGCTGTACCGATTTACATTCCCACCAACAGTGCAGGAGGGTTCCTTTTTCTCGTTGCACTCTCTAGTATTTATTGTTTGTAGACTTTTTTTTTTTTTTTTTTTTTGCGGTACGCGGGCCTCTCACTGTTGTGGGCTCTGCTGTTGCTGAACACAGGCTCCAGACGTGCAGGCTCAGTGGCCATGGCTCACAGGCCCAGCTGCTCCATGGCATGTGGGATCTTCCCGGACTGGGGCATGAACCCGTGTCCCCTGCATGGGCAGGCGGACTCTCAACCACTGCGCCACCAGGGAAGCCCGTTTGTAGAATTTTTGATGATGACCATTTTGACCGGTGTGAGGTGGTACCTCATTATAGTTTTGACTTGCATTTCTCTATTAATTAGCAATGCTGATCATGTGCCTCTTGGCCATCTGTATGTCTTCTTTGGAGAAATGTCTATTTTGGTGTTCTAACATGTTTTGATTGGGTTGTTTGTTTGTTTTGATATTGAGCTGCATGAGCTGTTTGTATATTTTGGAGATTAATCCTTTGTCGGTCACATCATATGCAAATATTTCCCCCCATGCTGTAGGTTGTCTTTTTGTTTTGTTCAAGGCTCCTTTGCTGTGAAAAATCTTTTAAGTTTAATTAGGTCCCATTTGTTTATTTTTGGTTTTATTTCCATTATTCTGGGAGATGGATCTAAAAATATATTGCTGAGATTTATGACAAAGTGTGTTCTGCCTGTTTTTTCCTCTAGGAGCTTTATAGTATCTGATCTTACATTTAGGTCTTTAATCCATTTTGAGTTTAGTTTTGTGTATGGTGTTAGAGAATGTTCTACTTTAATTATTTTACATGTAGTGGTCCAGTTTTCCCAGCATCATTTATTCAACACTCATTTATGATTAAAAAAACCCCAACTCTCCAGCAAGTGGGCATAGAGGGAACATACCTCAACATAATAAAGACCATGAATGACAAACTCATAGCTAACATCATATGCAACAGTGAAAAGCTGAAAGCATTTCCTCTAAGATCAGAAACAAGACACTCTCACCACTTTTATCCAACATAGTTTTGAAAGTTCTAGTCACAGCAATCAGAGAAAAGAAATAAAAGAAATCCAGGAAAAGAAGAAGTAAAACTATGACTGTTTGCAGATGATGTGATACTACACATAGAAAATTCTAAAGGCACTACGAGAAAACTACTAGAGCTCATCAATGGATTCAGTAAAGTTGCAGGATACAAAATTAATACACAGAAATCTGTTGCATTCCTATACACTAACAACAAAATATCAGAAAGAGAAATTAAGGAAACAATTCCATTTACCATCACAACAAAAAGAATAAAATAACTAGGAACACACCTACCTAAGGAGGCAAAGCCCTGTACTATGAAAACAATAAGATGCTGATGAAAGAAATCAAAGATGACACAAACAAATGGAAATATACCATGTTCTTGGATTGGAAGAATCAATATTGTCAAAATGACTATACTACTCAAGACAGTCTACAGATTCAGTGCAATCTCTATCAAATTACCAATGGAATTTTTCATAGAACTAGAACAAAAAAAATTAAATTTGTATGGAAACACAAAAGAACCCGAATAGCCAAAGCAATCTTGAGAAAGAAAAACGGAGCTGAAGGAGTCAAGCCCCCTGACTTCAGGCTGTACAACAAAGCTGAAGTCATCAAAACAGTATGGTACTGGCACAAAAATAGAAATATAGATCAACAGAATAGGACAGATAGCCCAGAAATAAACCCATGCACCTATGCTCAATTAATCTATGACAAAGAAGGCAAGAATATACAATGGAGTATCATACTGTTTTGATTACTGTAGTTTGTAATATAGTTTGAAGTCAGTAAGTGTGGTACCTCTAGCTTTGTTCTTCTTAATCAAGGTTGCTTTGGCTATTTGGGGCCTTTCGTAGCTACATATCAGTTTTAGGGTTCTTTTTCCTCTTTATGTAAAAATTCAATAAAGCTTTTTTTTTAAAAAGAGAAATGTAACTTTAAAATAAACTACAACAAAAACCTGTATGAATATGTTGTTTGCTTTGCTTGAACATTGTCCTTGACTTCTAGTCACCACAGCTTAAACAAAGATGCTTCTTGTTCAAGTGTCTGATTCTTGTTTTAGCCTTAATTCCTCCTATTTCTCTTCTTACTATAACACTCTACGTTCAAGCAATTAACAATGTTTATAGGTGCCTAAACTTACCTTGTCATTTCATGTTGGTTTCAAATCTTTATTCATGATGCTCCTCATCCATTCAATGTTCTTCTTCCCTTTTGCACACCTAAAAAACAAGGATATAGTCAAAGTCAATCTCAGTAAACTGCTCTGGAAATAGACTTCCTATCCCCAAGAAACATTATGTTCTTTTTACTCCATAATAACAGTATATTTATTTATTTTTTGAACTCATTGCTTTTATTGCCTCTATTTGACATACCAGTCTTTCCCACTATATTAAAATCTTCTTAGGGCATGAACCACATATACTTTGTGTTTATAGGGCTAACATTGAGCTCAATCCATTGTAGGTACAAATTTCGTCCTAAATTACTTATGCTCTGTCAATAGAATATGGTTTAGCAATTAAATCCCTCTGTCTGAAGGGCCAGATAACTCACTGTAAAATAGTTTTTTCAAACTCGATACAAATGCATCAGACAGGCCATATTTTTAACAGTTGAACAGAGAAACAAACAAAGAAATGTCTCTGCCTGTAGGCCATTTTGATGTTGGAATCTTCTTGCCAGCAAAGTTCCCAACTAATGTTCAAGAAAAGCTATTTGTTTTGGACCATCACGTCAATGATATGTTTTCTTTTGGAAAAGAATAGCATTTGACTCTACAGAGATAGAAGCAGACAGACAGAAGACAATAGAATAAAAAAAAAAGTTTTCTTTTTTCTGTTCCATTTCTAATATGAAATATATATCAAGGTTAGTTTTTGAGATCTGCTTGCTTTCCTATGTAGTTATTATGCCCATTAACCATCCATGAAAACAAACAAAATGAACAACCAAAATATTGCAGAGGAAAGGATAAACTCAAGAACCTAGCAAACATACATTATTTAAATAATATACTTTATATACAACATCTATACTATTATTAATCTGATATTTTATAAATATGAATATAAAAATTGATCAATATAAATATCTAAATGTGTGTGCTTCCATTGTGACAGGCACCAGGCCAATTAGTTTGCATACAAAAGCTCATTTATGTCTCACAACAATCTTGTAAGGTCAACATTATTATTTCACAAATGTGAAAATTCAAGCTCAGAGAGAGATTAAATGATTTAAATCTTGATTTTATTGATTTTAAAACCTGTGTTCTTGTTCTACTAAATAACAACAAAAATAATATCAAAAAACAATCATAAAACACAACAGCAATCAGTACTGTAACTTGAAAAGCTTCTTATACTTATTGAATTCTCATCATATACCCATTCTTAGTGCTACAGATATACAGTTTAAAGTTCTCACCTCTACCCTGTAAACTTGTTATCCTCCTTTGACAAAAGATAAGAGAACATCGGCACAATGACCAAGGGTTATACTGCTTTTACATTTTGGAACTAGGGTTGTAAGCTGGGCAGTCTCCCTGAAGAACTCTAGTTCCTAATATGTTACGTTTCAGAATCATTCGTATGTGTGGTAGTATGTATGTGATATCTATCAGCTTACATATACCCAGGTAAACATCAATTAACAGTTAAATTTAAACATGTTATAGACAATGTGCTAAAGAAATGTTAGCAGGACTGAACATCAATCCTAAGAAGTTTCACTACATCCCTCTAGCAATCTTCCAATGCCATAACTCCAATGCCATAGCTCTTTGAAAGTGAGAGACTCAACAAATCTATAGCAAGTCTACTTGCAATGAGGTTACATGGATTCCCTTACCTTTTAAAATAAGACCTTACTTGGCACACTGTCAGTACATACATGGATGTAGTTGAATGGATGTGTGGAGAGAGTAGGAAGGTAGGTGTTAGAGCTGGGTTTCTGCTGGATTTAATGTACTAGGCACTCTCTATGTAATGTGGTTTTATTTCTTGAATACTATACAATGAATCAGGAATTCATATTCCCATTTTAAAGATAAGGAGCCCAATTCTTGGTAAGGTTAATTAACTTCCAGTATCAGTCAGCTATTGAGTTCTACAGATTAAAAAAACAACAGAAATATATAACTCTAATATTTTTGCTTATAACTGCTAGGTTGTATTATTCATCTTTCTTCCTATGTGTCTGATACATGAGGATCATTTGTTCACGTGAAGGCACCCAAGAATACTATTGGTCCAAAACACAAAGTTAGGAAGAGAGAGTTTATTATACCCACATCTTTTTTTCCAAGATGATTTTTATTTGTACCTTAGATAAGAGAAAACCACAGGAGAGTCTCCCGGTGTTGATTGTGCCTTGAGAATCAGAACCATTCATTTGGGGATTATTAACAACATTCTATTTTTATTTCTATATCTGTGTGGGTCAAGATGTGGCTATAATTTTGATGTTAAGGTAAATGATGTCTCCCTTGAAAAAGATCCAACCTGGCATTTGATATACTAAGTTAGACATAATCATTTCACTGAAGATATATTGTCCTGTTGATAATTATCATTAGTCTCCTAATGGAAGGTCTCTGTGGGAAAAAGGATGATGCCAACTAGTAGTTGAGGAATAAAATTTAGAGAGAATAAGTCATTGAATTGGTTAAAGCAGTGGCATGGAACAAAAGCTATATATTTAGGAGAGATTTGGGGTTTTATGCAGAACTTTTTCCCCCCATGTTTGAAAGAGACATTATGTATAGTTATTGTCTCTTCATTTGTTTTCCTTTTCCTGCTCAAAGTGGTTTAAAAAGTAAATCTCTTTTTTTCTCTCTCTTTGTGGGTGTACACACACACACACACATACACACACACACAACACTGGAGCCACTATTAAAATGTAACTTTTATAAAAACTTCAATTGTTCTTCACATAGTTTGCTTTTCTTTCACAAATAATGATCCACTGAAGGGAAGACTATGGAATTATACGATACTATTTACTCCTTTAACGAAATAGCTCAAGGCCATCAAACATTCCTGTTCGACTTTTATTTTTTGTTGTTTTGATTCTTATGTCATATTCTTTTTTTTGTTTTTAACTATTTCTAGTTTGCTGGTCTGTTTCCTTCCCATCAGCCATCGTCCCTCATCATTAAATATATGAGAGTCTACTAGTGTTCTCGCTAATAAGGTCTAGGCTTGGAAATCAGAAAATCAAATCTGTCCTTTTAACCTATTGAAGGGATACTTATTGGATAGTTACTATGTGTCAATATACAGGAGACATAATGTGGAACTAAAAGCAAATGAAGTAGTATCTACCTTTATAGAATGAGAGTCTCATCTGAGTGGCAATCGATAAGAGAGAGTTACATAAAGGAATGATAGTTATGATAAGTAGAAAGGAGAACGATGCTATAAATATATATGGTAGGAGAAATTGCCCTAGCTATGGAATTGTTTCTGAAGAAATAGTTTTTATTAACATGAGGATTTATACACTGGTCATACATAATGATCATAATTTTGAAGGTCTATTTCCAATACTTGGTCCACAAAAGTGAGAAGTAGAGAACAGATTACCTCTTTTGTACCATCCTTCTAAGGCCTACTGCTCAGCACCATGACAATGGCTCGGCTTCTTTTTGTTTCCATATCTATTCCCAGCCTTTATTCCATTACATATTGACACAAATATACTCCATAATTTAAATTCTGTATTTGGTTGATAAGAATTATTTTGCTTTCTTTGGATATATGTATAAAATGGCCTTATATGTGACGGCTAGATAGATAAACAAAGACCACACACTCAAGGTTACTTTTCTCCTCTCCTTTTTCTCTTGTTTTTCCCAGTGAAAAAGAATGTATAGCCATTAAGAGTGCAGGTTCTATAGATACCATGGCTGGAGAGAAGGCTCGGCTCTGCTAGGTAGAATTTGTGTGAATCTGGGCACTTAGTTAATTTCTTTGGGCATAAGTTTCCTTACCTACAGGAAGAGATACAAGCTGCAACTTCCTTATTGGGCTGTTGTTGGCATACAATGAAAAGACTCCTGTTTTACACGTCAGTACCATCAGTGATTGGATTTTAGCATGGTAGTCCAACCGTGTCAGGTTTTATTGTGCATATTATGGGCTTAACTAGCCTCCTCTAATTCTTCACTGGGTATTCTTGTGGCTTAGTTTCATTCTCAGATTTAGCACAGGTGTCTTGATACTAGAGCCATCATCTTATTTTTAGAACCACACACATCCCCCAGAGACTTAAGACTTTATGACAAGACTCTTTCACTCCCTCTCTTTCACTTTTGTTGTATTTCCTCACTTTATGAGTCAGCTCATATGATCTAGTGGTCAAGGAATTTAGTTCAGGTATAACATTCTCCTTCTTGAATAGCTTTGAATGATAAACACATAAAGTAGTCTCCGTGGAACAGGAATCACACCAATGTGGACTACTCTCCCACAGTGACCTGCCTTCACACAATACAGACTCAGAACCACAGGCAAAAATTCTGTACCCCTTTGGTACAGAAAGTTGCAAAGGAAAAGATTTAATTGTGAAATAGATTTACATGGGAGATTTGAGCACGTGCTTTTGTTTTGGATTTTTCGCATTTTGTAATCTGCATTGTTTGTGCTGGCAACTCCTTCTGAGAGGGACTATAAGTGACTTCCGGTTGGAAGAGTGAGGAAAGAGCAAACAGCTTGCAAGCAGATACACGCAGAAATCTGGGTTGCTTCTAAACTGGCGTGCACATGCTGTGCCTATTTAAGTCTTGATGTCTCAACATGTAAGTCCTTCCCGCTATAAATAAGAAATATATATATAAAATCACAAAAACCTAGACTTTGCTTATGGGAATCTATGTGCTCTATTCTCTAGTATAAGAAACCTAAGGGATGGAATGGACCTGATAAGAGGGTGAAGTCTAAAATCTTTTTAGATACTTGGGCATTTTACATACACCATGTACATCAATGAATTCAGGGAAGCAAAGACACTGGAATGGGTGGAAGCAATAAGAGCAAAGGTCCAAACTAGAAAGGGGTAATGGTCTGAGTGCTATCAAGTATTCACTGGTCCATGATATGTGGCTCCTGTCTTGGGAGGATGAGCAGGGTCCCATTAGTATTGTTAAAAATTAAAATAATGACGAAGCCTTACTGAGTGTCTGTCATGTGAGAAGCACTGAATATGTGGGATAGCCACAAATTCTTCGTTAATTCTCACAGTGATGCTGTGAGATTAATATTAACACAATTATTATTTTATATATGGGTATACTAAAGCCTAGAGGAATTATGTAACCTCACCAAAGTCAAGCAATAAGTATAGAGCTGTGATCAAACACCAGGCTTTCTTACTCCAGGCCCTTATCGTTACTCGCCATACCCCATCTTCACGGAGACATCTGAATTGCACCACTTTGGACACTGATGTTCATACCCTGTAAACAGATTCCCAGATTCCACAGCAGTAAAACTCAGAGACAGAATTTACCACACTGCAAAAATTTCTTAAAAGATGCTAGAAGCTATAACAATATCCCACCACATATTTTGTGTTAAGTCACTTAGCTGATATCCCTGGAGAAAAGACTATGCTGGCAATTGTAACCAATATACATGATTTATCAAGGTAACAGATTTATAATCAGAAGTTCCTAAATTATACAAAATGTTATACCTGAACCAAGATACAGTTTGTGTAAAGAAGCTTCTTCAAATACAAAATCTCATCCAAAACTATATGAGAATTTTCCAAACAAATAAAACAATATTATAAGTATTACCTTTTGCCTGATCATTTCTATTCATATCTGTCAAACATGCTAAACACAGCTTTACCTTTGATAAACTTTTTGTTTTTCTTAACAGCTTTATTAGAGTACAATTGCTTTACAATGGTGTGTTAGTTTCTGCTTTATAACAAAGTGAATCAGTTATACATATACATATGTTCCCGTATCTCTTCCCTCTTGCATCTCCCTCCCTCCCACTCTCCCAATCCCACCCCTCTAGGTGGTCAAAAACCACTGAGCTCATCTCCCTGTGCTATGCGGCTGCTTCCCACTAGCTACCTATTTTACTCTTGGTAGTGTATATATGTCCATGCCACTCTCTCACTTTGTACCAGCTTACCCTTCCCCCTCCCCATATCCTCAAGTCCATTCTCTAGTAGGTCTGTGTCTTTACTCTCTTCTTACCCCTAGGTTCTTCATGACATTTTGTTTTCTTAAATTCCGTATATATGTGTTAGCATACGGCATTTGTCTTTCTCTTTCTGACTTACTTCACTCTGTATGACAGACTCTGGATCCATCCACCTCACTATAAATAATTCAATTTCGTTTTTTTTTTATGTCTGAGTGATATTCCATTGTATATATGTGCCACATCTTCTATATCCATTCATCCGATGATGGACACTTAGGTTGCTTCCATGTCCTGGCTATTGTAAATAGAGCTGCAATGAACATTTTGGTACATGACTCTTTTTGAATTATGGTTTTCTCAGGGTATATGCCCAGTAGTGGGATTGCTGGGTCGTACGGTAGTTCTAATTGTAGTTTTTAAAGGAACCTTCATACTGTTCTCCGTACTGGCTGTATCAATTTACCCACCAACAGTGCAAGAGGGTTCCCTTTTCTCCACACCCACTCCAGCATTTACTGTTTCTAGATTTTTTGATGATGGCCATTCTGACCGGTGTGAGATGATATCTTATTGTAGTTTTGATTTGCATTTTTCTAATGATTAATGATGTTCAACATTCTTTCATCTGTTTGTTGGTGATCTGTATATCTTCTTTGGAGAAATGTATTTAGGTATCCTGCCCATTTTTGGATTGGGTTGTTTCTCTTTTTGTTATTGAGCTGCATGAGCTGCTTGTAAATCTTGGAGATTAATCCTTTTTCAGTTGCTTCATTTGCAAATATTTTCTCCCATTCTGAGGGTTGTCTTTTGGTCTTGCTGATGGTTTACCTTGCTGTGCAAAAGCTTTAAGTTTCATTAGGTCCCATTTGTTTATTTTTGTTTTTATTTCTATTTCTCTAGGAGGTGGGTCAAAAGGATCCTGCTGTGATTTATGTCATAGAGTGTTCTGCCTATGTTTTCCCCTAAGAGTTTGATAGTGTCTGGCCTTACATTTAGGTCTTTAATCCATTTTGAGCTTATTTTTGTGTATGGTGTTACGGAGTGTTCTAATCTCATGCTTTTACATGTACCTGTCCAGTTTTCCCAGCACCACGTACTGAAGAGGCTGCCTTTTCTCCACTGTATATTCTTGCCTCCTTTATCAAAGATAAGGTGACCATATGTGCTTGGGTTTATCTCTGGGCTTTCTATCCTGTTCCATTGATCTATCTTTCTGTTTTTGTGCCACTACCCTACTGTCTTGATTACTGTAGCTTTGTAGTACAGTCTGAAGTCAGGGAGCCTGATTCCTCCAGCTCCATTTTTCGTTCTCAAATTACTTTGGCTACTCGGGGTCTCTTGTGTTTCCATACAAATTGTGAAATTTTTTGTTCTAGTTCTGTGAAAAATGCCAGTGGTAGTTTGATAGGGATTGCATTGAATCTATAGATTGCTGTGGGTAGTAGAGTCATTTTCACAATGTTGATTCTTCCAATCCAAGAACATGGTGTATCTATCCATCTATTTGTATCATCTTTAATTTCTTTCACCAGTGTCTTATAATTTTCTGAATACAGGTCTTTTGTCTCCTTAGGTAGGTTTATTCCTAGATATTTTATTCTTTTTCTTGCAATGGTAAATGGGAGTGTTTTCTTAATTTCACTTTCAGATTTTTCATCATTAGTGTATAGGAATGCCAGAGATTTCTGTGCATTAATTTTGTATCCTGCTACTTTACCAAATTCATTGATTAGCTCTAGTAGTTTTCTGGTAGCATCTTTAGGATTCTCTATGTATAGTATCATGTCATCTGCAAACAGTGACAGCTTTACTTCTTTTCCGATTTGGATTCCTTTTATTTCCTTTCCTTCTCTGATTGCTGTGGCTAAAACTTCCAAAACTATGTTGAATAACAGTGGTGAGAGTGGGCAACCCTGTCTTGCTCCTGATCTTAGTGGAAATATTTTCAGTTTTTCACCATTGAGGATGATATTGGCTGTCGGTTTGTCATATATGGCTTTTATTATGTTGAGAAAAGTTCACTCTATGCCTACTTTCCGGAGGTTTTTTACCATAAATGGGTGTTGAATTTTGTCGAAAGCTTTCTCTGCATCTATTGAGATGATCATATGGTTTTTCTCCTTCAATTTGTGAATATGGTGTATCACATTGATTGATTGGCGTATATTGAAGAATCCTTGCATTCCTGGAATGAACCCCACTCGATCTTGGTGTATGATCCTTTTAATGTGCTGTTGGATTCTGTTTGCTACTATTTTGTTGATGATGTTTGCATCTCTGTTCATCAGTGATATTGGCCTGTAGTTTTCTTTCTTTGTGACATCTTTGTCTGGTTTTGGTAACAGGGTGATGGTGGCCTTGTAGAATGAGTTTGGGAGTGTTCCTCCCTCTGCTATATTTTGGAAGAGTTTGAAAAGGATAGGTGTTAGCTCTTCTCTAAATGTTTGATAGAATTCACCTGTGAAGCCATCTGGTCCTGGGCTTTTGTTTGTTGAAAGATTTTTAATCACAGTTTCAATCTCAGTGCTGCTGATTGGTCTGTTCGTATTTTCTATTTCTTCCTGTTCAGTCTCGGCAGGTTATGCATTTCTAAGAATTTGTCCATTTCTTCCAGGTTGTGCATTTTATTGGCATAGAGTTGCTTGTAGTAATCTCATGATCCTTTGTATTTCTGCAGTGTCAGTTGTTACTTCTCCTTTTTCATTTCTAATTCTATTGATTTGAGTCTTCTCCCTTTTTCTTGATGAGTCTGGCTAATGGTTTATCAATTTTGTTTATCTTCTCAAAGAACACGCTTTTAGTTTTATTGACCTTTGCTATCGTTTCCTTCATTTCTTTTTATTTCTGATCTGATCTTTATGATTTCTTTCCTTCTGCTATCTTTGGGTTTTTTTTGTTCTTCCTTCTCTACTTTCCTTAGGTGCAAGGTTAGGTTGTTTATTTGAGATGTTTCCTGTTTCTTGAGGTAGGATTGTATTGCTATAAACTTCCCTCTTAGAACTGCTTTTACTGCATCCCATAGGTTTTGGGTTGTTGTGTCTCCATTGTCATTTGTTTCTAGGTATTTTTTGATTTCCTCTTTGATTTCTTCAGTGATCACTTGTTTATTAAGTAGTGTACTGTTTAGCCTCCATGTGTTTGTATTTTTTACAGATCTTTTCCTGTAACTGATATCTAGTCTCATAGCGTTGTGGTCAGAAAACATACTTGATACGTTTTCAATTTTCTTAAATTTTCCAAGGCTTGATTTGTGACCCAAGATATGATCTATCCTGGAGAGTGTTCCATGAGCACCTGCGAAAATTGTGTATTCTGTTGTTTTTGGATGGAATGTCCTATAAATATCAATTAAGTCCATCTTGTTTAATGTATCATTTAAAGCTTGCGTTTCCTTATTTAGTTTCATTTTGGATGATCTGTCCATTGGTGAAAGTGGGGTGTTAAAGTCCCCTACTATGATTGTGCTACTGTCGATTTTCCCTTTTATGGCTGCTAGCATTTGCCTTATGTATTGAGGTGTTCCTATGTTGGGTGCATAAATATTTACAATTGTTATATCTTGTTCTTGGATCGATCCCTTGATCATTATGTAATTTCCTTCTTTGTCTCTTCTAATAGTCTTTATTTTAAAGTGTATTGTCTGATATGAGAATTGCTACTCCAGCTTTCTTTTGATTTCCATTTGCATGGAATATCTTTTTCCATCCCCTCACTGAAAGTCTGTATGTGTCCCTAGGTCTGAAGTGGGTCTCTTGTAGACAGTATATATACAGGTCTTGTTTTTGTATCCATTCAGCCAGTCTCTGTCTTTTGGTTGGAGCATTTAATCCATTTACATTTAAGGTAATTATCGATATGTATGTTCCTATTCCCATTTTCTTAATTGTTTTGGGTTTGTTATTGTAGGTCTTTTCCTTCTCTTGTGTTTCTTGCCTAGAGAAGTTCCTTTAGCATTTGTCATAAATTTCTCATTTTTTAAACATGAAAAGTAGAAACATCCTTCCAGGAGAAGAAAACGACACATGGAAAGAAGGCTGAAGGTATAGGAAAATATGGGACAATTGCAGAAATTGTGGCTGTAGCTGAGAGGTCGTATATGTCATGCAAAGGAGCTTAGTTGTTATACTGAAGGTAATGAGAAGATAGGGAACCTCTGAAAGCGGCAATGATGCGGTGTTGTTTGTATTTTGGAAGATCTCCTCGGAGGATAGGATAAATCTACTGATTAAACAATTGATATGCAGGAACCAAATAATGCAACTCTGAGACAGAGTTTTTTCTGTATCTCTGTATGTTATATCTACATTTGAGGTTATATTTCTCTTGTATAACAAGAAGCAGCACAGAATGAGGGCATTACACTCAGAGGTCTCCAAGTCACACTTTAAAAATACTATACATGGCTAATATGCCTTTAAGAGCAGACATTGGTCTCAATTAGTATTAATTTATCTTAGCTGAGCCTACTTTACATATAGTAAAATGTTTAAACCTTAAGCGTATAATTTATATTTCTACGTGTGCATTCAAGATGCCACCAGGAGAATGTATATCATAGTTTGTTCATAAGAAGAAGTGATGAATATATTAATAAAAATTATCTTTCAATGATCTTTTTATCCCCTCCCATGTATAAACATATGGAACGAGTTCTATGGGAAACAGAGAGCTTAATTACATGTGTTAGGGAAATCTTGTCAATAAACGGAGTTGAAGCTAGAAAGTGCTAAGTGTTGTGAACAGGCATATTGAAAGTTCCATTGTTGTTCAGAGTAGAGTCCTAGATCATTTCCATCTTCAGGAATCAAAACTCGCTTCTGGGGGCAATGGGTACTGAACTGCAGCTTTAGTAATTAATAATATTTAAATCATCAGAACACCAAGAAAATACTAAAATTGCAAGCACAGAAAACAATGATCTGTTTCAGTTCTCTGTGCTTCAGAGAACCAAGACCTTGATGTAAATTCTTCCTCAAGGTCCCTGATGATCAACATAAGACTCCCTAATGGACAGGATAGAACACTCTGTGAACATCTTTCTAAAAATGCAGTTATATAGAGAGAGCTTATAAAGATACAGAGGTCTTTAAATAATTAATTTAGAACTAAGGTTATTATTATTAAACAGATGTACCTTTATATGCATTAACTATTCATGGTGTTTGTTTTGGAAATTCTAAACAAAAATATTGATCGCACAACTAATCTCTGTCAATGTCTGACCTGCTTGTGTCAGGAAAAAAATAATGATTCTTGAGTGAAATAGTCATACCCTACTTTTATATCCTTGAGCTTTGACAAGGAAGCCTTGAAAATATTATTAGTTTAGTGTATGATTGTAAATTCTTGGCATTTTGGCTTCTGTGTGGCTTATAATCCCCACCTCCCACCCCCCTCCACTGCCCCCCGCCTTGATAGTTCAGTTTCCTTATTACTACTAGTAAATCTGATTTGGAGTACTGTTTTAGTGCCGAAATTGTATTAATTTTGGGGAAAATACTCATAGTTTAAATCAATAAATAATTTATATTGCCTTAAAAAGAGATAAAAGTATCACTGAATATATTCATCTTTTACTTTTTTTTTAGAGTGGAAAGCTTTTGACAATATAATGGGTTCGAGTAGACTCCAGTTTCTGGAATATTTTGAAAGATATTTTATAAGCTATTCTAGTGCTAAATATTCTGATTAATAACACTAAAATTCAATGAACACATCTTTATTTGGTATCTCAAATATTTCTAGAAATGTTTTATTTATTAAAGAGTATTGTTCTCTTTTTCCATACCTCCTTTGCTACAGCTACTAATAACTTCCATCTACTGATCTAGACACTCCAGCTCCAGAGCTCAGTTGTATTAGGTCAGAGATATAGTGTAATATGGCGATATTACCTTCACTGGGGACATAGGATCTTATTTCAATCTTGTTCTCTCAGATCTGGTATGTGATGGTACAATCACGCCCTCTGAACGCAATCCTTATGACTAAGCTTCTTCTGCCTCAGGTGTCCTGTCTAGCACTACACTTGCTTGAACTTGGACACGAGTTTTTAGGGTTTCCATCTTGAAACCATAAAGTGGCCTTGAGGTATCCCTTTCCTTGAGGACCATATTGTATTTTCCATACCCACCACATGTGAAAGAACTAGTCACCTGAATACCATCCCTGTGGCCATCAGCCAGTTTTCACCTATTCCTTATGGATGTTGATTTTTTTAGCCCTTGTTCTTCTCACCTCCCTGTGTCCATGGTTTATGTCATAAGATTTTACAATCCCTTTCACTAGAAGAAGAGTGCATTTCCCTGAAACTTGAGTTTGAACTCAGCTATGCATAATGGTTTGAAAGAGCCACAAATCTTTGACCTTCCTCCCATCAAGAGTTGGGGGCTAATTTCTTTCCCCTGGTATCTGAATCAGCTTTAGTGACTAGTCTGTAACTAATAGAAAATAACATAAAATATACTGGGTAACTTCTGAGTCTGGGTCAGTAGAAGTCATGCAGCTCCTGCCTGATTTTCTGAAATACTTGTTGGAAGAACCCTGAGTTACCAGGTAAGAAATCCAACTATGCTGAGGCTGTGAAGGTCAAGTTTAGATACTGTGTTCAACAGTCCCAGCTGATTCTTTCCTCCAGCCACCCAACCCAGATCAGACATAGGAGTGAAGAAGTCATCTTGGAAGGCGATTCTCCAGCCCAGCTAATCAAGTGATCAATCATTTCAGTCATCTCAAGTGAGGACCAGACATCATAGAACAGAAAAGAGCCATTCATCCTGTGCCTTTTCCAAATACTTAGCCAAAAGAATCTGAGAGAACACAATAGTTGTTTTACACCACTATGTTTTTGTTCAACTTGTTTTATAGCAATAGATATCTAGAAAATCATGTGACTGTTTTGCTTGATGAGATCTGGATGGAAGTAACTGTGTGCCATTTATAAGCCTAAACCCCAAGAGGTCTTACTCATTTCATCTCTTTGTTCTTCTGCTTCTGCCATTGCTAGAATAAGAGCACACCCTGGCTAACCCGATATTCCATGGGAAACACAGAGTATGTGATGTAGGTCTGTGTCCATCGTGCAGGGAGGAACCAATCCAAGCTTCCCCACAGTCTGAAGCACAGCTATCCAGCCACATCCTGACTAGGTCAGCAAACCACCAGGCAACATACAGCCTCACCAGCAAGAATCAATAATTGTTGTTTTTAAACTACCTCTTTGGTCGATTACACAGCAAAATCGGACCAAAACACCCCAAAATTATTTCTGCCACTAACCACAACTGTCTGATTGTTTCTCATCAAGTAACAAGGCAAGTTAGCCATGTTCGTTTCCATTATGTACTTTGAATTGTTGGCAATTTCCACTCAGGCACCAATTTCTGGCCTATGGTACTTATATGTGTTTTAGTCCTGGAGTATAGATATGGGGGGTAACCAGAAAAACTAAAGAATGGCATCCTTTCATGTCTCCCACTGTAGTGATTCTACTGCTTCTGCTCCTTCAGACCCTTAACATTAAACAAGTTATCTGTCAATGATTTCCCAGTCTTCAAGCACTCTTTTTTTTTTTTTTTTTTTTTGCGGTACGCGGGCCTCTCACTGCTGTGGCCTCTCCCGTTGAGGAGCACAGGCTCCGGACGCGCAGGCTCAGCGGCCATGGCTCACGGGCCTAGCCGCTCCGCGGCATGTGGGATCTTCCTGGACCGGGGCACGAACCCGTGTCCTCTGCATCGGCAGGCGGACTCTCAACCACTGCGCCACCAGGGAAGCCCCAAGCACTCTTTTATACACACTCACTATGCTTTCCTCAAGAGGCAAAGGCTATCTTTCTCCCAGTGAAATCCTTCTTATTTTCAAGACAGTAACTGCACAAATACATTGCATGTTTCTAAATCAACATCTCTCTTCCTCCCTCCCTCTCTCCCTCTCTCTTCTTCTTCCTCTCTCTCTCTCTCTCTCTCTCTCTCCTTTCCCCACAGCCTCATGATGGGAGCATTTTAGGATTATTTTCTTTGCCACCTGTTTCTCAGAAAATGATGGAGACTACAAAGTTCAGGGCTGTACAGACATGTGGGCTGATGGCATCAGTATTTCTTGCTCACATACAGTTCCCCAAATCTCAAAATCACATTTGCCACTAAATTCCAATTGCAAAAGCCAGATGGAGAATTGAAATGTGATGGAGCAAGATGTTTCATTTCATTTCAAATGTTTAATGACTTTCCATCCGTAGATAAAGGATCAGAAAATTAACGTAAGGTACAGAAGTCAGGAAATGTGAAAACATTAGGATAGAATCTGTAGAATAAAATTTTATAAGTGCCCAGTGTGTCTGAAAGAAAGATCATCAATATTGCAAAATGGAAGTTCTGGGAAGGATCTTTGAGAATACCTATTGAATTTTATAGATGAAGAAACAGACTCAAGGTTAAAATGCTGCATAACTCTATTCAATTCAATTAAGCAGTGGGGCTAGGACTACATCTGAAGTAGACATTATCTGACTTTTTAAATAAATTCTGTTAATAAGAGGTGGAAAGAAAGAGAGAATGAGAAGGGATGGTAGTGGCAGGAGAGAAGAGCGAAGGATGAAGTAGAAACAATGCTGTTAATCAAAGGAGAAAAGAAATGCATGAGGGGACTTCTTTCTGGAGGGCAGCGGGGTGGGAACCTAAGAACTGGACTTTTTGCCTGCCCACTGGGTGTCTCATTTTATTTTCCAAGAATTTTCTAAAAATTAGGATGATTGACAAATTTTAACGAGTGAGGGAGACTGTAAGACATAAATTACTTTTCCAGACCTGATTCTAACCTAGACCACCCTAATGCCAAAATTCATGGTATTTCACTACTATGCCACCCCAGCTCCAGAAGAGAGAAAAAGGGGATGAGCAAAGGAGATCTAGTGGGAGAGACCAGAACAGAATTTTATTAAAAGCATATGCTAGGTCAACAAAGCAGAATTCAATATTTTGCTCTATCATTTACCTGCTGTTTCTCCTTGAGCAACCTGTTTCACCCCTCTGTGCCTCTGTTTTCCCATCTCTCAAATGAGGATTACTGTAGGGACTGACTAGTATAATTTTGCTAAAGCAATTATCATGTCTTAAACACTGTTTAGATATATAGATCCTTAGATGACTTTAAATGTTATATGGGAGTGGAATGTAAGGAGAGAAAACTTTGCTCAAAAAGAGACAAAATCAACCAACCAACCAACCAAATTAAAAAAAATCAAGCAGGAAGCAACAACAACAAATTCTGAACAGCATTTGCAATAGTAGCACTAGCATTTCCTAAAATCCCACCTGTGGTGCTGAAGCTAGCATTTGTAGCAGTTATATAAAGCTTTGATTGTTCTATAATTCTATAATTGATCTATAAATTCCAAAGCTTGTTATGCCACAGCTATGAAACTTTGGGCAGAGTAATTAATGGAGGCTGTATTCTTGCCTGCATGATACCAGGCTTTTGTAGTCTTAGAGAATAAAATTTAAAAGGAAATGGGCTTCATGCAATAGTTTGTCATAAGTGAAATTTATATTTATGCAAAATGCAAAAGTGTTTAAGAAAATCCCAGTCATTTGAGGGTATGGTCAACTAGGATTCCATTACTTGGCATTTCATGTTAATTTTCGCATCTGTAATTTGTAAGTTTTGAAACTTCTCAGTGTCTAGAAGAGATCACAGCACATAACAGCATGGAAATAACTACTTTTTGAATGATTCTATTGCTTGTTATAGTTCTTTATAATATAATACCTGAACAGGCTAAATAACAGAGGATAATGTAGGGAAGAGAACAATGATTTGAAGTTTATTTTCTAGCTTAGTCTCTCCCCCTAACAAGTTAGCACAAAAACCTAAATTCCCATCTCTTCTGACACTGATACCTCATGGGCTGCAGCGTAGGGACTGACATATTCCAGTCACTAAGTGAGGAAATCCATGTATAAGGATCTGAGTGCTTATCTTTGGAACCAATCTCCTTAGTTTCCAATACCAGGGTTGTCACTTTATTGGCTGTGTGAACTTGAGAAAGTGATCGCATCTCTTTCTGTCTCAATTCTCTCATCTATATGATGTGTCAGGGGAGGTGATAATAATAACTATTTCTTAGATGTTTTGAGGATTAAAAGAGGTGATCTATGGAATCAAATGGAACCATATCTGGCACAAAGTAAAGCACTCAATATATATTGGGTGTTATTGGTCTTGTTTTAAGAAAAGTTGGAAGCCATATATAAGAATTTTAGATTGGAGTGAGGTGAGGGAGTTTGTAGTTAGAAAAAAAATGCTGTCTGGAAAAATGTAAGTCAACAGTGCAATGTGTGGATAGTACAAGAGCATGAGGATAGTAGAGGGTCAATTAACAGCAGGAAACTGACTTCCACTACATATATGTCCCACATCATTTCATGGAGGGCAGATCCAGAATTGAGATCCTACAGAGTATAAATGCAGAGAGACCAAAAAATTTCATGAGAATAAAGAATACCAAAATCCGTCATTTTCAACAGAGTACCAAATCCAAAATTAGAAGATAAAAGGGCATGAAGAGATTTCTCTGTGTGAACGTTTTGCATTAAATATAAACAGAAATTTCCTGTAGATTGAAGGAGACATTGCAAAAATAGAGTAGACATGGATGGAAGAACTGTGTGTTTATGGGGGTAGGGAGTCCTAAGGAGTCTACAGCAGCAGTGACCAATAAAACTTTCTGTGATTATGTAAATGTTCTGCATCTGCACTCTGCAGTATGGTAGTCACTAGCCACATGTGACTTTTGAACACTTGAAATGTGACTTGAGAACTTGAGGAACTAAATTTTAAATTAAATTTAATTAATTAAAAATTTAATAGTCATAGGTGGCTAGTGGCTACCCTTATGGAAAATGCAAGTCTATAGAACTGGATGGATAGACAGATAAAGATATCTTCACAATTAGGAAAACAGGGTATTTCAATGCTTTCTAGTTGTACGCCTCAGCCTGTTTTTAGCATTTCAACACATGATGCTAAGAGACTTAACATTCATATTTCCTGTAAGAACAGAGGCAAACTAGGGATTCTAACTCTATCAGGCATCTTCTTTACCAGCATGTAGGACAGAACTCCAGAGAATAAAGTTTTTTTTGTAAATCCCCTTCCTAGAGTTACAAGCACTGACTATTGCTCATTCCTTTTGGAGTCTCCCTTATTTGTACACCAGGCCAAATAAAAAGCAGGGGTTGGCAAGCTACTGTTTTTCACAAAACTGTTTTGTTTTGTTTTTTGTGGTACGCGGGCCTCCCACCGCTGCGGCCCCTCCGGTTGCGGAGCACAGGCTCCGGACGCGCAGGCTCAGCGGCCATGGCTCACGGGCCCAGCCGCTCCGCGGCACGAACCCACGTCCCCCGCACCGGCAGGCGGACTCCCAACCACTGCGCCACCAGGGAAGCCCCACAAAACTGTTTTTCATTGGGATGTCTTAAGTTGAGAAAGAACATGGTAAATACGGTAAAATAATGACAGTTGTCACTTATTTTTCAGATGTACCACACTTCAGTTACTATAGTATCATCTTCCTGCTCCTGAAGAGTCTCAAACAGAAGATAACACAAGCCAAACTATTTTTAGAGGTGAATGCACAATTTGGATTTCTGCAAACAGTGCTGTAATCAGGTATCTAAAACTTTAGAAAGCAGACATATATTTCTGCACTATTTTAAAATAATCAATGAGGTAGTGAAACTTTTGCAAACAATTCTTACACTAAAAACGTGTTGTCAAGTCCCAACAGAGGTGTCATAGGACAGTTGATTCTCTACTTGAAGCTTGAGAAACAGCATGTCCTTTTGTCTTCCCTCTGAGCTCCCTTCTTTCTGAAACTTCCTGGACTGTGCATTTTCAGAGGAAAAATAAAAAGCCTCTATTTTATTTAAGCCACTGTTATTCTTGGCACCAAATCCTAATGTATGCAGAAAAAGATTACGTTCTATTCCCAACTGATTGAGTTGAATGTCAGCTCGAAACTATAATATATGCTGTGAGGATCCAGGCCATTTCTCCTCTTATAACTGGTGGGATTTTTTTTCTCCACCACTAATAATGGCTAAATTTTATTGAATACTTACTGTATGTCATGCACTATTCTGACTGCTTGCACAGTAAGTTCATGAAATCCTCTGAAGCAACCCTGTGGGATAACTATTATAATTGCTCCCAATTTACAATGCAAAGTCTTAATCACAGAGAATTTAAACAGTTTTCCCAAGGTCAAAGGGCTACTAAATGTTGAGACTGGTATGAACCATGTGGATTCATGAGGCAATACCCATGAGGCAATTCATGAGGCAATACCCACCCTCTTAATCATTAATGGTTAAGATCTGACTAGCACAGTATTACTTCCATGGGGCAGTGGATCCAGCTAAAACTCGAAGAGGCATTTATCGTGGCTCTACAAAGACCAAGTCTGCTGGGGGCTGTGCTTTGCAAAGGTAAGTTTTCAGTACCTGTGCATCTCAGAGTTCATTTTTAATATATTTCAATCTTTTATTTATATTTGTACATTCATGAACTTCCTGTTTTTCTTTTCTGAAAACTGCTCTTTGAATATCTACTGACGACTTATTTGGATTCTGCTGGCATTATTATCGTCAGCATCATAGCTGATGTGTATTAAGCACTTTCTGTATAGCAGATCCTCACTCAAAAATTTACAGTAATTATCTCATTTAAAATTACTAAAGCCTAAATTGATGTGTATAATTATTATCTATATTTTACAGATGAGGAAATTGAAGCTCTGGGTACCTTTCTCAAGTTGTCACAGTTGCCAATGAACAGCCAGGGAATTAACCTGGGTCTGCCTTACCCTACTAGCTTTACTGAAGAACTGTACACTTTTAGGCATGTTTGTAATTTTGCCTGTGGACAAAGCTGATCATTCTATCCGACTGTGGTTTTCAACCTGCAAATATGCAATTTCCTGTTTAAGTCATAATAAATATGCTAGTTTTTAAGAACACATAACCTTCTCTCCCCGACTCAGAATGCATTTACTGTGTTTTCCTCTAGGCAGGAAAGAAACATGCATTTAAGGCTCCCTGGGACAGATGATTCACAGAGCAGCACTGATTCCTTGCTTTATTTGTGCCCCTCACATAAAGCGCTGCAGTTAAAGTGGTGAGTGAGGGAAGTAGCAGCAGAATATGGACTGGTACTGAATAAAGAGAAAAAAATGAGAGAGGAATAGTCTTTGCCAGTGAGGGAAACTGCCAAAGCTAAATAGGAATTTAAACTCCCTTTTACCGCCCAGTGAACAAATGCACAACTTTTAACATTCTTCCTTTACATCTTAAATCTTAGAATCTCGGTATCATTAAGTGACTTAGTGCAATAGTCCTTCAAGAGAAATTATACCCCATCTAAGAAACACTGACAAATACGAGATATAGTACTCTCAGTTTAGTCAAACCACTGCCTTGGAAAGCAATAACATTGCCTGCTTTGATTCACACTGTGTTTCTCTGCATCACACACTAGTAGACTATTTATCTTATTCAATGGCAGCTCAGTATAAGACTGAGAGCTATAACGAATTTGTTCTATACTCCCTGCCAAATTCTTTTCTGGTAAAAATGTTAGAGGCTTGTTTTATTTAACTCAGGACTCCTCTGTCCTATTGCTCATTCTTCTTGTCTGATGATTGTTTTATTTCCTCCACATTCGAAGGAAGGGAAGAATTTCCAAGACGAAACCATTGGGTAAAAAGTCTTCTATACTAATTTCCAAAATGGAAATGTCTTAATAATCATCTTTTAGATTCCTATAAAAATTTAATTTACTCACAGCAAGTATGTATGCCCTTCTGGTAGAAATTGCTTGCCTAACCACAGCCATTTTCCTTCACCTTCCTTCATTTCTGGCAGCTACTGATTGTGTCAGAGAGACTAAAATGTGGGATCCTTTATTTATTAATCTCCCCTGTAGTTAAGGTTCATCAGGCATCAACATTCTGGCCGATAAGACATGCAAAGTCTGCTGAGGCTCATGTGGAAGATTTCCTTTCCTAATAAAGATATAGCTCTAAGAAATATTCCACCTTCTTATTATATAGTATATTTGTATATGCATATAGTATATTTGTACATGCAAAGTCAAGGAGGCACAGAGTCACATTTTACTATCTCATTGAAAGCAGTCTAAATATAACTCTGAATGTCCTTCCCTTGAGACTAGCAAAAATTTAATCTCAGTGACTTTTGTGCAATGGCACTCACAAACAGGCATACACAAATGCCCTCAACAAATGTGCAAAGACGGCTTGCTTTTACCCAATATCCAACCATAGGGTGAGACTTAAGTGCTTCTACTCAAAGTTCCTACCATTAAAGTAGTTGTTGTTCTAGACTTGAAGTCAGAAACTGTGATAACGGATACATTTAAAACACAGGAATCTGCTGAGGCTTGGTACTTAGGGCCTGGTTCCTTCCAACCCATTTGCAAAGCCGTGCTGCTCTCCAGGGAGCACTTCCGTAAGTCAGGAGATACAGCTCCACTTTTACCAGCAGCTGCCAGAGAAATGGTAATATCTGTCCTCTCCTCATCTCATTCTCTCCCACTGGTTTAAAGACTTGATTCTATTTTGCACCCACCCCTCCCCCACCCCTGAAAAAAAAAGGTATCTGTCAAAACCTCAGTTAGTTTAGACTTCTGTAAAGGGAGAAAGACAGATTGTTTTCACAAAGTTTATGCCGCCCTCTTCCATTTTTAAGGATGCTTGTGATTATACTGGGCCCACGTGAATACTCTAGGATCATCTCATTTTAAAGTCAACTGATTAGCAAGCTCAATCCCATCTGCAACCTTATTCCCCTTTGCTGTGTAAACTAACATGTTCATAGGTTTTGGAGATTAGAGTGCTGACATCTTTTGGGTCCATCATTCTGTCTAATACAACTTTTTTATGCCAAAATAACAATAATAATAATTTTACTAAAATTATAAAGTAAATTATAAACAATAAATAATAATAATAACAATAATAAATAAAAGGCAGTTTTTCAGTCATTTTATTGAGAACTTTCTAACTATGATTTGCAAGTAGTTGGGCTTTAACTGAGAAGCAGAGAATGCAGTTTATGCCTTCCTTTCTCTATAGAATAAGATAAGAATTATTCAGGAATTTCCCTGGTGGTGCAGTGGCTAAGAATCCGCCTGCCAATGCAGGGGACACGGGTTCAATCCCTGGTCTAGGAAGATTCCACATGCCTCAGAGCAACTAAGCCTGTGCGCCACAACTGCTGAGCCTGCGTGTCACAACTACTGAAGCCCACGTGACTAGGGCTCATGCTCCGCAGCAAGAGAAGCCACCGCAATGAGAAGCCCGCGCACCGCAACCAAGAGTAGCCCCCGCTTGCCGCAACTAGAGAAAGCCTGTGTGCAGCAATGAAGACCCAACACAGCCCCCAAAATTAATTAATTAATAAAGAAAAGAATCATTCAAATGTCAATATAAAACAGATATAAATAAAAGGAGTCAGAGGTCATGGACCCTCCAAGTAATTAACTGTGGGACCCAGATATACAGTTGTATTTTTTCTCTCCTGTGCATCTCTGTTTCAGTACTTGGTTTGTTCCTGTCCTGAGGCTTAGCTCACCATCCCCGGTTTTATCTGTTATTATTCTAACACTAAGGAGAATATTGATGAGGGCATTGGAAGACTAGAGTTTCAATCCCAGCTCTGCCACGGTATAACTGCAATTCCCTGGTCAGTTTACTTTCTGTCTTTGAGATTGTCACTCTATATGTAAAAATCAGTGAATTAGACTAGATCAATCACATATCCAATAAGAACCACAGTAACAGATATGGTACATGGCCCATGTATAAAGTATATTTCAATCTTCAATAATTCTATAATCATCTCCATCTTAAAGATAAAGAAAATGAGGCTCAGAGAAGGTACAGAGCATTTCCTAAATGAGCCCAACTGGTACATAATAAAAAAACCCTAATTTATTGTCTCATACAAAATACTCTCATGTAATATATAAGGTATAAAAGTCTCTCCTTTAATAATCACGGTGTCATTCTGCCATTCAAATGCAAATAGGTGTGAATGTTTATAAACACGTACTCACACATAATGCATAATTCATATCTAAGCAATCAAATTATTCTAATACCACAAATTCCAAATGATGCATTCAAAAGTGAGGGTGGCAGAAGGCTCAATTTCCCAAGCTGCTGAGTCCTTGCTGCAGGCAGATTCCAGCTCTGATTAAATTAATGCCTGCCCAAATACAGGAACAGAGCCAACATAAGAATCAGTGTCAGGGCTTCCCTGGTGGCGCAGTGGTTGGGAGTCCACCTGCCGATGCAGAGGACATGGGTTCGTGCCCCGGTCCGGGAAGATCCCACATGCCGCGGAGCGGCTGGGCCCGTGAGCCATGGCCGCTGAGCCTGCGCGTCCGGAGCCTGTGCTCCGCAGCGGGAGAGGCCACAACAGTGAGAGGCCCGCGTACCGCAAAAAAAAAAAAAAAAAAAAAAAAGAATCAATGTCAGTTAATGTCAGCTCTTTGGGTGTAACTTTTATTTTTCAACACAGAATACAGTCAAATTTTTTTCATCACTGTAGAATTTAATAGGAACACTTGGATCAAACACATCCATGTTTAGACTAAAGTGTTCAGTAAATGTAGCTACAAGAATGAAAAAAAAAGTCGAAGAAAACCATATCTGAACATCTATATCACAAGTTTCCAGTTAAAATTAAATTATTAGAGACATAACTGGGTATTATTAGCTCTTGCAGGACTCCTGTTCATGCTTGTCACATTCACCATCCCCACTATCACTATACCTAGATTAGAGCCCATTCATCTGTCATTTAAACAATCATCAAAACTAATAAGTACAGAGCCTTCCAGGTACTAGACACTATATTAAGTGTTTATACAGGTTATCTCTTTCTTCTTAACAATCTTATAAGATGGGCATTATTATTAACCAAATTGTTTAATAAAAAGGAGAGAGGCTTAGAGGAGATAAATAATTTGCCTATGGTTGCACAGCTAACATGAAGTGGGGTAACCAATTTCCCTCCTTTGAAAACTCGTGATATAAGCTTTGGTTTAGTAGAAAAAAATTTTCCCACTGAATGGAAGTGTACTATTTTCCTTTTTTGTCTCTTTCTACACTATTATGAGCTCTGAGGAAATGACTCCATTCTTTACCTTTTTTCCCCATTTCATCTTTCACTGACAGACACAGAAACTTTCCTATAGAAGGGGATCAGTAAACTATTTTAAAATTAATAAATCATTCTAAATGGAAAAGGAAACTCCATCTGGATGAGCTCAAATCCTAAATCTGTTGCTTCCTGTCAGTTTGTACAAGTAGCATAGCTTCTCATAACCTCATTTCTTTTACTTGATAACACTGGGCTTAAGATATTTGTGAAATAAATACTATCATGCTTATAACGATGATCAGTAAGTATAAAACATAATAAATGCTAAATAAATAATAATTCACTATTTCTTTACTTGCATATTCAGTAAAAAGCCCTCCATTTGCACATCCATTCACCTGTACAAGCATCAAGTGTACACTGAAAACCTAATTTATGCCAAGCACTGGGCATATACTGATAACTAAAACAGAAAAAGTCACTGCCCTGGAGAAAACTTTGATTTCATTAACAGATTAATATTACCTATAGCAAATTCTAATAAACTAGACAGACACAAAGGCAAGTGTTAAAGAAATTATCTCCTATATTATACATAGAATCAAGGACACTGAGGAAGAAGAATAAAACAGAATTTTGGAATAATGAGGTTTAGGACTCCCTGATATTTTAGGAGCCTATCCACTTCAATTTTATTTCCATAATATCAAATAAATTTTTGCATGAGCTAGTGTAATTCAAAAGTTCCTCATATTGTTCATGCTTCTTTGCATTGACCCAACCTGTTGCAATTTAACCTTTGCATGTATCTCCATGACACTCACCCTTTCTTCCTAAAAAATAAATGAAACATTTTCAGGTTTGGTCAATGTGCTTTGTACTAATAATACAAAATGGCCATTTTTGCCTTTCATCATTGAAATATTTTTCTGTTTTCTCTGCTTTAAAGTCAATGTCATAGGTATTTGTTTTTCCAAATTGACCATTAGACATATGTCTTTATCATGATTACCCTGGCTTTGCTTTTATTTATTGGCATCCAGATTCCACTTAGTGATTATAGATTGTTTGTCCCCTTCCTGTTATTTAAAAGCACCTATTTCTACACAGTAGATTGCTTAAGCTACAGTTTATTTCCGTCAATTTTATTTAGCTCAATTTTTAATTTCCTTCATTCCCAGTCTACGAAAAAATCCAATACAATATTTTGTGCTGTGTCACTTGGAAATGTGCAAACTGATTTAGCTATGACCACAGCCATGTGCAACACCTACACTTTGTTTCAAGTTTAGGATAGCAAGGGGACAAATTTCGTTGTTGATTCTGAAAGGGAGACAAGACGATATACTAAAAAGGGAAAATAACAAGTCAAAAGACCTAGATGCATTCTAATTATGCCATTTCACAACTTAAACCCTTCAGTGAATTCCCCCATGGACCACCAGTTAAAGCCCAACCTCCTCAGTAATGCTTGTAAGGCCATAATGATATTTATTTCAGGCCATCTTCTCCACCTTTCAATCTTGACATTTACTCCAGCCATGCTGTAGGTCTTCATGTTCTCTCACCCTTGTTCTTTTTTATACCTCTTATTATTACCTCTCTCTAGAAATCTCATGCTAGGATAACTTCTACTCAGTGTTCAAGATTTAGTTTAGACATCACTTCCCTCTTAGTGACCTATTTCCATCACAGCATTTTCCAAACTTGTGTAAGATAAGAAATAACTCTGGAAGTGTTTATCTGCTAAATTAGTGTTTTAAGTGTATGTGGGATTTGCTTTAATCAGGTATGCTAAGACATGCAGACATAGAAATGACTGTCATTAAAGAAGAAGGTTTTATACTCACAGATCCTTAGAAACAGAAGGCAGGGCATGCCACACAGGGCTACATGGAGGTACCAGGGTCAGTCAGGAGGGAGAGGGAGTGAGGGGAAAATGTGAACAAGAGTCTTTATGCTAGTTTCATAACAAGGAAGGGAAGAGGTGGTTTCAGGTTTAAGATTAGCTAGTTTGAATAGTTTTAGTGAGTCCTGGAGTGTAGGAGCTGTTTCTAGTTGTCTGGTACCTGGTCCACGGTGATTAGGGCAAGAAAAGAATGGCTCAGAGTAAGAACCCCACTGAGGAGGTGGTTGGCAGTGTGAGCTCTGGATTAATTGTTTTACATTTGATAGATATCCTACCAGGTGAGTTGTTTATTATCTCTAGGAATTAGCTAAACTTGGGAAGGTTAGTGCCTCCAGTATTGGCAAGGCTCTAAGATATCAAACCATAAGAAAATAAGGGGAAAAAAACCATGAATAGTACAACGAGCTTCTCTAGAGAAAAGCATTAACTTCTAAAGCACCCAGGTAGAGTTTCAGTGCTAGGAAGAGCAGTGAGGTAGCTTATCTGGGAATAATCTTCCTGTAGATAACAATGATAGTTTATATGCATTGAAGACAAGAGCAGAGAAAAGCTGAAAGGAATTTGACTAATGATAGAAAGTACACCACTGGATAAAATCTGTGTTTAAAGAGCCTTTACCATTAAGGTTCTCCTGGTTTGCAATGTGTGGGGCAGCTATAACTCAAGCAGAAATAGCAGAAACAATCTTATTGGATTGAGGTGTCACAGAATGGAGTTTAGGATACAAGTGTCTCTGGAAATGGAGGAGGAAACCATAGAAAGTGGAATACCTAAATATGCATATAAACCTCCCACAAAACTCTGTATGACCCTGAACTGTTTGTGCACATGTCAGCTCCAAGAAGCCTCTTAGAAAACAACAGTTAGATGGTTGAAACTCTGACCAGAGGTCTCACCTTCTGTTGACAGTAGGGGTAGCACACCTTGAAGTTTGAATCACACCTAGTTAAAGGGTATGACAAAAACTTTCTACTGAAACTCTGCAGTGGGCATGGCTTAGAAACAGAGACTAGATTCTTGGGCTAAGTAATATACTTATGACTAAAGGAAAAGTTGACACAGACACTCTGTAATAATGTATAAAATCAAGCCTCCTCAAAAATGAAGGAAATCAACTAGTAATATAAATACTTGATTCATCTAAGTTGTTGCATGCATTTCTTTTCAATCGTGATTTCTTTTACTGCATAGTAGGATTCTAGAGTAAGGAAGCACCATTAGTTTTCACATGGGCTTACACAGAGCTAAGGTTTTTACTTTTGATAATGTCCAATTTACCATTTCTTTTCTTTTGTGGATTGTGCAGTTGGACATATTTTTATGGTTCCATTTCTGGGTTCTCTACTCTATTCCATTTATTTATGTGCCTATTTCTCTGCCAGTACCACTGTGTCTAGATTACTATAGTCATATAGTAGACATTAGTATTTGTAGAGTGATTCCTCCCACTTTATTCTTCTTTGTCAATAGTTAGCTATTCTAGGGCCTATGCATTTCCAGAAAAAATGTTAGAAAAATCTAGCCTGTATTTCTAAAAAACCTACTGGGATTTTGATAGGAATTGATATACTAGGGACTAGTATACTGTGTTTAAAAAAAAGAGACCTGAGTGGACATCCTTGTTTCATTCCTGATTTTAGAGGAAAGTATTCAGTCTTTCACTGTCAAGAATGATGTTAGCTGTAAGTTTTTTTGTATGTGCTCTTTATTAAGTTGAGGAAGCTCCCCTCTATTCCTAACTTCTAATTGCAGAAAGTTTTTTTCTTTTAATCATAAATGAGTATAAGATTTTGTTAAATGCTTTTTTGTGTTAATTGATATGAATTTTTTTTTCTCTAGGCTGTTGATATGGTGAATTACATTGACTGATTTTAGAATGTTGAACCAGCTATGCATATCTGGAATAAATTCCACTTGGTCATGATATATAACTATTTTTATACACTGTTTTATACTCTGTTTGCTGCTAATTTGCTGACAAATTTTGTATTTGTATTTATGAGAGATATTGGTCTGTATTGGTTTATAGTTTTCTGTATTTTTCTTTTATACACTATCTTAGGTTTTATACACTATCTTAGGTTTTAGTATCAAGTAACACTGACCTAATAAAATGATTTGAGAAGTGTTCTCATCTCTTCTATTTTCTGGAATATATTGTGAAAATTGGTGTTGATTCTTCCTTAAATGTTTTGTAGAATTCTCCAGTGAAATGATCTGGGCCTCAAAATACCTTTTTCAGAAGCTTTTTAATTTAGAATTTATTTATTTACTTGTATTAGTATGATTCATATCATCTATCTCAGCTTGGTTGAGTTATAGTAGCTAGTGGCTTTGAAGGAATAAGTCACTTCTACAAGGTTGAGTGTATAGTTGTTTGCGGTATTCCCTTATTACCATCTAATTGCTGCATGATCTGTAGTGATATCTCCTATTTTATTCTTTTTTTTCTTACTTCTTGCTATTTTTCTTTTCATAAATTTTTTAGAATTTTTAACTGAAATATATTTGATGTATAATATTATGTTAGTTTAGTTTAAGGGGTATGTACTACATAATGATTTCACATTTGCATACCTTATGAAATGATTACCAGGATAAGTTTAGTAAACCATCTGTCCCCATACAAAGTTATTAAAATATTACTGACCATGTTCTTTATGCTATATATTACATCCCCATAATTTATTTGTTATATAACTGGAGGTTTGTACCTCTTAACTCCCTTCAACTATTTCACCCGCCCACCAACCCCCATCCCCTTTGGCAACCACCTGTTTGTTCTCTGTATCTCTGAGTCTGTTTTCATTTTGTTGTGTTCATTTGTTTTGTTTTTTTATATTCCACATGTAACTGGGGTCAGGTGACATTTGTCTTTTTCTGTCTGATTTATTTCACTTAGCATAATACCCTCAAGGTCCATCCATGTTGTCACAAATGACAAGATTTCATCTTTTTTTATGGCTGAGTAGTATTCCAAGGTATATATGGATATATATCTTTTTATCCATTCATCCATTGATGGTCATGTAGGTGTTTCTATATCTTGACTATTGTAAATAATGCCACAATAAATACAGAGGATATCTTTATGAATTAGTGCTTTTGTATCCTTTGGATAAATACCAAGAAGTGGTATAGCTGGATGATATGGTAGTTTTATTCTTAATTTTCTGAGGAATCTCCATACTTTTTTCCATAGTGGATGCACCAATTTAAATTCCCACCAACACCCAGAGAACACCATAATTCAGAAAGACACATGCATCCCAATGTTCACTGCAGCACTATTTACAATAGCCAGGTCATGGAAGCAACCTAAATGCCCATCGACAGACAAATGGATAAAAGAGATGTGGTACATATATACAATGGAATATTACTCAGCCATAAAAAGGAATGAAACTGGGTCATTTGTAGGGACATGGATGGACCTAGAGACTGTCATACAGAGTGAAGTAAGTCAGAAAGAGTAAAACAAATATCATATATTAACACATATATGTGGAATCTAGAAAAGTGGTACAGATGAACCTGTTTGCAAGGCAGAAATAGAGACACAGATGTAGAGAACAAATGTATGGACACTAAGGGAGGAAAGCAGGGGTGGGATGAATTGGGAGATTGGGATTGACATATATAGATACTAATATGTATAAAATAGATAACAAATGAGAACCTGCTGTATAGCACAGGGAACTCTGCTCCACTTTGCTGTACAGTAGAAACTAACACAACATTGTAAAACAACTATACCCCAATTAAAAAAAAATTCCCACCAATAGTATATGGGTGTTCCCTTTTCTTCACATCCTCACCAACACTTGTTGTTTGTTGTCTTTTTGTTAATAGCCATTCTAACAGGCATGAGGTGATATCTCATTGTGATTTTGCATTTCCCTAATAATTAGTGATGTTGAACATCTTTTCATGTGCTTATTGGCCATTTGTATGCCTTCTCTGGAAAAATTTCTATTAAGGTTCTCTGACATATTTTAATCATTTTTTTGATGTTGAGTTGTATGAGTTATTGGTGTATTTTAGATATTAACCCCTTCTCAAATGTATAGTTCACAAATATCTTCTCCCAGTAGGCTGCCATTTCAGTTTTTAGATAGTTTCTATTCCCGGCCCCCTCAAAAAAATATTGCTAAGGCTAGTCTCCAAGAGTGCACTGCCTATGTTTTCCTCTAAGAGTTTTAGGTCTGTATTTAAGCCCTTAACCATTTTGAGTTTATTTTTGTATACAGTGTGAGAAAGTAGTACAGTTTCATTCTTTTGCCTATAGCTGTCCAGTTTTCCCAACACCTTTTATTGAAGAAACTATCTTTTCAGCATTGTGTATTCTTGCCTCCTTTTTCATAGATTAATTGACCTTGTGAAGGTTGGTTTATTTCTGGGCTGTCTGTTGTGTTCCATTGATCTATGAGACATTTTTTGTGCCAGCACCATACTGTGTTGATTACTGTAGCTTTATAGTAAAGTTCGAAACCAGGGAGCATGTTACCTCCAGCTTTGTTCTTCTTCAAGACTGTTTTGGCTATTCAGTGTCTTCTTTGTTTCCATACAAATTTTCAAATTATTTCTTCTAGTTCTATGAAAAACACCTTTGGTATCTTGATAGAGATTGCACTGAATCCATAGATTCCCTTGGACAATATGGTCATTTTAACAGTATTAATTCTTCTAGTCCATGAGAACAGTTGTCTTTCCATTTGTTTGTGTCATCTTCAATTCCTTTCATCAGTCTTATAGTTTTCTTAGGTCTTTTACCTCCTTGTTTAGATTTATTGCTAGGTATTTTATTATTTTTGATGTAATTATAAATGGGATTGGTTTCTTAACTTCTCCCTCTGATAGTTTGCTGTTAGTGTATAGAAATGCAACATATTTCTGTATATTAATTTTGTATCCTGAAACTTTACTGAATTCATTTATTAGTTCTAATAGTTTTTTGGTAGTATCTTTAGAATTTTCTATATACAGTATTATGTCATCTGCTAACAGTGATGGTTTTACTTCTTCCTTTCTAATTTGGATTTTATTCCTTTTTCTTGTCTGACTGCTGTGGCTATAACTTTAAATACTATGCTTAATAAAGTTACTAAGAGTGGGCATCCTTGTCTTGTTCCTGATCTTAAAGAAAATGCTTTCAGCAATTCACTGTTGAGTTTGATGTTGGCTGTAGGTTTGTTACATATTGTCTTTATTATGTTGAGGTATGTTCCTTTATACTCACTTTGTTAAGAGTTTTTATTATAAATGAATGTTGACTTTCATCAAAATATTTTTGTGTATCTATGGAGATTATAAAGATTCTTTTCCTCAATTTGTTAATGTGGTGTATTACATTGGTTGATTTGGGGATATTGAACCATCCCTGGGATTTATCCCACTGTTCGTGGTATATGATCCTTTTAATGTATTGTTGAATTTGGTTTGCTAATATTTTGTTGAAGATTTTTGCAAATAGTTTATCAATGATATTGGCCTGTAATTTTCTTTTTTGTGTGTGGTGTCTTGATATAGTTCATGTATTTTCTATAGATTTACTTTTATCAGTTTTGCTAGTGACTTGTTAATATTATAGATTTTTTTCAATGAAGCAGTGTTTCATTTCCTTGATTTTTTCCATTGCTCTAATGTTTTAATTTCATTTACTTCTGTTTTATCTTTATTATTTCTTTCCTGTCAATTTATTTTGCTCTTATTTCTAGTTTCTTGATGTGTCAACTTAGATGACTGATTTGACAACTTATCTCTTTTCCAATGTAATTATTTAGTTCTATAAATTACCCTCTCAGTATTGCTTTACCTGCATTTCACTTATTTTGGCATGTAATATTTCCATTTACATTCAGTTCTATGTACTTTTATTTCCTTTGAGACTTCTTTTGTGAACCACAGATTATCAGAAGGGTGTTGTTTAATTTTCATGTGTTTAGATCTTTTCCTGTTGCCTTTCTATTATTAATTTCCTGATTAAATCCATTATGGTTAGAAAGAATTCTCTGTCATTTCAATTTCTTTTAAATTTGTTGAGGTTTGTTTAATGGGCTATGACATGGTCTATCTTCGAGAATATTCCATGGACACTTGAAAACTATATATGCTGTTAGAAGGAGTATTTATATATGTCAATTAAGTCCTGTGTTTGACTTTGTTGTTCTGATCTTTCATATCTTGCATTTCTGTCAGCTGATGAGAGAAGAATGTTGAATTCCCAATTAAAATTGTGAAGTTTTCTATTTCTTCTTTCATTGCTATCCATTATCTATCATGCATTTTGAGGCTTAATTGCTTTGTATATAAACATTTAGTATAATTATGTCTTCCTGGAGGATTGATTTGCTTATCATTATATAATGTTCCTCTTTATCTTGAGTAATTTTCTTTCCTCTGAAGTCTACCTTATCTTAGATTAATATAGCCAACCTTGCTATTTTTATTAATGTCTGCTTGATATAAAATTTCCATTATTTTATTTTCAGCCTATGTCATTGAATTTGATGTTTCTTTTAAACAGCAGATATGAGTCATTTTTTTAAACCACTCTGTGAATTTCTGCTTTTTAATTGACATATTTATACCATTTACATTGAAGTTATTTATTGATATGTTACTGTTTAAATTGGCCATTTTATTATTTTTTTCTGTTTATTTCCACTGTTTCCTGATTCTCATTTCTCTTTTCTTGCCTTCCTATGGATTATTTAAATACTTTCCAAGCTTCCATTTTGATTTATTTTAGTGTTTTTAAGAGTATCAGTTTGCACTCTTTTCTTTATAGTTGCTCTGGGTATTAAAATATGTGTATGCGACTTACCACAGTTTCTTGGTATCAACATTTCACCACTTCAAGTGAAGTGTGGAAACCTTACTTCCTTCCATTTGTGTCCTTTTTACCATCATCATTTCAGAGCTGACAAGCTATTTCATCATGCTGTGAACTAATGGTCACATATCCTCGTATTTTTCTTCTTTCTCTTCATCACATGACCTGATTTCTCCAGTCACAACTTTGTCTACAACACTACATGTTCAAAAAGTCAGACTTTTAGGTATCGAAATAGAACCAAACTCTTAGATGGGCATTATAAAGAGTAGGATCAATTTCTAATAACGAAAACAGTATAGGGGCAGCCTCATCAGCATATCTGCCATTTTACTATGCTAAATGATAATAAGAAACTTCAAGTGTGTGCAATTCTGTGTGCAAGTCTGAATTTTTACTTAAGGTACAATAATGCATGGCTTGCCCTTCACTCCACCCCAGGATATGTAGCATGTTTTGCTTTGGTAACTTGCCCAAATGTTCTCTTTGGAACAGCAAAAATTCCTGTCTTTTTAGGGTTCTTTGTAAATGATCTCATCCTCATTCTAGCAATTGCTACATCCAGATGCCTCCCTGTTGCAGACAGTTTTCTAGCTAAAGCATCTGGGCCAGCAGTGATCAGGCAGTTGTGTCTGAGTCAGTTATGTGGTTAAATGGATAATGGACTGTCTGGGCTGCCTAGGTCTTTTGAATGTCAATTTCCTCTGACTCAAATTTTCAAGTAATTTATTCATCTTTTGCTATTGTTGATAGCATTTCTGCTGCAATCCCCTCACATGACTCCAATTTAAGGTGATGGGGGAAAGCTTCACATTCTGATTTATTTCTGCAGAAGAGTCTGAATTTAAAAGGTGTTTGTGTTGGCAATTCACTTTTTAAAATATCAATAAAATATATGCTTCTCTGTTTTGTTTTCTTATTTCCCTTTTTTGCATCACAAACATTTGTTATAATTATGGTCCTTACACACATGTTTTTATGAACTAGTGAGGACTTCAGCTGCTAACTAAATTGTTCTAATATGCCAGGAAACCACAACCCCTATTTTGGAAGCATTAAACAAATTTTAAAGGTATCTTTATTGGAAACCAAAACTCCAGCATTTAATAGCGTGCAACCCCTAGTCAGAGGTGCATTTTGTTTCAATGGTGGCCACAAATGTGGACAGAAATCACTCTGACTTATTGTGAGTAAGATAGAAATTTCTGATTACTATCCTGTCTCTGCATGAAACCAATCTCTTCAGAAAGACCATTTGAATCTGGGAGATAGAGGGCGAATGTAAATACAAGTAGAGGTTAAAACTGTCACTATGAGTATGAAGTCATAAATTATGCAGCCTGAAAATTCATTATGTTGTTTTTGTCACCAATCTCCTGAGCTTTATTACCAAAAAAATCTAGAAAAATAAAAGAAAATGAGATTAAAAACAGTGAAAATTTTTCTACAAGAAAATTGGGTTTATTGTAGCATTTCCTGAGGAGATTGCCTCAATGTAAAATACACTGCTTGCACAATACCTTTTAGATGGTTATAGCTGAAAAACTTTTTTTTAAATTTTATTTATTTATTTATTTTTATTTATAGCTTATAACTTGTTCAACTTTCAAAGGACTTTCCTCACTTATCGAAAATTATTATGATAGTTTAAGGGAAACAATCTATTATTGGAAGAACAGAGTATTATTTTTAAATATACAAAGATCTGAATTCCACTGGATGTGTTTTTAAGCTATTCAACTGATGTAGTTACTTTAGGTATGTTTTTAAACATTCTAGTTTACATTTAAACACAATTTAAATCAATACATGTATGCATTGATTGCTTTATTCACTCACTAACTCATGAAGCTTCATTTGAATGCCTTTGCAGACAATTTCAGCTGGAGTCATGTGACCCAGAGCAAGTTACTTTAGCTCTCAGAATTTCAGTTTTCTCAACTGAAAACTGGAAATTATGACTCCTGAACTTCCAAATCTGTAGAGTTTTGTGAAGACCAATTTTAACTATGAGTTTCAGCTTGCTTTTTAACTTTGAAAGCACTGTCAAAGAACAGTGATGATGAAAAGAAAGAGGAGGCTACAACTGTCAGGATGATGGAAGTTTATCAGATTTTATTTGCCTTCTATTTTCTAGATATGAATATCATTTTATACTCAGTTTATAGTTAGAATATTAGAAATTTCTATGCTTAAAGGACCCAAGGACCGTTGTAAATGAAAGATTTTTCAGTAGTGCTATAATCCAGCTTTATCTTCCTTTCATATTGTATAGAATCAGGAGCATCCCCTACATAAAAAACCCAAAACAGTTTTGCTAATGTCAAAAGGAAGCAGAAGAGGTATAACTGAGTCAGAGGTTGGAATGAGAGTATTCAGTTAAATTTTCCTTGGGCATTATCCAGGCAAAATATTTTATTTATTTATTTTTAAACTAAAGGTGGAAAATACCCAATGAGTGTTGGCTTCCTGGCTCAGACAATTAATACTTGTTCTGAATTTCTGAATAGGACTCTTAGGGCAAGCCAAGTGGATATCTTCCTTGAGAGGGAGATTAAATGGAATAGTCCATTGGATCTTGTGTGAAACTTACTTGCTAACCATGATCTAGACTGGTGCTTCTCGAACTTCAAATTCATACAAACCATCTAGCTATCTCGTTTAATATCTAGCATTTCTTTTTTATTCCTTCTTAGAGTTTTCATCTTTCTGCTTACATTACCCATCCATTCTTGTGTGTTGTCTACTTATTTTCATGAATGCTATTAACATGTTAGTCATAGCTATTTTATATCTCCTGTCTGATAATCACAAAATCTGTATCATATTGGAGTCTAGTTCTGATACTTGTTTTACCTCTTAAGAATGCATTTTTTCTCACCTAGTAACATTACTTGTAATTTTTTGTTGAAAGCTGAATATAACGTATAGGATAATAAGTATAGTAAGATTTGGTGGGAGTATTTACGTTAATGTAGGCAGGAGTTGGTCTGTGTTTAATGTTTGCTATAGCTGAATGTGCCTGAGGCTTCAAAATCCTCTAGTGTTATTTCCCTTGCTGTCTTTGGACTTCCCTAAGAGTCCTCTTCAGATATTGTCTGTATCTTGTAGATCTTTTAGCTGTAGCTTGCTATTATTAAACTGGAGTCTGTTGGTATGGAGATAAGGTAGGAGGAGGAGAGCATTTTTTATCTTACGATTAAATCTCAGTTTTCAGTGGCCTAGTGTTTCTGAGCTATAACCTTCACCAGTGTTTCTTAGCATTCCTCCAATTCAGGTGAGACAGGAAGGTGAAGGAGAATGGTGTAACTGAGCAAGACCCTATGGGACCTTCCTGGGACAGACCCCACCCACCTACATCTTCCACCTGCCTCTTGTTTGTAGAAAAGCTTTAGTTTCCCAGGCCTCCCATGAGTCACACAAGGCTAGCTCAAGAGTTAAGGATGGGAATAATGGGAACCTACAGTAATAAAAGATGGCGGCTGAGCCAGGAGAAGTGGTAACAATTGAAACATACAGCCGTACAGCATTCACAGAAACTTTAGTTCCTCCCTGAAGGACATAGATAACAGTGCCGGATGCATGTTCCTGAGTTGTTTTGCAGATACTAAAACCACCACCAGATGGAAGAAGCTAATTGTATAATGACCAGGCTGTAGCCATAACATAAGCTGCTCCACCTCAAGCAGTACTGAATCAGTGGCTTACATAATTCCAGGAACCGGCCTCAAAGAAATGGGAACAGACCAACCCCAAAGTTGAAGATTAACCTTGCTTAAAACAATCAAGATGACGCTGACCAGACCATTGCATGACCAGTTTTGAGATGACTGTCAAAGCTGACTGTGCTGCTTTGCACACAACCCCTGCCTGTTCACCCCTGGAACTTCCTGGTTTTCCCTATAAAACCATTTTCCCTCTAACTGGCAACTTGTAGATGGTTTTTGAGATGGTAGTCTGCCATCTTCCCAGGTTGCCAGCTTCCTGGATAAAGCATCTTTCTTTTCCTACCAACCCTCGTCTCTAGAACACTGACTTTTGAGAGATGAGTGGCCAAACCTGAGTTGGGTTCCAGCTCTGGCCAGTAACAACCGAATTAGAGAAATTCCTTTACCGCAATATGGGGTAAGGCTGGAAATTCTTTGACCCCAGAGAGTAGGCTGCTGTTATGGAGGATGCTCTGGGCATATTTCACAAGTATAGCTATTTATCTCTTCTTGCCAGAGCTATAGGGGATTGTCCTTGGCATTATACCATGAACCTTGGTGAATTTCCTACAGGCAAAACCTACAAAAGTGTGAGGTCATCCTAAGCCTGCAGCCACTACAGTTTCTCACACTCATGCTAGTCCTTACTCAGCTCATGATGGCTCCTGGGAATTTTATTTTTCCTGATGCTCTTGAGAGAAAGTGGGCTCTTTGGCCTCTCTGCACTGTTGCACACTTTTTGTGACTGGGTCTGCATTAGGCAGAGTGGCAAGAGAAAACAGCCTGTGGGATCACTGTCACCACCTCCCTACCACACTGCAACACCACTTCCATCATCTGGGTCCAGTTTTATAACTGAGGCTTAACTGGGGTAGAGCCAGTTAAAAGAGCTCCATTATACAGGGAACCCCTTTCCCAGTCCTCTATTTTCTGTCTGAAAGGAACATGATCGGTCTACATCCATCTGTGGTTTGGGCTGCCTGTGGTTTGAGAGTCTAAGTCAGGAAATATGGGAGGAAAACAATAGCTAAATCATTGCCTGACGAGTCATTATTTGAGTTTTGATTCTCCTATCTTTTCTATCTGTTCTTATTTCGTTTTCATAATCCTCCAGTAAGTTATACTTTCTTTTAGTTACACTCAGAGAAGAGGGTGGGGGGAAGGTCCTTCTTCCATTTTAACTGTATTCAGCCTCTTTGAAATGGCACGCACTTTTTCACTCAGGAGTATCATATTGTTCCACTTGATTAAAAGGTAGAGAATCTCAGAATTACATTAGTAATGAATTTGATTTCATTTTATCCATATTTTGCCAGTTAGAATTAACATTGGAAAAAATAAAAAAGAGATGGCTTTCCTCCCCCCCACCCCCTACACACACATACATACAATATCTGGGGATAAATAAGACACCTTAGTTTTCCCTTATTTTATGTCATATGGAATTGGTCTCTGAAGGATATATGGAGTCCTTTTATCTCTTGAACATTTTCAATAACTTTCCCCTAACTTCCTAGATAAAAATCATAGTATTCTTCACATTATGAGGGTCTTTTCTAACCCCCCACATCTGACTGAAGCAAATCCTAACTGTTGTTAGGAGGAAATTTGGGATTTTCATCTTCATCACAGTGGACATCTATAATGTAAACACCTCTTGTTACTGAGAGTATCGCTAACTTCCTCTAAAAGAACTATGAAATAGACAACATACATAGAAGCGACTGATGCTTGTTATGTTAACAAAGGCATTCTTGTCTATTGGGATTGGAATAAGCATGAAAAAAGAAAATTCAATCCTGCAATAGAAATTAAATAATAATCAGCACCACCATTCGAGTGCTTACTCTGCTGGATACTAAAATAGGTTCTGCATGCATGCCATCTCCTTTGTCCTCTCCAGACTGAAGTGTTGAATAATTAACTCCTGTGTCCATCAGATATAGAATTAGTTTTAGAGAGATAAGTCAACTATATCTCCTGTGGATTACATTCTAAGTTTGTATGCTTTCTATTTTTCTATACTGCGTTTAGGAATAGCGCGCACACACACACACACACACACACACACACACACACGTTAATTATACGGCAATTTGCCAAAAGCTACTGGGATGAGAGAGATTCCAACTATGTATCTGTCTGTTTAAATACTTCTGTTGTTGTTGGGAGTGTTATAAACTAGATAGAGAACGTTTTCTTAGGTCAGTCTCCCAAGGCAATAGAAATAAAAGAAAACATAAACAAATGGGACCTAATCAAATTTATAAGCTTCTACACAGCAAAGAAAATCATAAACAAAATGAAAAGATGACCTACGGACCGGGAGAAAATATTTTCAAATGATGTGACTGATAAAGGCTTAATTTCCAAAATATACAAATAGCTCATACAACTCAATAACAATCAAACAAACAAAACCCCCAAACAACCCAACTGAAAAATGAGCAGAAGACCTAAATAGACATTTCTCAAAAGAAGACATACAGATGGCCAATAGGCACGTGAAAAGATGCTCATCATGGGTAATTATTAGAGAAATGCAAATCAGAACTACAATGAGGTACCATCTCACACTAGTTAAAATTGCGGTCAATATAAGGTCTACAAGGGACTTCCCTGGTGGTCCAGTGGATAAGACTCTGAGCTCCCAGTGCAGGGGGCCTGGGTTCGATCCCTAGTTGGTGAACTAGATCCCACATGCATGCTACAACTAAAGATCCCACATGCTGCAAGGAAGATGCCACGTGCCACAGCTAAAACATGGTGCAGCCTAAATAAATAAATAGATAAATATTTCTTTAAAAAAAGTCTACAAATAACAAATGTTGGAGCGGGTGGGGAAAAAAGAGAACCCTCCTACACTGTTGGTGGGAATGTAAATTGGTGCAGCCACTATGGAAACCAGGATGGAGTTTCCTCAAAAAACTAAAAATACAGTTACCATATGATCCAGCAATCCCAATCCTGGGCATATATCCAGAAAAAACTATAATTTAAAAAGATACATGCACTCCTACATTCATAGCAGCACTATTTATAATAGCCAAGACACGGACACAATCTAAATGTCCACTGACAGATGAATGGATAAAGAAGATGTGGTACAGATATACAATGGAATATTACTCAGTCATAAAAAAGAATGAAAGCATGCCATTTGCAGCAACATGGATGGACCAGAGATTATCATACTAAGTGAAGTAAGTCAGAAAGAGAAAGACAAATACCATATGATATCACTTCTATGTGGAATCTAAAATATGACACAAATAAATATATCTACAAAACAGAAACAGACTTACTGACACAGAGAACAGACTTCTGGTTGCCAAGGGTGGGGGAGGGGTTGGGGAGGGAAGGACTGGGAGTTTGGGATTAGTAGATGCAAACTATTATATATAGGATGGATAAACAACAATGTCCTACTGTATAACACAGGGAACTATATTCAATATCCTGTGATAAACCATAATGGAAAAGAATATGAAAAAGCATATATATTATATATGTATAACTGAATCACTTTGCTGTACAGCAGAAATTAACACAACAATGTAAATCAAATATACTTCAATAATTAAAGAAAAAAAAAACACATTGAGAAAATTTTCTTATTGTAGTTCCAACCAGACTTCTGAGAAACTACTTCTCTGCAAAAGGTCCCCCACTGCAGGTGAGCATAACAGTTGCCTAGAACACTGCTGCCGACGGCTCTGTTTGGTAGTGGGCCCTAGAAGCTGTATTTTTTTTTTTTTTTGCGGTACGCGGGCCTCTCACTGCCGTGGCCTCTCCCATTGCGGAGCACAGGCTCCGGACGCGCAGGCTCAGCGGCCATGGCTCACGGGCCCAGCCGCCCCGCGGCATGCGGGATCCTCCCGGACCAGGGCACGAACCCGCGTCCCCTGCATCGGCAGGCGGACCCTCAACCACTGCGCCACCAGGGAAGCCCTAGAAGCTGTATTTTTGAAAAAATAAAAATAAAAATAAAGCTCCCAGTTCATTCATCTCCTGGCCCATCAATATATAAGCCTCTGTCTTAGAGAAATTGATGATATCAATTGAATGATGAATCAATATGGTTTCCGTACCTATAGCAATTGTTATTAATATGGGATCTAGGAATAGAATTGAGGTTATCTCTGACTTTAGATGGAAGATAAAACATGATTACATCTTTAGTTTCTTTAGCCTTTTACTGAAAGTTTGCATTTTCTTCAAATAGGAATTTAGACAGAAAATATAATCAAGCCACAGTAGAATCAAGCAGTACATGTGATTTTGTCACTAATAAGAAACACAGATATTATCATATCTGTATTGTTTCCCTATTACATTACAGCTGTGTAGGTATCTATAAATATCATTAATGTCATTGTTGAGGAAAAATAAAATTTCCTCTACCCTTCTAAGTTCTTCTGGCTGGCCTAAAACTTAAATTGGCATAAGACAAATTAACAGGAAAAAAACCAAACAAAAGTTTAGTAACATGTACACATGGGAGAGACTCGGGATAACTGAGTAACTCATCAAAATGGCTAAAATCCTCACCTTAAATACCATCTTCAGCTAAAGACAAAAGATGTTGGGAGTAGTGGTTTGGCCCTCAAATGGAAGGAAGGTGATTCACACAGAGACAGAAAAGCAAATGTTTGATAAAAAAACGTTTGCTGAGCCCTGCAGAGACAATGGGGCACGAAGAGGAATTTTAACAAACTGACTTTGCTGGGTTCCTCCCTGTTTGCCCACCTCATTCGTACTATAGTTATCTATGGTGATAGCTCCCTTCTTGGAGCAGGTCCTCTATCTACATCCTTTTAGGCAATTAGGGGGAAAGTCAAAGTTTCTTCCTGACTCTTCTGGGCCTTGACTGTTTTCAGCTTGAAATAAGCTGCAGGCCAAAGAGACATTGAGGGTGGCAAGTTTTGCTCCCCTACATACATCATCACTATTTTAAAATTATAATTGCTATTATAACACAGCTGGACCAGATTACTTAATATTTCAATTTAAAACACCCACATATGATTAGATTACAAATTTGCATTTTTTTAGTATTTTGATCAGTGCATTGGACATATTGGTTTCCTTTGTAATCCTATGTATTTTACTTTACGTATTTACAAAGTATCCTGAGAAGGGATGCTTAGACTTTAGTACACTCTTCATGGGGGCACAGGGCACAAAGTGTTTACGATAGTCAGTTGTAGAGGTTATTCTACTGAGCAAATAAAGTGGTCATTTTACAAAGTAGGACAGAAATGGCAGCATGACCATACTGTCACTTCTACTATTGTTTCATAGTAAATACTTCACACATTTACATCCCATCCCTATATGCACTCCCACCAATTCCCAAACAATACTCATTATGAACATATTGAAGGAATATTCCACTGTATTTTATACCCGGTTAATAGATTTTGGAAAAAGAGCTACCATCGAGGAAAAAAGTAAGAGATAAAAAAAAATGAAGAGAAAAATCAGTCAAGAATATTTAAAAGAGGATAAAATGGGAGAGAAAGAAAAACGACTGAAGCCAAAAAAGAGGTAGACGTCTTCATTCTCCACTTCCTCAGTTCAATAGCTTCAGATTTCCTATTTACCTACTTCTCACAACCACCTGGAAAGTCATCACCTAGCGCCTCCTTTGCTCCTGAGTGCCTCTTACATTACACTGAGATTTCTATCATCTTTTGTATGTTTAATAAGTCATATTTTTAAATAATCAAAATATTTGCAAAAATTCTGTGATTTAAAATCAACTCATTACCCATGCACAATGACCCGTTTAAATAACAAAGTCAACTTGGAATGGTCAATAAATAACTTGATATTTGTTTAGTATTTATGTATTGCACTTATATAAAGTTTAGATCTAATTCCTTTTTATAGTTGTTTTTGTGTTTGAAATTCTAAATATTTTAATTTTATTTTTTGACCCCCTAAAGAATATAACATATCAATTTAGCATGATACTATTCTAATTTCCATGCATAAAACAAATAATTTCCCACCTTCTGTGATAGACATTCTGTTTATTCTACTCCCTTGTTTGAAAAAAAATCACTAACTGCGATGTCTAAAGCCCTCAAGGAAAATTTTTCGATATGAAATTATAATGGAATGAAAGAGACTTACTGCCAAAAGTAGCTTCATTTCAATTTATGAGAAATAATAAATCAATCATTAAAATGGAAACTATGCATGAATAAAATCAAGAGACAAGACTGTGACAGTATTTTAAGTAAACTTTGTATCAATCCTCAAAAGCCCAATACTTATTGTTTATGCAGTTGGTGTTTTTATACAACCTTGTATTGAATCTCCCTAATTATGCCATAGTTGAATTACAATTAATATGTAAATAGAAACATAAAACCAGGTTTATCTCATGTAGCGATCTGTATCAGCAAACATCCTTCACAATCCTCAAGTTAGAAAATCTCCTGGGTTGCTTAGGCATTCTATTTTTCTCTTCTTTTAGTTTTAGCAATCTGGAAAAATGTAGCTTCTCTGTTGGTCTTCCTACCTCTTAACTCAATAACATTAACTGTGATCCCTATCTTAGGCAGAATTGAATTTTGATCATATTCATTTTATAGACATGCTATCTTTTGTTGTTTGTTTGCCTTAATTTCCAAAAATTATGACGATTAAATGAATTGTTTTACGCAGGGCACAATAGCAAGTTCTGGCCTAAAATTCCAAGGCTTAAAACACAACCTACAGATTTTACATGAGTCACATGATAAACACAGAATTTGAGGCTATGCTTAAGCATTGTAACCCGCTTAAACTCTGTTTCTTCTGATTGTTCTCTTATTTTAGGAATATTGAAGCCTGAAAAATGGTCTTTGTTACTTACCATTATGCCAATGTACCAGCTATTTGGAATCAGCTGGAAATTTATTTTATTTTATTTTTAAATTTTATTTTGAGTTTAGTGTAGCAAATTTATAACAAAATGAGCAATATTAGAAATCAACAACAAAACTAATAGATTGATTAAATTATACCACTCTGTCCTTGGCTGCCTGGCAAATCCATATCTTTTTTGGTTATAAATCCTGATTCCCTGACCACAGGGTTTGGCACATTTTCCTACACTGAACCAATTATAGTGTCCTTTGTCCTGTTTATGATGTTTGGAACAGGGGCAGAAATATGACTTAAGCATGGCAAGTTAGTATCTTTAAAAAATATTAGTTATAAAGTGCCTTGGTAATCTTTTTATCATTAAATAAGGAGAATGTGCATATTTGAGATATATGGGGTGAACTGAATGTATGGATGGCTTAAAGCTAATTTGTCTGTCACCACCATTAGCAGGTGTGTTCTTTTAATGACAACAGATCCATCATAAGCATCTCTGGGTATCAGACACACTGATACACAAGTTTTCCATCCACATAATTTTTCTTGGTTTCTAAGAAAGTAAAGAAAGAAAATTACTACCAACTGGAGCCTAAACCTATACTATAGTTTCATGTGATAGTTTAGCAAGAAAAATTGCAGCATTTGCAAGAGTTGGGAATGGCATTTGGAAATTAAGATTTCATGCGTATAGCTCAAGAGCTGCTAGTTAGTGGGGAATTCTCAGTTACTCTACTTAATATTTATGAATAGCCATAAATATTAAAATATCTTTGTTTAGACCCATAGTTTTTGAAAATAGTCATTAAGCTTTTTTGATATTCTTTAAGTACCTAATTCACAGTATAAACTATGGGGGATGCATGAGGCATACCAGCCACATTAATCCAGTGAAATTCTGTTTTGATTTTTAAATCTGCATTTATCTTTCTGTTTCTTGGCAACGCTTGTCAACTTCCCACTTTTTAGCAATAACATGTTAGAACACTTAAGTAAATTAATTATAAAGAAAAATCACTAAATTTTAGATTTATTCATATAGGGAGACTGTAGGAGTGCAAGTATGAGTTAGTTGACCCCATAATTAAGAAAAATAGCTTTACTAAGCAATTATTCTTTGGAGTCAAAATTATCCACCGGGGTCATCATATTAGACAGACCAATCATTGCCAAATATTCACATGGACTTAACGATTTCAGCTGCATATCTAAAAAGAAAAAAATTTCAGAAAACTAAAACTGTAAAGAAATATTTTTAGTCATTATTTTTTTTCTCTTGAAAAACTGCAGTGCAATTAATATGGAGAGAGGTTTTTAATTTTTTTCTATTAAGAAATAGCAGGCAACTGAAAAATTTTTAAGTCAAGAAAACAATTATGATTTTACATATATTTAATAAAATTCAAAGAACCAGCACACTAAAAAATTCAACTTAAATATTTAAACACAAAATAAAAACTATTGCTAGACAGTCTAATGCTTTTGGACAAATTCCTGCCATATTATTCATAAACATGGCCTTCAGCAAATAGTCTCTCTGTAATTGTTTATTTGGCTGGGCAATAAAAGCTCCATCTCTTGTACGATTGTTCTTCAACTCCCAGGCAATTAATATGTCTTGCTAGAGAAATATAATATGCAATATATTATCTTATAAGAATTCATCCTACAACATAGAGCACATTTATACAATGTTAGAAATATAAACTCCTCATAGATCTCACTGAATTATCCTTATACTTTTGTTTTAAGGGCTCTGTATTTTATCTATGGAATCAAAAGATTTTTTTTTTAAGATGTTGGGGGTAGGAGTTTATTAATTCATTTATTTATTTTTGGCTGTGTTGGGTCTTCGTTTCTGTGCAAGGGCTTTCTCCAGTTGTGGCAAGCGGGGGCCACTCTTCATCGCGGTGCGCAGGCCTCTCACTATCATGGCCTCTCCCATTGCGGAGCACAGGCTCCAGACACGCAGGCTCAGCAGTTGTGGCTCACGGGCCCAGTTGCTCCGCGACACGTGGGATCCTCCCAGACCAGGGCTCGAACCCGTGTCCCCTGCATTAGCAGGCAGATTCTCAACCACTGTGCCACCAGGGAAGCCCTCAACAGATTCTTTATCTTTGTATTTTATCTATGCAAAGTCTCTTTGATGGGTCTATAATCCCTCTGATTATAAGGGGAGATCCAAAAAAGGCTTAAATAAGGAATGGAAAGAGGAGAAAAATTGGTTTTAAGAGCAATCGTTTAGGTATTTTTCTTTATAAATGGCAGAATTGTATATTGCTCCCATAGACGTGAACAAATTTGTAGATTTCTATGTATCTACATAGTGGAGATGATTTCAGTTCTGCAGCTCTGGTTTTGACAACAGATTGGGCAATGTTTATTTAGGTACATGAATCCTGAGCCCATGAAGGCTTTAGGGCTCAAAATAAAATTGAATCAACCTCACTATGTGAAGAGAAAGTTTATAACTGTTTGTCTGTGTGATGAGCATCCCCTCATCATTGTAGGACTTAAGCAGAAAGACAAATCATGGTCTATCACATGCCCTTCAGTCCTTACCATTCCCCAAAGTACAGAGAGACAAGTAGATCAGCTGTTATTACTGGCCAAGGCAATACTGAAGGAACTTAATCCATATCTCAATGCATTTCTTGATATGAAGGAAATTATTTGTTTGCCAGGCTTGAAGAGATCATATCAGTCTTTCATCATTGTATTTCTAGGAACTGCAGGACACATGGAATGTATTCAATTTATATATGTTAAAGAGGACACGGTAAAAAACTCTCAAGTTAAAAAAATTAACTGTTATGTACTTTATATGTATGTGTGTGTGTGTATATATATATATATACGTATATATATATATATATATATACGTATATATATATATATATAAATTCTGCTTCTTTCTTCATTCATTTTTGAATTTTCCACCATCCTTTTTTTTTTTTTCGGTATGCAGGCCTCTCACTCTTGTGGCCTCTCCCGTTGCGGAGCACAGGCTCCAGACGCGCAGGCTCAGCGGCCATGGCTCACGGGCCCAGCCGCTCCGCGGCATGTGGGATCTTCCCGGACTGGGGCACGAACCCGTGTCCCCTGCATTGGCAGGTGGACTCTCAACCACTGCGCCACCAGGGAAGCCCTCCACCATTCATTTTTAAAAATTTATTTATTTATATTTTTGGCTGCATTGGGTCTTTGTTGCTGTGCGTGGGCTTTCTCTAGTTGCGGCGAGCAGGGGCTACTCTTCGTTGCGGTGCATGGCCTTCTCATTGTGGTGGCTTCTCTTGCTGTGGAGCACAGGCTCTAGAGCACACGTACTTCAGTAGTTGTGGTGCGTGGGCTCAGTAGTTGTGGCTCACAGGCTCTAGAGTGCAGACTCGGTAGTTGTGGCACACGGGCTTAGTTGCTCTGCGGCATGTGGGATCTTCCCGGACCAGGGCTTGAACCTGTGTCCCCTGCAATGGCAGGTAGGTTCTTAACTACTGCGCCACCAGGGAAGTCCCCACTGTTCATTATTAACTTCAATACACGAATGTTTTCAGTCATGCAGCAATCATAAAGTTGGCATTCTTCATGACAATTTGCTTTACTTAAGAAAGAGACTGCATCTCTTCGGGAGGGCATATTTTTTCTTTTCAAAGACATTTATATAAGTCAAATAGGATCATCAAACCAAGTCACTTTTATTTAGTAATTTCAGGGCTAAGTAAAATGTGTCTTAAACTCCTTTTTAATGCCTCCATTTTTTATGCAGTCATCTCCACGTGATTTAGTTATATGTCTTTTTAGAACAATATTCCAGGGGAATATTTTTTTTAAAGTCTAAGCATACCTAAGAGAAAAGCATCCATGAATTCTTAAATTAGAGATCTGTGACATATTTAATTTATGAAAACATTTTAGGCGGCACTGAAAAACCCCATACCCCTAAAAGAATCCCTATTGTTTCCAGTACAGAGTGTTACTTTAATAATGACTAATTATATTAATAGTATTCATTGTGTCATTGAACCATGAAATTATAAATCTCTTTCCTTCTCTTAGTCTCTTTGAACAAAATGGTTGAATAGCCTGATAAGTTTACAAGTCCTATCAGCAACATTCAGAATTTATTGTATCTTGATGGAATCAGTTCAATAAATAAAATATAATTCTAGTCAATGACATTTTGTATCAGCGTTTCAAACTCTTCAGTATGTTTAAACAATTGATTTTTCAACAGGATGCAATCTGGTATTGATAGTCTGTACTGGTGTTGATGATCTATAGTTCTTAAGGAACTACTTATTTTGCTATAGAAGTGTTTCAAAGCTCCTTTAATTACTTTAGTATCTTTTATGACATATAATTATAATACGTAAGATTTCCCACCATTTCCTTCTCTCTAAGCTTTCTTCCTTAAGGCAGTTAACCAGTAATATAATTTCTTCTCCCATTATGGAGCTGACTTCTTATCCACATCTCCAGTCCTCCACTAAGTATTTCTACCTCTAATTCTCTTCTAGTTATTTCTAATTAGATCAAAGTCAACATACCCAAAAAAGAATCTATTTTCCCACAAATCCTGTTCTTCCTCTTGGATTCCTAAGACTAATCATCCAAGTTTGAAATTCTGTTGTAGTCATTGATTCTTTTCTCTTTTGCTGTTCTCTCTATTATTATATCTGGTACCATACACATTCCATTACTTGCCAAATTCTTTTGACCTCTCATTCATAAAATCATTGCATTTCCCCGTTTTCTCTTGCCTGCCAAATGTCATAACCTGTGCTCAAGACCCGATCTCTGTTTTCACCTCTCAGGTAGGTCCAGAATGGCTTGAGAAAGCAAGGAAATCATGAAAAGTTTGCCTCTGTCACAAGAGATTTGTAATTGTGTTAATGTAAAGCTACCACATTGCAGAGTATTTTTTCCTTTGAAGAGACCTCTACACTATTAAAAAGAAAGAAAAATAAAACAGAGGAGCATATCTTCTCATGATCCTTTCACAAAACTATATAAAATGTTAAGGATATTGGGTAGTGCTGGAAGTCATTTCTGAAATAAATCTCTAGATGATTCGTAAGATGTAATAACAGCAAAAACTTTCATCTATTGTCAAGGCTCAAGAGTTTGTATTACATAAGTATAATAAATATAATTTAGGTTAAGGATAATAGGTCCTATGCATTAAGATGTAGAAAATGCATCTTTACTAAAGCAAAAAAAAAAAGCAATATAATACTAAATAATCATAAATTCCTATTTAAAAGTGCTTTAATAGCTTCTCATAGAACATGGCTTTCTAACCCTATTTCCCCTACTAATTCTTTTTTTAAAGATTTTTTTTTTTGATGTGGACCATGTTTAAGGTCTTTATTGAATTTGTCACAATACTGCTTCTGTTTCATGTTTTGGTTTTTTGCCCACGAGGCATGTGAGATCTTAGTTCCCAGAACAGGGATCGAACCCACACCCCCTGCATTGGAAGGCAAAGTCTTAACCACTGGACCACCAGGGAAGGCCCTCCCTATTAATTCTTAAGTTCCTCAGTTGTAAATTATTCTATCAGATGGATATTCAAAAACTGAACATGCTTAATTCCAGTGGCTACTAAAATTTAAACTAAAGGTCCATAGGTAGAGGAGGAATAATGATTTTCAAAGGTATCTGTTTGAAATACGTGCATCATTGACCAATGCCATTCCAAGTACAAAATCATCTAGAAAATTCATCTAGTTAGCTGGATATAAAAGCACCAAATCTACCCAAGGGAAAGATACAGTCACTTTTGGACATAGAAGGCAAGGGCTCTATCTGTAGCTAAATCCATTTGCTTTTACTTCAGATGTTTTAGAGATACATCCTTCATTTTCTTTATCTCTGTTATCTATTCTAATTAAATCATTCTTATTTAATCTCAACTGATTAACTGCAATAGACTCCTTTTTAAATATACTCTTTTTTTAATTTAATTTAAAAAATTGAGGTATAATTGACGTACATTATATTAGCTTCAGGTGTACAACATAATGAATAAATATTTGTTATCTGTTGCAAAATGATCACCACAATAAGTCGTTAACATGCATCTCCATACATAGTTACAAAATCTTTTATTCTTGTGATGAGAACTGTTAAGCTTTACTCTCTTAACATCTTTCAAATATGCAATACAGTATTATTAACTTAGTCAAAATGCTGTACATTATATCCCTATGACTACAATAGACTTCTAATGGGATGTTCTACCACCAGGCCAGATTCTCCTCCCTTCTTCACCTACAAAGCCACAACTTACTGTATTCTTAAGGTCAGTGATCCAAAGTGAATCATTTGTCATGTAAATTTCACACTGGAACATTTCTGATGGTTTAGTGGTTGTTCACACACTAGAATCTATTCTTCCTCATGGGATATTTACAGTACCCTTTGCCTTCAACTCCTGTCTTGTAGACATTCACCTTTGCATCCCTTCTGAGCATATGATACATATACACACACACATATATATAAACATGTATATACACACACACACATGTGCACACACATATAGACATACAGACCATTTTATGCTTTAATATTTGGCTATCATCAGTTATTTTCAAACTGGCCCTATAAGTATATCCCTAAAGGCATAAGAGAATGACAAAATCACCCAGAGACGTATGGGATGTAACTTTCCTTGGCCAATCACCTTGCCCAAGCCATAGTTTCCACTAATGTCTTTTAATTCATTTTAAAAAGCACAGAGGGTCTCCTTTCTACTCCATAATATGCCTAATATTGTTTTAATTCAGAAAAGATATTTTAAATTACTTATGAGATTAACATAGTGATGTAATTAAATTATGTATATGTGACAATACAGTAAATTACACCTAGTTATTTATGTGTGTGTTATTTCACCTTGAATATGAATCCCCTGTTAAGGGATTATAGCTTATATATTGTTGTATTACCTAAGTCACTGGAAAAAAATGTTTCTAGGGAAAAATTATATATATATATATATATATAATGAATTATGATAATATGGAAAACTTTTTTCAATGATATTAAAATTTTATGGAAGACAAATATTCCTTTCAGTATCTTTCAGAAAAACACATTAATATAATTTTAAAGCATTGATATATTTCTCCTCTCAATGCAACTCTATTACCATTAAGTGTGGGGTAAAAAGATTTATTTCCCATTTTAATTGCTGATTTGGCTATTTGGTAGAGAATCCATTTGTCTGAGGGAGGATTAGGAGCGGTAGAAAACTAAAATTGCACTAAAAACCCTTTTTTTTTGGTAACTCCTACATAATTTTAAAGTCAACATTTTGAATATATCATTTTAATAATTAATAGACTATTTTTAGCACAGTGTTAGATTTACAGAATAATTGAATGGATAATACAAAGAGTTCTATATTACCAACCCCTACCCACTCTCCATGCCTACACAGTATCCCCTCATGTTAACATCTTGCATTAGTGTAGTACACCTGCTACAGTTGTAGAACCAATAATGATACATTCTTCTCATTATTATAGTTCATGGTTTACGTTAAGGTTTACTGTTTGTGTCGTAGATCTCCAGGAGTTTTAACAAATGCAAGATGATGTATATACACCATTATATTTTTTTAAAGGAGTAATTTTAGGTTCATAGAGCATTAAAATTCCATACAGAATAGTTTCACGACCCTAAAAATCCTCTGTGCTCCACATATGCACCCCTTGCCCTCCCCTGAATCCCTGGGAACCACTGATTTTTTACTGTCTCTATAGTTTGCCTTTTTCAGAAAGTCATATAGTTGTAATAATACCATATGTAGCCTTTTCAGACTGGCTTTTTTTTCACTAAGCAATGTGCATTTAAGGTTTCTCCATGTCTTTTCATAGCTTGATAGCATATTTCTTTTAAGAGCTGAATAATATGCCATTGTATGAACATACCACAGTTTATTTATTCACCTTTTCAAGGGCATATTTGCTGCTTCCAGGTTTGAGCAATTATAAATAAAGCTACTATAAACATTCATATGCAGGTTTTTTGCATGGATATAAGTTTTCAAGTCCTTTGGGTAAATACTAAGGAGCACAATTTCTGGATTGGATTATATGGTAAGAGTATATTTAGTTTTGTAACAAACTGCCAAACTGTCCCTAGAGTGGCTGTACCATTTTTGTATTCTAACCAGCAATGAATGAGAGTTTATCTTTTTACTTTTAACCTATCTCTGTCTTTATATTTAAAGTGGGCTATTTTGTAGACAACATATAGGCGGGTGTTGTTTTCTATCCACTTTGACAGTCTCTGCCTTTTAATCAGTGTATCTAGGCTATTCACATTTAAAGTAATTACTTGTATCACTTTAGATAGATTACTATCTATTGTGCTTTAAATGTTCTCTATTTGCTGTACTTGTTCTTTGTTTCTTTTTTAATCTTCCCCCCACCCTTTTTTTTAAATTTATGGTTTTAAATGAGAAGTTTACATAATTTAATTTATTCTCAGATCTTAGAATATGCATTTTACTTTTAAAAAACCACACGTGGCTGTCCTAGTGTTTGTAACATACATTTACTAATAATTTAAATCTACTTTCATGTACCATTATGCCACTTCACAGGTAGTATACGTAACTTATAAAAGAGTGTTCCCAGGTCCTCCCTCCCTAGAAACTCCCTCTTAAGAGCCCTAGCCTTGCAGTTCTTTTAGCTGGAACTCAGTGTATTATACAGGAGCCCTGTTCTTGTGGTGGTAAGTTTGGGGGGAAAGGGAAGGGTCCTATAATCCTACAACTAGGTCTCAAACTTTTAGTTGTCCTGTGTTTATGTGATATGACCTTCACAAGTACTTCCCTGTTTTTTGTTTTTATTTTTTCCTTCTTAAGTGAGACAGAAAGGCTACAGGAGGCTGCAGTTGGGTAATTTTACTTCCTTATCAAAACAGATAAGCCTTTGCTGAGGTTTTTTTTTCACCTCATTGGGTAAGCCTTTGTTTTATTAATAGCAAAAGCTCTGGGAATATGTCAAAATGTTTTTTTTTCCCTCAAGGATGAGGTTACTTTTACCTCCATCATCACTGAAGCCAAACTTGAAGGGATTTTTCTCCAATCTTCATCATGAGAAACTGGTGGAGCTTCTGGGGGTAAAACTCTTGAAAGCGTGGAGGTCTTCCTTAGGCTGCCCTCTTCCCCCAGGAGTTTTTAGCTTTCAGGTTTGTCTGCACTCAACCTCTAGCAACACTGTTTATGTGTCCTGACAAGTTACTGGCTTCAGTGGCTTCTGCTAAAGGTATGTTGCTATGCAGTCTCTGTATTAGTCTGTCTCTCTAGTTTTGGGGGTGGTGATTTGTTATGTGACCTCAGTTCTCTGACTGAGCTAAGAAAAGTCATTGATTTTCAGTTTGTTCGGCTTTTTTCTGGTAAAGAGGGGAGTAGTGCCTTCCAAACTCTTTACATGTAAGAGCAGAAGCTGGAATTCCAGATCTATCTATCTATCTAATTTGTGTTCCACTCATGACTTACCTAGACTAGGTCATTCATTTATTCATCATTTTGCATGGATCTATAGTCAACAAATTAATCAAGTAAGCAAACAAACAAAATTTTCTAAGTTGTTTTCATGGGCCAATTTTTTCCCCCTGGGGAACAGGCTACAGAAATGAAAGATAAATAACCAATTTAAATACGGTACATTTGTCTTCCTGGTAGACTAGCTTCTTGAGGTAAGTCCATGGGACATGTATGTTCCTGGTAACTTGGAAGCAAATAACATGCACCTAACTCAGTTCTAAGTGATGAGAAATATCTTCCTGGAATAAGAACATCTGACATGAGCTTGAGGATATATGGAATTATTCAAGTCAAAGAGGAAGAGAATGAGTGACAGACATGAAGGAGGCAAGGAGACCCAGGCAAAAACTGGTAGAAAAGAAGTAGGATAATGTAGCGTTTTATGCCCAGTAGCATTCACCAACAATCACTATTCCCTAAATATGTCAACAAATATATTTACTACACATACAGAAAAAATTTAAATTTTTTTTCTGGGCATCCGTTCAAATACGAAAGGTCTTTCTGTTCAAAATTTCCTCAGGAATAATTAAAAGCATGGATCTTATCACCAACAATTTAATTCATAATAGGCCTCCAAAAAAGTAATCAGGTCCACACTAATTAACAAGAGAGTATCAACAATCAGAGACTCATGGTCTTACTTTCTGATCAGCCAAATACAGATTGCTTTTGAGAAAAAAGGGTTAACCAACAAATCAGGCATATAGTACATCTCAAAAAACAGCATCATCTTTTACTTCATAACTTCAGGTTTGCTCTCAGAGTATATATTATACCACTTTGGATTTTTACAATGCAAATCCACAGCAGTCTACAAGGTCCTTCCCGTGTAAATGTCTTCAGATGCATAATCAAGCACAGAGAATCAAAAACATGCCTGTTTTGTTACACAGAGCAGGAAGAAATGTTTGCTCAGATAGATTCTGGACACCATCTGGGAGACGAGTGCCTGGTTTTGCAACAGATTGAATAATTTTCCTGGAGAATCTGGAGAAAAGCCCTAACTACTTTAATAGAGAGTTGATTTTATATGCCTTTAATCTTCATTTTGGTTTGTCTTAAAGGCAATCCATATGGTTGAATGGCAAAAGTAGTCATTAGCTTAACAGAGTGTTCAGACTTCCATCTTTCTGTGGGAGACATTCAATATTTCACCTTAGAGAGAGTTGGTTTTCATTGCGCATGACAATTACTCTTTTTACTAGCCAAGCATCTACTGCATATGTATGCTATTTGATTGATTAGATTGGAAATTAAATGTTACAGTTCATATGTTAGTAATATGTCAATATAACATGTACCGGGGACTCCACTATCAATAATATGAGTGGATCAAGTGCAGCACAAATTAGTACTTGGAGCAGGAAGGATGACCTTGGCAGGGAGGAAATACTTGATCTGCAAAACAGAACTCCTAGAGCAAAGTTCATCTTATTAGAAGCTTCCGTGTGGAACTTGTGGCTGGAGGGCACATGGGTTCCTAACAGGTAAGTGAGTGCTCATAAAAGCAGATGACAAGACACAGTTCCCAAATACAAGAGACAGACTACCTTTTTATTTACCTCTCCCTACATACCTTTCTTGGAAGATGCTAGAAAGAAAAGCACTTCGGCATCATGTAGTAAAAGATACAATTAGGGCTTCCCTGGTGGTACAGTGGTTAAGAATCCACCTGCCAATGCAGGGAACATGGGTCGAGCGCTGGTCAGGGAAGATCCCACATGTCGTGGAACAACTAAGCCTGTGTGCCACAACTACTGAGCCTGTGCTCTAGAGCCCTTGAGCCACAACTACTGAGCCCATGTGCCACAACTACTGAAGCCCATGCTCCTAGAGCCCATGCTCCACAACAAGAGAAACCACCGCAATAAGAAGCCCGCGCACCACAACAGAGAGTAGCCCCTGCTCGCCGCAACTAGAGAAAGCCTGCGTGCAGCAACGAAAACCCAACACAGCCAAAAAAAAAAAAAAAAGATACAATTAAAAATCAAAAGAGATTAGAAGAGTTGGATATGTAAATGCAAAGTATTGCTCATAATTGTATCCTGTTGATAGTTTCTGAAGTGGAAGAAAAGTAGAACAGCTTTTTTTGTATTGAACTAAATTCTTTTTAAACATGAGGCTAGCACACCTGCTAGAAAAAGTAACCTATATATGTTTCTATCTACACAAAGAGGGAGAGCTGAGGAAAAAAAACATCCATTTGTTTATCACATATTAGACCAGATGCTAGCCTTGAAATCTCAGATATGTTATCAAATATGACCTCCCTAACAGTACTTCAAGCTAAGAATGTTAGGCTTTCATTGCAAATTGGAAGAGTCTTGGGATGGAAGTATATAAGCACATTCCTAAACTTAAAATGTTAAGTGGAAGCTATAAGATTTCAGAAATAGAAATCCACAATCCAGACTTCTTTTCATAGGGTCCTTTTCTCTGTTTCACCTTGGTTTCCTTGCAGAAGCAGCAGCCTTCCAAGCAAGGAAAACATTCTTCTCCCACAAACCATGTACTCAGCTGGCCTCAATGACAAGAAAAATGTACATGTGGGGTAGCTTAATTAAAGGGCACAGAATAGTAACCATGAAATAGAGAGTAGAAGATATAAAGTAGAGAATTGTGGGTGAGGAATAAAAACAAGACCAAACTGAGATCATTGTTGTAACAGAATTTTTTTTTTGTAATGCAGCATTTAAAAAATAAAATATGTTGTAGATGATAATAATGGTTCCAATTCCTAAACACTTCATGTGTTTACACCCTTTACCTTATAACTCCGTAATATCCTCCCTCTCTGACCCCATATTTGGGCCATTTGAATTTTAGCAAGCATTGCACCAAGAGAGGACTGGAAGAATTACTGGGTTTGCTCATTTTTCCCTTTCTATCACCATGAGAAGGAAATGCCTAGGCTAGCCCAGTAATCCCAGAAGGAGGGTGAGAGATACACAGATCAGAGATGAGTCACTCTATCATTCCAATCAAGGCCCTCTTGGCTAACAGTTAGCCAACCCCCAGATAGCTGAGCAAACCAAGCAAAGAAGAGAAGAGCTGCCTAGCTGACCACCGCCAACACCCAAGCAAAAAGTGCTTATCATGCCACTGAGATTTTCGTTTGTTATGCAACATTACCATGACAATAGAGATCTGACATAAAATAAAGTGATAAATGCCAACATGTATTAACATTAACCATTATTATGGTAGTCTCCTTTGTTGATTGTATTTCTGTTATCTTTCCTTGTTTATCTCCAGGAACTTGTGCTTTCCGAAGACGTGTGCTGTGGCATTTGATATAGAGATAGTAAGAGCTGTTACATCATCATTGTGAATTGCGGCCTTTCACAAATTCAGCCTGAACTTATTATTACTGGGGCCAGGATGATGGCTTAAGCTAACCAAGACCCACACCTAAAATGAGTATGTGGCAAGTTGCTTGACTAGAAAATATAGATTAGTACTAAGAAGAAAAAGGGGATGACTGCTAAAGAGATAATTAATAAGCAGGTATCAGAGTCTAGAAAGGAGTTGAATGAATGAATAATAGACAACTGACTGGATGAATGAATGTTTTAAAGCTTAGATAACAATAGTTATCTTTTAAGAACAATTTGAGTATGATCTGCTGGATATTGGTCATAATTACTAAAGGATACTAGGCTAAGCAAGTTTTTATTTTGATATTAAACATATATGCAGTGATATGGTATGCAGTTAATATATTTTATGTAAACTGTATGCTCTTTAGACATTATCGCTTACAGTCTAGAAAATGGTGGCTTCTCAGCCTGAATGGTGGTGTGCACTAATTTGGGTATTTAATGTAGAATCAGTCTGCTGAGGAAGGCTTTTGCAGTCTATTTAAACTTGCTTTAATTTGAATCCCAAGTCATTCTTTGTGTCTATAATGTGGAACTACTTAATAATCTGTAGCAAAAGCAAAGATTTGAGGACAGATTGGATTCCCGAATACATCCTGAATGCATACCATAGACTACCCAATGGTTGCAAATATATTTCATATGAGTAAATGAAAGGGAATGATGGATGCTAATCAATTAGCGTGTATCATTCAAATCATCAGTCTAACAGCAAACTTTCAATAAGTGCCGAGCTAAAATAGTAACATTTAATTGTCAACAGTCAAACCTTATTAATCAATTCTGCGCCTAATTATTAAATAATTTGCCAGTACTGTTAATAGTCAAACAAAGGAATCTATCAAAATATAATATCAGACTGACATCATTAAATGGATTTCTGTTCAGTGATAAATCACTATCTGGTATTAACCGCATAGAAGAATTAAGATTAGTTAAATCTGGAATTGATTCGAAAGCTGCAGTCAGATTCCCTGATAACCATATATGGGGGGAGGGAGGGATGCTGCCTGCCCACAGTGTGAGAGCCCTGTGGAAGAATATTCTTCACATTGAAAATGCTGTCTTCTTATCATGAGAACACCCATGCTCCAAGCTGTTGGGAGTATAAAAGCCAAGAATTCCCTGGAGATTAAAAAGTGGCTACATGGCCTGCTTACCGAAAGTCTAAAATATATGAAGTTAAACTGATGAAAGTTGTAAGAGCCCAGTTGGCTTTTCTTGATTGTACATTGTATACACTCTATGTCAGACTCTTCACATTATTTTTCATGTATTAAGTTGTTTATTTTTTACAACTAGTTTATGAATTGAAAATATTACTGTCCTATTTTACAGGCGAAAAATCCATAACACAGAGAGATTAAGGAATATGTCCAAGGTCAATTTACAGCTAGTAAATGAAGCTGCTAGGATTAAATTCCAGGCAATTTAGCATCAAAGTCCACACTCTTAAAGCAGAAGTTTATCCTTATGCCCCATAACTCAACAAATTGCACTTTGCAATATTTAGACTCCCTTGTGTCACCTGGGAAGCCAAGACTGGCTTGCATTTAAAAAGTTCTTCACCCTCCATGATGCGTTTACATTTGATATCATAACAACCCAGAGGGGAAGGGAGGATACTAAGAATGACATAGCGACATAGCTTAAGATGGCTAGTTTGTTTGTCTTTTACCATGTGTTGCTGTGTGCTGTTGGGTTTTTTAAATTTCTTTTTTCTGATATACTTATGTCTCACCTTGTTCTAGACATATTTAAGAATTTTACATAGGCAGGACTTGGTATCAAAAGACCATGCTGCAGTCCAGAACTCATGTGAAGTATCCAGAAAAGGGTTTTACTTCTGCTCAGGGACTGGAAAGATCTGTCCACCTCTGGCAAAGTAGTTCTATGACTGGTTGTAAGCAATAAGCCAGCAGATTGATTTCACTTAGTCTCTTCATGAACTTTATTCCATTTATATAAATTGAAAAGGCATATTAGAGTGGTCATTAAGACACTTTAGATTCTAATATTCTAGGTGTTAGTTAGCTGCATTTCCTAGTCTGCAAGTAGAAACTCAGTGCTAAATGCTCAGTAAGTTTTGAAAAGACAAGACAAGTGAAGATGCTCTTTTAATATAAAGTATTCCCATGCTTTTGGTACACCAAATAGCCTATCAGGGTGTGTTGAAATCACCAATGATACAGCACTTTGTCAATTCTCGCTATTTTTCATAAAAGACATCATCCACCACACTGTTTTCCTTGATCATTCTCCTTAATATATATTGCCTAAACCAATATCTAATGTAAACTATGATATTGGCCTTTGGCCTAGAAATGTAAGAAACAAAAATAAAATGGCATTTTTAGGAGACATTGGAAATACACCCTAAAGATAAAATCAATAACAAAAATGAAGATCAAAAAAAGTAAAAGCATGTACATCTAAATTCAATTAGTTGGAATACTCAGACTGTCTGTGTTCGTGTGTGTGTGTATGTGTTTTCTAATGGTGATTTAGAGGGAAATTTGCTAATAAAAATGGAATTTGGGACTAGACTATTCCGTGGCTTATCAGTATAATGCCAGAAGTAGTGGTTCCAACTAGAAAACAATCTCATGCAAGCAAAGTCCACTGAAAATTTTAGTTATTTCATAATGCAAACCCAGGCACAGATTCAGATTTTAGCAAGCTGAAACAAAAGGATGCAGGATTAAGCTGCAATTTCATTTTAAAGGTCTGGAAAGAACACTATGATCTAATGTGGAAAGACACTAATCACTGAGGACCATAATGATTCCTGTTTGATAATTTTAATATGTAAGGGCACCTGATTAAAATTTAAGGGGCATCTTGAGTATTTCTGAAGCTAAATTAACATTTATCGAGTAGTTCTTGGTGCCAGGCTCTGGGCTAGTTGCTTTGCACATCATATCCCACTTAATCCTCATGAAAACTTTGGGAGCTAAGTTTCATTAGCTAGGAAAATGTTTCGATTTTAGTAAAAAGAACATAAAACTTGGAATCAGATATACATGGATTCAAGACTGTCATTACCAATATTCTGAGTGACATTTTTAGATGAAAGGGACATGCAAATTGGATAGATGCTCTCTCATTTTAAAATTTGATACATTTTGTGTGCCGTTTTCAAAATATATATTCTGTTATACTACATATTTTAATGTCTTCACACTTAACAGAGAGAGAGAGACACTAATAATGGTGGAAAAGTTATAGATGAAATGTAGGGGAAAAGAGGGAGGACGTTTGTATGTTGTTTCAAATCTGTAAAAAGAGAGTACTTTGTTCAATTAAAATTTGGACTATTTTGAAACGCTTAGCATAAGATTGATGGTAAAGTATCACACTGGAACTATTCTCCTGTAAAGGGCAAGAACCTCTCAGGATAGGCTAGATTGTGATGAGGTAACAACCAACCACAAATTTTAGCGACGTAACACAACAAAGCTTTAATTCCTTTTCACGGAGAGTCAGCTGTGGGTTGGAAGATTCTCCAGGTCAACTCTGCTCTATGTGATGGCTCAGCATTGCACCTCTGAATCAACTCCTGCTTGCATGTTAAGAAGAACAGTGGGAAGAGAGACATGGGGCATCAAGCATCAGTGATTAAATGCTTCCACCTAGAAGTCACACATATCACTTCATTCACCTGTTTCATTGGGCTAAGAAGTTCAGAGCACCACACCTAACTTCAAAGTGGCAGAGGACTACACACTTCCTGTCTGGGAGAAGTCTGGAAGGAGTAGGAAACCTACTGAGTAATTGTAGGCTAGACATTTCTATTCCTTCTCGTGCATTTGTAATTTTTCTGCGAAAAATCTGTCAGAGGTATACTAACTTTCTACAGACACTTTCATTCTTTCACTCGTGTGGAGCGAGTTATCCAGAACGAAAATATCGAATTTCAAAGAAAAATGTACAGAGGTTGCCCTGTGGTCCATTAAGTAATTAAAAAAAAAAAAGTCTGCCTGGCATTGCCTAAATTCTTGAACCACGAGTTTCTTATGCCTATGAAAGTCTTCCTGAAAGTCATTTAGGTGAACCAATTAACAGACTGCTGATAGGGAAACCTCACTGAGACTATACCTACCTGAATGTAGAATTTACTGCCAGGAATAAATGTGACATTTAAATTGCTCTATGTTGTTTTGCATTTCCGTCAGGATACTTTCAGCAACAAAATGGAATGATTTTATAATACTTTAAAGTATACAATATTTGGTGTAATATTATAACATGGAAGATCCTTCAATGAAATATTAGCTGCAGCAGGTTGCTTGATTACTATCACGAATGTCAAAAGTATGTAATGTGCTACTTAATACAATTCAGTGATTGATGAGTTAGTAACATCATATCCCCTTAGAGGAAGGAAACAGGAGACCTAGAAATTAAAAGAATTTCCAATAATAATCTCTAATAATATTATATTTAAGAAAAAAATAGAACAACAGATTAGAATCTAAATGTAGAAAGATATTTTGCCTATAATACAAATCTCTCTTGAAAAATAAATATGTTAAAAGGCAAGAAGATATTAACTGAAAAAAACTAAAAATTCAGGAATATGAAATTTAAAATACACTTTCCTTTAATTTCTTAAAGGATTTGATCTTTTCTGAAATGTTTGAGAATGAATAAAACTATAATTAATAATCAACACATATCTAAAAAATTGTTAAAAACTTAATTTCTGTTTCTTCATCTTAAAAATAGTCATGACAGTACAACCTCACAAAGTATTGATATTATGAGAGTTAAAACACAGGTCACCAACCTTTCTGGCACCAGGGACCAGTTTCGTGGGAGACAATTTTTCCATGGATTGGAGGTGGGGGGATGGCTTTGGGATGATTCAAGCACATTACATTTATTGTGCACTTTATTTCTATTATTATTACATTGTAATATATAATGAAATAATTATACAACTCACCACAATGCAGAATCAGTAGGAGCCCTGAGCTTGTTTTCCTGCAACTAGATGGTCCCATCTCGGGGTGACGGGAGATGGTGACACGTGAGGTATGTTGCTTAAGTCCAGTCTACTCCGTGATCTCGTTTTGGTTGCTGTCACTGCAGAAAACACTGCTTCTCAAAGACAGGATGTTGGAAATGGAAGCAGGCTTTTCAGTGCTTTTGTGACAACCTCAGTATATTCCACCTTGACTTTAATCTAGAATATATGGTGATTTGAAGTTGTCTCAAGCATACTTTTAAGGCCACCATCATTTGTGATCTCAAGCGTTGATCCTGTTCTAGCATGGACAAAGTCGATTCACCTGGCTTACCCACAAATGGGTCGCGGATCCATTCCTTCCTAGTTCGGGGGTGTTTTGTGGTTGGGAAGTAATGCTTAAACTCTTTTGGAAGCTGAGAAAGGTGATCATGCCCCAGCTGGGAGAAAGAAGACCCTGGGTCAGTCTCTTTCAAAATCTCTGCTAATGTTTGAAACATGTCAAAATTCTCAGCGATCACTTGCCGCCCCCATAATTCCAGTTTGGCTTTGAATGCAGCCACTTTATCTGCCGACTTGAACACAGTTGTCATTCTCCCGTGAAGTGACAGATTGAGTTCATTAAGCAGGTTGAATATGTCACACAAGTAAGCAAGTTTTGCGACCCATTCTGTGTCACTGAAATGTGCTGCCAGTGATCACTGTTTTTCTAAAAGAAATCTCTGGAGCGGCTCTTGTAACTCAAAAACTCTCGCCAGTGATCTACCTTTAGAAAGCCATCTCACTTCTGTGTATAAGAGAAGACGTGTGTGCTCTGCGTTCATCTCCTCACAGAGCTGTGTGAGCAGACATGAGTTAAGGGCATGTACTTTAATGTGGTTGATAATTCTAATCACATCCTGCAAAACGTTAAGTCCAGGTGACATTTTCCGGCTAGCCAGCATTTCTCTATGGATGACACAGTGCGTAGACTCACGTTCAGAAGTGACTTCTTTGAGCCGAGTAGTGAAACCAGAAAGCCGTCCAGTCATGACAGCCACTCCATCCATGTATATACGACACAAATGACCAATTCAGTTTTCCTGATATGTAATCATTCAAAGACTCGAATAGTTCTGCAGATGTAGTGTTGGTTGGCAACAAAAGTGCACATATCTTCACGCACATCCTCCTGAAAAATATATCACAAAAAACAAGCATTGTTGCTTTGTTGTCCACATTGGTAGACTCGTCAACCTGGATTGCATTCCACAGTGACTCATTAATCCTCTCTAACAATTGTGCCTCAATATCCTCTGCTATTTCATCGATTTGTCTAGTTACGGTGCTAGCCGAAAGAGGAACATGTGCCACCTTTTAAACTGCAGCCTCTCCTAAAGTTCACAACACATATCCTTAGCAGCAGGCAGGGTCAACTCTTCACCAATAGTAAAGGGCTTCTTAGCTTTAGCGATGCGGTTAGCCACTAAGAATGTTGCTCTCAGTGTAGACACATTTGATGAAGTGGTGGCCTTCAATAATTGATTCTGTTCTTTGTGTTCACGCTTTTTTTCTTTTGAAAAACTCCAAAGGCTTGTCTTTTAATGCAGGGTGCTTGGTCTCCATGTGGTGGAGCACTTTTGAAGGTTTCATGGCTTGGTTGGATAGCCGGTCACCACATATTATACAAAGGGGGCTCGGGGAATGTGAATCACCTGTTGCAATGAACCCATAATTTATGTAGGACTCTTGGTATTTTCTTTTAAACGCAGCTTTCTTATTGTTGGCAGTCTTAGAGTCTTCTGCTATCTCATCACTGGGTCTTTCCCCCTTTTCAAAGAAGCCCTCCAGCAACATTTGTTTTTTACTCATTTTGTCTAGGGTTAGCTTGTGGGCTTACCAAAAGTGTGACTGAGACAAGTACACAGTGCGCGAAAGAGGTGTGGACAGGAGTGATAAATAAAATAATGGGCGGGCCATGTGCGGACTAAAATAAATGTCGGGTTCTGACTTAAAACCTGCCCCCAGATGCAGCTGTACAATTGAAGTACATCAACTCACTTGCCACTATAAAGCCTGCCATCAGATGCAGCTTAATTGTCACTTGCCACTCATGGATAGGGTTTTGATGTGAGTCTGCAAGCAACTGATTTATTATGGTCTCTGTGCAGGCAAACCTCTCTGCTAATGATAACCTGTATTCGCAGCCACTCCCCAGAGCTGGCGTCACTGCCTCAGATCCATCTCAGATCATCAGGCATTAGATTCTCATAAGGAGCGTGCAACCTAGATCTGTCGCATGCACAGTTCACAGTAGGATTTGTGCTCCTGTGAGAATCTCACGCCGCCACTGAGCTGACAGGAGGCAGAGCTCAGGAGGTAATGCAAGTGATGGGGAGCGACTGTAAATACAGATGAAGCTTGGCTCGCTCGTCCGCTACTCACCTCCTGCTGTGTGGCCCGGTTCCTAAAAGGCCATGGACCGGTACCAGTCCGTGGCCCTGGGGTTGGGGACCCCTGAGTTAAAAGATGTAACTGTTGAATATGTCTAGCACAATTCCTGTTGTAAGGTGTATGCCAGTATGCATATTGGGTTTGAACCTTGTATAAGCCTCAAAATATAAGTCCTAGGAATTCTAATTTAGAAATTGATTATCTGAGTATGTACTTTTAAAAGCTTAAGAGGTGATTCAATATAGGGTTTGAAAGTGTGTAGAAACTGAAAATTTTTGATGTCATGCACCTATATAATAAATTCCCTCCAAGTTAGTATGTGTGTATGCGTATGTGTGTGTGTACATATGTACTTGCAAAGGCTTCACCAAAGCTCACCTATGGATTTTTTAGCAAGCCCTGGCCTCTAAGTGAAGGATCACTGTATTATTTTGCGAAATAATTTTGCTTCTTTTCCCCTAACATATATTGAAATAAACCATACAGTTGACTCTAAGTATTCTCCTCCATAATAATCATAAAAAACAAATACAGAACGTTGATATAGAATAAATCAGTATTCTATTTAGTGGAGTGGATATGTGAATATTTCAACAAGCAACATTTTTATTCTACTACCTTGGAATGCATTAAATATAGTACAGGTACTATCAATTAAAGTGTCTGAAAATTAATTACAACAAGGAGCAGAATCATTCAACTAATCACAGCCAGATCTAAATAAATTAGTTCTTCATCATAGCTTTGAAAGGAGAGAGAAAGAAAGCAACGTCAAGAAAGTCAAATTGCCTTCCCTTGGGCAAAGACATAATAAAACATACAATATGTCAAGAATTTAACTCTAATTTGTTGATAAGATCACATTACAGTTTTAATAATAATATTATATATTTCCCTAAATCTGGTTTTTAATATAATTTTTCATTGTTAGATAAAGGGACATATTTGCCAAAGCTAGTTTGAAAACTGCAGACAGGTGACAAGAGTCAAGAGTTAATGGAAAAATATGTCCTTTCCAGGTTCTCAAACTCATTTTTTTTTCCCAAACTGGTTTGTGGTAGGGGGGTTCCTTTTCCATGGCTTCATATAGGGGGGCTTCCTTCCTCTATATTCCTTCTTTACATGGAAAGCTGGAAAAAATGTTATCCCAATATCTTTTCCCATTTAAGAGCTCAAAGATCAAAACGTAAGGCAAAAATTTAGGAACTGAGAAACAAAGAAACAAAGGAGTTTCTTTCCCTAGTTTCCACAAAAGTAAGCTTGTTGCTGCTTTTTAAAGGAAAATAAAACAAATTTGAAGTTAAACAGCCCAGTTTTGAATGCCAGCCTTCCCACTCACTACTTGTATGACTGGTTAAATTACTTAATCTTCCTGAATTTCAATTTACTCAATAATGAATCCAGAAAAAGTTATCTATATCTCATAGGATGAGAGGATTAAATGAGATAATCCTCACAGCCCCTCAATAATGTTCAATGCTACATGGTATTAATAGTCTTGTTTTTGCTGGCATTTGATGATTAATTTACTGAAACATTTAAAATTCTTAAGGTTTAATTGTGATAAGCATCTTGACTCTGCACTTAAGCTATTGCAAATGGAGGAACAGAGTTTGTTAAACATTTGGATTTGGTTTACAATACTGATACACCACTATTTTTCTTTTTTTACTCTACTATGCATATCCAAGAAATAACCTTGAGAATGTTATAAAGGGTACAAGGTTGGGGGATGTTTGGGCACATGTATTAAAACCACTGCTCTAAGACTCTGCGCAGAATTCCAGTACATACCTCTTTATCTGTGCATTCTAAGCCATGTATGAACAGTTTCTGTATCACACAATTTTCTATAGAGTAGCCAAAAGGATCAATCTAAGATGCAAATTTGATCACAATTTCCCTGGCTTAAAATCCTTCAGTATTCCCCTTTGCCTTTCCAATAAAGTCCAAACACATTAACAAGGTTTACAAAGTCCTTTTGATCAGGTCCTAGCTAATTCCTATAACCTTCTTTTACAATTTTCTATCTCTGCTGCTTTGTGCTATACTCTACAACATGAACAGTACTCCCAAGGGGCCCTATTTCCTATACTTTGTTTGCTCTTCCCCTCTGGCCCACTCTCTGATTTATTCTTTAATTTATGTGTTGCTTCTGTTCCCTGAATTAAGCACCTTGGTTAGGTATGCTGACAGAACATCCTATACATGACCTCTCAGAAATAGTTTTTTTTTTTTTTTTGCGGCACACGGGCCCCTCCCCGCTGTGGCCTCTCCCGTTGCGGAGCGCAGGCTCAGCGGCCACGGCCCACGGGCCCAGCCACTCCGCGGCGCGTGGGATCCTCCCGGACGGGGGCACGAACTCGCGCCCCCTGCCTCGGCAGGTGGACTCCCAACCACTGCGCCACCAGGGAAGCCCTCAGAAATAGTTTCTGATCTTAGGTCTAGTATTGCAACTATTCATATATTTAATTTTCTTCATTTGACCGTAAGAGTAACGGTTTTGCCAATCAATATATCCCCAGCATCTAGCACAGTGCCTCACTTAGTAAAGCCTTAAAAATCTTATATGAATGAACCATATAGCATTGCAATTTCATGGTTATTGCTTATATTTCTCTCCATATTTTGAGCTTTTTAAGAACAAGAACAGTTTCAATAAATAATTCAAGAGATCTGTATTGAATACAGAATACTGCGGTAAGTTCCTTGAGAACAGAAACCTTGTGTAACTTTGTCTTTGTATCACTCAAACTTGGCACAAAGTAAGCACTATGCCAATGCATGTGGAACAATAAATGAACTAGTATGACTTTGACACTTAGGATCCTGAGAACAATGAAAATGTCAAGTTACCCTCTACTAACACATATTAAGTAGTTACTTACTTAAGGAAAGAATGAATGAAGGAATAATGACAAGAAGTTAGACATAATAATGACAAGTTAGAATGAAGGAATATTGACAACCTACTTAATAACCTTCTCATAACTTCCTCAACTTTGAATTACCTGAATTACCATCTCATGCTTATTTTGAACTATTAGAGATGAAGAAATATTTAGATCTCCCCACCTCACTTAGGAAGTGCATTTCTGTTCTTTAAGGAAAAAGTAAAGCAAATGATCTTCACCAACTACAGGTTAATGAAGAGGGGACATATTTTGTGAGGTAGTGTGTGTGTGGTATTGGTCCACTCTGATATTCAGGCTAATTTGAAAATACCACAACAGGGTGCTTGGCATTCGCTAAGAAATTATACTCAAAGTGAATTTTTAAATGACTCATGTTTTGTAATCTTAAGAAATGAATGGTAATGATGTTGCTTTATATTCATATAATGCATTAATCTCCATCATTGCTAGTTAATTGTATACATTCTTGGCTTCTGAACAACAAACACTGTAGAAAGACAAATAGCTTCTCTTTCTGGAAAATATTATATATGGATCTTTTGTTTAAACAAATCTTTCTAGTTTTTATTGAATGCATGTAATTATAGAAAATTGTTACTTTAGGACAAACCGGGATCTATGTCTAAGCTGGAGGATGAAGGAGAAAAAGAGGTGAAGAAGAGGATGCCAGGTCCCATTCAGGAATCAATGAAGGATAACCAGATAAATAAATAGTCTAATTAATTAATAACAATCTATCCTGCAACACTGTGGGCAGGGGGAATGGTTCTTGGCTCAAAATACTGGTAAATCGAAGGATAAGTCTATTTTGGGGCACATTTGAGTCAAGAGGTAACATTATGCCATCAAGACTCTAGACTGAATAGCCTCCTCTGTGTGCTAACTTTATCATCAGGAAGGCTCTCCATCGTGTTAACCTACTCTAAGCCTAACAGCTTAAAACTCTGGATCCTCAAAGAACATGGTCATCTCTTCCGTAGAATCTGAATGCCAAATCTCAGTGAAGATGCTTTATGTCTTGCTGTCATTCCAACAGGCAAGAGAGATGGTATAATGTAATGGGCCAGTCTAGGTTGTGATGGTGATGAGAAGGAAGCAATAACATGACTGATAACTCAACAGGGATATATGAACTGAGGTACAGATAATTTTTGAAGGAAACATTAATGATGTTATTAAAATAAAGAAGAATTTGAATTAGAGCAGCTAAAATAACAGATTATTGAATCCAGTAAAGGGTATGTGACTAGGACTCCAAACTCATCCTACTGCAAACAAATCAAGTTTACTTTCATCAGTTTTATATATTGAGCATCTACCTGAGAGTTTAATTAGAGAAACTGATTTATTTCCTTAACAAACCTTGAAAACTTCTGACACTGATTAGCTGAAGGTTTACTTAGAGTTTGAAGATTTCATTTGTTTCTGAGAGCGGAGGACAGTATTCAAGAAAGAAAACTCACAGAGAAGTTAACAGATGATGCCTCCTAACATGAAATTATACTCATTGTGGGAAATAATTGTTACTATTAAGTATATAAAAGTGGCAAGAAAGTAAAAAGTAGCAGAGATTAAACAGCTGGCACCAACACCAACTAACCTTTTCAAGTTATGACTAATTGCCAAGAGCAAAAAATACCCACGCAGTTGTGACCCTCTGTTTGCTTAATGCTGCTTTTGAGGAATCCTGAAACAGATAGTAAACAGGTTCCTCAGAGATGGAAAGTTTACATTTTATAACTTCAGGAATCTGCAGGATCTTGAGAGCTGCAGGTTGGTTGGATGGCTGCGTTTAGAGGGTAAAAAGATCATCAAGACTACGACCTCCCTACCCTCCTACACTGTTGGTAGGAATGTAAGTTGGTACAACCACTATGGAGAACAGAATGGAGGTTCCTTAAAACACTAAAAATAGAACTACCATATGATCCAGGAACCCCACTCGTCACATATGTCCGGAAAAGATGAAAAATCTAGCTCAAAAAGATACATGCACCCCAGTGTTCATATCAGCTCTATTTACAATAGCCAAGACATGGAAACAACCTAAAGGACCATCAACAGAAAAATGGATAAAGATGTGAGATATATATCCACACACACACACATGTATTACACATATATGTATATATACACATATATGTATATATGCACACACATGTGTTACACATATGTATATATACATACACACATATATGTATATATACATACACACACACACATATATATAATGGAATACTACTCAGCCATAAAAAAGAATGAAATAATGCCATGTGCAGCAACATGGATGGACCTAGAGATTATCATACTAAGTGAAGTAAGTCAGACAAAGACAAATATTGTATGATATCACATACATGTGGAATCTAAAAATAATACAAATGAATCTATTTATGTAACAGAAACAGACTCACAGACATAAAAAACAAACTTACAGTTACCAAAAAGGAGAGGGAGGTAAGGAGGGATAAATTAGGTGTATCAAATTAACAGATAAACGCTACTGCATACAAAATAGATAAGCACCAAGGATTCACTGTATAACTCAAGGAACAATATTCAATATCTTATAATAACCTATAATAAAAATAATCTGAAAAAATATGTATATAACTGAGTCACTTTGCTGTACACCTGAAACAAATACAACATTGCAAATCAACTATACTTCAATTAAAAAAAAAAAAAAAAGACCTCCCTCATTAGCTCTCACTGTCCTGTTTGGGAGCATCATTCGTATGTATATCACCGTCACTGTATGTCCTGCTTGTGCCTAAGGAGTGAATATTTCATCTCAATATGCCATAGATGATAATAGTAATGATAATAGAGATTATTCTCAAGCACCTACTAGAAAATAATACTAGCACTGTATTAAGCACTGATCAACCAGAATATGCCAAATAAATATTCTTTTCATCTTTTTCAAATCAGAAAGCTTAGGGCAGATAGGTTAAGCACCTTGACTAAATTCAAATGGTTAATGAAATTCAAACCTGAGTTAATTTAATCTCAAAGTTGATTTTTCTTCCCCTTTATAACACAAGATTTTCTAACTCAATTCTTTGTTTTTTATGCCCAGAATGATTCCTACATATAACAGAAGAATAGAGGGATGGAGTTTCCATTTTGTAGCATCGCTGCTTTTCTTCTTCTTTTCTTTTTTTTTGTTTGTTTGCGGTACGCAGGCCTCTCACTGTTGTGGCCTCTCCCGTTGCGGAGCACAGGCTCTGGACGCGCAGGCTCAGCGGCCATGGCTCACGGGCCCAGCCGCTCCGCGGCATGTGGGATCTTCCCGGACCGGGGCACGAACCCGTGTCCCCTGCATCGGCAGGCGGACTCTCAACCACTGCGCCACCAGGGAAGCCCCTTCTTGCTTTTCTTACTCCACCGCACAGGACTCTTAGATATAGGGCTAGAGTAGTTTCAAATCTATTTCTCCAACTACTCAAAGTCACTGCTAGATAAAAACAGTCTAGACAAATGCTTCTGAGCTCTCTTACTTTCCCTTCAGAAGGAATTGTATAATGATTCATACGGAGTCAGATGACCACCTGCTAATTCTTTGTACCATAAACAATATGGGGAACAGCCTGTTATAAGAGGCCACAAGGGCAATTCTTTGGTTTTGGGGACAAGTCCTTTGGGGGACGGTGAGGCAGAGTTGGTAAACGAGACAGAAAAGTCTCTCGTATGCTAATGACAATACCAGCTAGTCCTATGCTATCATTTTTCCTTGGGAAAGCACTTCATCTGACTTTGTCATTTGTAAGAACATTCTAAATTAATACAAATCCATGGTTTCAAAGGAGGTTAATAGGACCAAAATACAAAGCTGCTTCCTGTACTTTAAATAGAAACTTAGAGAAAGTACTTTTCAAAGGCAAATTCCTGAATATGGAAAGAAAATTTCTAAACTGGAGCAGCAGTGTGCATTAGGGACTAAATATCTGAATCTCCTTTGTCTTAAAGTTGAATTGCTTGACAGTGATGTCGGAACTGAAGCATCGTCCACGTTAGGACCCACGTACAGAGCTTTTGATGACAAGGATATTTGCTATTAAATTCTAAACTGATGCTGAGTGACAGAATGCCTCCCATATCCTTGCCACTTGCAGACAACTATCACAAGCTCAATTTGCCTAATAGAAGCATGGCATGTGCCATCCCACAAAAAGGCAGATGCCTTCAAATCAGCAGTGGCCAATACTGCTTTCGAGAAATATGAAAACTTGTCTGCCTTCACTGAACCAATTATTCAGCCAACTATACATTGGGGAAATTGATTCTTGAAGCAAAATATTTCATTCATAACTACAAATATTGTTCTTAGATATAAACCGCCTGGCTCACTTGACTTGGTGACCTTTTATTTCGAGGTATCTAATAGATTCATAATATGTTCTGAAGAAGCCTTTTCTCTCCTTAAATTGATCTTTCAACTTCTTGAATATCAAATGAATATTAAGTCCTTTCAGAGGTGTCTGAGAAGTCAAAGAACTCTATGTACTTCGTAAGTTTGGCTTCCAACTTGCCTCATAGATTCAGAATATTATAGAATCTCAATGGTGGAAGGGATCTTAGGAGTGATTCAATCTAATCTGATAATGTATCTTTCTTCCTTACTGGGTTGTGAGTGCCACAAGAAGAAAAATAATGTCTAATTAGCTCTTATTTCCCCAGTGCCCGATAAAGAGTCTTATACAGAATAAGTCTTAATTATATAATGACTAAGTGAAAAAAAATGACAAGGTAATCCATCTGAGACTTCTCCAAAAAGTGGTGCATTTACCACCAATGTTACAAGACTATTATAGGTGGGATTTGGACAAGTGTCAGTATATTATTTCATATATTTTAATATACCTATAATATTTATTAATTTATCCTTCAACTGTGAAGTAATAACCAAAAAATTATAAGCTTAAAATGAATAGTAAACTTTAAAAAGTATAATAAAGGAAAGTAAAGGTGATATCATTGATGGTAAAAATTGTGAGAGGGAGAACGAAAGAACGACAGAAATTTGTTTTACTCAATGTTTGGTTATCTCTATTTCATCCCTCCTTTATGACACTGCCAACTTCCTAGGTCTTTATTGTTATTGCATTATTATTATTACTATTGTTTATATTATCCTATAGAAAATTATAATATGAATTTATGATGCCATTGAAATGTATAATTCTACCTTACTCACTGTTTTTCAGCCACTTGACCTCTATGTTTGTTATTACCATGGAGTTGAGCACTTTCATCTGTTGTAGTTTCTTATTGTTTTCGTATCTTCACCTCTTTATCCTCTGATGCTTCTATTCTTTCTTAGCATCCTAAGATTATGATCTAAAAGGCAGCTTTGAAGGATGATTTTTGAAAGATGTAAATGGATTGTTTATAAAAGGCTCTTGCAAGTGTGTTGGGGGCCAGCAAGAGAGGATGTTGGATTTGACACAGAACCAGAAGTAGAATTCTGGAAAATTTTAATTTTCTTGATCTTTTTCTCATTAGATTAGAAAATAAATTTATATATTTATGTACCTATTATCTTCTGAGAAACGCTTAAAGAGACCCTCATATCTTTATCTTTCATTATACACAAAGGTTCTGCCTGTGGTACTTTGAAATAAATAATGAGGAATTATTAGAAACGCAGATTTACTCTTGTTAAAATTGGACTGGCAGGTTGTGAAACCCTCTCCTATCATTACTTCTGACGTTCATTTTCATTTTGGAACATTATTACAATAGTGCTCATTCCACTGTCAGATTTTTTGAACAGAGGAGCAATATGAATGCATTAAACCATTCACTGAGCAGGAATTATGCACTTGGTGCCCATCTGGAATTAGTGCCAGGAGAAGAACTTGTCAGTGTGTTTTCCCAGAGCAACAAGTTAACAGGGTGTGTGTGTTTTTTTAATTTCTTCTATTATTTTTTAAATGAATAAGAACGATGGACATGCTCATAGGTTTATCCAGGTTGCCACAGTAAAACATTTAAATATTATCAGCTCTTTGTTTCTCCTCATCTTCTTTGGAGGGGACAAGGAGTTTGAAGAGAGAAGTTCTTTAAGGGAGACTGAATGCTGAGCACCTGACTCTTACTATGTTTAGATATTTGAAACACTTTCCTAGATTGTGTCCCATACTCCAGCTTACTAGTACTTCTTTTAACAAAGACTGTTTATTTTTAGTGTGCTTCTAGCATACCAGAAAAATGATTAGACTATGAATTTGGCACACATTTTCCTTTTGGTGTCACTATAATGTAACACTTTCCAAGTTCACATCCATACATGAGTAACAAACGACTTGAGAAAGATTGCTAAGGTTGATTAAACTGCATATGAAATGTCTCTAAAGCTTTTTTTTTTTTTTTAAAGAACTTTTTCTCGCATGTTATTTGCCTCCACTTTTTAACTGCTTACTTGGGATTTTTTTTTTTTTTTGAGTGACTAATGCAAACCACTATGTGCAGTTATGTATTCTTAAAAATTGTTCTGAGTCTGATTCTGATGCTTCCTCCATCTCTTCAGACTGTTTACTCGTTGGTTTACCTTTTAATTAATTCTTGATAGCTGGACATGATTTACTGGCTTAAAAGAACGGCTGTCAGTAGGACTTCAGTAACGTGGTGGTAAGTTGTGGGGAAAGGGGAAGCATGCGATAGTCCTATGATGAGGTCCCAATTTTTTAGTGAGCCTCTATGGGGTTTTTTGTTTGCTTGTTTTTTTTGGGTTTTGTTCGTTTGTTTGTTTTCCTCCCTTAGGTGGGAAAGGATGTCTAGAGTGACTGGAGTTGGATATTTCTCTTTCTTCAGGTCATTTAGGCCCTGATAAAACTCCAGTAAGTTAGGCTCCGGTTAAATACTCTCTCCTGAGAACAGAGCTTGTTAATGAGAACAAAATGATCTTCCCCCAGCAAGAGCATGAGGGTTTTTTTTGTTTGTTTGTTTGGGGTTTTTTTGCTATTCACTGTGAGAACCTGATGGAGCTTTAAGAGGTAAAACTCACAAAAGGATGGGTGGGGAAGAAGCTGCAGGGTTCCCTGGAGTTTTTCTTTCTCAAATTTTCATACTGAGCCTACAGACATTTGTCAATTACAAATCAGGTTTTCCTACTCCAGCACTGGTTCCCAGGAACCAGTTAAGTTCTGCTCTGTGAAGTTGTGATTTTCTGTATTTGTCTCTTTTCTCCAGTTTTGGGGACAGTAGTTTGCCTTGTAATCTCACTTCTCTTAAGGATATGAGTAGAGTTCCTGATATTTTCAGTTTATTCAGCTTTTTACTTGTTGTTGGGATGCAATGGTGACTTCCAAGCTCCTTACATGCCAGACTGAAAACTGGAAGTCAGGTTGTGTTTTTAAAAATCCATATATATGCTGTTTTGTAAAAGACATAACTAGAGCACAGGACCTCTCAAATTGTTCAAAATAAATAAATATATATTAGACAAAGAAAACCTGTGTAGCTACATTATGTAACATAAATATATTTTTTAACAAAACTTACTAGAAAACTAATCCAAAAATTTATATGGAAACATAAAAGACTCAGAATTGCCTCTCAGACTCCAGACAATGTTACAAAGCTACAGTAATCAAAACAGCATGGTACTGGCACAAAAAACAGACATTTGGATCAATGGAACAGAATGGAGAGCCCAGAAATATATCCACACACACCTATGGTCAATTAATCAACAAAGGAGGCAAAAATATACAATGGAGAAAAGAAAATCTCTTCAGCTAGTGGTGTTGGGAAAGCTGGACAGCTGCATGTGAATCAATGAAGTCTATGGTACCCTCATACCATAGACAAAATTAACTCAAAATGGCTTACAGACTTAAATATAAGACATGACACCATAAAACTCCTCAAAGAGAACATAGGCAGAATCGTAGCAATGTTTTCTCAGGTCAGTCTCCCAAGGCAATAGAAGTCAAAGCAAAATTAAACAAATGGGACCTAATCAAACTTATAAGCTTTTGAATAGCAAAGGAAACCATAAACAAAATGAAGAGACAACCTACGGACTGGGAGAAAATATTTGCAATCAATGCAACTGACAACATATTAATTTCCAAAACATTCAAACGGCTTATACAACTCAATAATAAAAAAATAAACAACCCAATCAAAAAATGGGCAAAAGACTTAAATAGACATTTCTCCAAAGAAGACATACAGATGGCCAACAGGCACATGAAGAGATGCTCAACATTGCTAATTATTAGAGAAATGGAAATCAAAACTAAAATGAGGTACCCGCTTACATGGGTCAGAATGGCCATCATTAAAATGTCTACAAATAACAAATGCTGGAGAAGATGTGGAGAAAAGGGAACCCTCCTACACTGTTGGTGGGAATGTAAATTGGTGCAACCACTATGGAAAACAGTAAGCAGGTTCCTTAAGAAACTAAAAATAGAGTTGCCACATGATCCAGCAACCCCACTCCTGGGCATATATCCAGAGAAAATTCTAATTCAAAACGATACATGCACCACAATGCTCATAGCAGCATTATTTACAATAGCCAAGACATGGAAGCAACCTAAATGTCTATTGACAGATGAATGGATAAAGAAGATGTGGTATGTGTGTGTGTGTATGTTTTATTATGTGTGCATGATAAAAAGGAAATGATTCCCAGATATTTAGAAATTGAAGTCAAATTATTAAATATTTTACTTAGAACCAAATGATGAATGAAATACTAAGTAAGCCTTAAAAGTAAGGAGTTAGAAGTTAGAAAACGGACAACACGATAAATCTAAAGAAAGTAGAAGAAAGGAGATAAAACAATGAGAGAGATGGAGAGAGCACAATAATTGTTTCTTAAATAACAAATTAACAAAATAGACATACTTCTGGCAAAACTGATCAAGGAGAAAATGGAGAAGCCATAACAAATATTATAATAAAATCAGATTAAAAAGAAGTACACTAAAATACAGATAGAGTATCAACAATTATTAAAAATGTGAAAACTTAGATAAAATGAATACTCTTGCAGAAAAAATATGAATTACCAAGAAGAAATTAAAAGTTTCAAATAGAATTGTAACTATTAAATAATTTGAAATATTGGTTTGAAATGTTTCCATAAATAAAACATAAGGCCAAATTGTTTTTTACAAGTGAGTTTTACCCAACTTTCTAGGAAATAATCATTCCAATTTCATGTAAACTCTTCTGCAAAAGAGAAAAGACAAAATACTTTCCAATTCTATACAAAATCAGCTAATCCCAAAACCAAATTAGGCAAAGCCATTACAAGAAGTGAGAACCAAATGTTTGTTCTATTCATGAATATAATATAAATTATAAGTAAAAGATTATCAAAATCAATCTATACATACATTAAAAACAAAATGAAAATAATGCACTATGGGCAATTTGAATTTATTCCAGGTATGCAAAGATGGCTTAATATCATAAAATTAATAAATACAATTTACTATCTCATTAGATTAGAATAAAATAAATTGTTATATTAATAGAGAAATAATTCCCTAATAATCAGCAGCTATTCAGGATAATATTTTTCAATATTGCATTTTTAAAAAGGCACAAGCCTCTGTAATCCTGTGATGAGTTCCTTAGAAAAAGAAAGGGAAAAAAAATGCAGCTAACAGCCTAAATGTGGGAATATTACAAGCCTTTCTTTAAAATCGGGAGTACAACAAGGAAGCCTACTCTCACCACTTTTCTGCATCTCTATCAGAGGCTCTCCCTCTCCAGTTCTACTTCTCCTGGCCTTCACAGGAGTCAGACCTGCATCACTGTGTGAAGACTTTGTATGACCATTCTGCTTCCCTGCCCCATATATCTTTTACAGGCACTACAACCCCAATCAACCTCTTGTTCTCCACCATCATAGCAGGATATTTTAAAACATCTCCCTTGACTGCTGATCTATTCCATCTCGAGATGATGTCCCAAGAGAGGTCTGAGAAAATATGTGGTAATATAAGTCTTGACACTACATCATCACTGCAGGCTGGTCATGAAGTCCCATTTTGGGGTGGTACATAGGTGCATAGATAGTTCCTCTCGAAGAATGGCCCAATAGATTAGAATACCCTGACCACTGCAATAAAAGCAAGCTGGGGGGAGTTGGTAGCTTAGAAAGACACAATTTATCTCTTGTTGAAAACTATAAAACCTGAAGACCAAATTCTCAACATTATAGTCAAAGTCATCAAACTTAACAAGTATTTGAGGTTTAACTGATTTAGGTCTGATACGCCAAGGCCAGGACCCTTGTTGGGAAAACCTGGGACCTGACAAATGGGATGGAAACATACCGGTGAACATTTCCAAAGATTTTAGTTCCCCGGATTGCTCTTAACTCTCAGAACCAGCAGAATTGATCTACCCCTCGCCAGAGCTCGCACTACCCCTGTATGAGAAGACACAGCACAGGTTTTTCTCCCACAAGGAAACATGGGCCCTCAGAAGGATCCTTTCCAATTCCATTGCTGTCTGTCAAGCCAGTAATTAGGGTGGAGGCACAGCATCAACCCAGCCAGGGTCATGCTAGGACTGACAGTGGAGGAAAGGACTGTGGCCCATAGAAACTACAAGAATAAGCTGGCATGCACCAGACTGGATTGTGAGGGTGCCTGATCAAGGGGTACAGAACATAAGACAGGACAAGGGAGAGTTCATTAACTTTGGCCCACTCTCTTGAGATGTGAGATGTAACACTCCGGCAAAATCTTAGGAAATGGTGAAGCTTTCTCCTAGAGTAGTTTCTAGAAGCCAGGGAAAAGTGATGACCCATTCCGAGCAAAACTGAAATGCCTAAATTACCATGTCAGATGGTGAAGAAAGGGATTAGAAGGTTTAGATAAGTAAGTATGCTGGATCAGATCTATACTGTAAATTCAGAAGTACTACGGTCCCTGGAAAAGCCAAGACAACAAAACTCACCTAGGCCATAAGGCCCAGGCAATACGAAACAAGCATCAAGACGAAGTTTAGTAGTGGTTCTCTCCTGCTGGCCAGGATTGAGTAAAAGAGGCGATCACAAAATTGACTCATTTATAGCAAAGAGGATGTGTGTGTGGGAGGGGGTCCCAAAACCATGGGGGTCAGGTGACATTGCTTTCCCTCCAGATCCCAGGTGCTCATAATTACATTAAAACTCACAGGGTGTGAGTAGCAGCATTGTGGTCCTGACTCACACAGAGTGACGAAGATGTTTAATGAAACACAGCACCCGTAGGAAAGTACACAGACAGGCAGTAAGCGTGCTGCTTAATATAAAATCAAACAAATGCAAGAACGGATGAGGAGGGTACTTGCTGGAATCTAAACAACAAACAAACAAATAAAAAACCCTTGCCTAGTTCCTAGAGTTGGGCCAGTTTTCACTTCTGCGACATATCCAGTTAGATATCCAGGGATCTACCACATCAGTACAGTTTTTAAAGATCTCATGATCTGGGGGTATGGAAACACCCTAAGAAAAGTAAGAGAACAAACTGAAGCATCTTGTATCCACTACCGTAAATAAAGAACCACGCAACACATGGTAAGCCTCTTCAGAATTTGGAACTGATACATTCCACACCTTGAATTACAGCCTTAGCCTCAGCACCTCAAACTTACAGCTTTGAGCGGGGCCTACAGCAAGCAATGGTTCTCTAGAACGTAAGCAGCCCTACTGCCTGGGCCGTATGACACAGCAGACCCTGTGCTGTTGGAGATGTCAGTGCTGGGAAAAGATGCAGTGTGGAGGTCTGGCAGGTCCCAGGGGGGAAATCCCACTTCCGGAGTGAGGCCATGTCATCAGCTTTGTTAACAGCTCCTAGTGCAGTAATGGGCCTTGGTAGAGACAGAATACTTGACCATGGGACACTAAGTGACCATTTGTCTTACGGCTGCCTATTATAAGTTGTGCTCTGTTAGATTTAGCAAGCAATAAAGTTGGGGAGGCACAGCAGCAATTCATTAAAAGATGAAAATGATATATCCAGGGTCCAGCCTGAGTAGGCCCATAAAGCATGGGCAAGCTTATAAGCCATGGCCCAAATCCCCATGTCACAAGTCACAATTGTGACTCAAACCTATGACCAACTCAAACCTATGACCAGTGGAAAGGATCCTATATGACCACCAAAATACGGAAAGAAAAAAATGTATACCTTTTATGAATAGGTCAGTTTAGTAGTGGTATTATGTAAGTCAAAAATTGATGGAGTTACACTCAGGCATAATCTTGGGTGAGAGGACCAAGGGGAAATCTTTTCAATGGGCAAAGGTTCAAGAGTTTCAGTGCAACTTATGTTGTAGGAAAAGTGGCCTGAGGTGAGAATATATACAGACTCATAGACAATGGCTAATGGCCAGCTAGTCACAGGTCTAGGAAGGAAAAGATTAAAAGCTCAGAGGACTACGGTAGAGGCAGGTATATAGGAGTAGGCAAGAAGTGAGATGATTTTTGTATCACATGTTAATGTCCACCAAAAAAAGAAATCCATCATGAAAGGGGCACTGAATAACCAAGTAGATGAAATCACCTGGTTAACTGGCATTAGTCATGCTCTGTCATTGGCATGATGGCCACACAAAAAGAGTAGACCAAATAGCAGAAATGGAGGCTACTGATGGGCCCAACATCATGGTTCTTATTTTCTAAGGCTTATCTAGCCACTTCTGAATGTTCAAGCTGCCAGCAAGAGAGACTAATGCTGAGCATTACACCTCAAGGTGCCAACAAGCCACTGCATATCAAGTTGTGTTCCTTTCATCCTGGAAGAGCCAGTGGTTCATTCACACAGCAGTAGACCCTTATTCTGCCCATGGGTTTGCTTTTCCTGCCCATAGGAATTACCTATACAGTAATTGCACCCTTATGTATATATCCAAGTGAAACTCTTGCACATATACATTAAAAGGCATAACTATGAGCTCAGCAGCAGTGTTCATGCAAAATATTGGAAACAACTTTAATGCCTATCATTAGAATAGATGAATGAATAAATTGTGTTATATTCAATATAACACAATTGAATGTAATACAGCAGTCAAAATGAAAGTACTGTCACAACTAACAGCAATATGGATGAATATCAACATAAATGTTAAGTGAAAAACCTTACATTCATGACAATAGACTTTTGATGAAATTAAAAATAACTGAGAGGATACATCATAGGTGTATAACTAAATAACTACAAACTATACATAGTATTATATAACTATATAACTAAATAACAAATACATATATATGTATATACAAACAAACACATATTTTCTATAGGAATAAAACTACATAAAAAGAAAAGCAGGGCTTCCCTGGTGGCGCAGTGGTTGAGAGTCCACCTGCCGATGCAGGGGACACGGGTTCGTGCCCCGGTCCGGGAAGATCCCACATGCCACGGAGTGGCTAGGCCCGTGAGCCATGGCCGCTGAGCCTGCGTGTCTGGAGCCTGTGCTCCGCAACGGGAGAGGCCACAACAGTGAGAGGAAAAAAAAAAAAAAAAAAAGCAAGGAAATGACAAAAATATGAGATTGAGAATGTTCATAAGTTCTGGGGAGAGTCTTGGAGTTAAGATGGTGATTCATTTGGTTAGATATAGGCTATACTCAGAGTCAGAGATTTTGTTTGAGTGGTAGGTTGATGGTGCTCATTACATGATTCCAAATAACTAACTAAGTAACTAACTAAGTTAGTTACTAACTAAATAACTAAGTAACTAAAACACAAATAAATAAGGGCATGAAATAAGGGCATGACTAAATTGATGGTGTTATCATTAGGAATTACAAGGATAAGTATGTTATCATCATAGATTATAATTAACTCAATTCCATACAGTGAAGTCTCATGTGTATGTGTGCCTGTAAGTGTGTGTATTTATGTGTGTGTATGCTTCTGCAGGTAGAGAATTAAGGTCAACCTTGAATCAGAAAAGTGCTTCTTTAAAATCTAAACATGTTTTCAGTATTTACGTATTTGTGATGGTTCTCAAATATGTACACATTATTTGACAAGCCTCTTCTCAAAAGGTGGAAATGAAGTCCCCTGCATTTGAGTATGTGCCAGACATTGTGTCTTGCTGCTGATGACTGAAATGCGGTAGCAGTGATGGCATGCGACTTCCAAAAACATGTCATTAAAGGCGTAACATCTACTTTATCTCTCTTTTAGATCACTTGGTGTGGGAGAAGCCAGCTGCCATGGCACGAAACAGTTGCCATAATTAGCAAATAAAAATACAGGAAACAGTTAAATGTAAATTTCAGAAGAGCAATGCATTTTTTAGTATAAGTATGTCCCTTGCAATATTGGGAACATACTTATACTAAAAATGCATTTGTTGTTTACCTTAAATTCAAATTTAATTAAGCATCCCGTACTTTATCTTAGGACACTCATACAATCATATGAAGAGGTCTATCTAGCAAGGAATGGGATTCCCTGACAAAAGCCATCAGAGTCATCCATCTTGGAGGCTTGTCTTCTGGCCCCAGTCAAGCCTTCAGATGACTGCAGCCCTGGCTGAGGACTTCAATCTCATAAAAGACCCTAAGCCAGAATCACTCAGCTAAGCTACTCTGAAAGTAATGAACTACAGAAACTGTAAAATAATAAGTGTGTGTTGTTTTACACCACTAAGGTTTGAAGTAATTTGTTCCACAGTAATAGATAACTCATAGAGCAAATATCTCTTCAATTACGGTTTGTAGAATTATAATCCAAAGAGGAAGAAATTGACATAGATCACTTGTTTTTAAGATATTTTCAATATATCATTTTTTGTTTGTTTTGTTTGTGTGTTTAACTCCAACATCACTTGGCCTTAAATGATGATAAATGCACTAAATTTGGACTTATTTTGGACTGATCAGTTTTCATAGTTCACTAAAGCTGTTCTGTCCTGGAATAAATCAAAGTCTTCTTTCTCTTCTTGCAGCCACATTTTATTTCCCTAATTCTGATTGAGATCTCAAGAGAAGAATAGAAAGAAAGAGTATACATTTTGATGGAAAGTAAAAGCTGCCATTTCATAAATGATAATGCTTCTGTTTCTTAAAGAAAGAAAGATATCTTCCTTTCCCTGCTCCCAGTAGGAATATATGGGTCGATTAGTTTTCTCTGCTTCACCACAAGCAGGTTCTGTGACCAATTTTTCCTCTTTGTTGATTACATTTTTTTCCTACAAGAATATTCCACATTCTATCCTTTACCTTTGAATCCTACATAGGTACTTGTCTCTAGAGATTCATCTTTTTCTCATTTCCACGTTTAACATTTGTGTGAATATGTGCTTCACTGAAAATCCAATGCAGTTCTTTTGCTGAGAGCTGTTTATTTCTCCTCATCCCTGCCAACCCCTGCCCAGATGCTCCAAAAAGAAATGCATTATGATTGTGGCTCTAGTGGGAGCTTGAGAGCAAGATGATGTGTGTCCTAATGTTTAAGAGTCCCTGATTACAACTTGAAAACATCCCTTTCCTCCCCTTTAAGCAGTTTACCAGTTTAAACTGCCTCAGAAGATTTCTTTGCCGTAATAATTCTTCATTAAAAAGATGGCAGCATAATGGAAAACTACAAACTGCAGGACTGCTTAGAGGGAAATAGAACGGCCAATGTGACTTCTCATATTCACTATGCAAAATTCAAACTATACACATGGGTGAAAAACGCTTGCATCAACTTTCCTCTCAAAGATTCACTTTGTTATACAGCAGCAACTAACACAACATTGTAAAGCAATTATACTCCAATAAAGACGTTTAAAAAAAAAAGAATATATAGCTGTTAATTAACTGCAGGGCATTTCCTCCTGTAGTATTTTACTCTTAATTCATGTATTTCTTGAGATAGTAGAAAGTGCTCTGCCCTTGCAAGCAGAAGACCTGGTATCATCCATGGCTCTGCCACATTTCACTATCTAGTTGTTGAGAATCAATTCAAATATTATCTCAACTCTAGCTACTAAGTTGACTTTGATGTGCAACTTTTACTCCCCTCTCCATGATCTATATTTTCTTTTCTTTTTCTTTGGTCTTTATGTTTAATTTCTACCTCAGCAGTCATATTATTTAATGCATGTCTTCTTATTTTAAACCAACTCAAATTCTTTATGGGTGAAATATTGGAAATATTAATAAATGGAAGTGGCTCCCATCCTTATAATTTATTTCAGGATCTAACATGTAGCAGGAACGAGACAACCTATATACATCATAGTACAAAATTTTAATTGAAGTAGACACCTTTTAGCCATTTTACAGATGACAAAACAGTGACTTCCCCAGGTTGACAGCTCTAGTGATTACGATTCATTTAAACCAGGTTTAAGTAATTAGAGTTCCTGTAATTTTAATTGTGCTGAAGCTAAGAAAGTACCTAAATCTCATCTAAATCCTTAACTTCTCTGATCCAAGGGAGAGTGGATTAGATACTTTCTAACTCCATTCTTTTCTAATTCACTAATTATAAAAGCAGGTGCCCTTGGTCTAAGGTTGTGTTCCACTGATTCATAAAGTTCCACTGATGAAATATCTGTGATCCATAATGTCAAAATGTAATGACTTTTTTTTTCCCTCTTTGCCACGTTGTGTGAACGGATGAACCACATCAGGAATGGGGAATGGTTACTAAATCAGTTTCCTTGTGTTTCCTCATCCGGGGGCCCACAGTTCTTTCCTGTGCTGCTCTCTTCCCATCAGTCAAGTACTGTGTCTGTCTTCCCACCTTTACTCCACTGCTGTTGACTCATCAGGCCCAAGGCTATTGCCTCAGGCTCCTGGATGTTCTCCCGGCCATTAGTCTCTTTCCTTCTCATGCCTACTGGAATGACCCTTCTAACACAGCACGCCTGATCTGTGTAACTGTGATGACTTCTGGTCCAAGTACATCAATGACTCTTTGCTGCCCTCAGAGGAAGAATATAAAAAATCAACACACATGCTCTCCATCGTCTGATGCCTACCTACTTCTGCAGCCCTCCTCACGCATGACTCACCCTCCAGAGTCTCATTGCTTGGCTGCTCTCACACCTCCCAGTCCCAACTGCATTAGGTGTACTATTAATAACTAAAATTTCATAGAAGTAACAGTGTAACACCTAATGTACAGCCATTCAGTGGTCCTTTTCCCACCTGCCCCCAAAGACTGTGAGCCACAGGAAGGTAAATGTGACCACTGTTTTTAAATTGCTTTTTCAACTTACCTAGAACTTCTTATGTGTCAGGCAGTGTTTTAAAGCATTTTACAAATATTAACTTGGTTACTCCTTCTTGCAACCTTATGAGGTAGGTACTATTATTATCCACATTACATGGATAAACAAACCGAGACAAAAATAAATCAGGTAGCTTGCCCAAGGTCCCTCAGCTAGTAAGTGGTAGTCCAGGACAGTCCGGCTCCAGAATCTGCTTTTCTAACACAACTCTATACCGCATACCTGCATCCTCAGTTCTTTGTACTTGGCCAAAAGTAGGTGTTCAACAAGTATTTCCTTAGTGAATAAATGACTGTTTAGCCCAAAATGCAACAGTAAATGCTTAAGTGTACAATCAAAATGTTAATCTCAGACAACAGAAATCACCCTTCAATTGAGCACGGCTTTACCTGGAATGCACTTTGAATTCTGGAACATAACTCTATGTCATTCAAAAAGGAAAGAAGAGAAAATGAAAATGGCAATATTATCTTTAAACATTATAAAGCAGCTCAACCTTGGAGATATGTACCAATGAATGAAAAATGTTGAATGTCACCACATGCATTTCAAGCTCTTTAGGGTGTTAAGAGAGCAGATAGATTTCCCCCCACCCCCATTTTAGTCTCCATTTTATGAAAAGCATTCACTGATACTGTAGTTGCAGCTGTGTCTCTTTGCTTGTTCTCTGTAGGGATAACACATCTGGACTGAAGTGACTCAGGTGGAGAAACAGTAGATGTCACAAATTGAAGTGACCACCTCACCACTGTTCATGAACAATCAGCATGAATGCACAGGGTAAGAAAAACTAACTGGGATGCCCCCAAATGTCACATCCATCGAAATCCACCCATATGCAGCATTTCTCATGTCCTACTATGAAAAGGGTTTGAGATTTCACCCAGAATAAATTAGAAAGAATACAAGCAAAAATGAAATATTACAAAGTGATATTTCTTGTTTTTAAGCTATTATCCTTTGGACACCTGGGCGGGAAAGCTTAATTTAAGGTGGACAATTAGACATGTTTGTTTGTTGTTTCTAGTTTAAAAATATTAAATGGAATAGCACATTTAATATATATTTAAGTATTCCAGGTTGGAAATTTTGAGCTTGAGTAGTTTTCATAAGCTGTATGATAAATTGTGGTAGATTTATATTAATCACGATAGCTACAATTTATCTGGAAGTCACTATAGAGTAATTTAATTCTAACAACCACTCTATATGGCCATCATTGTTAATGTACCTTTATTATAGGGGAGCAAGTAGAGGCTCTCTGAAGTTAAATATCCTAGTAGAGCCAGGACATAAATGCAGTTTTGTCTGATTATAACACACATGTTAAATGATCAACCCTCTCTCCTTGAAGAGTTAATTTGGGGTGCATATGTATGTGTGTGTGTTTGTGTGGGTGTGGATGTGTGTTTGTTGGAGAAAAATGGGCACTTATGGAAGCTCCGTTGTATTTACTCAAGGAATCACGTTCCTAAGGGAAGAATGACGAAGAAACTCCTCCAGTCATCTGTTTGGAGCCAATAGAGTCTTTGGTTTCTTAGGCAAATAATCATCTCAGAGTGAGGAAAGAGGGGAAAACATGAATACAAATGATATGCCATCTGCCACAGACCACAGACTTACACCGAACTCATCAGTGGTAGTGGAGGTGCTGGTGGTGGGGGTAGTAGTTATAATAGTGAAACAGCATTGATATTTTAAAGAGCTTTCACATGCTAGTGACCACAGCAATCACTTTACATTGACTACCTCATTTATTCATCACAGAAATCCAAAGGCAAAGAACCAGGATCATCCTTGATTTACTGAGAAGGAATCTATGGCTTGAAGTCTTGACAAGGTGTGCCAGGTAGAATTCTAAGACAGCCCCCAAGATTTCTGCCTCTCTCTTCTACTGTGGATGCGCACTCTGAATACGATGAGATAGTCCCTCCAGGGATTAGGTTATGTCATACAGCACAGTTGAATTTTTAAAAGGGAGATGATTGATCGGTATGACCAAATCATGTGAGCCCCTGACAAGAACCAGGCTCTTCCTATAGACAGCATTTGAAGAATGAGGAGTCTTCAACAGAGGGAGATTCTCTGTTCCTGGCTTTGAAGATGGAGGGGGCCACATGGAAAGGAACACAGAGAGTGTCCAGATGTTGGGAGCAGCCCCCGGCTGACAGCCAGCAAGGAAATGGGGCCTCAGTAGCACAGCAGCAAAGAACTGATTTAAGCCATAATCATGTGAACTTGGAAGACCACCTTGACTTCAAGATGAGAGTCTGGCTGAGACCTTGATTTAAACTTTGTGAAACCCTGGGCTGAGAGTACAGCCATACTGTGTCCGCACTTCTAACAATCCGAAGTGTGAGTCAATAAATGGGTGTTATTTTAAGCTACTAAGTTTGTATTTAATGCAACAATTTAAAAATGTAAATAAAATGTCATCTAGCAATTAAGTTGCAAAGTGGGAGCATACATCATAATATGATTCTGGAGTTCAATTGTCAACCACTCGGCAACAACATGTACCTAAAGATGAGTCTAAAAGTACTGATTCAGTAAAACTTCTATAAGACATTTCAAATGTACAGAGGCACAGCTTTGGGCTGGTGGCACCATATGAAATTTTCAGATAAAAGGAGACACAGGGTCAGAATGAAAGAGAAGCTCTAGGTGAGTACAGAGATCAATCTTGGGCTTGCTTGTCACAGCTTAAACAGACAACCTGATACACCTTCAGCAGGAACACTGACCATCACTGCAGGGGCAGATGCCATGCCCTGGGGCGGACAACGGCTTTAGGGGATGCGGGTGCTTCAGCAGATTTTGAGCCTTGGGCAATAACCCCTTTGAAATAGCTAATTGTTTTCTCACTGTAAGCAGCAATTGCAGTTTCTGGAGTATTCCAGATGTTTCCCTGATGCAAAACTTTAGATATGCTTTTCCCTTTGCCAAAAATGCTTTGCCCTTGGTTTTCTTGGGCCATTTCCACTTTTATCTTCCACATACCAACTTAACTATCACCTTCTCAAGAAACTTTCTTTAATTACTTTATCGAATCCTGTTTCTCTGCTCTTTCTCAAGTATCCAATTGTGCCCTTCATAGAACTTATCACACTTTATAATTTTTCACCTGTTTATGTTTTATGCTGTCTCCCTGACTACTAATATTACTATTAATAAAATAATAACAGACATGTATGTGAACTTATCAGGTGACAATAGAGATCTCATATGAAGGCTCACAAAAAATTGGGAGAGTTGGGGACAATGATATCCACATGCTAGAGATGTGGATGAAGGATGACTGAGGTTAGAGACCGCGCAGTGGTACACAGCAGCTAGTATTAATTCAGCCCGGATAACAACCCAGGCAGCTTGAATTCCTGATAATTAGCAGTGCTGCCTTTATACCAAACAGTAAACAATATATACCTAACAGGTAGCACAGTACGTGTGACACAAAAATCTCTCAGTAAGGATTTGTGACAAGAATAAATGAATGAATGCACAGCAACAGAGGCAGAATTGGGCTGCCTTCACTTAGCTTTTCAGACAGGATAGAATGCAGTAATTGAATATAATAAGAGACATCAGAACGATACAGACGGAAGGAGAAGGACGGGGAGGAGATGAGCATGGTGGGCACCCCGATCTGACTGTGAATTAGAATTACCTGATATTGCAGCTTTACTCCAGACCTTCAGAGTCAACATCTTATGGGGTTGAGGGGAGTGGGGAACATGGAAATTGTAGTTTTATAAAATCACCAGGTGAATTTGATGATTTTTTACTAGAATGTGAGCATGATGAGGTATTTCTGGTGACTACTGGAAATAGAGCAAAAATCCCAGTGCATTCTCAGTTTTGGAATCTATTCTAATACACACACACACAAACTCAGTTTCTCACTAAAAGTATTGTATTTTTCTATCCATGCAGCCTCAGGCCAGAGAAATAACTGTACAGAGAAAATTATATTATTTAGCTTTATTAATTTCTTTTGGAAGAAGTCTTTACACTTAACAAACATTCCCTAAACGCCTGAAATTGTGTGATGAGAACACATCCATACACACATACACACCCTCTAGATACTCTAATACTGCCAATTTACGCATGAAGAAACGGAGCTACAGAGAGAGATTATGCAACTACCTCCCAACTAGAGAGTTAGTCCGTGACAAAGCTGAGATTAAATTTAGGGTGCTTTATGCTTAAGTCAAGAACCTAATGAAAACCTACCCATCTTCAAAAAATAATCTGTCACAGTTACTGAGGGGTGAGAAAAATGTGCTTGGCAGATGAAGCAAATACACACACAAACACACAAAAGATTATGAAGACATATTTGGACAACTGTAATGAGTTCCATATGTTTGGACTATATAGTGTGAAGTTGTAAATGAATGGTGAGAAATGAGAAATGACAATAGAGAATCAGAAAATAGATAGCCTTGGAATGCTAGGTTACAGACCCTGAAACTTGTCTTTATGATAGAGCGTTAACCAAGTATCCTTAGCATCCAGTTCAGGGTCAACATTGTAGCACTTATGCCAGCTCTCTAACTATATACTCAACACTCACGATAGCCTAGAATAAGTCATGGGGAAATTTAAGATGCGGAAACAATTTTGAGTTCTCGCGTATCAATAAGTTTTCTCTAGTGTGGAGAGTAAATATTTGGTCTTTTTATTATATTTTCCTGAATGGTTAAAATAGCTGCAAGGTTAAACTTTTGACACAGAAAAAAATATATAAATTTAAACAAATGTCACTCTATTGGTGAAGAAAGTATGTGACTCTAGAGATAATTATGCTTAAAATTTAGCTTGGATTTACCAAAGGTGATTCTTTTCTAATAAACTTTAGGTAAAACTATCTCCACTCATGCCAGTGCCAAGATAAACACCTTGTACTAAGCCTTTTTTCTGTGTATACTCTATTTGAATCTTCTCCTAATTGCATAATTATAATAACAAAAGTATTACTCTATATTTTTCCTTGGACACTTTTCAACTTAAATCTAATTTTCACACAAATATATTTTAAATGTCCCTCTGTGAAATCCATCTGGATGATGAAATTATAGAAGGTTATATGAATGTATGGTACATGTATAATTTTACACGAGCATGCATGTTGTGAAATCCAGTAGAATGACTACTGCCAATCTATATAAGACTTTCTTGCTGTTCTTATACTTCGTGTTTAATAAAAAGGAATATGCAAAATACACTAGAAGTAAACACATTACAAATGTTAAAAGTTACATTATGTAGCATGAAGCAAAGTGAATTAAGTAGAACAAAATTTAGATGTGGAAACTTTTAATATCTCATATAATACAATTACATACTTTTTCAAATGCAAATAATTTTGAGTGTCATTTAATTAAGAGGTTATAATAAAATATTCAAAAGAAGAGCAGAGCAAGATAAAAGTATTTTTGATGAGGCATTTCTACAGAAAGAGTATAACTGAGATTTCAAGAGGAAAAGATTGGAATTGACCGAAAGGTTGTATATAATATAGCAAGAAAGTCTTTGCCTTCAATGTCGGTTTCATTATTTTGTTGCTGTATATTTGCTTACTTTTTAATTATTATTTCTGTCAAATATTTTAGGAGTGACCTCTGGTAGAGTACCCTTACTTTCTTAGCAAGACAAGAAGAGCCCCCTTCCAAGGTTGTTTATTACTTCACTTACTGAGAACCTAATCTTTGACATGAAAGTACTGAGTTCTAGTGATGGAAATTAAATACAGAACCTCGCTCTTCATAGGGCATGTAAGACAGCAGTAGAAACTCACATGCAAAAATGCACTGCAGTAAGACATGCAATTATAGAAGGATGAACACAAAATAGAATTTGGTAGAGGAGAAGTGAGATTTCAGGAGAGGCATCACAGGAAAAGAGTCCTCAAAAAGGTTTGCAACATAAATTAGTTTGCTTAGGAGGCCAAAAAATGAGCAGCAGAAAATCAAATGTGCACAATGTACTACAGAAGAATTTCTTGATTCACTTAATTAAGGCAAAGGAAAGAGTGTTTTTAGAGTTTTTCCTGGGCAACTGGAACCAGGAACTCAAATGTAGTCAAACTCTATTTTACACTTTTGTTTTGGGGTGTGTGTGTTTTATTTTGTTTTATGTTTTAGTTTTATTGACTGCCTTTGATTTTTACTAGAGAACACTGCCTTTCTACACATAAAGGGTAATATAGGAAATATAGCCATTTCCAGGCTTCTGTGGCCAAGGATGAAAGGGCTTTCCTTCTAGCTCAAATTGGACAAATCCCTGGGGAGGATGCTCATTGGTCTGGGTTCGATCAGGTATACACCTTAAGCTCTCATGATGGTCTGACCTTGGGCCATGTCTTCACTGCCTGAATCATACTGAAAGGCAGCAGCTTCTATTCCAACCATATAACCATAGATGGGAAAGAGCAGCTCTCCAAATGGCAAGGGTGCTGTTTCCAGGAAAAATAGAGTGGGTTGATGGCCTAACAAATTTTACACGTACTGCCACATTTCTAGAAAAGGATCTTAACAGGAAGCAGTTAAGTTTTATCTACACGGACAGCACAAAAGAGAAAATCCATTAAAATACTGTGTTTATAGCCTATATATGGTTATTTTAAAGCAACAGAGGTTAAATTTGTCTTGTAAGGAGCGGTGATATGCTATATATCTAAGACTGCTATAATATGTTTTTCTATCCTCTTTCCTTCTCAGATGCAATTACCTACCGAGGAAAAAATGATCTCTGCATGATGGCCATACTTGCTCATTTTTGGTTCTTCAACTAAGAAAGAATTTCAGAACAGATCTTAGTTTCTATTCAACTCCTCATGGGGGAAACATGTGAAGGATTTCTAGAAATGGAAAATTTCTTAGAATTTATGTTAGCCTTGGTGATCATTCAGCATGGTGTACCTGGTAGAAACTTCATGCGGAATGAGGTCGAAGGACAGATCTGAGTTCAAGAACAGAAATATAGGTTCTATACTCTAAAAACATGATTCACATTCTCTTTCAAATAAACTGCTCCATACTTTCCTTCATCACCACTACCAGTGTTTATTTAGGCCTATTTTTCTTCCCCTGCCATGTTCTTTTAATAGATACATGAATTTCTTGAGCACCTTCTATGTTCCTAGAACACTTCTAGGTGTTGGTAATAGATGAAGAAGATATGAAACTTAGTTGTTATTGGGGGGAGGGGTGGTATCTTTGTGTGTATTTGACATTAGGAAGGAAAAAAGAACTATGAAGACTAGCAATAAAGCAAGAATAGAAGCTAAGGGAGTAAGGCTAAAGGGGTGAAAGTGGACATAATACAGATAGTTCCAAGGAACTCTTTTCTAAAGAAGTAACTTTGGAACAGGAGCCTGAAGTAAGGTAGAAAAATCAACCTGCAAATAAGGGGAAGAAAATACATGATAGGCTAACTGAATGAGTACTGCAGAGTCACCGTGATTGGCATCTTGAAGAAATGGGAAGTAGGCCAGTATGGCTGGAGCACAATAAGAAGGGTAGAGATAAGTGTGAGAGGAAAAACACCCCACCATGTCCAGTTTAATCATTCAATATATGATCGCAGTGTTAGCTGGTTATTCCTATGTCAAGTCCGCTGGAGAGGAAAAAATACAACGCATCCCTCCCTGCTTTTGGGAAACCCATGGTACATTCTGGAAGATAAAACTTACACATATATGAAACAAGAGCAAACAATTTCAGAGCCAATGATGATGTCCAGCGCAAACTCTAAGTACTGCTCAGAAAGATCAATCAATGAGAGCTAGGGGACCAGGGAACTTCACTGCAAAAGTGAAACCTGAGATGCACAGAATTAGAAAATCTGGAGGGAAAGAGTTTGTACTGAAAGACATTCTGGAATAATAACGTGCAAAATACTCTTTAGTGAGAAATCAGACTCATGTCAAGGAGAGAGCAGTTATGGTAAGACCTGTCATTTATTCAACTAAATGCAGGGTGATCACAAGTCCCTGTGGGATAGAACTGGTTTGTTCTAGCAAAATTATTAATAGTACTATCTTTCACTCTCAAAACTGGATAAGTTATAAAGTCACCCTAGCAAAAGATGACATCTTAGAAATACAGACTGGAATTGATGCCTGAAAATATGGGACCACTTACCCAAGTGGAGCTGAAGTCATGTACATAGGAGCTGTGAATAAATATGAGATTAGTTTCATCACCAATCGATCCAAATTTTAGTGATAAAACATGAAAGCATCTGCCAATGAGTCCCCTCACCATAAGCAAAATCCAAAGAACATTTTCCAAAGATCCTTCACTTACTAAGTTGGTATTTTGTGTTATGGTTGGATTGTGCAAGTAATTAATGATATCAAAATAGGAATACTTAGTGGCTACATTTTCCCTTGTTTAAAGCTACAATAATCCACTAAATAGTTTGATGTTTGGAGATTTCATCCTCCAAATAAAATATTTTGGAATGTACATTTTCTCTAAAATTTCCTCTGGAAAAGAGCATAATGGTAGCTGATATATGCTTGGTGAAACGTAAAAGTAGATAAGCTCTTTTGCTTTTACTATTGTGAAAGGTTAGTAGGAAAAAAGGAGCTTATAAAGAAATAAATGTATCTGACAACTGAGTTAATGAGCTCTCGAATCTTGTTTTGATCAATGAGTCATGGAGGAAGCTTTGTTTAGACCTTGGCTAATCAATAAACTATTTTGTAAAACAAGAAACATAGATCTGAGGGCATTGGATTAATTTTTTAATTTACCACATCAGGTAAAGAAATATCTGCAAAGATTTTAGGATTTTTAGTTGAAGCTCTTTAGAAGAGGGTCTCATGATTACAAAGGGGATACAGCTATAAGAAACTTCAACATGTTATGTTTTCATTCATCCAAATTTAATATTTGACTTCTGTCCCATTGACTTTAAAACACTCTTTTGATTTTGCTTGCCAAAAATCTGTAAGCCTAAAAGAATCTTGGGTAATGATGAACAAGATCAGACCAAGATTGTTTTGATCATTCCATGTCTCAGTCCCCTCAGTTATAAAATGAGGGAATCTCATTATTGTTCTCAACATCCCTATGAGTACCTAAGATTTTTTTGATGAAGACATAACACTCTAGTAAAAATATAGCAATACATATCACTGTATTGCTAAGAGGAATTTAACTCAATTCAACTTTTTGTGACTCAAAAGAGCCCCATATCCATATAATCTCATGTATGTAACTGCTAATATATCTAACTTTAAATATAAAGAAGAAATATTTTTCAACATATGATGTGGGTCTGAAAAGGTGTGAGATATAAATAAATACTATTATACAATCATACATTTTCAGAGTTGAATGTGATTTTAGAGATTGTCAATGACCAGATGAAATATTAGATGCCAATCAAGATTAACTAAATTGCTCGATTCTGGAAAGCTATTCAATGTATTGATTCATTAATTTATTCATGTGTCTGTCTACCCATCTATCCATTCACCCATTCATCCACCTAACTATCCATCCACCCATCCATCCATCCATCCATCCAATTAGCCACGCCTCAACTATTATGTGTTAGACACTATTCTGCATACATTCTGTGGCTTATAGAAACACATAAGGGAAACTGAGATTTAGCAACACCTACAAATGCACTAGAATCTTTACCATAACTGTTAAATTAGATATGGGAATAATTAGGAGGTTATTAAAAATAAGTTACTGTAGGTCATATAGCATATATTATTTTATCTTATTCTTTGGGACTGAAACGAAAAAAAGACAAACACACTAGGCCCTAGAACATGGGACATTCAACTATATGGAATGTCTTTCCATTTCATCATGTTTCACAGAGTAAATACCACACGATGCAGGCACTGACAGACTCTGGCTGCATTCCTAAGGCTTAACATTCTAAAAGATAAGATAGATAAATGTGTACTAGGGGAGAAGAAGAGTCCTTATCATCTAAAATGATGGCTCTTGTAGAGCTAGATAGAAAGAGGAAAGGATTAACTTGATCCAGAAGTCATTTCACCAAGTTACACCAATGGAAGTACAACTGGTGGTGCAATCTCACCTCTATCAAGGGGATTTAGGGATTTAACAAACCAGTTTTAAAAGTAAACTTGTTCTTTTAGATTATGCAATGATATCTCATGGTTTCTAAGGCACTCCAAGCTTTCCTTGGAAATTGAGTTTCTCCTAGCTTGTGTTCAAATACCTTTTCTAAAATGTTGTCAAGTCACAACATATTTTGTAGAGGAAGGGGAAAATAAATGGGCATTTTTAAAACAACATTTTGACATCTGCTAGTTGTGACACTAAACTTCTATGGGTCCAGAACATTTTTTCTATAAAAGGAAGGTGCTGAATTAAATTAGGAATTCCAAACTAGTGGTCTTCTGGTTGAATACCATCTTTTTTTTTTTTTTTGCAGTACGTGGGCCTCTCACTGTTGTGGCCTCTCCCGTCGCCGAGCACAGGCTCCAGACGCGCAGGCTCAGCGGCCATGGCTCACAGGCCCAGCCGCTCCGCAGCATGCGGGATCTTCCCGGACCGGGGCACGAACCCGTGTCCCCTGCATCGGCAGGCAGACTCAACCATTGCACCACCAGGGAAGCCCGTCAGAGAGGAATTTTAACAGACTTTGCTGGGTTCCTCCCTGTCTGAACACTTATTTCATACTATGGTTATCCATGGTGATCACTTCCTTCCTGGAACAATTCATCTATCTAATACGTCCTTTTAGGCTGTTAGGGGAAAGGGCAAATGTTCTTCCTGAGTCTTCTGGGCCTTATAAATAATCAGTCTAAATTAATTCTTATGTCAAAGAGAGAGACATATTTCAGGGTGGCAAATTTTGCTCCAAACACTAATTTGTCTTGGAACCAAACACTAATTCTGTCTCTAATTCTCCTTCTCTATATACCTGGACTAACTGACTCACATCCATCAATTTTCTGCTATAAGGGGCCATCAGATCATAAGCCAAACTGATAAAATCAGAGAGTAGGATGGGGGTTGCCAGGGGCTGGGAGGTGAGGGAAATAAGGAGATTTGATCAAAGGGTATAAACTACCAGTTATAAGATGGATAAGTTTGGAGGATCTAATATATAGTATTGTGACAATAGTTAATCATACTGTATTATATACTTAACAATTGCTAAGAGAATAGATTTTAAATGTTATCACCACACTAAAAAAAAAATTAATAATTATGTGAGGTGATGGAGGTGTTAACTAACCTTTGTAGGGGAGGAAAAATAATTTTTCCTCTACCCTTCTAGCTTCTTGGCTGAGACACAATATATATGCGTATCAAGAAAGATTAACAAGAGAAAAACACACATAAGTTTAAAAATATGTATATCTCCTGTATACATGGGAGATTCTCAAGAAAATTGAGTGAAGCCCCAAATGGCCCAAATCACCACCTTAAATACCATCCCCAGCTAAACACAAAAGAAAGAAGTTAGGGGCTGGGGGAAGGCCAGTTATGGGAGGTTACCAGGAAAAGCAGAGTAAACAAAGGTATGGTTGTTATGTAGATTTAACTCCTTGCTTTCTCCACTAGTACAAGTTTCTATAGACTTAGAGTTCATCCTCCTCTTCCTAGTACAGAAAGAGACAGACAACCTTAAAAATGGAGATTTCCTGACAAGGCTCTTAGATAGCCTCATCCACCAGAGGGGAGACAACAGAAGAAAGAAGAACTACAATTCTGCAGCCTGTGGAAGGAAAACCACATTCACAGAAAGACAGACAAAATGAAAAGGCAGAGGATTTTGTACCAGATGAAGAAACCAGATAAAACCCCAGAAAAACAACCAAATGAAGTGGAGATAGGCAACCTTCCTGAAAAAGAATTCAGAATAATGATAGTGAAGATGACCCAGGACCTCGGAAAAAGAATGGAAGCAAAGATAAAGAAGATGCAAGAAATGTTTAACAAAGACCTAGAAGAATTAAAGAATAAGCAGCTGGAAGAATTACAGAACAAACAAACAGAGATGAACAATACAATAACTGAAATGAAAACTACACTAGAAGGAATCAATAGCAGAATAACTGAGGTAGAAGAACGGATAAGTGACCTGGAAGACAGAATGGTGGAATTCACTGCTGTGGAACAGAATAAAGAAAAAAGAATGAAAAGAAATGAAGACAAACTAAGAGACCTCTGGGACAACATTAAATGCAACAACATTCACATTATAGGGGTCCCAGAAGGAGAAGAGAGACAGGAAGGATCCGAGAAAATATTTGAAGAGATTATAGTCAAAAACTTCCCTAACATGGGAAAGGAAATAGGCACCCAAGTCCAGGAAAAGCAGAGAGTCCCAGTCAGGATAAGCCCAAGGAGAAACACGCTGAGACACACAGTAATCAAACTGACAAAAATTAAAGACAAAGAAAAATTATTGAAAGCAACAAGGGAAAAACAACAAATAACATAGAAGGGAACTCCCATAGGTTAACAGCTGATTTCTCAGCAGAAACTCTACAAGCCAGAAGCGAGTGGCATGACATATTTTAAGTGATGAAGGAGAATAACCTAAAACCAATATTACTCAACCCAGCAAGGATCTCATTCAGATTCAATGGAGAAATCAAAAGCTTTACAAACAAGCAAAAGCTAAGAGAATTCAGCAACACCAAACAAGCTCTAAAACAAATGCTAAAGGAACTTCTCTAAGTAGGAAACACAAGAGAAGAAAAGGACCTACCAAAACAAACCCATAACAATTAAGAAAATGGTAATAGGAACATACATATTGATAACTACCTTAAACGTGAATGGATTACATGCTCCAACCAAAAGACACAGGCTCACTAAATGGACACAAAAACAAGACCCATATATATGCTGTCTACAAGAGACCCACTTCAGACCTAGGGACACATACCGACTGAAAGTGAGGGGATGGAAAAAGATATTCCATGCAAATAGAAATCAAAAGAAAGCTGTGGTAACAATATCTCATATCAGATAAAAGAGACTTTAAAATAAAGAATGTTGGGCTTCTCTGGTGGCACAGTGGCTGAGAGTGCGCCTGCCGATGCAGGGGACACGGGTTCATGCCCCGGTTCAGGAGGATCCCACATGCCATGGAGTGGCTAGGACCGTGAGCCATGGCCGTAAAGCCTGCACGTCCGGAGCCTGTTCACCACAACGGGAGAGGCCACAACAGTGAGAGGCCCATGTATCGCAAAAATATAAAATTAAAAAAAAAAAAGAATGTTAAAAGAGACAAGGAAGGACAGTACATAATGATCACTGGAGCAATCCAAGAAGAAGACATAACAATTTTATATATATATATATATATATATATATATGCACCCAACACAGGAGCACCTCAATACATAAGGCAATTGCTAACAGCTATAAAAGAGGAAATCAACAGTAACAAAATAATAGTGGGGAACTTTAACACCTCACTTACACCAACGGACAGATCATACACAGAAAATTAATAAGGAAACACAAGCTTTAAATGACAAAATAGATGAGATAGATTTAATTGACATTTATAGGACATTCCATCCAAAAACAGGAGATTACACTCTCTTCTCAAGTGCACATGGAATATTCTCCAGGATAGACCACATCTTGGGTCACAACTCAAGTCTCAGTAAATTTAAGAAAATTTAACTCATATCAAGCATCTTTTCTGACCACAACGCTATGAGATTGGAAATCAATTACAGGGGAAAAAACATAAAAAATAGTACGTTACTAAATAACCAAGAGATATCTGAAGAAATAAAGAGGAAATCAAAAAATACCTAGAGACAAATGACAACAAAAACGCGATGATCCAAAACCTATGGGATGCAGCACAAGCAGTTCTAAGAGGGAAGTTTATAGCAATACAAGCCTACCTTAAGAAAGAAAGCTACCTTAAGAAAGAAGAAAAATCTCAAATAAACAATCTAACCTTACACCTAAAGGCACTAGAGAAAGAAGAACAAACAAAACCCGAAGTTAGTAGAAGGAAAGAAATCATAAAGATCAGAGAAGAAATAAATGAAATAAAAGCAAAGAAAACAATAGCAAAGATCAATAAAACTAAAAGGTGGTACTTTGAGAAGATAAACAAAATTGATAAACCATTAGCCAGACTCAACAAGAAAAAGAGAGGACTCAAACTAATAAAATTAGAAATGAAAAAGGAGAAGTTACAATGGACACCGCAGAAATACAAAGCATCCTAAGAGACTACTACAAGCAACTCTATGCCAATAAAATGGACAACCTGGAAGAAATAGACAAATTCTTAGAAAGTTATAACCTTTCAAAACTGAACCAGGAAGAACTAGAAAATATGAACAGACCAATCACAAGTAATGAAATTGAAACTGTGATTAAAAATCTTCCAACAAACAGAAGTCCAGGACCAGATGGCTTCGCGGGTGAAATCTATCAAACATTTAGGGAAGAGCTAACACCCATCCTTCTGAAACTCTTTCAAAAAATTGCAGAGGAAGGAACACTCCCAAACTCATTCTGTGAGGTCACCATCAACCTGATACCAAAACCAGACAAAGATACTACAAAAAAAGAAAATTACAGACCAATATCACTGAAGAATACAGATGCAAAAATCCTCAACAAAATACTAGCAAACAGAATCCAACAACACATTAAAAGGATCATACACCATGATCTAGTGGGATTTATCCCAGGGATGTAAGGATTCTTCAACATACGCAAATAAATCAATGTGAAACACCATATTGACAAACTGAAGAATAAAAACCATAGGATCATCTCAATAGATGCAGAAAAAGCTTTTGACAAAATTCAACACCCATTTATGATAAAAACTCTCCAGAAAGTGAGCACAGAGAGAACCTACATCAACATAAAAAAGGCCATATATGACAAATCCATAGCAAACATCATTCTCAATGGTGAAAAACTGAAAGCATTTCCTCTAAGATCAGGAACAAGACAAAGATGTCCACTCTCGCCGCTATTATTCAACATAGTTTTGGAAGTCATAGCCATGGCAATTGGAGAAAAAAAGAAATAAACGGAACACAAATTGGAAAAGAAGAAGTAAAACTGTCACTGTTTGCAGATGACATGATACCCTACATAGAGAATCCTAAAGATGCTACCAGAAAACTACTAGAGCTAATCAATGAATTTGGTAAAGTAGCAGGATACAAAATTAATGCACAGAAATCTCTTGCATTCCTATACACTAATGATGAAAAATCTGAAAGAGAAATTAAGGAAACACTCTCATTTACCACTGCAACAAAAAGAATAAAATACTTAGGAATAAACCTACCTAGGGAGACAAAAGACCTGTATGCAGAAAACTATGACACTAATGAACGAAATTAAAGATGATACAAACAGATGGAGAGATATACCATGTTATTGGATTGGGAGAATCAATATTGTGAAAATGACTCTACTACCCAAAGCAATCTACAGATTCAATGCAATCCCTATCAACTTACCAATGGCATTTTTTTACAGAACTAGAACAAAAAATCTTAAAATTTGTATGGAGACACAAAAGACCCCGAATAGCCAAAGCAGTCTTGCGGGAAAAAAACGGAGCTGGAGGAATCAGACTCCCTGACTTCAGACGACAGTACAAAGCTACAGTAATCAAGACAATATGGTACTGGCACAAAAACAGAAATATAGGTCAATGGAACAGGACAGAAAGCCCAGAGATAAACCCACACACCTAAGGTCAACTAATCTATGACAAAGGAGGCAAGAATATACAATGGAGAAAAGACAGTCTCTTCAATAAGTGGTGCTGGTAAAACTGGACAGCTACATGTAAAAGAATGAAATTAGACCACTCCCTAACACCGTACACAAAAATAAACTCGAAATGGATTAGAGACCTAAATGTAAGACCAGACACTATAAAACTCTTAGAGGAAAACATAGGAAGAACAATCTTTGACATAAATCACAGCAAGATCTTTTCTAATCCACCTCCTAGAGTAATGGAAATAAAAAGAAAAATAAACAAATGGGACCTATTGAAACTTAAAAGCTTTTGTAAAGCAAAGGAAACTACAAACAAGACACAAAGACAACCCTCTGAATGGGAGAAAATATTTTCAAATGAATCAATGGACAAAGGATTAATCTCCAAAATACATAAACAGCTCATAAAGCTCAAGATTAAACAAAACAAACAATCCAATCAAAAAATGGGCAGAAAAACTAAGTAGACATTTCTCCAAAGAAGACATACAGAGGGCCAAGAAGTACATGAAAAGCTACTCAACATCACTAATTATTAGAGAAATGCAAATCAAAACTACAGTGAGGTATCACCTCACACCAGTTAGAATGGGCATCATCAGAAAATCTACAAACAACAAATGCTGGAGAGGGTGTGGAGAAAAGGGAACCCTCTTGCACTGTTGGTATGAATGTAAATTGATACAATCACTATAGAGAACAGTATGGAAGTTCCTTAAAAAACTAAAAGTAGAATTATCATACGACCCTGCAATCCCACTACTGGGCGTATACCCAGAGAAAACCATAATTCAAAAAGACACATGCACTCCAATGTTCATTGCAGCACTATTTAGCCTAGCCATGTCATGGAAGCAACCTAGATGCCCATTGACAGGCGAATAGATAAAGAAGTTGTGGTACATATATATAATGAAATATTACTCAGCCATAAAAAGGAACGGAATTGGGTCATTTGTAGAGACGTGGATGGATCTAGAGACTGTCATAAAGAGTGAAATAAGTCAGAAGGAGAAAAACAAATATTGTATATTAACACATATATGTGGAACCTAGAAAAATCTACAGATGAACCAGTTTGCAGGGCAGAAATAGAGACACAGATGTAGAGAAAAAACGTATGGACACCAAGTGGGGAAAGTGGCAGGGGACTGGTGGTGATGAGATGAATTGGGAGATTGGGTTTGACATGTATACACTAATATGCATTAAATGGATCACTAATTAGAACCTGCTATGTAAATAAATAAATAAATAAATAATATATTTTTTTTATGGAGATTTCCCTTATAAAAGTAAATGTCTCTTATAAGCGGTAACTTCTACAGGGTTTTCAGAGCTTCTCTTGTGTTTCCTGTTTCTTAAAAAATATCAGCTCAAGATAAACCTTATGCTAAAGAAGCATATTTGAAAGTGGTATACGTTGCCCCCTTCACCTTACTGTGGTAATCATTTCACAATACTTACATGTATCAGAACATCACACTGTATACCTTTAATATGTTTATATGTCAAATATATCTCAATAAAGCTTGAAACATTTTTTGAAACTTCCCATTCCAGGTCTCTTTCACCCTCCTATCTATTTCTTTTCTATAAACTGCTTTATCAAAACATTCCATTGCTGACACGAAATTCTTCCCAAACTTTTAACTTATTCTTGCCTTTATTTAAATGATAGACGTTTTCTTCTTATGTTCTAAATTTTGCTCAGACTAATCACAGGGATATTGTTTTATAACAGTGTTAGGATCAGAAATAACTCAATTCAAACTCTAACTTTATGTTTTACAAATCTTGTTAAGTACCAGCTCTGAGGTTCATTTTACCATCTCAGAAAAACAGAAAACAAGAATCCTATGGTATCATATGGTATCAACCATACTCAGACATAGTACATTCAAAAGAACAACCGTTATTTTTTAAACGTTTAGTTCTTTACCATATATAAAGGCAAGAGAAGTTCATTCGTGTGGTCAGTATTTTCAGAATATTTTTAAAGCTCTGGATGTAGTTTAAGTTTATCCAACTAACTTTTTCACTGTTCCTATAAACCTATGAATAGATTATTACCTCAAGACCTGGTACACTACTGGATCTTTAGAAATTTAAAGCAAGGACATCAGGAATTTTCTTTCAAGTTTACATGAGGCATTTGAAACTAGTAGTATATCAAGGTAGCACAAGAAGGGGAAACAAACCTTTCTGCAAAAGTGATTTTACTTTAAAATGTTCTGCACTCTCATGACTGTTTGCAGGCAAAGACTGAAAGTCATGCAGAGGACACAGCTATTGAAGAGACCACCAGGGAGGCTTCCAAGTTTGGAAAGTTAATAATCAGATGCTTAATAATGCATCTGAATGAACTCTCCCATTGCCTTCAAAACAGTCACAGATAGTGCCAGAGTTTCAGATTCCAAAGAGGAATGGCATAAAGTTTTGTTTTGTTTTGGTTTTTCAAGGCTGGCACATTTATTTTCTTAATGCTATTGCTATGTTAGTAGTATTATTTTGGCTTTGTTCTTATTATTATATTAAAAATCACTAGGAAAAAAGTTCAGAAAGAAAAAGATTGTGTAGGAGAAATTTAACAGTGAACAATTCTTACAAATGGATCCCCCACCTTGAGCCTGAAGTTTCTAGAATATTTTAAAAAATTCTTTATTCAAGGACATCTAGTTGAAAATTCTCTAGAAAACCTTTTGGAAAAATGTTTAAGTAAGTGCTTCTTAGTAAAATCCTAACTGGAGAACATATGTCCAATTTCGACTATGTAGAAAATCTCCTCACACAGTCCTTCCAGATAATCATTCAGTCCTCGACTTGAGTATTTTTAACCAGTGGGTAATTCCTTGAAAGACCTCTATATTATTTTTAGAGAGCCCCATGCATTAGAAAATAAGTCTTTATGTTGAACATAGATAAGTTACTATGAAAATTCACTCATCTATTCATTTATTTTACACACATTGAACAAGGGGGTTAGATGCTAGGAGTGTAAACATAAAAGAAGGAAGAAAAAGTGCATACTCTATCTTCAAAGAGCTCACAATTTACCAGGGGCAACAGATGAACAAAGATGCACCAATAATAGAATGTGATTAAGATGCTAAATAAATAGGTTTTTTAGCTGAATTAGGGGTTAAAAGGTAGGACACATGAATTGCCACCTAGAGTACAGACATATATAATATGTTTTAAAATTCAGATTTAAATAAACATTAAAACTCAAAGAATTTTACCCCCTAAAATTACCTTATATCATCGCTATCATCATCATCACCACTTGGGGAAAATTTACCACCACCAACAAGAAAAGAGACAGAGAAGGACGGAGACAGAGACAGAGAGAGAACCTCAAGATGACCTCATACAATAACCTTCAACACCTGGTGCCTGTGGAAAGAAAGAAAAGAAACTGGATTAAAGTGGAGAGTTTACCTATTACCAAAAAAGCAAAGTGGTGAGTAATTCTCACTAATTAGTAGATAATCTTATCTTCTTGTTCCTCTTAACCTAGAAGTCATAGAAACCACCACTAGGAAAAAAGAGTAAATTGAGGAAAGTGAACACATTGAAGAGGGAAATGACCAAAATGGATGAGAACTGTAAATCCTTGACCTCATATATTAAAGTTGATTTAGGGTATAATAAATACTCTTGCATCATAAACATTCTCACAAACGAACAGAACTCATGCATTTTAACAAAGTCTAGGACTTCTCTGGTGTTGCAGTGGATAAGAATCTTTCTGCCAATGCAGGGGACAAGGGTTCAATCCCTGGTCTGGGAAGATCCCACGTGCCGCAGAGCAACTAAGCCCATGTGCCACAACTACTGAGCCTGCGCTCTAGAGCCCGCGAGCCACAACTACTGAGCCTGCGCTCTAGAGCCCGCGAGCCACAACTACTGAAGCCTACATGCCTAGAGCCCATGCTCTGCAATGAGAGAAGCCACCACAATGAGAAGCCTGCGCACCGCAACGAAGAGTAGCCCCCACTCGCTGCAACTAGAGAAAGCCTGTGGGCAGCAATGAAGACCCAACACAGCCAAAAATAAAAAAAACTACAAACAAAAAACAAAGTCTGTACTTTGCCCTTGTCAATGCTCTCCCAACACCACCTGCCCACTGTCACCCCATCTATTTGGCTAAGATATAGAAGAGTTGATAGAATACAGAAAAGCCCTCATGAGCTGCTCATAACAAAAAAACTGTTCTCATATCTACTTGGGTTACTTGACTCTCTTTCTGTTCTATCAAAATAGATGGAACGTCTACAGAGTCGCTCTAGCGTAATTCAGGTGAAAATAAACTATAAGGCAAATCTATAACCAAAACTTAAAATATGCCAGGGGAGGGGTGGAATATGTGCCACGCAAATAAGAGTGAAAGAGCACAATCTAGAATAAAACCTTACTCACAATTCCTTACAGTTGCTTCGTATCACAGAATAAATTATTAAAAACTTGAATTCAGTAAAATGTTACAATAATCAAAACAAAAAAAGAAAGTTGCAAGTTCAAGAAAACTCACTAGAGACCAAATATTTTCATTATGCAACTAATAAGTTGTAAAACAGGCAAAGAACAGAATATAGATTCTAATCCTAAATTACGGACACTGGGATAACTATAGTGAATACAGATGAAAACAACAGAGTGAAACAGTTAGATATGTGTTAATGAATTTGGAAGACATCGTGATTCCACGCAAGGTAACTGGTATCCCTGAAGTAAAATACCTATAGCCAGACAGAGAATTTATCTAATCATATAATGCAAGATACATGGCTGGGGAAAAAAAAGAAAAAGATGAATACACAGAGTAAAAGAACACATGTTGTTTTAGGGTACCAAAGTTTTAGGACCAATATATATTCTACATAAAATGTCTAACTTGAGAATAAAGAATTCCTCAAGAATCTAGGCACACAAAACACATCACTTACATGGAAGAAAAATTATGCTGATCCTCGCCTTGTCCACAGCTACACTCACTTCTAGAAAGATAATGAGTGGCATATCAACAGAACATACCTAGTTTTTTGAGGGAAAAAGAGTTACACTGGAGAATATTCAACTTAGCCAGAATGCCTTGTAACTATAGTCTTCCTGTGGTATCCTTGGGGAATGCGCTCCAAGACCCCTGATGATACCAAAAATCAGAGGATACTCAAGTTTCTTACGGACTTGTTTTACTGCACTTCACTTTATTGTGCTTTGCAAATACTGTGTTTTTGTTTTTACAAATTGAAGGTTTGTGGCAACTCTGCATCAAGCAAGACTATAAGCACTATTTTTCCAACAGCATTTGCTCACTTGATGTCTCTGGGTCACATTTTGGTAATTCTCACGATACTTCAAGCTTTTTCATTACTATTATATTTGTTACAGTGATCCGAGATCAGTGATTTTTGATGTTACTGTTGTAATTGCTTTGGTGCTTTTTAGTAATAAAGTATTTTTAAATTAAAATATGTACTTTTTTTTAGACATAATGTTATCACACACTTAATAGACTATAGTATAGTGTAAACATAACTTTTATATGCACTGGGAAACCAAAAAAAAAATCATGTGGCTCACTTTATCATGATATTTACTTTATGGTGGTGTTCTGGAACCAATTCTGCAATACCTTTGATGTATGCCCATATAATAAAATGGCATAATATTTGCATATAACCTACACACATTTATTTCCCCATATACTTTAAATCATCTCTAGATTATTTATAATACCTAATACAAAGTAAATGCTATGTAAATAGTTGCTGGTGCACAGCAAAAACAAGTTTTGCTTTTTGGAACTTTCTGGAAATTTTTTTTTACTATTTTCAATCCGTGGTGGGTCAAATCTGAGCATGTGGAACCTGTGGATACAGAGAGCCAACTGTTTGAAAGCAATTAGCAGACACCTTGATTATTAAAGAGGAGAAGCAGCACAGAACCTGTGATATCTTTGAAAAATTACTTGATAAATTCCCACCAGTTAAAAGGATAATCAAAATCAACAATCCAAGAATGAACCATCCATGATAAGAAGACCAGTGGTGAACACAAAGTCCATTTGAGTATAATGATAATACTAAAACAAATAAAAACTACTGAATCATGGATATATAAATTTTGAATATATAAAAATTTAAAAGGCATACTATTATTTTTATATTTTCCAGGTTTATAAACATGCACAGACACGCACACAGACACACACACACAAAGATACACGCAAATTGGAGAGCAGGTAGAGGAAAAAGCTCTTATATCTTCGTTTTTCAAAACAGTTACAGTTCTGGCTAAAATTAAAATATATCATTAAAAATAAGTACCATCATTCTTCCCTCCCTTTTCTTTCCCTCTTCCTTCCACTCTTATATATGCAAGAAAGATATTTGAAATCATGGGCACCTAATGGTAGGGCATGGTGTAATTGTTTAAATTTGGGGGGCAGTTTTCTGTATTGCTTGAGTTTTTCCTAACATCCATTTTTTATTTTATTAAAATAAGTAGAAATATTTTCCCTTAAAAGCAACATTTGCAACAGCAAAAACAAAGAAAGCATATATTCAAATATATTAACGGCTGTTAATTCTGGATAGTAGAAATATAGCTGCTGATATTTTTTTTTCTGAAATGTTTTTCAGTTAAATATAGATTTGGTATAAAGCAGTTTAAGCATTTTAAGTTTTGGTGGTTTTTTTTGCGGTACCCGGGCCTCTCACTGCTGTGGCCTCTCCCGTTGCGGAGCACAGGCTCCGGATGCGCGGGCTCAGCGGCCATGGCTCACGGGCCCAGCCACTCCGCGACATGTGGGATCTTCCCGGACCGGGGCACGAACCCGCGTCCCCTGCATCGGCAGGCGGACTCTCAACCACTGCGCCACCAGGGAAGCCCCTAAGCGTTTTAAGTTTATAACGAGTTCTTTATCCAAATAAATTAGTAAGTGGCTTTAGATTCAGGTAGAGGTAGAATTAGATTTAAACTCTCCTTTAGTGCTTACTGCATGTCGAACCCTGGGCAAGCTGCTTAAGCTCTCACAAGTTCATTTTCTTCATTGACAACACAGAGATTATGATATGGCCCTGATGGCTTTGATCAGAGGACAAATAACATTTAAAAATGATTAATCCAGGGCCTGACACATAGTAAGCCTACCATAAGTGATGTTCCTTTCTCTTATGTTCCATTTTTCTTTTATAGAAAATTTATGGTGCCCAAATTGCATATTTATGCACACATAAATGTTGCACATCAATAATCACTGTGCAGCAACTATACAAAAACTTACATGATATAGTTAAAATGACTCTTGTCAAACTCAAGGCCTAAAAATAAAATTAATTGCATTTTATCCCCAAAGTCACACCATGTAGCAGAAAGAGCTACAGAATTCTTTTAAGAATATGGAGCATAAAAGTGAGCATTAAACAAGAGGAATCCTATGGTATTTTTAGAAACAAGAATTAATATCTCCTTACAAATGAACTTATTTACAAAAGAGAAATAGACTCACAGACTTAGAGAATCAACTTATGGTTACCGGGGAGGGGGGGGAAGCATGGGGGGAAGGGATAGCTAGGAAGTTTGGGATCAGCATGTAGACACTGCTGTATTTAAAATGCATAACCAATAAGGACCTACTGTATAGCACAGGGAACTCTGCTCAATGTTATCTGACAGCCTGGATGGGAGGGGAGTTTGGGGGAGAATGCATACATGTATATGTATGGCTGAGTCCCTTTGCTGTGCACCTAAAACTGTCACAACATTGTTAATTGGCTATACCCCAAAATAAAATAAAAAGTTAATAAAAAAGAAAAGTAAATAGAAGCAAGGAAAAGCCAGATACGTCTCATCTACATCAACTTAGCTTGATTCTTCAGAGAGTGATTTTCTTCAAACACTTAGCTGACTTCACATATAATATTCATCCAAGTGGCTCATTGCATCTGCAGAAGAAGGCTCATTCTGGGCTTGCAAACATTCTTCTTTTAAATTGATAAACTTAAACATTACTTTTGAAAGCACCAGTAAGAAAATGAACCTTCAAAATATTCATTCAGGTCAATCATCAATAAGATGGCAATCCTCCCTGGGCTAAGAATGATGGGTGGCCAGTGCTCAGAGGCTACTTCTGCACACTCTGACGGAGACTGGAATAGCAGGAAAAGATCCAGCTTATAGGAAAGTTAGCCTCGTCAACCAAGTGGACTTGGTAAGATTCTCCTACTTCCTACCATTTTGAGTTCAAAGATGGGTTGTGTAGTTCATATAATTCTAGGAGTGTGGTCTGCCTTTATTACACACCTCCTTCTTTTTAAAAAATATATAAAGCACTGTGCTAGGTCCCGGGGATATAAGATATAGGTTCCGGTTTCAACAAGCTTATAGTCTGGCAGTGGGGACATTCTCTTCATCCCATTCCCAGTAATTAAGCAACTAGCATGTTGACCTCCTTAGGTAGTGTTCAATAAATGAATAAATGAAATAATAACTAATTCATAATTTATAATAAAAAAAGAATATCTCCTATTGCATCTTCTCCCTCTCTCTGTCCCTACTACAAAATCCATCCATATGTATCACTAGTAAATAGTTGAAAGGGAAATGAAGAAACACTAACTTATAAATTAAAATTATAAAATGAAAACTTCCTTTGGCAAGTTGGATCTTTAATCTATCAGGATTTACGGAACCCTGGTTGGGAGTGTAGAACCTTACCATACAGATCTGGATTCAACTCCTTACTCACTTACTAGTTGTTTGACCTTCACAAATAAACTCAGAAATCTCAAGCTTTGGTTTCTTGATAGGATAAAACTGCACTTCACTTAGAGGGTCATTTTGAAAAATGTATGCCATAAAACAGTGGTTGGTACATAACAAAGAATATTAACTATTACTTTGATCTTGTGGAAAAACTTGAATTTTGAAATCAGATGACTTACATTCATGTTATAGTTCTGCAAGTTGGCTGGTTGTTGCCAATTTATTTATACTTCCTTAGCATCAGCTTCTTATTCCTCAAAGGCATTATTATGTCCAAATATTACTGACTCCTTGTGAAGGTTAAGCTAATTTACATGGACAAAATGCTTGGTATCCTGCTGTACACCTAATAGGTACTTCAGAATATTATATAATTGATTCCTTTCACTCATTCAACAAATATTTATTTAGTACCTACTATCTATAAGGTAAACAAACACATACACATAGTTTGATATGGCAAAAGGAATTCAAACGTTCATTAGTGTAATCACTTAATTTATATGATTTACAAACAGAGGTAATTACTTTGAAAGAAAGAGGCCTGACTCAGAATGGGAGGATCAGGCAACAAGACTCCCCTTAGGGGCTTCCGTGGTGGCGCAGTGGTTGAGAGTCCGCCTGCCGATGCAGGGGACACGGGTTCGTGCCCCGGTCCGGGAAGATCCCACATCCCGCGGAGCGGCTGGGCCCGTGAGCCATGGTCGCTGAGCCTGCGCGTCCGGAGCCTGTGCTCCGCAACGGGAGAGGCCACAACAGTGAGAGGCCCGCGTCCCAAAAACAAACAAACAAAAAAGACTCCCCTTAGGAATGTACATTGCCCTTCTCTCTTTGAACCAGTCTTCTCATCTGGAAATCAAGTGACTGTAATATAAGAAGGCATTTTAAAATGTCAGTGGCTGCACTGGGAATAGAGCTTAAGTTTCTTGATTCGCAGCCTTCAGCTCTTTCATAATCCAGCTAAGTATTTCCTAGGCTTCTGTGCCTTTTTGCAAAATGAGGAAGATGCGGGGGAAGAGAGGTGGGGGGCAGGCAATGATCTCTATAGCAACCTAGAGTCTATGAATCTTTGAACTTATCACTGTTACAAAGCGAAGTTTGTAAGGAAACCACAGGAGAGGAAGTTACTTATTTTATACCAAAGCATCTTTGGTCTGAACACACATATGCCACCATATGGGATACATGTAGAACATTCATTAGGAGAAGAATCATTAGTCTCCCAACGTACAGGAAAGAGAATAGACCCAGAGGATAAATACTTTAGAAACTGAAATAAAAGACTTTTATAATAAATCTGCCAAAGACAAATTGAGGAGAAATAAACTGGAGCTCATCTTAAGAAAATCAAATGAAACGAACAATTAATTCACGCGTAAAGCTGCACAGGCACTCGTGTATTAAGGGAAGAGACTGCATTTAATCTCATATGGGTGGGAAGGAAGAATACAATCACACATATTAACAGAAGCACCCAAGGAGGATTTCTTCTTTACTACAACAAGGAAAAGAACTGCAGATTTAAAGAACTTAGACCTCTGCAAATGGTGCTTCATTCTTAACTCCAACGAGTTTAATTGTGTCATTAAGCACCAGATGCATCGAAAAAGCTACAGGGGACTTGCATATTTGGCTAGAGTTGTAGGGGACTGCAGAATAATGAGAGAAAAGTGAGAACGAATAGCAACGCAGAAGAAAAGGTGTTAGAAAAGGAAAAGAGAGGTATTGAGATGCCGAAACACGAGAGGATAGATGACTCATTCATTAATTCACCAAGTTCCATTCGTTCTAACTTCTAAAGAGATCCAGCCTCTGCACACTGTTCAGCGCTCCAATACAAGCCACCACTGTGTCTGGTTTACACCACAGTCACAACTTCTAGTTTCTTTTCTTCCACTCCTCTCACCAATGAAAGGAGACTTTCCAAACAGAAATCTTTTAAAACATAAACAAATGATATCAAGTCTATTATTCAAAACTCATCAGTATCCTATCACACTCAGGAAAAAAAAAATCCAAAGTCTTTTCTATCAAGCTGTCAATTATCTGGAGCTCGTCACCTATCTGACTCCATCTTCCCCCCTCATCTTCACTCACTGGTTACTCTGGTCCTCGTATATTTTGTTTTTAAATGTTACATATGCTCCTACTTTAGGGGTTTGTCACTAGGTTTTCCCTTTTCCTGAAACACGTCTTCCCGCAGATCCCTAGTTAAACATCTTCTTTTAAGTCACTCGTTGAAAAATACTCACCCTATCCTCCTTCTCTTTCTCTTACATTACTCTGATTTGTTTTCATTTATAGCATGTATCACTATTTAAAATTATTTCTATATATTTTTTCTCTCTGCCCAACTACAATGTAATCCCCATAAGGCCAGGACCTGGTTTTCCTACTACCTGGAACATTCCATGAGACAGCTTAGGAACCAGATAAAATATTTTTGAATTATTACGAAATTATTTCCATCATCAATCTGATGAATACTTATAAACAATTTAGTACGTCCCGTACCCTACAGCACGTTCTGGGATGCAATGATACAGGCAAAGATATTTTCCCTCATGGGGCTTTTAGTCTAGTTTGTAAGATAGACCATAATCTAATGATTATATCAATTTTTTTTTTTTTTTTTTTTTGGCGTTACGCGGGCCTCTGACTGCCGTGGCCTCTCCCATTGCGGAGCACAGGCTCTGGATGCGCAGGCTCAGCGGCCATGGCTTACGGGCCCAGCCGCTCCACGGCATGTGGGATCTTCCCGGACCGGGGCACGAACCCGTGTCCCCTGCATCGGCAAGTGGACTCTCAACCACTGCGCCACCAGGGAAGCCCTATTATATCAATTTTAAAAATTATAACTGTGGTGAGGACAGGGAAGGAAAGGGCTAAGAGCAAGGCTAGAAGTCCAAGAAGTCTTTCTTGAGGAAAGAATGTTTGAGTGGAGACCTACAGGATAAATGAGAATTAAATGATAAAGTTAATTAGGAGTGAGACAGAGCAACCCAGGCAGAGAAAACTGTATGTGAAAAAAGAACAGGGAAGGCATGAAGATCTGGATGGCCAGTGTGGACAGAACACAGAGAGCAGGGGGAAAAATATGGTACCCGGTGAGTGTTCTGGTTATCTATGGCAGCGTAACGAATCACCACGAAGCTTAGTGGCTTAAAACAACAAGAACATTAATGTTTATGACGAATCTACAATGTGGGAAGCGTTCAGGAAGGACAGCTTCTCTGCTCCGTGTGTGTGGCTAGAGCGGTGGTGGCTTAGAGAGTGAATGAACAGCTGGGGACTGGAAGCATCACATGCACATCCAACCAGCATCACCAGCTGTCAGCTAAGAGGTGAGCTGGGGCTATCGGCTGGGACACATTCCTGTGGCTTCTCCACATGGCTACTTAGTTTCCCCCAGCATGATGACTGGGTTTGGAGAGTGAACACCCAAGAGGACAACGTGAAAGTGCTTGGCAATTTTTATGACCCAGTATTGCTGTGACATTGCTCTATAGATCAGTCTGGGCACAAAGGTGGCTCAGTTTCAAGGAAAGGATGCACATGTCCCATGACTCAATGAGAGTGTAGATATCATATTACAAGAGCGTCTTGTGGGGTGGGGCATGTTGTGGCAGAGTCATGTTTGAAAAAATATCATCTGTCAAAATAAGATTGTGTACAGAGGCAAAGCTGGACTAGACAGAGCCTGGAAGTCAATGTTAAGTTTTGTCTTTATCCATAAAGGAGTGAGGCATCAGATTTGTGCTTCAAAGTGACTACTTTGGGTGCTGGGTGAAAATGGAAAGAAGTAGACAATTTCATGAGATACTTATTTAGAAGATAAAATCATCCAGGCTTCATGACGGATTATGAAGATGGAAGAGTGAAAGGAATGAAAATAAATTACCTGTCTATCTCCTAGTCATGATATCTAGATATGATTAGCTTATGTGAGACACCTTGGGTTTCTCAATCATTTTAGTCTAAAAGACATCATTCTCTCCATTCACTCATTTGTCTGCTCAATTATTCAAAAACTTTTAAGAGTGCCAAGCATGAGCAAGGTATGTATCAGGAGCTAGAGATTATAATTTCAGGGCAGGTGACCTTGAAAAATTCAAAGTCAAGTGGTTAGGGCATATATTCTTCTGTGTTCTTTAGGATATCTAGTGCAGATTCTAAAGTGTGTCCATAAACCACAATCGCCATGGAGGAGAAGCACCTTTTCCAGAGGCTGTGGCAATCACTGATGACACTGGAGCTAAGTTTTGAAGGATGAGAACATACTAGGTGGAGTAGTAACAGAGACAGGTAAGGGTGAGGGGCTAAGCAGAGAGAACAATGCTTACAGATGCACAGAAACATTAACACCACATTGGGAAATGATGTTCCAAATCTTTATCTACAACAGGGTGTAGACAAATCTGGAGATTTTGACACGGTCCACATCAAGATGGATTACAGGAACTCACTAAAGCGTTCAAAGTTTCTAGCTCACTCCAGTTTTGACTCTCAAGGTTGTCAAGAAACATGATGATATTATCAGACGTGTTTTCAAATAATTACTCTGTTCTCCTATTTTCTACAATGCTATAATTTTAGAGTCAGTGAAACCATATAGAATATTCTTGAACTAGTCTAGGCATGAAGCAATTAAGATCTGAACCTCAGCTAGAACACTGAGGTGAGTGAAAAGTGGGTAAAAACAAGAGGAACGGAGGAAGCTTATCTTCCACAGGACTTCCCAAGCAAAGCTGATCATTAAAATGAAAAGAGGAGATATTTTCACCTTGTTTTACTTCTTTAAATACTGATGTTTGGCCTTGTCCTGAGACATACTGAGTCAGTAAATGAATTACATATGTGGGTAGATTTCTATCTTTAAACTTCTTTTTATCAGAAAGATTTAAAATCTTTTAACAACGAATACCTTAATAGCACTTACAATTGGCTAGGAATTATTCTAAACATTTTCCATATATTATTTCTTTAAAACTCACAACATTCATATTGGCTAGGTTATTATTATCTTCAACTTATCAGTGAGAAAACTGATGCTAAGAGGTTAAATAACCAGTTCAAGGAAACATGGCCAGAAAGTGCTAGACCAAGGATTTAAGCCCAGTCAGACTGGCTTTAGAATTTGTTAAATATTTGACCCCACATATTCACCAAATATGGTGAATTAAAGGTACAAAACTTAAAGGGATGTCAAAAATTTCAGTAATCAAGAGACATAATATTTAATGTAATATTTAAAAATTCAAAACTAATGCAAAAAAACCCATGATGCATAGGCTATCAAAATTTTAAATGAAGACAGGATCAGTATGTTATCCTATTCTTTCTTCCCCACTATAGGAACCAGTGAGATGGTACCTCTGGATAGACAGCAGGGTTGCGAGCAGAATTCAGATGTTCCATTCTGGGAGCTCTCTGTATTTGTCTGGAAATACTTAGCATATCTAGTTGAGGCAATGGACCCAGAAGGAGACAGAAGGGGAGAGCACGTAGAGTGAACAACAGAGTCCAGGGTAAAGCCAAGAAGAAAACTTAGGGATCGAGCTAGTATCCCAGACAGATTGATCTATAATATCAGAAATATGTCAGTATGTACCAAGCTTAACTTTAAAGAATGTGGACAACAGAAAAAGCTGTGAAAGAGCATATCTACTTTCACAAAATAGATGTTTCTCTCCGCTGATTGTATTACTAACATTTTACAAGCTACCAGACCTCCGGTAATCTCAGAAACTCAAGTACCTATTTAGTGGAATCAACAATGATAATAATAGAAGTCATTATTAATTGAAAATAATAACATGTATCATTGCACTATGCTTAAAGAATATAGTTGGATTGCTGATTTTAGAATTACTTTGCTCATAAAAAATATATTTGGATATTTACATGGCTATTGGAATCAAACAAATGTGGGTTAGAATTCACAGATTTGCTATGTAATAGCTGTGCCAGTTTCAGGAAGTAATTTAACCACTCTCAGACACTGTTTCTCCAACCATTACTGAGAAATTTAATTAGGATGATTATAGAGTAATGTATTAGAAGTACCCACTCTGTGTTGTATGGTCTTTCTAATTCCCCATCAATGAAAAAGAGAACAAAAGCCAGAAAAATATCTGCAGTGCTTTACTTTCTTCCAGGAAGAAATGTAGTTGATTTACCAACCTTTGTTTCAGCACCATCGCTTAAGACCTGGGCCACCTTCGTACTGATATTTACTTTAAAGCATCCTCATTTGCTTTGGAGAACTGCTGCTGTCCTGTCACCTGCACCAGCACACAGATGCCTTCCAATAGAATGTCCCTCAAAGGGCATTTACATTTAAATATGAATCGTCATAGAACCTTTTCAAAAAAATAGGTGACTATGGACATTGCACTCATGTGTAAGTATAATTAAGTTTATTTACTGGTCTATATTGGAGACTACTGATTCACTAGTGAGAAATATAAAATACCAAAAAGGCAGGAAAAAAGAATCCCTTCATACCTAAGTGAAGGACAGTCAAATGTCCCTTAAAATGAGCCTGATAGATTTTACATCACAGGCTTACAAAATTGCTCAAAGCATGACACAAAAGAGATTTCTGGCTTCTGCAAGGAATCTAAAAGAGTAAACGGAATTATCAGAATTTTGTTCCCTGTGTTTTTTATCAACCTTTTCCCCCTCTAGGTAACTGTGATTTAATTTTTAAAATAATCAAATACAAATCCTATGAACAATAGAGCTTGCAAATTCAGGTTTGAGCTCTGATTACAGCAAATCACATTAAAAAAAATAATAATATGGGCCTCCAGTAATATAAACACAAATAGGGGAATGTAAGCAACAGTACTAAGGAATGGATCTGGTAATTTGAGGAATCACTATTTATTATAACAAAACTTTTTTTGGTGCCTAGAATAAACAAAATGTTCTCTCTTTCTCCCTCAATACTTATAAACATATATAGTGCTATTATGTAATATTATAATGGCGCTATATATTTAATAGTACTATATATATATAAAATCACCCTATATATAAAATCACTCTATACTGCAGTATAATTTTAGATAAAGAACAATGAAAACAACAGGAGAACAATTTTGGCAAAACGATTAGGAAATAAAAAATATAACAATTCAAATTAAGAATATAATAATTGTTAGCTATATTTACTATTTATCTCCTTGAGCAGAGGTTGGCAAATTACTGCCTGTAGGTCAAATCTAGTCCACAATTTATTTTTGCATGGCCCATGAGATAAGAATGATTTAAAATTTTAAATATTATATAAATGTTTACATAATATCCTCCATTTTCCCTCTTGGCCTAAAAAACCTGATATATTTACTATCTGGCTCCTTACAGAAAACGTTTGCCGGCCTTTATCCTAGAAGGGTATTTATTTTTTCCATCAGATTGTGTGTATTCACACAAAAATTGAGTGCTTACTATGTACCAGGCCATATGCTAAGTATTTTCCATGTATTATCCCATTACGTGTCCACAATAGCATTTTATGGTAGGCAGCTACTGTTATGATTTCTGTTTCCTGGGAAAAGAAACTGAGGCTCTAAGATGATAAGTTTCTTCCCTCATAGGGTCCCTCATAGCAGTCATAGGGTCTGCTACCAGGTCACCGAGTGCTGTGAGTGGGAGGGAAGCCTTGACCCTATGACTGCTGAGCACATAAGTTCAACCTTCCTACTTCCTTCCGCTCCACTGAATTGTAAAGTCAATTCTTGTATAAAAAGGGTGAGCAGGGCTTCTCTGGTGTTGCAGTGGTTAAGAATCCGCCTGCCAATGCAGGGGACACGGGTTTGAGCCCTGGTCCAGGAAGATCTCACGTGCCACGGTGCAACTAAGCCCCTGCACCACAACTATGCTCTAGAGCCCTGGAGCCACAACTGCTGAGCCCACGTGCCACAACTACTGAAGCCCGCGTGCCTAGAGCCTGTGCTCCGCAACCAGAGAAGCCACCGCAATGAGAAGCCCACGCACCACAATAAGAGTAGCCCCCGCTCTCCACAACTAGAGAAAGTCTGCATGCAGCAACGAAGACCCAACACAGCCAAAAATAAAAAATAATTAATTAAAATAATAATAATAATTAATAAATAAGTTAAAAAGGTGAGCAACAAAAACAAAGTAGCCCAGACAGGGGAAATCAAATGAGCAAAGCTACAAAATCAGTATTTAGAAAACCATAATTGAATAAGCACACTGAGCACTGATATGATCAAGGCTTGGTTGAGAAGAAATGAAGGATAAGGTTAGAACTACAGATAGGATTCAACTGGCAAAAAGTGTTAAAAGACCAGATATATTTCCTGTTTAGAATGAGATAAGCACTAACAACCAGCACTTAGCCCAGAGCCCACAATGTAGGAAGGATGCCCTCTGAGCACGTGGGCTCCTAGAGGCTCTATGAAGCTTTCCCATCAGGCACTTTCACTGCTACCGCAGACAACAAATGGATGAAAGTACTGAGACTGGACATCATGCCTTGGAGGATGGGGTGGAGGATGGGGGACACTCCTAAAACCTAAATCAGAATAGCCATTCTAAGATCAGGCAATCAATTCAAGAGGTCTCAGTAAACAGATGACATGTTTTAAAGCAAAGGACATAAGGATTATTGTTGAGAAAGATATAGATTCTAATGTTAGCTCAGGCAGTGTTTCTGGTGCAAGTTATTTTACCCCTCTTGGCCTCCATTTTCTCATCTGCGTTATGATAATAAAAACTCGCGGGGTTGCTGTGAATATCAAATAAGTTGATACACTTAAACAGTGACTGGCAGATAGTAAGTGCTACGTAAATATATTTGTTGATGTTGCCATTATATTATTATTATTTTCATGACCGATGGAATGGAGACATAAAAAGAACTACGTATTTTGAAGAAGGGGAAAAATAGGGGCTAGTAGGAGACTACCAGAATATTTAAGGTATACAATTATATAAGGATGAAAATGTGAAAAGGAAAGAAATCTTGAATTAAAAACCATTTCAGAGGCAGAATTGACAAGATTTTGTAATACAGTGTCATTATTATTATTATTTTCATGACCAATGGAATGGAGGCAAAGTGTGTACAAATGAGGCACTATTCAAAGATGGTTTCTGATAAGACAAAGATAACCACACAGTGTTACTATCAGATTTGGGTTCAACTTAAGGAATATATCGCAAAAGAGGAAACACTAAGAAAATACAACTGTTGTCACGTTTTGTTTTAAGAGTAAAGTTGAATAATTTAGGTATCATGAAAGAATTTCACAGAATGGAAAAAAAAGTAGCTTTATGCTCTTTTTGGGTGTCTGGGACTCAATGTTAATGAAATGTAAATACACTGCTTTGAAAAAACCCTACATCAATAATGTTCCTCACAGTAATGGTCTAGTCCAAAGGTTGGCAAACTTTTTCTGTAAAGCAACAGAGAGTAAATATTTTTAGGCTTATGGTCCTTATGGTCTCTGTCACAACTACTCAACTCTGTCACTGTAATGTGAAAGCAGCCACAGATAATATATAGACAACTGGGCATGATTGTGTTCTGATCAAATTGTATTTATAAAAACAGGTGGCTGGCCGAATTTGGTGCACGGGCCATAGTTTTCCCACTCCTAGTGTAGTCAAAAATCAAATTTGACTACCTGCACTGTTTGCTTTTTTTCACTACAGTGCCCTGCTATTTCATTCATGTTTGTCTCTAAGGCAAAATGTTCATCCTATTACTGGCAAAAACACATCAATAATATATAGAGTAATGCAAGTGGTGGTATTTTGAAGTTTATCAAAATGGGTCATAATTTTGACTACTTTGAATATATGGATATTTCTGGCCTCAAACTACTAACATATAAAAATTAGGAATTATGACAAACATTTTGTAAGGATTAGAATTAACGTAGGTAAAATACTTAACCCAGTGCCATCCTAGGTTAAGATTTCTTTAAATGATAGCTAAAATTTGGGTCATAGAACAGTAACAGGAAATTCAATTACCTTGAACAGGTAAGGTCATGAGTGTGTATATGTATGTATTTTTCCCTCTCCAGATAGACAGACTGATAGATAGACATGCAGAATACAGTTCAAGAAGTTAGATTAAGAAAAAGGACATTGTGTCCATTGACAGAGGAATGGATAAAGAAGATGTGGTACATATATACAATGGAATATTACTCAGCCATAAAAAAGAACAAAATAATGTCATTTGCAGCAACATGGATGGAGCAAGAGATTATCATACTGAGTGAAGTTAAGTCAGACACAGAAAGACAAATATCATATCATTTATATGTGGAATCTAAAAAATACGGTACAAATGAACTTATTTACAAAACAGAAATAGAGTCACAGTTGTAGAAAACAAACTTATGGTTAGAAGTGGGGGAAGGGCAGGTGATAAACTGGGAGATTGGGATTGACATATACACACTACTATATATAAAATAGATGACTAATAAGACCCTACTGTGTAGCACAGGGAACTCTACTCAGTACTCTGTAATGACCTATGTGGGAGAAGAATCTAAAAAGGAATGGATATATGTATAGCTGATTCACTTGCTGTACAGCAGAAACTAACACATTTTAAATCAACTATACTCCAATAAAAATTTTTTTAAAAAGAATAAGGACATTGTATCTTAATAGGAGGCAACATATAAAAAAATTCATGTCTTTTAGTGACTCTATATATTGCAGGAACTGAACTCTGATCATTTTCCTTATAATTTCTCTTTCTTCACTCTCTTCAGCCCACATGTCCTTCTTGAGTAGGAAGTAGGCAGTTAGAGGGATAAAAACTATGCTAGTTGAGTAGGTTAGGATGTAGAAATATATTAAAGGCAATTTTAAAAATGAAAGGGTTAATTCTCATTGCACAAGAAACATTCAAACAGTTTCAATCTCTTGCATCAAGAAATATGTGTGTTTTAAAAAAATAAAAGAAACTGTTTATTGATACCATACTCAAAATGGTAAAATTTTTATGCCAGAGTCTCTTTGCTGACACAGACGGGAAAAGGTATTTCATACAGCTGTAGTTAGAACTGCTGGAGAGGTTTATGACTCCTTGAAATATGCAAAAGTTGTTAATCTGCAATTGTATTTCTAGGGTGATGGCTACTTAAAGTTGAGGTGACTCTCCTTCAGAATATATCCGATAATTCCCTGGCTCCCCCTACTGTAGTAAGGTGTTAATTATAGAAGCTAATTAGTGACCTGCTTGAAGGATATCTGATCATATGGATTTTCATTTATGGGTGCTTCAACTCTCTACATGCACTGTGGAGAAAACCTTCTAGCAACTATGATTATTACCATTATTTCATTTTTATTGCTTTTCCCATTCAAAGGGAGACCACAGAAAGTCAACAATGTAGTTAATTTGCTTTAGCAAACTGGAGAATGCAAGATAATATTATTTCCTTATGAGTTAGAAACTACTGAAGAATATAACTACAGGTTCTAAAAGTTCAGTGCGGCATCTAAACAGCAAACCCTGCTTTGCATATCTCAACTTTCCTATTTCCTGTGAAAACACGTAACATATTAAACTGATAACACAATCAAAAGCTAAGGCAGACACTGTAAAATTCTTTCAACCCAGATCCTTGTAAACTTTGTCTAACATCTCTGTGGCTCACTTTGGAACTTGAGTTTATGGCCCGTACTTTTTTCCTGGTTTGTCACCATAGGCAAACCCTTGAGTTGAAAAGAAAACAGATACATTAGTCGTCTCCCACTCAGTGTTTCCCCTGAGTCAGAGATCCCGGGTTTGTAACAATCAGAATTTTTTCTAATTGTGTCTTTTTGATCTAGTTGATAGTTTTGATATGACTGTAGTATATTATTCTTCCTGGACTGATTCTATCACAAGCTCTTTTTTCCACATAAAAATATGAACTGGTAATTACCAAAAACAATAGGGCATGATGAAGTGGGGAGATGGATGATAGCTCATCATACTGGGAAATAGAAAAGCAGCAAATAAATTGTAGACACGGATAGCTCTGGTAAAAGTTAAGACCGGGGATTTTACTTTTGATATATTCTTAGCTGAACATTTTAGAGAACCAGGAGATAAGTTCAGGATAATATTATACTTCAATGTGTAAAACTACCCTAATTGGTTAATTGATAAAGTGATAAATGATAAAGGCAAAAAGCTTTGTTTATAATCCAGTGACCCTTACTATAGATCTGAAAAGGGAGAGGAGAGTATAGAAATAATCAAGTTGAAAATAACCAGTGTTGTAACATGGTTCGTTCCAAAAGCAGAGCTTGAAAGTGGGGGGAATTGTGTATATGAATTTTATCTGGGAGAAAACATCAAGGGGCTGTGAGAAGAGAAACAGAAAAGAAAAAAGGCAATGTAAGTGTTTAAACCATTAGGTCAGTTAGCATGAGGGCAGCTTGAGCCAGATTAACTCTAGGGCCTTTTATTTATTTTTAATTTTTTTAACATCTTTACTGGAGTATAATTACTTTACAGTGTTGTGTTAGTTTCTGCTGTATAACAAAGTGAATCAGCTATACACATACATATATCCCCATATCCCCTCCCTTTTACGTCTCCCTCCCTCCCTCCCTATTCCACCCCTCTAGGTGGTCACAAAGCACCAACCTGATCTCCCTGTGCTATGCAGCTCCTTCCCACTATCTATTTTACATTTGGTAGTATATATATGTTAATGCTACTCTCTCACTTCGTCCCAGCTTACCCTTCCCCCTCCCCGTGTCCTCAAGTCCATTCTCTATGTCTGCGCCTTTATTCCTGTCCTGCCCCTAGGTTCATCAGAACCTTTTTTTTTTTTTTTTTTTAGATTCCATATATATGTGTTAGCATACGGTATTTGTTTTTCTCTTTCTGACTTACTTCACTCTGTATGGCAGACTCTAGGTCCATCCATCTAGGGCCTTTTAAAGGACTCAAAAAAGTCCTCTCAGAATTGACAATTGGAGGGTGAAGCATTAGTCTTTTGCTTCTTATTTCCCATTTTTTGGAAAGTTATCTTAGAGAGTGTTAGTGGCCCAACAATTCTGAGTTGTGACATGTACTGTCATCAAAGAAGCCCAAAGAAAGACAGCAAGACTCATGAGTGAGGCTAGACGCCAACAGAGTGAAGTGAGCCAGGGCCACATAGAACCTTATCTTGGGCTGGAATCAGAGGCGAGGGAACGAGGCAGGGGAAGAGAGGCGTCTGGGGGCGGGGAGGGGGGGAATCGGGATCAAGGTTGATCCACGCACCTGTAGACACAATTGAGTCAGTTCAGATCACTCTTCAATCCCTGCAGAGCAAGTTGATGGGAAAAAACGAGCGCTCTGAGCTTGAGAAAAAGAATATCACATCATCAGTGTGACTCAGATGATCCTTTCATGCAACCAAACTACAGTTAACTAGAAGGAAATTTAGGGAAATGTTTGGCATTTTCTAAAGAACCTAAAATGCCTCTGTCTCTATGAAACAGTTTTTCTTTCTTCAGCACTTTGTCTATGGATAACAATGTGCCATTATGAGGGAAAAGAGCTCTGTGATGGTGGGGAAAAAAACTGGAAGGGAGCTGAAAACGTAGCTGAAGTTTACATGCAAACAGACAGTAAAGGGAACTGACATGGCATCAAACTGGATTAATAGCATAGAAGGCAAACTAAGAAGCCCGCCCAAGAAGTAAACAAAAATGGGAAAGGAATGTAAAAGGAGGAAGGTGGGTGGAAGTGCTGTGTCCTATACAGTCCTCACAGCTCTACAGCAACCTGGAAGCCACAGAGCCCAGGTGGTAGGATAGTCATAGGAGGAAAACAGCCTGGGTCTCTGAGTCACTATCTGGAAGAGGAAACAGAATTGTCTGAGTCACACTGACCATGACAACAACAAAGTCCTTTATTGTGTTAAACCACTAAGTTTCCTTCTGTCTTTCCTTCCCTCCCCTCTTTCCTTCTTTGTTTTCCTCTCACCCTCCCTCTCTCTCCTTCCCTTCCTTCCTCCCTCCCTCATTTCCCTTTCTTTCCTATCTATCACTAAAGAATAACCTACCCTATTCTGACTAATACAGAAGTAGAAAACTAAAGTTGTTCTAAACCAATCCACAGATATCTTGGTTAGCTCAGTATTTGCTCTCTAAGATTACATTTATTACAGAAGAACACACTGAAAATGAAGCAAAATGTGATTATATATGTATATATCAGAACTTTTCACCTAATCTCTGGAGATCTATATTAATTATGACAATAGATGGAAATGGTTTCTGAACACCCCAATTGCAATAAGCAATTTTTTTTTTTTTTTTTTTTTTTTTTGCGGTACGCGGGCCTTTCACTGCTGTGGCCTCTCCCGTTGTGGAGCACAGGCTCCGGACGTGCAGGCTCAGCGGCCATGGCTCACGGGCCCAGGTGCTCCGCGGCATGTGGGATCTTCCCGGACCGGGGCACGAACCCATGTCCCCCGCACCGGAAGGCGGACCCTCAACCACTGCGCCACCAGGGAAGCTCCTGCAATAAGCATTTTCAGACTACATACTTTCGCAATCCAGATACATGCTTTTTAAATTCATGTAGTTACAAAAATGTTCAAATGATTAGCAAATAATTCTGAGATATTATTTATTTCAGACTAAATGAAAATCAAAGCTAAAAGCAGTAGATAGGAGGGAAAACATCATTTCATATTGATAAAAGACAATTCATAATGGAGTTAAGAATCATAAATCATTATGTAACAATATTGAATCAAACTAAGTAAACGCTCTTTGAAAATGGAATGGAATGAGACTTCAATATAACTTTCTCAGCTTTGAGGAAATCAAAATGAAGCTATAGAGGTCTTGAGTAGTTTAAAGGGCTGAAATACATAAATAAAATGTACAAAGAAACAGCCAAACATTAATGAACATTAAAGCACGTAATTAATACCAAGAGCTGTTCTCTTAAAATATAAAACTGCTGTCTGCTGCATTCTTAGATGCTTCGTCACATGCAGTTAAGCAGTCTTCAAACATGGGAGTGAACAGGGACAGAGTAAGAAGAACACATTTGAGGAACTTAAACTCATTTTTGTTTTAGCCTTTCAAAGGTTCTCTATTGTCATGGATAAATTCCAAATCTTTAATATGATTTTAAAGTCTCTGAAGATGGCTTGGTATGATGAGTATTTTTTCAAATACTCATCTGGCTGGCCAAGGCATAAAGCATTCCATCAGTAAGAAGGGCATAGGTTAGGCTAGAAGAGATCTGAAAAACAAGTTATGGTTGTAGACCATTCAGAAAAAGTAAAAGAATATTTCATCCTAAAACAATAGAAGGAAATGTGAACGTCAGAGGTCATATAAACAGTTTTGTGCCTGTTGTTCTCACTATGCCCTAGCAAGAACTGTACATTTTATATTATTTTCTCATTGAATAACCTCTCCTTAGAAAGGTGAGTCTATCACCATCTGAACAGGAAACTAACTTCAGGAAGTGTTCTCAGACATAACAACAGAGCAAAGTGAAGCGGGATCCGGCCAACTATTTTCAGGAGACTTGAGACTTAAAGGTGACATCAGAAGAAATACAAACAAGTAGGCCAGAATTGTCATCAGTGTTCAAGTGAAGGAATCTTAGTGCTAAGAGCTCATGTATCTCAGCTTTGCTGGTGCTGGAGGACTCTGAGCTACAGAAAACAAAAGGAGAAAATGCACTGGGATCAGAGCCCTTGAAGGGATGGGATAAGTAGCACAAACTGGAGTCAGGGACACTGTATGTTGGGATATAACTCTTAAAAACAGCAGTTATGGGCTCCCCTGGTGGCACAGTGGTTGAGAGTCCGCCTGCCGATGCAGGGGACACGGGTACGTGCCCCGGTCTGGGAAGATCCCACATGTCGCAGAGCGGCTGGGTCTGTGAGCCATGGCCTGCACATCCAGAGCCTGTGCTCCGCAATGGGAGAAGCCACA